>NW_027331999.1:215272-950272 GCF_048418815.1 Hemitrygon akajei
TTCGGGTGAGGGTTTATACAACATGATCCATGGGCTTTACTTATTATGGTTTCGTACGTGTTATTAATACTTTAACCCCAGATGTCTGTTACAGACATTTTTTTTTATGATGTCAGTTATTTAATCTTTATTCCTTCATCTTCTTCAGGCTGAGGGACAATCCATTCAGTTCAGATGGAAAGAATGAGTTGCAATCACTGCAGGGGAGCAGACCCGGACTGCATCTGGAGCTACAAACACATCAGTGTGTGAAATGATGGAATATTCTGTCCAATTTCCCACCTTCCGTTTTAAACAGATGATGTAGAAAGATATGGTTAGGACATCTGCTGCTTGCAAGATGTGTTAATAATTTTGAAGAAGAATGCTGGTTTTCTAATTAGTATATTTGCAGATAGCACGGAGTAAGTCAAGTTTCGGAAAATGTGGTAGATTCTCAAAGGCCAAAGCAGGATGTACATTATTTGGAAATTTGAGGGGGGGAACTGTATAGATGTCAACTTTAGTGACACTCGGGGGCAGACCCCAGCGTACACTCAGATTGTGTTGGTCACTGATGCTAGTCACTGAAGATTTGCACATGACATACAGCAAATGCATAACAATAAAATGTGTGGTTTTGCACTTTGTCCCTACTTCACTTTAACCACTTTCTTTCGCAGTATCCATTCCTCTCAGTTTCTCAGCTTGCTCATTCTCAACATGTCCTTAGTCATTTCTATGTTGTAAAGTGGAAATATGCAACACATAAATGTTGTTGTTGTTGGTGTGTGTGTGTGTGGGGGGGGAGGGAGGAGAGAGAGAGAGAGAGAGAGAGAGAGAGAGAGAGAGAGAGAGAGAGAGAGAGAGAGAGAGAGAGAGAGAGAGAGAGAGAGAGAGAGAGAGAGAGGGAGAGAGAGAGAGAGAGAGAGAGAGAGAGGTGGGGGAGAGAGCGAGCGAGAGAAATGGGGAGAGAGAGAGAGAGAGAGATAGAGAGAAAGAGTGCCTGTATCCGTTACGCACGCCACACTGCCACACAGATAAACGCAGCAGCCAGACATTCACAGATGCTACAGCATTCACGTCACATGACAGGCATTCGTGTGCACACATTCACACATGCACACGCACCCGTCACCACCGACTGAAACGTTTGCCTGGAATGCCAGAACAGAGCAATATTGCCTGTTCCTGACTCCCTATTGCTTTTGCTTCTGCATCTCCCCTTTCTCACTGTCACAGCGACAGTGACCAAAGTGGTGAGGAAGTTCCTTCCTTCAGCGGAAGATGCATAGGAGACAGGCGGAAAATTTTATCTTCAAATTGTCCACATGTGAGCATCACAGACCATGGTCTCTGCTACGGTATGCTTGTTTCATCCTCGTCAATGGACTGCTGTTTGACAATCCATTGTGTGTTACCATCAAAGTTGCTCTTGGCTCTCCTTCACACATCTCCTCTGCTCTGCTCTCATCCAGCTGCAGATTGCCTTGTTTACCAGGGCTGTGAATTTCCTGCTGTCAAACCGTGATCCCAGGCAAGATACAGTTACAGTCCTAATTGAAGGGTCTCGGCCCGAAACGTTGGCTACTCTTTTCTCATGGATGCTGCCTGCCCTGCTGAGTTCTGCCAGCGTTGTGCACGTATTCTACAGTCCAAATTGAGTGCTTATGTAACTTCAGGTTCAGACCTGTTTACCAAGCTATATCCCACCCATCTGCCGTGTGATGTCCCAGTTTCACATTCTAATATCCCTCCTCATACAGTTTCTTAGCTACCGCATACACACATTGCTAACCATGTCCCATAATGGATCCCACACTCGTACACCATCTAATCTGTGATAACATTGACAATATTTTTGTCAGAATAGACAAAAGGAAAACATTGTAGAGGGAATGACCTCAATGTTTATTTTTCCCTCACCTGTTTCCGGTTGTCTGTATTTATTTCTCAAACACGGCATGGTGTCTCCTTCTCCTTCTGAGTCCTTTCTTTCCAATTGTTCAATGTTCTCTACAGTTCCTTGGTTCCATGTGTTTCTCCTGTCTTTTCTCCCACTCCTCCTCGTCTTTATTCTGTCTCCTCCTTTTCGCCAAATCTATTGATCCTTTCAGACACTTTCAGGAGGTTTATAAACATTCCCGGCATCAATCCGTTATGCAGCATCTTGTGCGCCCTCTAGCACGGGCTGATCCCTGACAGACGCAAAGGGAGGTTTAAGCAGTTAGATAGAACACTAGGTAAAGAGACTCGCCTACTCTCTACCACAGTGATATCTGGGACTGTGATGCTCACATTTGGACAATTTGAAGTCCAGTTGTTTCGCCTGTCTTCTAAGCCACGGCTCGCATCCTCTGATGTCCAAGGTCTCGGCTCTGGTATCCCTGTTTCATCCTAGTCAATGGACTATTGCATGACAATCCATTGTGTGCCAGCATCAAAGCTGATACTTTCCTTATACACATGTGTTATCCAGGGTTCCTGAGAAATGGGTTATGAGCGGTTTCAATAATGCACACAAACTCGGTCAATTGCAATTCCTCGTGTATCGACCTGACCCAGAGGGCGACAGATTTTGTTGTGTCATCAAAGAGGAAGTTGAGTCACTACATGGGTAACACAGAAATGCACTGGATCCTCAGTCCCGATACAGGGTTTCGATTCGAAACGCCGACAATTCCTTTACCCTCTACAGATGCTGCTCGACCGATTCTTCCGTGAGACTGTGTGGTGCTGTGGAAATCTTGACTGTGGCCTGGTTATTATTGCGTCCAATATCGGGCCGAGAACTTTGGGAAGTACAAGTAAAGTAACAAACGGTAACCTTTGTGGATACTTGAGAAACGGAGTTTACCCTTAGTGCAGAGACAGTTCGTGATAGATTATACAAACAAGACAAGAAACAGTTGAACTCAGTAAACGAGACGATAAACTGGTGGGGAGCTGGTGGTCGGCGAAGTAGAGATTGATGTTGAATGGAACGGCACGATGTACCTTCTCGAACAATAACTTTATGATTTGGATGGCGCTGCTTGATACTATGATGCAGGAGGGTTCCGCCGGAGGCTTTAAAGGCAACTGCAAATACAGCTGACGGTTGATTTATTTGTAGATATCAAAACGAGACCTGGAGCACAGTTATGAAGACCGCTTGTTGAATTGTCAGCACAAAAACGGTTGGATCAGGGATCTCCTTCTACATCGTTCACTGGGTGAATTCAATAGACAATAGACAATAGGTGCAGGAGTAGACCATTCGGCCCTTCGAGCCTGCACCGCCATTCTGAGATCATGGCTGATCATCTACGATCAATACCCGGTTCCTGCCTTGTCTCCATATCCCTTGATTCGCCTATCCATAAGATACCTATCTAGCTCCTTCTTGAAAGCATCCAGATAATTGGCCTCCACTGCCTTCTGAGGCAGTGCATTCCACACCTCGACAACTCTCTGGGAGAAGACGTTTTTCCTCTACTCTGTCCTAAATGACCTACCCTTATTCTTAAACCATGCCCTCTGTTACTGGACTCTCCCAGCATCTGGAACATATTTCCTGCCTCTATCTTGTCCAATCCCTTAATAATCTAATATGTTGCAATCAGATCCCCTCTCAATCTCCTTAATTACAGCGTGTACAAGCCCAGTCTCTCTAACCTCTCAGCGGAAGACAGTCCGGACATCCCAGGAATTAAACTTGTGAATCTACGCTGCACTTCTTCGACAGCCAGGATGTCCTTTCTTAACACTGGAGACCAAAACTGTACACAATACTCCAGGTGTGGTCTCACCAGGGCCCTGTACAAATGCAAAAGGATTTCCTTGCTCTTATACTCAATTCCCTTTGTAATAAAGGCCAACATTCCATCAGCCTTCTTCACTGCCTGCTGCACTTGCTCATTCACCTTCAGTGACTGATGAACAAGGACTCCTAGATCTCTTTGTATTTCTCCCTTACCTAACTCTACACCGTTCAGATAATAATCTGACTTCCTGTTCTTGCTCCCAAAGTGGATAACCTCACACTTATTCACATTAAATGTCATCTGCCAAGTATCTGCCCACTCAGCCAGCCTATCCAAGTCTCCCTGCATTCTCCTAACATCATCAGCACATGTCACACTGCCACTCAGCTTAGTATCATCAGAAAACTTGCTGATGTTATTCTCAATGCCTTCATCTAAATCGTTGATGTAAATCGTAAACAGCTGTCGTGCCAATACCGAGCCCTGTGGCACCCCACCAGTCACCACCTGCCATTCCGAGAAACACCCATTCACCGCTAGCCTTTGCTTTCTATCCGCCAACCAGTTTTCTATCCATTTCAATATCTTCCCCCCAATGCCACGAACTCTGATTTTACCCACCAATCTCCTATGTGGGACCTTAGCAAATGCCTTCTGAAAATCGAGGTACACTACATCCACCGGATCTCCCTTGTCTAACTTCCTGATTACGGCCTCGAAGAATTCAGTGGCGGTCAGTGATACTCAACTCCCAAAAAATGACTCTCACACTTGTCCCCGTTCTGAAGCAGATGATTGTACATTTCACCGCCTTTGTAACCCCGGCTTCGGCTCCTCCAACTTTTACTGCCGATGGGAAACTTGCAGAGTGTCGTGCGAAGCAGCATCAGCTCAAAAAGACCGAAAGGCCTACTCCCAAAGATTCACAGACATCCGATCCGGAGGCTGCAATGTTAGATGAGTGAATGTTGCTGTTGGGATTCTGTGGTTGTTGAGTTGTGCACGTCTACTGAGTGCGAGGAGTAAGGTCGTGGCGGGGGAACGCATGATGTGGATTCATGGGGCATAGGATCGTTAGGAACTGGGTCTAGTGTCGCTGGCAAGACCAGTGTGGGGTCGGAGATACAGGTATGCTGTTGGTGGGGAAACATGTGACCCGTTTCAGGGTGTGGACTGAATGGATGTTGGATCAGTATCAGAGGACTGGCCGTGTGTGCTTCGCTGGGGCGGTTATGTCGCAGTGTGAGCTGATGGGGACGAATGGAGTAAGGGAGAATATGGAACGTGAGGTCGTTGGAGTCGTTGGGAAGTGGTGGTCAGAGGAAATTAATGGAGGGGGGAGTGACCATTGTGGCAATGTAGGCGGTTTATGGTCAGTGGGAGCAGCTGGAGAGTTGTGTGGTCACGGGGGACGTGGAAATGTTTGACGTCAGTGGGAACTGGGAGACGAGTTGTGGTATTAGTTGTAACGTGGAGGAAATACTGCGTCAATGGGAGCTAGCGGAAGTGTCGAGGTCTTCTGGGCATGGACAGTAGGAACTGCTTGGGATGTGTGGAGACACTGGGGATGCAGACAATGTGGAGTAATTGGGAGATTATAGAGGAGTTGTGGTATTAATTGGAACATGGCTGAAGTGCAATGGCAGTGGGAAATGTTGGGGCTTTTGGGTCGTTGGGGACGTGGAGAGATAAGAGTTCATTGGGAACTGCTGGCGAGATGAGGGTTCATTGGGACTTGGACTTTTGTGCGGCCAGGGAAGTGGGGAAAAGGGAAGCGATGTGGCATTCTTTGGAAGCCGGACGAACTATGTTGTCAGAGAGAAGCTAAGGGGCGGTGTATGACCAGTCGAGGTGCGTGGAGTGGTGTGGGGTCATTGTCAACAATCGGTATGAGTGTGTTTAGTGATCCATCTGGTGCAGCGGTAGGGCTGTTGCAAGTGTATTGGGTCAGAGGAAGCTGGTGGGGAGGTGCAGTCTGGTGTGAACGTGAGGCCAGTGGGATTCGGTTGCCGCGGGTTAAGGTTAGTGGGAAATGTATCGGGATAACACACAGAGTATGCAGGAGGAACTCAGCAAGTCAGGGAGCATCCGTGGAAAAAGCACAGCCGATGTTTCGGACTGAAATGCTTCGACTGCTCTGGAGAGGAATAAAGCTGAGGAATAGATGTGAAAGGTAAGGGGAGGTCAGAGAGATACCCAAGACGATAGATGAAACTTAGAAGGGGACGCATGAAGCAAAGAGTTAGGAAGTTGATAGGTGAAAGAGACAGAAGGCCATGGAATAAAAAGAAAAGAGGAGATGGGCGGACAAGGAGATAAGATGAGAGAGGGAAACGCGAAGGGAAGTGGTGAAAGGTGGGTGGGGTGCAATTACAGACCCAACCTATGTGTCGCCTTATCACGAAGTGGAAGATGCCACGTTTGGACATATCGAAATGCGAATGTGAAGTGGAATCAAACTGGAAGATCCCGCCTGTTCGAAGCGGTTTCTCTATCTACGTCGAGTCTCACCGATATACAGGAGGTCGCAACAGGAGCACCGAACACAGTATATGACCCCAACAGACTCAGAAGTGATGTGCGTCTCACCTGGAATTAGTGTTTAGAGGCAGGTGGAGCCCTTGTTACTCTCAGAAGGATAAGTGCCACGAGGAAGATCAGTGGGGTGGGACGAATGGACAAGGGAGGCACGTAGAGAATGATCCCTGCCATAAGCAGAAAGAGGGATAGATGGAGGGGGGTAGTCGTGTTTGGTAGTAGGGTCCAGTTGGAGGTGGTGGAAATTTCAGAAAATTGTTTGCGGGATGTGAAGGCCGATGGGGTGGTACGTGAGGACAAAATGACCTCTATCCCCGGTGGGAAGGCTAGAGGATGGGGTGAGAGCAGATGTGCGTGAAATGGGAGATGTGTTTGAGGGCAGAGTTGATGGTGGAGGAAGGGAAGCCCCTTTCTTTGCAAAAGGACGACATCTCCTTCGTTCTGGACTGAAAAGTCTCATCCTGAGGGAAGATATGGTGGAGACGGAGGATTTGAGAGAAGGGGGATGGCGTTTTTACTAGCAGAAACGTGGGACGAGGTATATTCCAGGTAGCTGTGAGAGTCCGTTGGTTTATAATACACATTGGTGGATAAGCTGTCTCCGGAGATGGAGCCAAGGAAGGGAAATATCAGAAATGGACTAGTTGAATTTGTGCGCAGTTTGGAAGTTGCATGCAAAGTGGATGAAATTGACGAATTCAGCACAGGTGCAAGAAGCAGCACCAATACAGTCGTCAATGTTGAGGAGGAAAAGTGCGGGACGGTAATCGGGATGTGTGTGAGCGGTTAGCGATGATGTCGCTGAGAGAATTGGTCCATGTAGGGGCTGCTGAGTGTTAGCGGAGTCGGGGATTAATAGGGCAGCGGGCTACAGCGGTGCATCCTGCTGGGATCTGATGAGATCACTGGAAAAAGTTCGTGGGAAGGATTAAAGCCATTGCCATATATCGATCGTGAAGAGGCAGGTGCAGAAGGAGGGATCAATGACGCCATGTGAGGTCTTTGGGTGTCTGTAAAACATCACGGGTGTCCATGATTTCAATGCGAAACCACTGTGGTCATGGGATGGACAGTGGGTTTTGGTGTGGGAGGTTTTGGGCTCAGTAGGAGGCGCTGTTGGGGAGACATGTGCCACGTTCGCGTTATTTCTGTAGAATAGCAGTTCCTGTTATTCCACGATATTAAATCTTGTGGGGGAACCCAGGGCTTTTAGAAGTCTGTAACCGTCCCATTTCATTTGCTTGCTTATCGTCTGCTTCATTGAAGGATTCTACCGTGTTAGGAAGAACCATTTTGGATTTAACAAACCTGTGCAACGGTTTTTCTACCAATACAACAATTGTCCAAGTGAATGCACATGTCATCCATTCTCTGCATTTCTATTCGCTGTATAGAATGTGCTTTCAACCTTTGTTAGAACTTTCGAGGCACATTCATTCAATTCTTCCGGTTCCGGCGGTCCACACTGAGATCAGAATCGCTTCATCTCCTTTGCTTCTGCCCTTAAAACTTGTATATCACCGCGGCAGATTCCGTCACTTTCCCCATATTCCAAGGATAATCGATCCCTCCCTCCAAACCATCCACAGAACTGAAAGTCAATAGTTCTTAGCATTCACATTAGAAGTTTCTTGTTTAATTGGCTAGAAAAGTAAACTTAACATAAATAATAATGCTTAATACTGTGATTTATCTTTCTGAAGCAAAATTGACAGGCAGACGTTAGTTCTGACAAAGATAATGTAAAATACAAAAAAAGACATCGTCGTAGCAATAACTGACGTATCACTGCCGCTGTCTAGAATAGCTAGAGTCAGACTTTTTCCATTCGTCCAATGAGATCACAGGTGATAGGCGCGTCTTACATAGAAAGATAGAAACGTAGAAAACCTACAGCACAACGAGTGACCGGTTGAACAATCAGTCCCGTTTCTCACCGTCGTGGAACCGATGATTATAAAATCACACCAGTGCTGCGTCCGAGATCGCTGCAGACCCAGGGTTGCTACCAAAGTATTTGTTAATTTAACATCATTATGGAGGCAAGTCTGCCGAATGTACCGTCCTCAGCCCAAAGTGACAAAAACGATCCCCTTCCCGGTTAGTCCAAACCGGGACAGTGGTGTTCCAGAGTGACAATGCCTGTCTGTGTAATCCCCGGGTTCCCCTGGCGAAGCCTGCAACAAGACATCCGCCGGAAGCAGGGTCTCTGCACTGCAGACGGAAACGCACAGCTACGGGACTGTTTCTGACGTCAGGGCACGCTCGGCTGAACCCGGAGTATGTTGGAAATGATTCTGGAGCGCGGACGTTAAAGGTAAAACCGGGAAATCTGCCTGAATGTCCCCATCCCGCGGGCAAAAATGTTCACATATTCCGACGGTCAAATATCACTCTCAGTCCGGGTGTGGGTTCCTGGAGAGACTTCAATTCCTGCTCCCCGGTTTGACTGAACCGATTCCTCACCAGCCTGAAACAGATGGAAGAATAAAGATGAAATAAACAGATTACACAGCAGTGTCAGTAACAGAGAACTGGGGTTAATGTTTCAACAACGCTCACAGACAAATATCACCAGAAAACCCGCGGATCCGTTGTTTTTTTTTATCACATTGAACATTAACACTTACACGATTCGCTCCAGTGTCGGGACTTCTACTATAAGGCGACGAAGAGCGGGGATAGATCGGTCTGTGAGCCAGTTTGATTCCAGGTTCAGCCGCGTTAGCAATCGGTTTGTAATGATAGCTGAGACGAGATCCTCGACACCAGAATCTGATAGACAAACACGACTCAGCCTGGAGATGAGAGCGAGTGAGGGTAAAGGACACACACAGACAGGAATCGCTACAAATCCCCAGTGTTTATCAGTAACACAATTACTGATCACATTAAAGTTCAGTGTCAGACACCCAGTGACTGTAAACACTCTCCCACAGTCTAGTACTTACCACAGTTTCTGTATTTTACATTCCGGGTTCCTCAGAGCCGCAGACACCAGTTTCACTCCTGAATCTCCCAGTTTATTATCACTCAGGTCCAGATCCGTGAGTGATCGGTTTGTAATGAGATCGGTGGCAAAATCCTCGGCATCAGAATCTGTGAGACCGACGCCACTCAGCCTGGAGATGAGAGAGAGTGAGGGTGAAGGACACATAGGGACAGGAGACGGTACAAATCCCCAGTGTTTATCAGTAACACAATTACTGATCACATTAATGTTCAGTGTCAGAAGCCCAGTGACTGTAAACACAATCTCCCACAGTTTGGTACTTACCGCAGTCTCTGAATTTTACACTCCGGGTTCCTCAGAGCCGCAAACACAAGACTCACTCCTGAATCTCCCAGTTTATTACCACTCAGGTTCAGACCCGTCAATGATAGGTTTGTACTGAGAGCGGAGACGAGATCCTCGGCACCAGAATCTGTGAGACCGACACCCCTCAGCCTGGAGATGAGAGAGAGTGAGGGTGAAGGACACAGAGAGACAGGAGACGGTACAAATCCCCAGTGTACACAATCGCTGATGACATTAATGTTCAGTGTCAGACACCCAGTGACTGTAAACACAATCTCCCACAGTCTGGTACTTACCCAAGTATCTGTATTTTACACTCCGGGTTCCTCAGAGCCGCAGACACCAGTTTCACTCCAGAATCTCCCAGTTCATTCGTCCCAAGTCTGAACACAAACAGACAGATTGATGAACAAAGTGATTCAAACCGTGGGTCTGAGGGAATTTCTCTCACTCGGATATTTCAGGAAACATTAAACCTTTCAGTAAATCACTGATCTGAATGCACATCACTGTCAATGTCCCTCACTGTCCAGCTCCAGGGTATTCACCGAATGTCAGTAATCTAGTCTGTCGGTGTGACACAGCAAACTCCACATATTCTGTCTCTTTTCCCGATGGTTAGAAAAGTCTTCTTGATGTGAGATGGTCGGGAGAGACAGGGATGAAGGTTGGGAGAAAGTTCCACATTGAAAAATATTTGTGAATGGGGAAAAGTCGATGGGAGACGGTGGAAGAGACCCCACCTGAGGAAAAGGGATAAGAAGACAGAATCTGCAGGAGAAAGTTGATGGGGAAGAGAGATCTCTTAGGAGGAAGGGGATAGGGATGAGAGATCCCACAGGATTAAGGGGATAGGGAGAGTGTTCTCACAGGAGGAAGGGGTATGGGGATGAGAAGTCACGCAGCAGTATACCGATAGGAGAAGATAATCCAATAAGATAAGATGATCCAGAAATATATTGCAAGGAAGGGGTGAGTCCGAACTGAGGCCCGCAATCGGCGGAGGAGATGCGCCCATGGGGTCTGGGTATCTGGTAGTGAGCACAGACACACAGGTGGATTGATGGTGATAGTCACACACGCGGGAAGGGCAGAGGAGGACAATCTCACAATGGTATTTATTTCCTTCTCACTGGGACCATCTGCTGACGGTCTGTTGTCCCTCACCGGGAAGGGGGTGTGAATCTCTGACCCACCTGCTGCAGTCAGTGTCGGTCTGGGTGTCAGTAACAGTGAGAAGGAACATTGTCAATGGACGTGTCGCAGGCAGCGAGAAACATGGCCATTCCTGTGGTTTACTACCATTAAAACAATGGTCGTTTTTCACTGAAGTTACCGACATCCAACAAAACCTTCATATTCCTGTAGTTATTTGTCACATTATCTGATTTGCTACAATTTTACCCATTTGAAACAACGCAGTTTCACAGTTCAAGAGTGAGAGATAAATCAAGTTACCTCAACTCCTGGCACTTGTGCAGCCCGGGTCCCAGCCGCTGGATTCCTTCACACTGAATGTGGCAGTTCCCCAGGTCGAGGTGTTTTATTGTATCACAGAGTCCGATGACATGACACAGGACCGCGCAGTCAATCGGAGTCAGTGTCATTCCACTGAATGAAAGTGTTTCCACAGATCCCAGTGAGGCCTGAGCCAGTTCACGATTCTGAGACTCAAACAGGTAGTGCAATGTGTTCAGGAGGCTCCTTTTACCAGCTTCACTCCTCGTGTTTCCACTCCGGCGTTTAACCTCTTCCTTCACCCAGTCAATCACCCGGCAGGTTGTTTCATTGGGAAATGGACCCAGAAACTCCTCAAGATCCCGAGATGACATTGGGGAGGAGAGACCAGCAACAAAACGGATAAATACCTCAAATCGCCCATCTGTCGTGTTGTGGGCTTTAGTGAGGAACTTCAGGATGTCCCCGGGATGTGGATTCAGGAATTGTGCGACTGCAGCTACAAACTCTTGGATGGTGGGGTGTGGAAATGTGTACACAACGCTCCAGGCAGAATCCTCTCTCTCCAAAAGCTCCATCAGGAACCCGGACAGGAACTGGGAAGGCTGCAGATTGTAGTTGATCAAATCTCCATTTGTAAACACAATCTTCTTCTCGGACACGCCTCTGAAGGCCATCTGACCAACCCTGAGTAACACATCACGGGGATTTTCAATCTCACGGCCGTGGTTTCTCAGGATATTAGAAATATAGTAGGAGTACAGTTGGGTGATGGTCTTGGGAACTCGCTGTGGGTCCCTGACTCTTTGTGTGAAGAAGGGGCCCAGTGCCAGAGCGAGGATCCAGCAGTAGGAAGGGTTGTATCTCATAGTGTACAGGATCTCGTTCTCCTCAACGTGTTTGTAAACAGCTTCTGCCACCGTCTGATCTTCAAAATGTCTGATGAAATATTCCTTCCGTTCCTCACCAACAAATCCCAGGATTTCAGCACAGACACTGATATCAGCCTTTTCCAATAAATGTAACGCAGTGGGACGGGTCGTCACCAGCACTGAACACCCTGGGAGCAGCTTGCCCTGGATTAAACTGTACACAATGTCAGACACTTCACACCACCACTCGGGATCTGGGCACTGGTGCTTGGGGTCGGTATCTCTCCAACTGTCAGCAAAATCCATTCTGTGCTTGAATTCATCCAAACCATCGAATATAAACAGCAATCCCTCTGGGTTCTTCCAGACCTTTCTCAGTAACTTCCTAAAGTAAGGATACTGATCCAGAATCAGTTCCCTCAGGTTTATTCTACAGTTAATGGAGTTTAAATCCCGGAATTTGAAACAGAAGACAAACTGGAACTGTTGGTATATTTTCCCTGTTGCCCAGTCATAAACAATCTTTTGTACCATTGTTGTTTTCCCGATCCCCGAGACTCCAGACACTGCTGCCGAACATCCAGAAGTTGATCTTGTGAAGAATCTTTTCATTTTGCCCCGAAAACTATGTGAATACCTATTCTGAAATAGATGGGCAATGTGAATTTTCTCCCGCTTTTTGCGGAGATGTTTTTCTCTCCACTCCTCGTGGTCTCTGCCTCTTGCCAGCAGCTCATGTTCCACCAGTGTCCGATCTCGATCAATAGAAATGACCGTGAGCTCAGCGTATCGATCAACCAGCTGGAAAACCTTCACCTTCTCCCTCATCAGGATCGTGTTCACTCTCAGTTTTTCAGTTTGTGTCCGCAGAGTCTCCTTGTGTTTCTGTTGAACATCTGTGGACGGACAGAAATCGGTTGTCAAAGCCTGATCTGATGAACACGGAACACCCACTGATTTCCCCTAATTAAAATAATTGTTAAGGACATTGTTTGGGTGAAATCGGGAGATCAGAAGTAAGCATGTCTGAAAATGAACGACGGCCCAGAAACATTTCAACTCTGATTCAGATTCGCTGTTAAAGGCTCCACTCTCCCCTCTGTTGGTAGTTTGCAGATTCCCCGGTGTTCCAACGAGCACCAAGTGCACACGTGATTCTGGAGAGGAGAGTGTTGTGTGGAGCGGGTGGTTTCACTGCTTTCACTGCTCAGCTTCTGCTGAACTGTACAACCCTGCAGAGGGTAACAGTGGGGGCTGGTGGGCAATGGGCAATTTACATCATTTTTCTTTTCTCATAACAGACCTGATGTTCTTGATCGTCCTTCAGGTGTATGCTGTCAGTACTGAACCCAGAGTTTCCCTTTCCAGGTTGGTCCAGTCATGGTGTAAAACAACCTGCACTCTTCCACTGTCTCTTATTCTCTGAGGAACTAGTACATGAAACATGCAATACACCCCCACCACACATCTACAGTCTTCTCTGCTCAGAGGAGCTGGTACGTGAACTCAGGCAATAAGACCCCACCACACATCTACAGTCTTCTCTGCTCAGAGGAGCTGGTACGTGAACTCAGGCAATAAGACCCCACCACACATCTACAGTCTTCTCTGCTCAGAGGAGCTGGTACGTGAACTCAGGCAATAAGACCCCACCACACATCTACAGTCTTCTCTGCTCAGAGGAGCTGGTACGTGAACTCAGGCAATAAGACCCCACCACACATCTACAGTCTTCTCTGCTCAGAGGAGCTTGTACGTGAACTCAGGCAATAAGACCCCACCACACATCTACAGTCCCCTCTGCTCAGAGGAGCTGGTACGTGAACGCAGGCAATAAGACCCCACCACACATCTACAGTCTTCTCTGCTCAGAGGAGCTGGTACGTGAACTCAGGCAATAAGACTCCACCACACATCTACAGTCTTCTCTGCTCAGAGGAGCTGGTACGTGAACTCAGGCAATAAGACCCCACCACACATCTACAGTCTTCTCTGCTCAGAGGAGCTGGTACGTGAATTCAGGCAATAAGACCCCACCACACATCTACAGTCTTCTCTGCTCAGAGGAGCTGGTACGTGAACTCAGGCAATAAGACCCCACCACACATCTACAGTCTTCTCTGCTCAGAGGAGCTGGTACGTGAACTCAGGCAATAAGACCCCACCACACATCTACAGTCTTCTCTGCTCAGAGGAGCTGGTACGTGAACTCAGGCAATACACCCCCACCACACATCTACAGTCTTCTCTGCTCAGAGGAGCTGGTACGTGAACTCAGGCAATAAGACCCCACCACACATCTACAGTCTTCTCTGCTCAGAGGAGCTGGTACGTGAACTCAGGCAATACACCCTCACCACACATCTACAGTCTTCTCTGCTCAGAGGAGCTGGTACGTGAACTCAGGCAATAAGACCCCACAACACATCTACAGTCTTCTCTGCTCAGAGGAGCTGGTACGTGAACTCAGGCAATAAGACCCCACCACACATCTGCAGTCTTCTCTGCTCAGAGGAGCTGGTACGTGAACTCAGGCAATAAGACCCCACCACACATCTACAGTCTTCTCTGCTCAGAGGAGCTGGTACGTGAACTCAGGCAATACACCCCCACCACACATCTACAGTCTTCTCTGCTCAGAGGAGCTGGTACGTGAACTCATGCAATAAGACCCCACCACACATCTACAGTCTTCTCTGCTCAGAGGAGCTGGTACGTGAACTCAGGCAATAAACCCTCACCACACATCTACAGTCTTCTCTGCACAGAGGAGTTGGTACGTGAACTCAGGCAATACACCCTCACCACACATCTACAGTCTTCTCTGCTCAGAGGAGCTGGTACGTGAACTCAGGCAATAAGACCCCACCACACATCTACAGTCTTCTCTGCTCAGAGGAGCTGGTACGTGAACGCAGGCAATAAGACCCCACCACACATCTACAGTCTTCTCTGCTCAGAGGAGCTGGTACGTGGACTCAGGCAATAAGACCCCACCACACATCTGCAGTCTTCTCTGCTCAGAGGAGCTGGTACGTGAACTCAGGCAATAAGACCCCACCACACATCTACAGTCTTCTCTGCTCAGAGGAGCTGGTACGTGCACTCAGGCAATAAGACCCCACCACACATCTACAGTCTTCTCTGCTCAGAGGAGCTGGTACGTGGACTCAGGAAATAAGACCCCACCACACATCTACAGTCTTCTCTGCTCAGAGGAGCTGGTACGTGAACTAAGGCAATAAGACCCACACCACACATCTACAGTCTTCTCTGCTCAGAGGAGCTGGTACGTGAACTAAGGCAATAAGACCCACACCACACATCTACAGTCTTCTCTGCACAGTGGAGCTGGTACGTGAACTCAGGCAATAAGACCCCACCACACATCTACAGTCTTCTCTGCTCAGAGGAGCTGGTACGTGGACTCAGGCAATAAGACCCCACCACACATCTGCAGTCTTCTCTGCTCAGAGAAGCTGGTACGTGAACTCAGGCAATAAGACCCCACCACACATCTACAGTCTTCTCTGCTCAGAGGAGCTGGTACGTGAACTCAGACAATAAGACCCCACCACACATCTACAGTCTTCTCTGCTCAGAGGAGCTGGTACGTGAACTCAGGCAATAAGACCCCACCACACATCTACAGTCTTCTCTGCTCAGAGGAGCTGGTACGTGAACTCAGGCAATAAGACCCCACCACACATCTGCAGTCTTCTCTGCTCAGAGGAGCTGGTACGTGAACTCAGGCAATAAAACCCCACCACACATCTGCAGTCTTCTCTGCTCAGAGAAGCTGGTACGTGAACTCAGGCAATAAGACCCCACCACACATCTACAGTCTTCTCTGCTCAGAGGAGCTGGTACGTGAACTCAGACAATAAGACCCCACCACACATCTACAGTCTTCTCTGCTCAGAGGAGCTGGTACGTGAACTCAGGCAATAAGACCCCACCACACATCTACAGTCTTCTCTGCTCAGAGGAGCTGGTACGTGAACGCAGGCAATAAGACCCCACCACACATCTACAGTCTTCTCTGCTCAGAGGAGCTGGTACGTGAACGCAGGCAATAAGACCCCACCACACATCTACAGTCTTCTCTGCTCAGAGGAGCTGGTACGTGAACTCAGGCAATAAGACCCCACCACACATCTACAGTCTTCTCTGCTCAGAGGAGCTGGTACGTGAACTCAGGCAATAAGACCCCACCACACATCTGCAGTCTTCTCTGCTCAGAGGAGCTGGTACGTGAACTCAGGCAATAAGACCCCACCACACATCTACAGTCTTCTGTGCTCAGAGGAGCTGGTACGTGAACTCAGGCAATAAGACCCCACCACACATCTACAGTCTTCTCTGCTCAGAGGAGCTGGTACGTGAACGCAGGCAATAAGACCCCACCACACATCTACAGTCTTCTCTGCTCAGAGGAGCTGGTACGTGAACTCAGGCAATAAGACCCCAACACACATCTGCAGTCTTCTCTGCTCAGAGGAGCTGGTACGTGAACTCAGGCAATAAGACCCCACCACACATCTACAGTCTTCTCTGCTCAGAGGAGCTGGTACGTGAACTCAGGCAATAAGACCCCACCACACATCTACTGTCTTCTCTGCTCAGAGGAGCTGGTACGTGAACTCAGGCAATAAGACCCCACCACACATCTACAGTCCCCTCTGCTCAGAGGAGCTGGTACGTGAACGCAGGCAATAAGACCCCACCACACATCTACAGTCTTCTCTGCGCAGAGGAGCTGGTACGTGAACTCAGGCAATAAGACCCCACCACACATCTACAGTCTTCTCTGCTCAGAGGAGCTGGTACGTGGACTCAGGCAATAAGAACCCACCACACATCTGCAGTATTCTCTGCTCAGAGGAGCTGGTACGTGAACTCAGGCAATAAGACCCCACCACACATCTACAGTCTTCTCTGCTCAGAGGAGCTGGTACGTGGACTCAGGCAATAAGAACCCACCACACATCTGCAGTCTTCTCTGCTCAGAGGAGCTGGTACGTGGACTCAGGCAATAAGACCCCACCACACATCTGCAGTATTCACTGCTCAGAGGAGCTGGTACGTGAACTCAGGCAATAAGACCCCACCACACATCTACAGTCTTCTCTGCTCAGAGGAGCTGGTACGTGAACTCAGGCAATAAGACCCCACCACACATCTACTGTCTTCTCTGCTTAGAGGAGCTGGTACGTGAACTCAGGCAATAAGACCCCACCACACATCTACAGTCTTCTCAGCTCAGAGGAGCTGGTACGTGAACTCAGGCAATAAGACCCCACCACACATCTACAGTCTTCTCTGCTCAGAGGAGCTGGTACGTGAACTCAGGCAATAAGACCCCACCACACATCTGCAGTCTTCTCTGCTCAGAGGAGCAGGTACGTGGACTCAGGCAATAAGACCCCACCACTCATCTGCAGTCTTCTCTGCTCAGAGGAGCTGGTACGTGGACTCAGGCAATAAGACCCCACCACACATCTGCAGTCTTCTCTGCTCAGAGGAACTGGTACGTGAACTCAGGCAATAAGACCCCACCACACATCTACAGTCTTCTCTGCTCAGAGGAGCTGGTACGTGAACTCAGGCAATAAGACCCCACCACACATCTACAGTCTTCTCTGCTCAGAGGAGCTGGTACGTGAACTCAGGCAATAAGACCCCACCACACATCTACAGTCTTCTCTGCTCAGAGGAGCTGGTACGTGAACGCAGGCAATAAGACCCCCACCACACATCTACAGTCTTCTCTGCTCAGAGGAGCTGGTACGTGAACGCAGGCAATAAGACCCCACCACACATCTACAGTCTTCTCTGCTCAGAGGAGCTGGTACGTGAACTCAGGCAATAAGACCCTACCACACATCTACAGTCTTCTCTGCTCAGAGGAGCTGGTACGTGAACGCAGGCAATAAGACCCCACCACACATCTACAGTCTTCTCTGCTCAGAGGAGCTGGTACGTGAACTCAGGCAATAAGACCCTACCACACATCTACAGTCTTCTCTGCTCAGAGGAGCTGGTACGTGAACGCAGGCAATAAGACCCCACCACACATCTACAGTCTTCTCTGCTCAGAGGAGCTGGTACGTGAACTCAGGCAATAAGACCCTACCACACATCTACAGTCTTCTCTGCTCAGAGGAGCTGGTACGTGAACGCAGGCAATAAGACCCTACCACACATCTACAGTCTTCTCTGCTCAGAGGAGCTGGTACGTGAACTCAGGCAATAAGACCCCACCACACATCTACAGTCTTCTCTGCTCAGAGGAGCTGGTACGTGAACGCAGGCAATTAGACCCCACCACACATCTACAGTCTTCTCTGCTCAGAGGAGCTGGTACGTGAACTCAGGCAATAAGACCCCACCACACATCTGCAGTCTTCTCTGCTCAGAGGAGCTGGTACGTGAACTCAGGCAATAAGACCCCACCACACATCTACAGTCTTCTCTGCTCAGAGGAGCTGGTACGTGAACGCAGGCAATTAGACCCCACCACACATCTACAGTCTTCTCTGCTCAGAGGAGCTGGTACGTGAACTCAGGCAATAAGACCCCACCACACATCTGCAGTCTTCTCTGCTCAGAGGAGCTGGTACGTGAACTCAGGCAATAAGACCCCACCACACATCTACAGTCTTCTCTGCTCAGAGGAGCTGGTACGTGAACTCAGGCAATAAGACCCCACCACACATCTACAGTCTTCTCTGCTCAGAGGAGCTGGTACGTGGACTCAGGCAATAAGAACCCACCACACATCTACAGTCTTCTCAGCTCAGAGGAGCTGGTACGTGAACTCAGGCAATAAGACCCCACCACACATCTACAGTCTTCTCTGCTCAGAGGAGCTGGTACGTGAACTCAGGCAATAAGACCCCACCACACATCTACAGTCTTCTCTGCTCAGAGGAGCAGGTACGTGGACTCAGGCAATAAGACCCCACCACACATCTGCCGTCTTCTCTGCTCAGAGGAGCTGGTACGTGAACTCAGGCAATAAGACCCCACCACACATCTGCAGTCTTCTCTGCTCAGAGGAGCTGGTACGTGAACTCAGGCAATAAGACCCCACCACACATCTGCAGTCTTCTCTGCTCAGAGGAGCTGGTACGTGAACTCAGGCAATAAGACCCCACCACACATCTACAGTCTTCTCTGCTCAGAGGAGCTGGTACGTGAACTCAGGCAATAAGACCCCACCACACATCTACAGTCTTCTCTGCTCAGAGGAGCTGGTACGTGGACTCAGGCAATAAGACCCCACCACACATCTACAGTCTTCTCTGCTCAGAGGAGCTGGTACGTGAACTCAGGCAATACACCCTCACCACACATCTACAGTCTTCTCTGCTCAGAGGAGCTGGTACGTGAACGCAGGCAATAAGACCCCACCACACATCTACAGTCTTCTCTGCTCAGAGGAGCTGGTACGTGAACGCAGGCAATAAGACCCCACCGCACATCTACAGTCTTCTCTGCTCAGAGGAGCTGGTACGTGAACTCAGGCAATAAGACCCTACCACACATCTACAGTCTTCTCTGCTCAGAGGAGCTGGTACGTGAACGCAGGCAATAAGACCCCACCACACATCTACAGTCTTCTCTGCTCAGAGGAGCTGGTACGTGAACTCAGGCAATAAGACCCTACCACACATCTACAGTCTTCTCTGCTCAGAGGAGCTGGTACGTGAACGCAGGCAATAAGACCCCACCACACATCTACAGTCTTCTCTGCTCAGAGGAGCTGGTACGTGAACTCAGGCAATAAGACCCTACCACACATCTACAGTCTTCTCTGCTCAGAGGAGCTGGTACGTGAACTCAGGCAATAAGACCCCACCACACATCTACAGTCTTCTCTGCTCAGAGGAGCTGGTACGTGAACGCAGGCAATAAGACCCAACCACACATCTACAGTCTTCTCTGCTCAGAGGAGCTGGTACGTGAACGCAGGCAATAAGACCCCACCACACATCTACAGTCTTCTCTGCTCAGAGGAGCTGGTACGTGAACTCAGGCAATAAGACCCCACCACACATCTGCAGTATTCACTGCTCAGAGGAGCTGGTACGTGAACTCAGGCAATAAGACCCCACCACACATCTACAGTCTTCTCTGCTCAGAGGAGCTGGTACGTGAACTCAGGCAATAAGACCCCACCACACATCTACTGTCTTCTCTGCTCAGAGGAGCTGGTACGTGAACTCAGGCAATAAGACCCCACCACACATCTACAGTCTTCTCTGCTCAGAGGAGCTGGTACGTGAACGCAGGCAATTAGACCCCACCACACATCTACAGTCTTCTCTGCTCAGAGGAGCTGGTACGTGAACTCAGGCAATAAGACCCCACCACACATCTGCAGTCTTCTCTGCTCAGAGGAGCTGGTACGTGAACTCAGGCAATAAGACCCCACCACACATCTACAGTCTTCTCTGCTCAGAGGAGCTGGTACGTGAACTCAGGCAATAAGACCCCACCACACATCTACAGTCTTCTCTGCTCAGAGGAGCTGGTACGTGGACTCAGGCAATAAGAACCCACCACACATCTACAGTCTTCTCAGCTCAGAGGAGCTGGTACGTGAACTCAGGCAATAAGACCCCACCACACATCTACAGTCTTCTCTGCTCAGAGGAGCTGGTACGTGAACTCAGGCAATAAGACCCCACCACACATCTACAGTCTTCTCTGCTCAGAGGAGCAGGTACGTGGACTCAGGCAATAAGACCCCACCACACATCTGCCGTCTTCTCTGCTCAGAGGAGCTGGTACGTGAACTCAGGCAATAAGACCCCACCACACATCTGCAGTCTTCTCTGCTCAGAGGAGCAGGTACGTGGACTCAGGCAATAAGACCCCACCACACATCTGCAGTCTTCTCTGCTCAGAGGAGCTGGTACGTGAACTCAGGCAATAAGACCCCACCACACATCTGCAGTCTTCTCTGCTCAGAGGAGCTGGTACGTGAACTCAGGCAATAAGACCCCACCACACATCTACAGTCTTCTCTGCTCAGAGGAGCTGGTACGTGAACTCAGGCAATAAGACCCCACCACACATCTACAGTCTTCTCTGCTCAGAGGAGCTGGTACGTGGACTCAGGCAATAAGACCCCACCACACATCTACAGTCTTCTCTGCTCAGAGGAGCTGGTACGTGAACTCAGGCAATACACCCTCACCACACATCTACAGTCTTCTCTGCTCAGAGGAGCTGGTACGTGAACGCAGGCAATAAGACCCCACCACACATCTACAGTCTTCTCTGCTCAGAGGAGCTGGTACGTGAACGCAGGCAATAAGACCCCACCGCACATCTACAGTCTTCTCTGCTCAGAGGAGCTGGTACGTGAACGCAGGCAATAAGACCCCACCACACATCTACAGTCTTCTCTGCTCAGAGGAGCTGGTACGTGAACTCAGGCAATAAGACCCCACCACACATCTACAGTCTTCTCTGCTCAGAGGAGCTGGTACGTGGACTCAGGCAATAAGACCCCACCACACATCTACAGTCTTCTCTGCTCAGAGGAGCTGGTACGTGAACTCAGGCAATAAGATCCCACCACACATCTACAGTCTTCTCTGCTCAGAGGAGCTGGTACGTGGACTCAGGCAATAAGACCCCACCACACATCTACAGTCTTCTCTGCTCAGAGGAGCCGGTACGTGAACGCAGGCAATAAGATCCCACCACACATCTACAGTCTTCTCTGCTCAGAGGAGCTGGTACGTGAACTCAGGCAATAAGATCCCACCACACATCTACAGTCTTCTCTGCTCAGAGGAGCTGGTACGTGGACTCAGGCAATAAGACCCCACCACACATCTACAGTCTTCTCTGCTCAGAGGAGCTGGTACGTGAACTCAGGCAATAAGATCCCACCACACATCTACAGTCTTCTCTGCTCAGAGGAGCTGGTACGTGAACTCAGGCAATAAGACCCCACCACACATCTACAGTCTTCTCTGCCCAGAGGAGCTGGTACGTGGACTCAGGCAATAAGACCCCACCACACATCTACAGTCTTCTCAGCTCAGAGGAGCTGGTACGTGAACTCAGGCAATAAGACCCCACCACACATCTACAGTCTTCTCTGCTCAGAGGAGCTGGTACGTGAACTCAGGCAATAAGACCCCACCACACATCTACAGTCTTCTCTGCTCAGAGGAGCAGGTACGTGGACTCAGGCAATAAGACCCCACCACACATCTGCAGTCTTCTCTGCTCAGAGGAGCTGGTACGTGAACTCAGGCAATAAGACCCCACCACACATCTGCAGTCTTCTCTGCTCAGAGGAGCAGGTACGTGGACTCAGGCAATAAGACCCCACCACACATCTGCAGTCTTCTCTGCTCAGAGGAGCTGGTACGTGAACTCAGGCAATAAGACCCCACCACACATCTGCAGTCTTCTCTGCTCAGAGGAGCTGGTACGTGAACTCAGGCAATAAGACCCCACCACACATCTACAGTCTTCTCTGCTCAGAGGAGCTGGTACGTGAACTCAGGCAATAAGACCCCACCACACATCTACAGTCTTCTCTGCTCAGAGGAGCTGGTACGTGAACTCAGGCAATAAGACCCCACCACACATCTACAGTCTTCTCTGCTCAGAGGAGCTGGTACGTGAACTCAGGCAATACACCCTCACCACACATCTACAGTCTTCTCTGCTCAGAGGAGCTGGTACGTGAACGCAGGCAATAAGACCCCACCACACATCTACAGTCTTCTCTGCTCAGAGGAGCTGGTACGTGAACGCAGGCAATAAGACCCCACCACACATCTACAGTCTTCTCTGCTCAGAGGAGCTGGTACGTGAACTCAGGCAATAAGACCCCACCACACATCTACAGTCTTCTCTGCTCAGAGGAGCTGGTACGTGGACTCAGGCAATAAGACCCCACCACACATCTACAGTCTTCTCTGCTCAGAGGAGCTGGTACGTGAACTCAGGCAATAAGACCCCACCACACATCTACAGTCTTCTCTGCTCAGAGGAGCTGGTACGTGAACTCAGGCAATAAGACCCCACCACACATCTACAGTCTTCTCTGCTCAGAGGTGCTGGTACGTGGACTCAGGCAATAAGACCCCACCACACATCTACAGTCTTCTCTGCTCAGAGGAGCCGGTACGTGAACTCAGGCAATAAGACCCCACCACACATCTACAGTCTTCTCTGCTCAGAGGAGCTGGTACGTGAACGCAGGCAATAAGACCCCACCACACATCTACAGTCTTCTCTGCTCAGAGGAGCTGGTACGTGGACTCAGGCAATAAGACCCCACCACACATCTACAGTCTTCTCTGCTCAGAGGAGCTGGTACGTGAACTCAGGCAATAAGACCCCACCACACATCTACAGTCTTCTCTGCTCAGAGGAGCTGGTACGTGGACTCAGGCAATAAGACCCCACCACACATCTGCAGTCTTCTCTGCTCAGAGGTGCTGGTACGTGGACTCAGGCAATAAGACCCCACCACACATCTACAGTCTTCTCTGCTCAGAGGAGCTGGTACGTGGACTCAGGCAATAAGACCCCACCACACATCTACAGTCTTCTCTGCTCAGAGGAGCTGGTACGTGGACTCAGGCAATAAGACCCCACCACACATCTGCAGTCTTCTCTGCTCAGAGGAGCTGGTACGTGGACTCAGGCAATAAGACCCCACCACACATCTACAGTCTTCTCTGCTCAGAGGAGCTGGTACGTGAACTCAGGCAATAAGACCCCACCACAAATCTGCAGTCTTCTCTGCTCAGAGGAGCTGGTACGTGAACTCAGGCAATAAGACCCCACCACACATCTACAGTCTTCTCTGCTCAGAGGAGCTGGTACGTGGACTCAGGCAATAAGACCCCACCACACATCTACAGTCTTCTCTGCTCAGAGGAGCTGGTACGTGAACGCAGGCAATAAGACCCCACCACACATCTACAGTCCCCTCTGCTCAGAGGAGCTGGTACGTGGACTCAGGCAATAAGACCCCACCACACATCTACAGTCTTCTCTGCTCAGAGGAGCTGGTACGTGAACTCAGGCAATAAGACCCCACCAGACATCTACAGTCTTCTCTGCTCAGAGGAGCTGGTACGTGAACTCAGGCAATAAGACCCCACCACACATCTACAGTCTTCTCTGCTCAGAGGAGCTGGTACGTGGACTCAGGCAATAAGACCCCACCACACATCTACAGTCTTCTCTGCTCAGAGGAGCTGGTACGTGGACTCAGGCAATAAGACCCCACCACACATCTACAGTCTTCTCTGCTCAGAGGAGCTGGTACGTGAACTCAGGCAATAAGACCCCACCACACATCTGCAGTCTTCTCTGCTCAGAGGAGCTGGTACGTGGACTCAGGCAATAAGACCCCACCACACATCTACAGTCTTCTCTGCTCAGAGGAGCTGGTACGTGAACTCAGGCAATAAGACCCCACCACACATCTGCAGTCCCCTCTGCTCCAAGGGGCTAGTACAAGAACCCAGGCAATATGTCCCAATAACAGCCCTACAGTCCCCTCGGCTCCGAGGGGCTGGTAGGTGATCTCAGACAACACACCACTGCCACCCCTCTACAATCTCCTCTACAAGGAGGAGCTGGCAGGTGATCACAGACAATACACCCCTACCACCCCTCTACAATCTCCTCTACACGGAGGAGCTGGTACGTGATCTGAGACAACACACCCCTACCACCCGTCTACAATCTCCTCTACACGGAGGAGCTGGTACGTGATCTCAGACAACACACCCCTACCACCCCTCTACAATCTCCTCTACACGGAGGAGCTGGTACGTGATCTGAGACAACACACCCCTACCACCCCTCTACAATCTCCTCTACACGGAGGAGCTGGTACGTGATCTCAGACAACACACCCCTACCACCCCTCTACAATCTCCTCTACACGGAGGAGCTGGTACGTGATCTGAGACAACACACCCCTACCACCCCTCTACAATCTCCTCTACACGGAGGAGCTGGTACGTGATCTCAGACAACACACCCCTACCACCCCTCTACAATCTCCTCTGCACGGAGGAGCAGGTACGTGATCTCAGACAACACACCCCTACCACCCCTCTACCATCTCCTCTACACGGAGGAGCTGGTACGTGATCTCAGACAATACACCCCTACCACCCCTCTACAATCTCCTCTACACGGAGGAGCTGGTACGTGATGTCAGACAATACACCCCTACCACCCCTCTACAATCTCCTCCTCACGGAGGAGCGGGTAC
Source organism: Hemitrygon akajei (assembly GCF_048418815.1). NCBI lineage: Eukaryota > Metazoa > Chordata > Chondrichthyes > Myliobatiformes > Dasyatidae > Hemitrygon > Hemitrygon akajei. The sequence goes on from NW_027331999.1 coordinate 240,443, forward strand.
ATGAACTGAGAAGATCCACCCCTACCACACCTCTACAGTCTACGCTGCTGCAGAGAACTTGGACATGAATTCATGCAATTCACTGATGTTGTCCGGAAGAGTAGGAAGCTGAAGATGATGTCAGCAGTAACAGGAGATTCTATAGTCAGGGGGACAGGTGGGCGATTCTATGGACACAAAATGGAGACACCGATGTTACTTTGTCTCTCAGGTGCCAGGGTCCAAAATGTGTCTGGACACGTCCAGAATATCCTGAAAAGGGAGGGTGATCAGCCAGAAGTCGTGGAACATATTGGTACCAATGACATAGGAAGTAAAAAGAGAGGATTTCTGGAAAACAGAACATAGGGAGGTAGGAGTGAAGCTGAGAAGCTGGATCTCAAACATAGTAATCTCGGGATTGCTGTCTGTTCCACACGACAGTGACAATGGGGTGGCAGATAAATGCGTGGCTGAAGAATTGCAGCGGGTGTAGGGGTTCAGGTTTTTGGATAATTGGGACAACCTGTGGGACAGGCGTGCTCTGTACAAAATTGACGTGTTGCACGAATTCGAGGGGGACACATATTCCTGTGGGTAGATCTACTGGAGTTGTTGGGACTATTTTACACTAATATGGCAGGGGATTGGAAACCAGGATGATAGAGCTTAGAATGAGCCTACAAGCTTACCTTAGATGATAGGTGTAACATGAATATCAGGAAGGACAAGCTCATGATTGGGTTCAAATGCAGACGGATCGAAATGTTGAATTGCACCACAGAGGCAAAATTCAAAAGGGCGCAGATGCAGAACTGATGGTATTCTATTTGATTGCGCGTAGCATTCGGAACAAGGTGACGAGCTCTCGGTGCAATTATATTTAGAACAGTATGATGTTGTGGGCGTCACTGAGTCGTGGCTGAATGAAGGCCATAGCTGGGAACTTAAAATCAAAGGATATAATTTGTATCCAAAGGACAGGCAGGACCAAATAGGTGTTGTGTTTCTATTGATTTGAGATGGAAATACATGTTTAGAAAGAGATTTAGATAGGATCAGAGAATGTTGAATCTTTGTGGGTGAAGATAAGAAATTGCAAGGGTAAAAAAAAAACATAAAGAAAATCATATATAGGCCTCCAAATAGTAGCCGAGAGGAGGGGTTGATACAGAAAAGGGAGCCGGAAAAGCACGTAATAAGGGTAATGACATAGTTGTAATGGGGGAATTCAAGGGAAATAGGAGAATCAAACATACGTAAGGTGTCGAATCGCAAGAGAGGCAATTTATTGAATGCCCACGAGATAGCTTTGTAGAGCAGCTTGTGCTTTTGACTACGCGGGGAGAGGCTATTTTAAATTGGGTCTTGTGTAATAACCCAGATCTTAATAGGGAGCTTAAGGCAAAGGAATCTTAGGAGGCAGTGATCATGAAATGATGGAATTCAAGCTGCAATTTGAGAGGGAGAAGCATAACTTACATGTACTTGTATCGCAATGGAATAAAGGTAAATACAGAGTCATGAGAGAGGAGTTTTACGAGGTGGGTTAGAGAGGGTAATAATGGGAATAACGGCAGAACATAGATGGCTGACGATTCTGGATATATTTCACAAGGTGCAGGATAGATATGGCCCACAGAAGAAGTTGCTCTCAAACGGAAGAGGCAGGCAACAGTGATTGACAACGGAAGTTAAGGACTGCATAAAAGCCAATGAAAGGGCATATAATGTAGCAAAGGTGCGTGGAAAATTAGATGAATGGAAAGGTTTTAAAATCCAACACGAGGCAACTAAAAAGCTATGAGAAGTGAAAAGATGAAATATGGGGGCAGTCAAGCCAATAATATAAAGCACGATAATAAACACTTTTTTCAGTTATATAAAGAGTAAAAGGGAGATGAGAGTTGATATTGGAACACTGAAAAGTGATGTTGGTGAGATAGCAATAGGGACAAAGAAATGGCCGATAAACTTGATGGGTACTTTGCATATGTCTTCACGGTGGAAGACGCTTGCAGTAGAACACAGGCAGCCCAAGTGAGTGCTATTGATATATCACAACAAAAAGTGCTCGGCATACTGAAAGGTCTTAAGATGGATAAGTCACCAGGGCCAGATGGACTACATCCCAGAGACCTGAGAGAGGTTGCTGGAGAGATAACGGATACATTTGTCATGGTCCTTCAAAAATCAGTTGGTTCTGGCATGATCCCGGAGGACTGGAGGACTGCAAATATCACTTAACACTTTAAGAAAGGACGAAGATAAAATAAAAAAAAGAAAATTATAGGCCAGTAGCCAAACCTCAGTGGTTAGGAAAGTGTTGGAGTCTCTTATGAAAGTTGAGGTTTCGAGGTACTTGGAGACTAATGACAAACTACGTCAAAGTCAGCATGGTTTCTGTAAAGGGAAATCATGCCTGACCAATCTGTTCTCCGAGGAAGTAAGACGCAGTGTCAACAAAGGAGAGGCAGTGGATGTGATTTACTTAGATTTTCAGAAGGCATTTGATTAGGTGCCACATATGAGACTGCTGAACAAGATAAAATTCTTTGACGTTACAGGAAAGATATTGGCGTGGGTAGCGGAATGCCAGGAGGCAGCGAGTGGGAATGAAAGGGGCCTTTTCTGGTTGGCTGCCTGTGACTAGTGGTGCTCCGCAGGGGGCAGTATTGGAACTGCTGCATTTGACGTTTTTTGACAATGATTCGGATCATGGAGCTGATGCCTCTGTGGCAAAGTCTGCGGATGATACACAGATGGGGGGGAGTAGGTACCAGAATGTGGACAAATTGGAAGAATGGGTTAAAAAGTGGCAGATGGAATACAGTGTTGGGAAATGTATGATAATCTGTTTTGGGACAAGGAACAATAGTGCGGATCATTATCTAAATGGGAAGAAGGTTCAGACATCACAGGTACAGAGGAACCTCCAGCAAGATTCCCAGAACTTTAATGTACAGGTTGAGTCTCTGGTAAAGAAGGCAAATGCAATGTTGGCATTTATTTCAAGTGGAATGTAACATAAAAGCAAGGAGATAATGCTGAGCCCTTATAAGTATGTAGTCAGGCAGCACGTGAAGTTTTGCCAAACGTTTTGGGGATATACCTCAGAAAAGATGTGTTGTCATTGGAGAGAGTCCAGAGAGATTCAGCAGGATGATTCTCAGAATGAAGGGGTTAACATATGAGGAGCGTTTCGGCAACTTTGGGCCTGTACTCAACGGAATTTGGAAGAACGCGGGGGGATCTCTTTGGAACCTACCGAATGCTGAAAGGACCAGACAGGGTGGATGTGGAGAGGACGTTTTCTATGGTGGGAGTATCCAGAACTGGAGGACACAGCCTCCAAATTGAGGGGCGATCCTTCAGAAAAGGTAAGGAGGATTTTTTGAGCCAGAGAGTAGTGAATCGCTGGAGTGCTGTGCTACAGGCTGCAGTGGAGGCCGTGTCCATGTGTATATTTAAGGCAGAAGGTCCTGATTAGTCAGGGCATCAAAGGATATGGTGAGAAGGCAGTTGTATGAGATTGAGCAGACCTGGGATCAGCCATGATGGAATGGCGGAGTGGACTCAATGGCTGGATGGCCTAATTCTGCTCCCATGTCTTGTGGTCTGATAGAGGAAGAACAGCAAATCTCGGCTCCACTTTGGATCTGAGGTGTAAGACATACCATGCTGGTGTTGGATGTTTCTACTGGAGAGGTTTGGCTACAGTTTTGACAGTTCTCGGGATATTTGGCGCTAAGAAAGGGGAATGCAGAAGCTTCTTCTGCAGTTTGAACGGGGCACGACTGCGCAAGCGCGTGAAGGTTGACCTGCGAGAACAGCGAGAGAGTTTAAAAAACGAGCAGATTTAGTAGCGGGCGACGTAGCAGCCGGTGACGGAGTAGAGGGAGACAGAGCAGGAAGGTTCTGGCTCGAGAGGCTTCGGCCAGAAGAGACTGAGGACAAACTTGCTCTCAGTGAGGTAAAGCCGGGTAAGCTCCTTTAGTTAATCTAATTATCTTAGAATTGGAAAATGGAAACCGCCGTTAGGACAGCCGGGTGCTCCGTTTGCAGTCCGTGAGAAGGCAGAGCGAGCACAGCTGTCCGTGATGACTACACCTGCAAAAGGTGCATCCAGCTGCAGATCCTGACAAACCGTGTTAGGGAACTGGAGCGGGAGCTGGAGGAACTTCAGATCATTCGGGAGGCAGAGACAAAAATAGACAGGAGTTTCAGGGAGAGACACCCCTAAAAGTCAGGAGACAGGTAGCTGGGTGACTGTCAGGAGAGGGAAGGGGAATAGACAGAATCAAAGCACCCCTGTGTCCGTTCCCATCAATAATAAGTGTACCACTTTGGATACTGTTGGTGTGGACGGCCTACCAGGGATAATTTGAAGTGGTCGCGTCTCTGGCATTGAGACTGGACCCTCAGCTCAGAAGGGAAGGAGGGAAAAGAGGAGAGCAGTAGTGATAGGCGATTCGATAGTTAGGGGGATAGATAGGAGGTTCTATGGGAGAGATCGAGAATCCTGGATGGTCTGTTGCCTCTCTGGTGCTAGGGTCCGCGGTGTCTCAAATCGAGTTCTCTGTATTCTCAAGAGGGAGGGGTGAGTAGCCAGATGTCATGGTACATGTCAATGACGTGGATAGGAAGAAGAAGGAGGTTCTGCAAAGGGAGTTTACTGATTTAGGTGCAAAGTTGAAGAACAGGACCTCCAGGGTTGCAATCTCAGGATTGCTACCCGTGCCACGTGCTAGGGAGATAATGCAGCTAAATACATGGCTGAGGAGTTGATGCGGGGTGGGGGGGGGGGGTCTTCATGTTTCTGGAAAATTGGACCTTGTTCCAGGGAAGGTGGTACCTGTTCCGACGGGATGGGTTGCACCTGAACTGGAGGGGGACTAACATCCTTGCGGCAAGGTTTGTTAGTGCTACTCCAGGGGGTTTAGTCTAGCTTTGCGGGGGGGGGGGGGGGGACCAGAGTGTTAGATCAGATAGTGAGGTGGAGGAGGATAATGATCATGCGAGAACTGCAAGTATTGTGCATGGAATAAAGCCAGGTCTGACATATAGAGGTTTAGAGGAAACAGAAGCAGATAAAGGGTGTAATGGTAGTAAGTAGATGGGCTAAAGTGCGTGTACTTCAATGCAAGAAACATCAGGAGTAAAGGTGAATAACTGGAAGCTTGGATACATACATGGAATTATGATGTAGTGGCCATTACAGAGACTTGGCTGGCACCAGGGCAGGAATTGATTCACAATATTCCCAGATTTTAGTGCTTTAAAAGGGATAGAGAGGGGGGGGGGAAGGGGAGGAGGGGTGGAATTACTGGTCAGGGATACTATTACAAACTACAGAAAGGGTGGGCAATGTGGCAGGATCCTCGTTTGAGTCAGTATGGGTAGAAGTCAGCAAACAGGAAGGGAGCAGTTACTCTATTGGAAGTATTCTTTAGGCCCCTAGTAGCAGCAGAGATACCGAACAGCAGATTGGGAGGCAGATTTTGGAAAGGTTCAAAAATAACAGGGTTGTTATCATGGGTGACTTTAACTTCCCTAATATTGATTGACACCTGATTAGTTCCAAGGTTTTGGATGGGGCAGAGTTTGTTCAGTGTGTCCAGGACGGATTCCTGTCACAGTATGTCGACAGGCCGACTAGGGGGAATGACGTACTAGATCTAGTATTAGGTAACGAACCGGGTCAAGTCACAGATCTCTCAGTGAGTGAACATCTGGGGGACAGTTATCGCCGCTCCCTGGTATTTAGCATTATCATGGAAAAGGATAGAAATAGAGAGAACAAGAACATTTTTAATTGGGAAAGGGTAAGTTATGAGGCTATAAGGCTAGAACTTGCGGATGTGAATTGGGAGGATGTTTTTGCAGGGAAATGTACTATGGACATGTGGTCGATGTTCAAGGATCTCTTGCAGGATGTGAGGGATAAATTTGTCCCGGTGAGGAAGATGAAGAATGGTAGGATGAAGGAGCCATGGATGTCAAGTGAAGTGGGAAATCGAGTCAGATGCAAGAAGGCAGCATAAATGACGTTTAGGAAGTAAGGATCAGATGGGTCTGTTGAGGAATATAGGGTAGCAAGAAAGGAGCTTAAGAAAGGGCTAGAAGAGCAAGACGAGGTCATGAGAAGACCTTTGTGAGTAAGGTAAAGGAAAACCCCAAGGCATTCTACAAATATGTGAAGAATAAAAGGATGACAAGAGTGAAGGAAGAACAGATTAGAGATAAAGGTGGAAAGATGTGCCTGGAGGCTGTGGAAGTGAGCGAGGTCCGCAATAAATATTTCTCTTCGTTATTCAGCAAGGAGAGGTACCGTGCTGCCGGTGAGGACAATATGAAAGAGGTTGATGTTCTGGAGCATGTTGATATTAAGGGAGAGGAGGTGTTGGAGTTGTTAAAATATATCAGGACGGATAAGTCCCCGTGGCCTGACGGAATATTCCCCAGGCTATTCCATGAGGCGAGCGAAGATATTGCTGAGCGTCTGGCTAGGATCTTTATGTCCTCGTTGTCCACGGGAATGGTACCGGAGGATTGGAGGGAAAGGAATGTTGTGAGTTTTATTAATAATCTGGACGTAGGGGTAGAAGCGTGGGTTGGCAAGTTTGCAGACGACACAATGGTTGAACTCTCCAACTTCCGTTAATTCCCTCCCTCTCCCTTCCTACATCCCACTTTCACACTGTTTCATCTTCTAGCTGCCTATCACCTCTTATGACTCTGCCTTCTTCTACTAAACATCGTGCTTTCCCCTTAGATTATTTCTTCACCCCTACTGCCTATCACCTCCCTGCTTCCCCTCCCCCACCCCTTGACCTTTCCTCTGATTGGTTTTCCACCCTCCCCCCACCTTCTTTATAGGGCCCCTGCCCCCTCCTTCTTCAGTCCTGATGAAGGGTCTCGACCCGAAACGTTGACTGCTCATTTCAACGGATGCTGCCCGATCTGCTGAGTTCATCCAGCTTGTTTGTACGTGTTTATTTGACCACAACATCTGCAGTGTATTTTGTGTTCACAATGTTTGGTGGTGTTGTGATAGTGTAGAGGATTGTTGAAGGTTTCAGAGAGACATTGATAGGATGCAGAAGTGGACTGAGAACTGGCAGATGGAGTTCAACTCGGGGAAGTGTGAGGAGGTACACCTTGGAAGGACAAACTCCAAGGCAGAGTACAAAGTAAATGGCAGGATACCTGGTAGTGTGGAGGAGCAGAGGGATCTGGGGGTACATGTCCACAGATTCCTGAAAGTTGCTTCACAGGTAAATAGGGTAGTTAAGAAAGCTTATGGAGTGCTAGCTTTTATAAGTCGAGGGATAGAGTTTAAGAGTCGCGATGTAATGATGCAGCTCTATAAAACTCTGGTTAGGCCACACTTGGAGTATTGTGTCCTGTTCTGGTCGCCTCACTATAGGAAGGATGTGGAAGCATTGGAAAGGAAGCAGAGGAGATTTACCAGGATGCTTCCTAGTTTACAGAGTATGCATCCGAGATTATGAGAGCTACGGCTTTACTCTTTGGAGAGAAGGAGGATGAACGGAGACGTGATAGATGTATACAAGATATTAAGAGGAATAGATGGAATGAACAGCCAGCGCCTCTTTCTCAGGGCACCACTGCTCAATAAAAGAAGACATGGCTTTAAACTAAGGGCTGGGAAGTTCAAGGGGGATATTAGAGGAAGGTTTTTTACTCAGAGAGTGGTTGGTGTGTGGAATGCACTGCCTAAGTCACTGGCGCAGGCAGATACAATAGTGAAATTTAAGTGACTACTAGACAGATATATGGAGGAATTTAAGTTGGGGTGTTAAAGTATGGGAAGCAGGGTCTTGAGAGTCGGCACAATATTGTGGGCCGAAGGGCCTGACTGTGGTATACTATTCTATGTCCTATGCTTCTTCTCTCACCGACGGGAATATGTGTTTAGCAAACTCATAGATTTCTCCAGGTGCACAGCCGAAGATCCGGACGGTAAAAAATGTTCCGAAAAATGCAATTGGTTACCCGTCCCCCAGCCACAGTAACAGAGTGTCTCCCAAACTCTGACAGTCTCGAAACATGCCTGTAAAGACAGGTATTCAGGCACTCCGAGTGAAATAAAGACATTGAGATTTCTGTTCCATCGCTTACCTTTCAGATGCTTGGGCACTTCAGATAAACCCCGCTTAGGGTCCATGTAGGCGAACTGGCCGTCACCTGTTCGAACAGATTAACCTGCATGAAGTCTGTTCTGTGTAATACTGTAAATTCATCAGCATTTACATCTGTAACACACAGTGTATTGTTCACCGTACCTCGTTCCCGTATTTCATTCAATATTCTGCTCAGCTTCGGTAAATGGTGATGTAGTTTCACAAACGATTCCCACATCACCCTCCGGGCCCCGGAGCCCTTCTCCATCACCAGATCCAGGAGGAGTTTGGAAGCGCCCACTCGGTTTCCCTTCTCCGCGAGCTCAGTCACGCCCTGTAATGAACAATGGGGAACATATTGAGGAGCAGAGGGATGGGTCCAAATCTACCCTGAATATGGACTGACACAGCACATTCTTCTCCCCACAGATCACTAACAGCCATTGAAGTGTTCGTACTGGGGAACGATTTTAAAAGAAGCGAGCGGGGTCAGTGTGGAGTTACTGTACGTCACAGATGGCGGGGTAATAATCCGCCTGACGAGTTTTAAGAGGAGCACCCAAGCGTCAGTGAGCCAGAAATTGAGTAGGGAGTTGAGGCTTTGTGTAAGAGAGGGTTCAGTGTGGAGCGGCGGCGGGTTAGGTAGTTTTTGGGTAATATTTTACCTCTTTTTCATGATTAGAACGGTGGGCATGCTATGCAGAATAGTGGAATGCTTTTCCTACAGGGTCAGCAATACAGGGAGACCTCCATTCTCCCCAATAATTACACCGTCAGGAATTTGACCCAGCTGAAGCTTCTTACAGACTGTGCTGAGGAATGGGAGCTGGAGCTGACAGGTTGACTGACAGGCTCTACAGAGAGGGAGCTATACCCAAGGGGCAGGACACAGGCAACTGGGTCACCGGCAGCGGGGCGGAGGGGGGGGGGGAGGGAATAGGCAGCCACTGCAGGAAACTCCTCTATAACAGGTATACGGCTTTCAGTTCCGGGGTATGCCTAGCAGAGGAAAGCCACGGTGATTACGCCTTTGGCTCTGAGTTTGTCTTTGTGACTCGGAAGCGATGAAAAGTGCTGAGCTGCACTGACAGAGGGAATTCAATGGTCAGGATAACAGACTGGAGATACTATTTATGAGAACAAGGCATTTGGATACCGGCTTGCCAATGCCTGGGATATCTCCCGTCGAGTCTGACACATTATGAAGGGCAGGAGGAGCTGTCAAAGGTCGTGGTCCACGTCGTTACCAATGACAAGTGTAGGAAGTGTGATGAGGTCCTGCAAAATGATTTCATGGAATTAGATGCTACGTTAAAGGGCAGGAACCCTAGGGCTGTGTTCTAGGGATTGCTATCCGTACCACGTGCGAATGAGGCCTGAAATAGTACGATAATACAGTCTAACGTGTGGGTGATCAGATGCTACATTATGGAGGGCTTCAGATGTTTGGATGATTGGGCTCTCTTCCAAGGAAATGGGACATGGAGAGAGGTGATGGTTTTGCACCTGAACTGGAGGGGGACTGATAATCTTACGGGAAGGGTTGTTAGCGCTGCATTGAGTTGGGGGAGGTGTTAAACTTGAGTTACGGGGGATGAATAATCAGAGCGGATAATGGAGTGGCTGTGTGGGAAATGTGTTGTTAGGACATCTTACAGAGTCAGGTCACTAAACATGGTGAAACTAATGTTGTGAGTTGCGTATTATTTCATTGCAATGAGTATTGTAAGAAAGGCAGATGAGCCTAGAGCATTCATCAGCACATTGAATTGCAGCATTGTAACTAATGATGTGATTTGCTAGGAAGAGGCTGTTCAGCATTCCAGTGTTCCATTGTGTAAGACATGATTCAATCGAGCGGGATGAATTATAGAAGGAGAGGTGGCATAACTAAACAGGAAAGATGTCCCTGCATTGCTCAGACAGGACAAACGGGAGGGCTCGTCTACTGACTGCATGGGTGAAACTGAACAATAACAAAGAGATAGTCATTGGGCTTTAGAGGATCAAATTTGTAGAGAGATCACGGACAGTCGCGATAAACACAAGGTTATGATGGTAGATGACAGACTCGTGTGCAGGTAAACACTTTGGATGTGGTGCCAATAGCTTAACATCAGTATGAAATAGGGTATGTCTGGTCTTCGGGTTAAGAATCTAAATTGGAGAAAGGCCAATTTTAATGGAATCAGAAGGGATTTGAGGAAAGTGGATTGGGACCGGTTGTTTTCTGGTACAGACGTGCTTAGTAACTTTGAGGTTTCCAAAACTGAAATTTTGAGAGTACAGAGTTCGAATGCATAAAAGACCACAAGTACAAAGTTTGACTGTTCCTGACGGAATAAAAAGCAAGAGTAAGACGTTTAGGGAGCCTTAGCTTTTGAGAGATAGTCAGATCCTAAGCACATAACAAGTACTGTTTCGAAGGATCAAATGAGGTACTCGATGAGTACAAGAAATGCAAAAATCTGGAGAGCTGAAGAACGGCATGAGATTGCTCGAGCAGACAAAGGAAAATAGAATTCCAAATTCGTCATCAAATGTATTTCGAACAGAATTATGCCAATGGACAAAATTGGTCCTCTTGAAGTTCAGAGTGCATGAAGCTGAAAATGGTGGGGAGATTTAAATGGAATTTTTTTCATTTATATGTACTGTTGTATATTTCACTGCTGTCTTGCCTCACTATAAAGACTCTGGAGATATGCAGAATCTTTGGAGTGAGGCAAAGAAGCAGTGGAATCATAAACATTACACAGATTATAGAGGAGGAGATATTTGTTGTCTTGAAGCAGATTAGCGTGGATAAATCCCTAGTGCTTTCCTTCTTACCTCTTTTGAGGCTAGTTCAGAGATTACAGGTGCTCCCGGCAAAGGTACTTAAGATGTCAGATGTGGAAGTATTGGAGGGTAAGTAATGTTGTTCTGCTGTTTAAAAAGGCTGTAAGAATAAGCCAGGGAATTACAGACTGGTGATCCTGACACCAGTGCTGGTAAAGCTATTGGCAGAATGGCAGGTATTGTAAGGGACTGAATATTAGTATTTGGATGGGCAAGGATTGATTAGGGATAGTCAACACTGATCTGTGCGTAGTAGATCCCGTCTAACCAATCTTATAGTTTCTCGAGGAACTCACCAAGCAAATAATGTAAACCATTCAGTGGATGATATCCACATGAACCTCAGCAAGACCATTGAGAAGATCCGTCATGAATGCTTGATCAATAAGATTAAGTCGCTTGCCATTCATGACATGGCAGTAAGTTAGTTTAGATATTGGATTCGCGAGAGAAGCTGAGAGTGGCAGCAGAGGTTTGCTAATCCGACTGAGTGTCTATGACTAGTGGTGTGCGGCAGGGATCTGTACTAGGTCTGATGTTGTCTGTCATATATATCAACGCTCCGGATGACAACCTGGTAAAATGGGTCAGCAAATCTGTGGATGACACCAAGGTAGTGACAGCGAGGAAGGTTATCAGAGCTTGCAGCGGGACATGGAACAACTAGAAAAAGGTGGAATGGAGATTCGGAGATAGAATTCAATGAAAACACATGTGAGGTGTTGCACTTTTTGAGGAGAAACCACGATAACACTAAGACATTGAGTGGTAGAACATTGAGCAGTGCAGTAAAACTAAGATATCTGGGAATACATGATCCATGGGCTTTCATAAATCAAAATATTGAATGTAGAAGTCGGGATATTCTGTCGAAATTGATGCTGCAGAGGCTAATTTGAAACAATGTGTGCGCGTACCTCTCGGAAGGATATCAATAAGATTGAACGAATGCAGAAAAATATTACAGATTGTTGCCAGGACTTGAGGACCTGAGTTATAGGGAGAGTGTGAATAGGTTAGGACATTACTCCATAGAGTGTAGGAGTACCAGGAGAGGTGTGCTAGAGGAATACACGTCTATAAAAGGTATAGAGAGAGTTAGTGCGAAAATGCTTTTACTACTGAGGTTGGGTGGTACTGGAATTAGAGGTCATGGGGTAACGATGACAGGTGAAAGGCAAGATGAGGCGGAACTTGTTCACTCCGAGGTTGCGGAGAGCGTGGAACGTGATGCCATCGGAATTAGTCGATGTACATTCGATTTGAACGTTTCAGATCGATTTGGATAAGTTCATTCAATGGGGGAGTTATGGACGTCTCCGGTCCGGGTTCAGATCAATGGGACTAAGCATATAATAGGTCAGTGTGGACTAAAAAGGCAGAAGAGCCTGTTGCTGTACTGTAGGGTTTGATGACTATGGCTAGGTCAATCTATGGCAGGCTCACTGTTGATTTTCCCTGGGGTAATTGCTGGTGAACCACAGCAGGATTACACTTCACTGCCAGGCTCCATGGGGGGTCCAGATACAGCCTGCAGCTGGGAATTGGCAGTGAGGAGCAGTCAGCAAACTCAGGACTATTGTGCATGTGTGACAGAGCAAAGCCAACTGGTGGTAATGTTGAGTAAGAAGTTTGGAATGAAATTGTCAGCTGCCTCACGTGGAATATAGTGTTCGGTTATAGTGTGTAGCTCTTCACTAAAATTCAGTCTGGGTGGCAATAGGTGAATGCACTCCAGTAGCACACAGACCATTGGAAAGCTGCTTCTTTGTAATTCTGTGTTAGCTGTAGATCATTCGAATATTTTCAGTGATAGTAATATTGCACTTCCCGGTGTTAACAGCATATGCCGTGTTAACTACAAACTCAAATTGGAACAGTCACAAGGAACAAAAGATAACAGAACCATGAGGCATGTTGTGATATTGATCAAAAAAGGGTCAGCAGTTCAAGTGACAGATAATGGTCAGTGTTGCCTGGTCAGTTGAAAATGGGATTGAAGATAGCCTCGAGAAATGAGCTGAGAAATAAGTCACAATATATCTGATTTGTGGGAAACCTGTGGGTCATCAGCAGAACACAGTCTGGTGAATGGCCATTAAGGTCGAGCATTGGAAACAAGATGTGATGTCAGACTGAGTGGTGTAAAGTGGTTCTCTGTCCACCTGCAATGTCCGTCAAGTGTCACATCACTAAAGTCACCTGTCAATCAGTGCCTGTATCCTAACCTGTCTAAAAATGAACGTGGTCAGATAACTGGAAAGGGGATTATATTGGTGAATAAAGGTTCAGGGTTTCCGCAGATGAAAACTCTTTTCTTGATGTTCACCACAAGCATTGCAGGATTTTCATAGCCCGGAGACGCCGTTACACCGGTTCTGTCGGTCTGTGATTGATTCAGTAGAATCTACACTCAGTATATGTCACTTCCACTTACGTGATACTCTCGCCCGGTGAAGTGATCCTCGCCCATTAACATGGAGCCGACTCCCTCCACACCCTCCTCAATCGCCTGCTCCAGTCGCTCCATGTAGAATCTCGTCAGCCGGAACAGGTGGTGATCCTCACATTTTGCCAGGAAGGCGAAGATTGCGGAGTTCAGATCTGTAGTCAATCATCGAACATAAAATAGTAGAGTGTACCATGCGTATGCGGACACAATGCCAATTTAAACCAATCCCATCTTCAGGAACACGGTCAATGTCCCTCCGTTCCCGGCCTACTCATGAGTTCAAACGCCTCTCAGATGCTGCTGAGTATCTGTTTCCAGTCCCTCTCTCGGCAGCTCATTCCAGACATTGATCACTCTCTGTGGAAAACATGCATCCAAAATCCCCTTTAAACTTTACCCTCTAACCTTAAACCTATTCCCTCTGGTATTTGTGGTGAAACTCGTCTGCACTCTCTCCAGACCCTTCACATCATTCTCGTGATGTGGTTGCCAGATTTCTGCACAATATTGAAATTGTCTCTTAACCAAAGTTCATCCAGTTATAGCCCAACTTTAACAAATATCTCAACTCATCCTTAGCACGCTACCAACCGTGAGAGCTATGCATATCCAAGACCCGTCTGTACAACAAACTTATTAAGGGTCCCAGCATTCAGTGTGCACATCGCTTGCGAACTTGACCTCCCAAAGTGCAGCTTCTCATATTTGCCAGAATTAACTGTGCCTGGTGACTCTCTGTTCATATTTCTAATTGGATGCTGAGCACTTCGACAACAGACCCAAATTTACTCAACTCTGCCAACTGTGTAAATCGACTAATGAGTGCACCCACGTGGTTTTACAAAGTATATCATTTTGAGTAATGCATAGTTTATTATTAATTTATTTAAATCACACACGACGCATGGCGAACCAGTGATCTTTGAGGACACAACTGGTCACAGATCTTCAGCCAGAATAACGCTCCTCCTGTCCTGATTCTTGAAGCATTTCCAGGAGATCTTGGTGTCTGACAGTGTCAAAAGCTTTTGTATAGTCGATTAAACATAGGTAGATGTCTTTTTTTTAACTGGATGGCTCGTTCACAGATCATCCGTAGCATGAAAATTGCATTTCTGGTTCCAGTGTTTTCCACAAAGCCGCATTGTTCTTTAATGGATTATGGTTTTAAAAGCGTCTTGCTCTCATTATGATTACTCTGAGAATAATTGTTCCCACCTGGTTCATCAGGCTTATTGTACGATGTAACTCACATTCTGTTGCTCCCTCTTTCTTAGGAAGTGCGATGAACACTGATTTACTTAAATCATCAGGTATCTCCCGATGATCACAGATTTCATTTGCTATTTCTGTTATTTTCTCTATTCCAAAATCTTCTAAGGCCGGTATCATTTCAACAGCGATGTTGACTGGACGAGTTGCTTTGTTATGTTTTGTTTTATTTCTGGCTGCTCGAATCTCTGATTTTAGAATGTTAGGTCCTTCAAGATTCTTCTTTATGTTCGGCTATACTCGGACCAGACAGCATCCATCAGAATAGAAGGAGAAGTGAGTGAGTATGTGAATATCATGAGAGGCAAGTTGTGCCTTTTCGCCTGACTTCTTCAACCTGTATAGTAAAAATATCTTGAGAAGTATAAAAAGACATCAAAGGACTCACAAATTGGAGGCCAGAATATAAATAACATCCGATATGCTGGTGACATCTTACCAGTAGCTGACTCGGAAACAAAACTTAAAGAACTACTCACTATAGTGGCAGCATAAAGTAATTGCAGAGGCCTCTCAATCAACACTAAGAGGACACAAAGCATGGTCATCTCCAGAAAGACAAACATCCCACAATGTGTGATCAAGATCGGAAATACAAACATCAAACAAGTCAACAAATTCAGATATCTTGGCAGCCAAATAGCAAGTGATGGCAGGTGCGACACAGATATCAAATACAGATTAGCAATGGCGAAATAGGCTTTCCAGAAAATGAAGACCATGTTAACAGACAGAAAGATGAGCATGTACACTAAAAACAGAATACTGCAGTGCTACATTTATTCTATCCTGATTTATGGAAGTGAATGCTGGACCATTTGCCCAGCATTGGAAAAGAGACTAGAAGCAGCTGAATTATGATTCTACAAGAGAATGTTAGGATGTTAAAATATCATGGAATACACACACGTCAACTGAAGAAGTTCTCAGAAGAGCACAAACAGTTAGATCACTCATACCAACAGTAAGAGACAGATAACTCCTAGGACACATCATGCGGAAAGATGAACTAGAAGAACTTATACTGTCTGGAAACCCAGGTGGCTGCATATCGGGGAAATGAAGTCATCCAAAGAGCGAGGGATAAGTTTGTATGGAAAGCCATGGTCACCCACATCCGCATCGGACATGGTACCTAGACAGACAATCCTATTCTATTTTATGTGCCCAAAACAGCTTTCAAATCAATGTACAAATTCTCTAATTAAGATTCCTTAACCTGAAACGTTGATACTTAATTTCTCTCTATAGATGTTAGCTGACCTGCTGAGTTCCTCCAGCATTTTGTGCGTTGCCTTCTCTACTTATCATTTTGTTTTACTTTAATCCTATTCGCCAAGGACATTTCAATACTTCGGTAACCCCCCTCCCCCCAGATTCCCTGTTTTCCCGGTTCTCCCTCAATATAACGTTCTTTAGCTCGGCCACAAAAGACAGACACCGGGAAACTCCGCTCAACTCCATTGTGCAACAACCCGAAAATCCGGGGAGAATTCACCGTTGCCCTTCCAAACGAGAAAACAACATCTGTTTTTCTCACTGGCTGTTGGAGGCATTTTCCACATCAGGTTGTACCAAATATTCTGTCTGTTCCCTGGACTGTTGTATTGCCCGCTGCTGTATTCCTGAGTTTCAGCCACTTATTCAGAAGCTCCTTCTCCTTTCACTCAGGTGAAGATTTGCCTGGTGAGCGGAGCGATTCGACCATTTCCCTTGTTAAGTCCTTGCGCTGGAGCTGCTGAATTGTTCCAGTGCTCAAGGTTGCTTTACCAGTAGGATTAATGACCCCGTTTGATGGTACTTTCTCCCTGCCCCTTTATCGCCCAAGTTTATTCCTCTGAACTATTGATGATTTGACTACACGTCTACCATAAGGACAGGGTTTTAATAAGAGCCCAGTGAGCATACCTGTGTCCATTCTGACTCTGACTGAGTTTGGTTGATTGTCGTCTTCTTGACTGCCATCCGGGTGGAAGAAAGCCCCACCTGCTGGCAATGACCTGAATTACACAAATAAAAAAGTATGATTCAGTTACTCCGTCCTTCAAATTTAAAAGACTTTTATAAGGTTACTGCTCCCTCTCCTACATTCCAGGGAGTAAATGCAGATTGGAGCAAAGACCTACAAGAAGATAGCAAGGAAATATAAGGAAACGTTTTTAAAGGAGTGATGCATTGAAGCTGAAGAAGCCAACAGGATTGGACAACAAAACAAGAGATCTGTTGCAGAAGATTAGAGAAATCAAAGGAATATTTCATATAAAATGAGCATAGGAAAAGACAAAGAAGAGAAGGACCTTACATAAGCAGAGCAGATCAAAAAGTTTTGCCAGGAACACACAGAAGAATTGTAGTAAGATGTAACAGCGAAGACAGCTGCAATGACTCCTTCATCAATCTAGAGCCGGACATTCTGGAAATGAAGTCGAATGGGCGATAGAAAACATTGCCAATAATATGGATGCAGGGTGTGACAAGATTCCAGTTGAATTGTTTAAAACTCTAATGGTTGATGTTCTACTGAAAAAAAAATTAACAACAACAATGACCTTTAGGCTGGATATAGATCCGTTTTTATCTGAATACCCAAGAAAGGAAACGTAAAGGAATGTTGAAATTACCGAACAATTTCACATGGTAACAAGTTAATGCCAAAGATCATTCAAGCAAGACTCCAGCAATGTATGGATCGAGAACTGCGAGGTACAAGTTGGTCTTAGAAGAGGCAGAGTCACCAGAGACCAAATTGCTAACCTGCGTTGGATAATGGAGAAATCGAGGGAATTCCAATCAGGTAATTATCTATGTTTTATTGACTGCTCTAAAGCCTTCGATAGTGTGGACCATAATAAACTATAGCAAATCCTTAAAGAAGTGGACATCTAATCTGCCTTGTGAGAAACTTGTACGAAGATCAAGAAGCAACAGTCAGAACTGAACACGGAACAACAAACTGATTCAACATTGGGAAAGGAGTGCGACAAGGCTGCTTACTGTCACCCTACTTATGTAATCTATATGCTGAACACATCATGGAGAATGTTGGTCTCGCGGACTCAAAGTTGCCTGATGTATTACTGCTGTAATGGCCTGATGTATTACTGCTGTAATGGCTGAAAGCGAAGAGGATCTGAGGAAGCTTCTGATGAAAGGGAAAGAGGAAAGTGGAAAGCTGCCCTTTTGATCAATATTAAGAATACCGGCTAGTCCTATCAACTCCGTGGTAATAAATGGAAAGGAAATGGAAATAAGAACAGATTTTGTCGGTTTAACGTCTTCTATAGGTGGCAAATGTAGCCACGAAATTAAATAGCTCTTATTTCTGGGGAGGGCAGCAACAGGAAATTTAGGTAAAATACTGAAGTGCAGAGACATAACATTGTTTACGAAGGACCGTAGAGTCAAGTCTATGGTATTTCCAGTTTTGATGTATGGCTCTGACAGCTGGACTATACTATAAATACAAAAGAATCAACGCCTTTGAACTTGGATACTGGAAGAAAGTGTTAAGCGTTCGTTGAACAGCAAGAAGATCCAACAAGTCAATAATTGGTGAAATACAGCTCACTAGGAAGCTTGAAAAGCTCAAATGTTTTGGCCACATCATGAGAAGACAGAATTCCTTGGAGAAGAATCCAAGGTAAAGTAGAAATCAAAAGAAGGTGAGGATGACAGTGTCTACGATGGATAGATAATATTACTCGGAAAATGGGTTTGACCTTGGGGGATCTCAGGGAGACAGTTTCTTACAAGAAGGCATGGTGTGCAGAATCACTTTTTTATTTAGCTGGATTCATGGGTTTTCATTTATGTTTGAATGACTATTGAATTTGAACATGTTGGACAATGATTGTATCATAAACAAAATACAGAATATATAGAAATGTTTTCAGTCAATAACAGACTTGTAATTGTTGCAATTTGTTCTTCAGATAAGTTGATAATGCAAACAGGAAACAACTAGGCTAAAAGTATCTGACCCGCAGCATCTAGTAGCACAGTCTGCTGGCCCAATGTGGCTCTGTTTACTCTGTTCTTTAAACCCAGACACCTCAAGCAAAGACCAACCACAGGGTCCCTCTAGCCCAAGGTGTCATACAGTAAGATCATTCCTTTCCCTCAAAATCACCCCAACACCGCACTTGCAGGTCAATACTTTACCAGTGTCCGCTACAATATACTGAAGCATTTTTCCTCCTCGTTAGTTCAGAGGATATTACCCCCTGTTTTCCCACTTCAATCCGTCGCCTTTACAGCTCCGCAAACTCCTTGTCGAGGAAGAGTGACATTTAAAAGTAAAGAGCTTATTGGATTTTTCCCAGGAGTCAGGGTACTAAACATGTAGTGGGGTCTACGGGAAGGGACTCCTTAATGGCGACGCCCATTGGTTGCAGTGCTAAAGTGGCATTTGCTGCCACTAATAGGAGATAAGATAAATCCCGTCACTTCACGGCAGTTGTCTGATAAATGCCAGGCCCGCGCAGCGTGAATCAATCGTCTCAACGTCAGCCCCGGAGCGCGAGGGTGAAGATGCTCCGCGAGAGGGCGTGCGTGGGCAGTGGGCGGGGCGGTGAGCTGCTGCGTACAGAAGATGGGGAGACTATTGAGTCAGGGACAAGGAACGGGTAGCGCGGCCCTCGGTTCCGTACCGTGCTGGCCAGCTCACCAAATGAGTCAAAAGTTATACCCCCTAATGCAGTTGAGGCACACATTTAACGCACAAAGCTGAACGCAAATCATTAAATCAAGCAAACGGCTTGTGTTCAGCTCAACTATTATAAGTAAAATCATATCTCCCATCACATACCAGTAAGCTTACATTAATTAAATTGTCAGAGTCGTTCCAGTGAACACAACAAAACACAGAACTGGACCACCCGGCTCCTCGAAACTGCTGTGCAGATAATGAGAACACGACCCAAATGATCTAAAATTTGATTACATTTTCTCCCATGTCCATCCCTGTAACACTTCAATCCCTCTGTTTATCAAAAATATCGGCCTTCAACAGAATCACAGTCTTTGCCTCCACTGGCCATTGAGCAGAGGAGCTCAAAACACCCACAATCGACACAGGACCAGTAGATGCACTCGTCTGAAATTGGAAATTCTGGAAAAGAAACAGGAGTGTGCTGTACATCGCTCACACCCTTGCTTTGAATCAGGTGGCCGTCGTTCTTATTCTTTACTAAACCTGTGGAAAATGTCAATCATGCAAACAGGAAACAGGTGGAACACACAAATCACTGCTGCCAGAAGTGGCTTATAAACCCCCAAATATCTTCTCGATCGCTGATCCAATGCACAGACAGCTGGTTCTTTGGAAATAAAGATCGGAAATAAATATCGGAAGATGAATTATTCTCACGTCAATTCCCCAACGATATTCTGACAGATGGATACTGTGTATCGTTACTTACAAATAACCCGCCCACTGCCCCACACGGATGTCTCGTAACCATGACAACACACACAATGACAACACACACTCAGCAGGTCAGGCAGTATCTATGGGTGAGTGTAAACAGTCGACGTTACGGACCGAGTTCCTTCACCAGGACTGGACTGGAAAGGGGAGGAGGGCAGATGACAGACTGATTTGGAAGGTGCGGCTTGTTGTTCTGTGAGACTCGGTGCTCAGGGTCTGCGAGCAAGCAGCTGCCTGTCCGTCACATTCCTCAGAACAGGGAGCGGCCGTTCCGCTGAAATCAAATCCAAACTTGTTCGACTAGACACTGTTGTTCAAATATGAAGGAAGTTTAATATTGTATTTAACCCCTTTTGCTACATGGCGCGACGTAAAGAACATGACCTATAGCCTCCAAGGTAACAGTATCTTGTTCCATAGACGCTGCCTGGCCTGCCGATTTCCTCCAGCATTGTCTATGTGTTGCTCCGATTTCCCGCATCTACTGTTTTCTTTTGTTTGAGAGAGATCTGTGATGGGTCACTGCCCCGTGGCATCTTCATAAGTCACTACCGGGTGAAAGATGCCTTCTGCTCGCACTCAGTAGAAACCACCCTGCAGAGTGTTTCTGGTTGGGCAAGACCTCGTTTCTCTTAATCCATTTGGGCAGTGACTGACTCGTTAACATGAATATGTCAGGACTGCCTTCTCCCACTAAATTCACTCCCGACCCTGACCAAAGTCTTGCCTCGCTGTAAATGCTAAATAGTTGTGTAGAATCATAGACAACACTTACCTCTGATGTTGTAACCGCGCGGCGTTGAGTGTGGTCCCGGAAAATCACAGTCTGACTACCCTGGTGATCGACAATGTTCCTCCACCGGTTTGCTCACCCTGTACGGGGAGTTAAGTCTGAGCTGCTGCATTAACCTTTCTGTCCGGATTTCCGCGTAGATCTCTCATTTTCCTTTCACCGCAAGCAGTGGGGTGGAGTTTCTCTGTTTAACTCAGCGAGTCCCAGGCTGCGGATTTGATCTAGTCCGGGTTCTGGGAGGATCTGAGCTCCGCCCTGTGTGTAAACAGGACTGCCCGGCGTTGGTACAGTTTCAACTCAAACATCCCTCACCTGTTTGGGTACAGGGAGCAGCCTTCCTGCTGAAATTAAGCCAAAGAGTTTGGCTATAAATATGCATTTACATTCAACTGGAATAAATCTGGTCAAAGATTTTTCAACTCTTCTCGATTCAGGGTAATTTACCAAAAATCATTAATTAACGCTATCATTGAGAAATTATTGCATTTCCACCCGGATTACTAATGTCACAAGAATCCCCCTCGTCCACACTTAACGGAGGAATCATTTCACAAGCAGTGGTTGTTGATCCACACCCCGCCGGAAATACTTGTGGAAGTCGTTTCTCTTAAAAGTCCTATGTTCTAAATGGCCAGAAGATTTACCGAGAGGGGAGGGGGGGGGGATGGGCTGATTGAACGTGGCCGTTACTGAGGGAGTGATGCAAAAACTTTAGTAAGACCGCTGTCAGAATGGCCGCCTGGGAGGGAGTGACGTAGTAATTGAAAAACAGCGCCAGAGAGGGAATAGTGTGCTGCTTTAAAATGGGAGCCTCACTCCCCACTATCCCTTGATCTACCCCTCACTCTCCCCGTCCCTCTACCCCATCTACCTCATCTATACCCCTCATGATTTTGTAGACCTCCGTCAATTGTCCCCCAACATCTTCTGCGTTTAACCATATAACCATATAATAATTACAGCACAGAAACAGGCCATCTCGGCCTTTCTAGTCCGTGCTGACCTTTACACGCACCTAGTCCCAGTTGCCCGCACTCTGCCATAACCCTCCATTCCTTTCCTGTCCATATACCTATCCAATTTTACTTTAAATGACAATACCGAACCTGCCTCGTCCACTTCTACTGGAAGTTTGTTCCACACATCTACCACTCTCTGAGTAAAGAAACTCCCCCTCTTGTTACCCTTAAACTTTTGCCCCTTAACTCTCAAATCATGTCCTCTTGTTTGAATCTCCCCTACTGTCAATGGAAAAAGCCTATCCACGTCAACTCTATCGATCCCCTCATAATTCTATATACCTCCATCAGGTCCCCCCTCAACCTTCTATGCTCCAAAGAATAAATACCTAACTTGTTCAGTCTTTCTCTGTAACTTAGATGCTGAAACCCAGGTAACATTCTACTAAATTTTCTCTGTACTCTCTCTAATTTGTTGGTATCTTTCCTATAATTCGGTGATCAGAACTGTACACAATGAACAAGTCGTAAACTATTCACCTTCCCTTGTAACTCAGGTCCTCTAATCGCAGCAACATCCTTGTCAAATTTCACTCTGCCCTGTCAACCTTATTTAAATCTTTCCTGTTGGTACGTGACACAAACTGCACTCAACACTCCAAATTGGGCGTCATAAACCTCTAAAGCAACTTTAACATAACATGCAATCTCCTGTACTGAATAATTTATGAAGGCCAATGTGCCAGAAGATTTCTTTACTACCGTATCAAGGTGTGCCGCCAATTTCAATGAATTATGGACCTGTATTGCAGACGGTTTTGCCCTACCGCACTCCTCAGTGCCCTACCGTTCACTGTGTATGACCTACCCTAGTTGATTCTACACAAGCGAAGCAACTCAGACTTGTCTGTATTAAATTCTACCTTCCGTTTTCAGCTCAGCTTTCCAGCTGGTCTAGATCCCAATGCAAATTGATAGTGTTCCTCGCTGTTAACTATACCCCCAATCTTGGTGTCATCCGCAAACGTGATGATTCAATTAACCACCTTGTCATCCACATCATTGATATACATGACAAACAGCAACGGACCAGCATCGATATCTTCGGTATTCCACTAGTCACAGGTCTACACAGGAGAGACAAACATCTATTACCGCTCTCTGCCTTCTCCCACAATGCTAATATCTACTCTAATGTATTACCTCATTCTGAATGTCAGGCAAATGACTTCTCTCAGTCAGCCTCTCACGTGGGAACTTGTCAAATGCAAAGTAGACAGCACCGACTGTCTCGCATTGTGGATGTAACAGGTATGATTGATCCGATAGGTTCAGTGTGTATATTTTAATATTAGGAACATTATGGGGAAAGGTGATTAACATAGAGCATGGATCAGGACATGAAACTATGATGTTGTAGCCATGACTGAGACTTGGCTGAGAGAGGGGAAGGAATGAGTGATTAATGTACCAGGTTCTTAAAGTTATAGAAAAGATACAGGAGGCGGTGAAAGTGGAGGGAGGGAGTTGCACGACTAGTCAGGGATAATATCACAGCTGCACTCAGGAGAGATATAATGGATGCGTCAGACACAGTCCATTTGGTGGAACTCAGGACGAGGGAGGGTGTAATCAAACAGATGTTTTCGTATTACAGACGCCCTAATAGCTACCGGGACATCGAGGCACAGATATGTAAAACGTAGGGTTGTTGTCATGGTGGATTTCAATGTCCCTAATATAAAGAGGGCCTTTTTTAGTGTCGGGGTTTAGTTTGGGGCAGAATTTCTTAACTGCATACAGAAAGGTTTCTTAAAGTAATATGTGGACGGTCCAACGAGAGGATGGGCTATACTGGATATGGTGTAGGATAACGAGTCTCACCTTTCAGTGGGTGAACAGTCAGAGAACATTGAAAATAAATCCTTAACTATCAGGGTAGTGACGGATAAGGAGAGGCATAGTTCCAGTGGGAGTGTTTTAAATTGAAACAGGACAACTTCGAGTGTATTACACAGGAACTAAGAGGTGTTAATTGGGAACATGTTGTCTGGAAAGCAAACATCAGATACGTACAGGGTGTTTAAATGTTAATTGATGAGAAAAAGAAAGGTATGTTTCTGTGAAAAGAAAGGACGGGGATGGAAAGACGAGAGAAGGTCAGATGAACAGCGAAGTGATAAATTTAATTAAGAAGGAAAAGGAAATCTATTTTACATGATGAGGTGTTGGGCCTACTAATGAGTATTTAGACTTTAAGACCATAAGACGTAGGAATAGAATTAGGCCATTTGGCCCACCGTCTGCTCCGCCATTTAATCGTGTCTGATTCTTTTTTTTACCCCTCAGACCCGCTCGCTGGACTTCTCCCCATAACGTTTGATAGGTGGATAGGTTCCCAGAACTTTATGGGGTTTACTCCATTTCCTTGATGGAAGCAGGAGATGAGATTGCTGGGTCCTTGCCCAGTATCTTTCTGTCCTCTCTAGCACCGGCGAGGTCCCGGAGAACAGGCAGGCCGATAACTTTGCAACTCTCTTTATGAAAGGAGCAAGGGGAAAATCCTGGGAACTGTAGACCGGTGGGTCTCACGTCAGGTGGAGTGAAGTTGCTGAAAGAAATTATTCGGGTTAGGATTTCTGAGCATTTGGAAACCATGGCCTAATTACGGAGAGCCGGATTAGCTGTGTGTTTGTTAGGGCGTGTCGTACCAAATTGATTGAGCGTTTTGACACGACGATGAGAGAGATTGATGAGGGTGAGGCACTGGATGTTGTCTACATTGATTTTAGTAAGCCGTTTGACAGTCCCTCGTGGAGGCTAATCCAGAAGAGAAGGATGCACGCGTCCCGCTACGAATTCGCTGTTTGAATTCAGAACTGGTTTGTGCATGGACGACAGGTGGTAGCGGCTGAAGAGACTATCTCGAGCTGTTGGTCTGGAATTAGTGGAGATCTGTTGGTGTCTGCATCGGGGCCTCTGTTGTCTGTGCTGTATATAAATGATTCGCATGAAAATGCAGAGGAGTCGGTTAGTACATTTGTGGATCATACCAAGACGGGTGGAATTGTCGATCGTGTAGAAGTGGCAATAAATACAACGTGATGTAGAACAGTCACAGATGCGGCTGAGTAATAGCAGATGGAGTTTAATTTAGATAAATATGAGGTGTTGCACGTCGGTAGAGCAAAATACAAGGAGAAAGTCCACTGTTTGGAACAAGATCCTTAACAGTGTTGCTGAGCAGAGAGATCTGTGATCCAAATTCATAACTGAGTGAAAGTGGCTACACTGGTCGATAAGGTGGTCAAGGAGGCTGATGGAATGTTTGCCTATATCAGTCGAGGCATTGAGCTCAAACGTTAGGAGATTATATTGCAACTTTATAAAACTCTGGTAAGGCCACATCTGGAGAACTGGTACATTTCTGGTCACTCCACTGGAGAATGGATGTCGAGGCTTTGGAGAGGGTGCAGAAGAGGCTTACAAGGATGCTGCCCTGTACAGAGGGTATGAGTTACCATCAAAAGCTGGATAAATGGCCTGTTCACTGGAGCAACAAAGTCGAGCAGAGATGTGATAGAGGTTTAAAATATTATGAGAGGCTTAAATGGAGTGGACAGGGGTTATCTGTTTCCCGGGGTTGCAATGTCTGATACCAGAGGGCATGCATTGAAGGCAGGAGGTGGTAGCTTCAAGGGGGATGTGAGGGGTAAGCTTCTTCATTCAGAGTCGTGTTCACAGAATGTGCTGCCCGGTATGGAGGGAGAGAGAGACATTAGAGGTTTTTAAGAGACGTTTGGATAGGCACGTTGATGTCAGGAAGACTGGGGATATAGACATGGTGTCGGTAGGAGGGATTAGTGTTTGTGTGCTCTGATTTGCCTCTGAGGTGCTTCGGCATATATTGTGGGCCGAATGGTCTGTTCCTGTGCTGTTCTGTGTTCTCTGTCCTGACTGAGCAATGACGTGATATTTACCCCGACTAGTAACGCCTCAAGTCCCCCATTAATCCTGCCCACATTCTTGTGTCTAAAACAACATAACCCCGAAATTCTGAGCTGCCAGGCCTGCCGTCCTGTAAACAAGTCTAATGGCTACAGTAGCTCATCTGCCTGTCCTTCAGTGATTATTACACTGAAATATTAGTCATATCTCCATCAGGATATTATCATATCGTTCTTAACCTTTTGATTCCTCACTCTCTCCCCACTCCTTACTCCCTCCCCTCTCCACCTCTCTCTCCTATCTCACTCACACGCTCTCTACCTCTCACTCACCGTCTCATAATCCTTCAGACTCTTGCTCTCACAATCTCCTCCTCTAACTCTCCCTCTCTCCCCTCACTGCGCTCCGCTCTCTCCCTCTCCTCACCTCTCACTCTCTCCTCTCTCCTCATCTCTCTCCCTAGCTCACTCTCGATCACCCTTCTCTCTCCCTCTACCTGCCCCAAACAGTGAAACGCATCTTCAGCTTTCCCGTCTCCAATTTCCACACCCAAACCCTGACCTTCCCCTGCCCTGCTCACCCCCTGACCATCCACATCACCGTGTCCCTTCTCCTCACTCTCACCTGTACATCTACCCCATTTAAAAGTTTTCTAGTAACTGTGATTGGGAATGGTCCAGATTCCAGATACTTGATAATGTTCTTTAGATTGTGGAATGTTGTAGTTGGGAATGCCAAGGGTTGAATTATTTTAAGGCATCGTGAAAGATAGTCTTTATAACAGCAGCAGATTATATGAGTCTCAGGTGAACATAAAATGCCGTAAACTCGCAGCAAACGGGGCAGCAACTGTAACCGGTAACGTGGCGGGTTCACGACCCCAGGCAATTTACTAAAAATCACGTTGCGGATTTCAATCGCATTATCCTGCAGTAGAAATGGTTAAATACATTATTGAGGTGGCTTTTTTGACACCCGCATGAGGGTGAATTGTCAAACTGGTCCGATTTGATTTCAGCGGAAAGGCCGCTCCCTGTTCTGAAGAATAGGACTGGACAGGCTGCTGCTTACACACAGACCCTGAACTCAGAGTCAAACAGAACAACAACCCGCATCTTCCAAAGCAATGATCCGGCCTCTTCCTCATTCCTTTCCAATTCCACTGAGGGGACTTGGTCCGAAACATCGATACATGATTCATTTCCATAGATGCTGCCAGATCTGCTGGGTTCCTGCAGTATTTTGTGTGTTACCATGGTTACGAAAGATCGGCGGGTGGGAGCGTGTGGGGAAGTGGAGAAGGCAGTGTGAAACTACTTCAAAACACATCCATGCTGTTGGATTTTTTTTGGGGGGGGGATTAGGTGTGAATAATTTAATTTCTGATATTTATTTTGGACCATCGTTTAATCAGCCCGTTGTCTGTATTATGGGTCGGAGATCAAGGAGTAATGGAGACATAGATAATTACAGCACAGAAATAGACCCTTCGGCCGAGGAATTTAAACTGCCTTATCTCATCGGCCTGCGCTGGGGCCGTACCTCACCTTACCCCAACCATCCAAATGATTAATCTCATCGGCCTGCGCCAGGGACATAGCCCACCATAACCCAACCGTTCAAACGATCAGTTAAACATTGACATTGTGTTGGCATGCACTTCCTTTGATGTCCGTTAATTCCACGACCCTCTGAGTGAAGAAGTTTCCGCTCATGTTCCTCTTAATCTTTTCTGATTGCAGTCCCACTCACCATCAGTGGAAAAAGATCATTTACATTTACCCTATATGCCTCATAATTTTGTACACCTCGATCAAATCCCCTCTCAAATTTCCAACCTATTCAATATGTCCTAAAAACTCAGGTCATCCAGACCCGGCACAATCCTTGTAAAATTCTTCAGTACTCCTACAACCTTATTCACATCTTTACTGAAGGTCTGTGACAAATCCTTCACACCGTTCTCCAAAGTCTTATACAACTTCAACATCACATCCCATCTCCTGTACTCAGTACATAGATTTATGAAGGAGAATGTTTGAAAATGTTTCCTTTACGACCTTGTCTACCTGTCACGTTACTTTCAATGAATTATGGAACAGTAACCCCAGATCCCTTCGTTCTTCCACAATCTTCAGTACCCTATCGTTCACTGCTAAAGTCGTACCCTGGCTGTTCCTACCGAAGTGTAACACCTCGCACTTGTCCGGGTTAAATTACCTTTGATGTTTTTAGCCCATTTTTGCAGCTGGTCCGATTCGCTCTGCAAGCCATGATAACCTTCCTCGTTATCCACTACACCCCTAATCTTGGCGTTCTCTGCAAATTCGCTGATCCAGCTAACTGCATTATCATCTGGATGTCAAATAATTCATATATCCTATCCCTTAGAATAGCTCCCAATAGCTTTCCCACTGCTGATATCAGACTCACCTGCCTAAAACATTCTCACAGAGTTGTTGGCCTTTTCTGAAACAGAGGATCCTGTCTAATCCATATAGGATCCAGGACCTCAGTACTTATACAGACTCTGTATCCATCTCCCAAGTAAATTCAGATGCAGAATATCCATCTCTTCCATCTCGTCATCTGCCCATCTCCTTTGGCTCCATGTATGGTTTACTGTTCTGATCTTTCAGAGGCCCAATGTTAACCTTTGCAATCCTTTTGGTCTAATCTGTATACTGCGTTAGTACTGGCCTTCACCCAAAACATTCATTTAGCACTCTTGATTTCTTTCCAAGTGTTACCTTGCATTTCGTATACTCAATAATTACCTATCTGCCTGTACCTACAGTGGGACTCCTTTTATCTCGTAACCAGAGCCTCAACATCTCTCAAAAAAACAAGGATCACTAATCCAGTTATCCTTGCCTTTTATTCTGATGGGCACATACATTCTTTATACTCTCAAAATTTCACCTTTGAAGGTCCCCCGCTTATTAGAACGCCTTTGCCAGAAAACAGCCTGCCCTATTCCACAGTGGTCATTTCTGATACCAACAAAATTGTCCTTTCCAAATTTTAATCTCAACCCATGCAGATACCCCTTTCCATATTTCCTTTGAATCTGGTGGCATTGTGATCACGAGATGTAAAGAGTACCCCTCTACACCCCTCTCTCCCTGCCACCCACCTCACTCATTCCTCTCCCCTATGCTTCCCGGTCACTCACCCTCCTTACTCACTGCACTTCTCTCTCAGCCCTCCCACTCGCCTCCTCCTGCACACCTCTTCCTCTCACTCACCCAACCCTCCTCGCACCCCCTCCATCATCGTCTCTCCCATTCTGCTGAACGCTCTCCCTCCACATTCTCCCTTCTCCCCCTTTTCCCACGTTTCTCTCTCCTCTCCTATTCCCCCTCCTTACCCGTAACTCACCCTCTCTTCAACTCTTTCTCATCTCTTCCTGCCGCGCTTGCTACCCCTCTCACTTACCCCTCCAGATGCCTCACACCCTTTCTCTCACACTCTCCCTCTCTCTCCGTCCTCTACCTGTCCCTTCCTTTCTCTCCCCTTTCCCTCCAACTGTTTCACTGTCCCCTTCTTTCTCTGCCTCCCCTCTCTCTCACCCTCTCCATGTCTCCCATCCCTTTAACTCTCTCCCACTCCGCCTGCTCCCGACAGAATTTCATCTTTCCCCTCTCCAACTTCCGCACCCATCCCTCCTTCTTTCCATCAGCCTCTTCCTCCCCCTCCCCCTCGCGGTTACAGGAAACATTTAAAAGTTACTGACAGCGGTAACTGGGAACACAACCAAGTTAATGTTGCGGTTAGGAATGCCACGGACTGATTATTTGAAGGAATCCTGAAAATACTTGTAGAATAATTGCAGATGATGCGAGTCCGAGGGGAACATAAAATGCTGGAAACTCGCAGCAAACACTCGCAGCGCTGTAACGGGTATCGTTGCGGATTCGAGACCCCAGGTAAATTTCTTAAAGACATATTAATGGTTCTATCGGTCTTCCCTGCAGCAGAAATTATTAAATACATTGTAAAAGTGAGTGATTTCGCACCTGAATGACAGTGAATTGTCGAACCGGTCGGATGTGATTTCAGCAGAAAGGCCGTTCCCTGTTCCGAGGAAGCAGATGCTTCCACATAGACCCTGAGCTCCGAGTTTCACAGAACAACCACCCGCATCTTCCAAATCATCCATGATCTGCCCTCTTTACCCTTTCTTTCCAGTTCCACTGAAGTGTCTTGGCTCGAAAGCTCGACTGATTTCTCCGTTCCATAGATGCTTCCGGTCCTGCTGAGTTCCTCCAGCATTTTGTGTGTTACCATGTTTTTGAAAGATCAGCGCGTGGAGCAGATGAAAGGGGCAGCTTGAAAAAACTTCAGAACGTATCTTCGCTGTTAGAATATTCTTGGGGAAATAAGCTGTAAAAAAATAAAATTCTGATAATTATTTCTGATCTTTGTTTAATCAACCTGTTGTCTCTGTTATGAATCAGAGATCAAGGAGACATACGAACGTAAAACAAAACCACGCCTTTCGGCTGAGCCATTTAAACTGCCTGAACCCATCGAGCTGAACCGAGCAAAACCCGTCACACCCCTCCCATGCAAAATATCTCTTAATGGTTGAAATCGAACTCGCATCTAACATGTGTAGCCGGCAGCTCGATTCATACTCTCACGACCCGCTTAGTGAAGATGTTTCCCCTCATGTTCTCCTTAACCTGTTCATGTTCAACCCTTAACCCGTGCCTGTAGCTCCACCCAACCTCGGTGGAAAACGTCTGCTTGCAGTTTTGCTATCAACACCCCTCATTTTAACTACCTATGTCACATATTCCCGGTTCAAAGGAATACAGTTTGAATCTATGCAATCCTTCCTTATAAGTTTCAAATATTTGTTTTTTTATATTTAAAAAAATGTATATATGTTTTAAAATAACTGCAGATGATGCGAGTCTGAAATAAAAATAAAATGCTGGAAACTCGCTGCAAACAGGTCAGGAGCTGTCATCGATAACGATGCGGGTTCGAGAACCCAGGTAATTTTCTTTGAATCACGTTAAAGATCCTATCGCTCTTCGCTGAGGCAGAAATGGTTAAGTACAATATTGAAGTGAGTTTGTTCACAGCCGAATGAGAGTGAATCGTCGAACAGGCTGGATTTGGTTTCAGCAGAAAGGCCGCTCCCTGTTCTGAGGAATGTGCAGGGCCAGACAGCTACTGACACACATACCTGAGCTCCGATTCTCACAGAAAACCAACCCGCATGCTCCAAGTATAATCAATCATCTGACTTCTCAGATCGGTGAGAGGGAGCGGTTGGAGCAGTGGACGGGGCAGTTTGTAACCACCTCAAAACATATCCAAGTATATCCGGGAATTTTCTAGGTGAATTTAGGTGTGAATAATTCAAGTTATGATTTTTATTTCTGATCTTTCTATAATCAACCTGTGGTCTGTTATGAATCAGCGACGAAGGAATCAAAGTGTCAGAGAAAAGTACAGCACAGAAACAGGCCCTTCCGCCTTACTATTTAACCTGCCTATTCCCATCTTCCTGCACCGGGGCCATACCCACCATACCCCTACTTTCTAAACTATTACTTAAACGTTGAGATCGAGCTCGCATGCACCACCTGTGCTGGCAGCTCGTCCTACACTCTCACCACCCTCGGACTGAAGTAGTTTCACATTGTTCCCCTTAATGCCTGCATCTTACACCTTATCTAAATACGACTGGTTGCCGTCCAACCCAATATTTGCGGACCAGACCTACCTTTTATGTATATTTACTTTGAGTCTAAAGGCATTCGGATCACTGACTGGAAAGTGTTCCCCTACGGAAACGTTTCTCATCGGATCTCTCTCACTTCCAAAAAGCAGATCAAGTATCGCGCACTCTCACGTTTGTAACTTCCATGTACTGATTAACTAAACTATCCACAACACATTTGGCAAACTCTACTCTCTCCAATCCTTTTACAGCATGGGATTCCCAGTCAAAATCTGGAAAGTTAAAATCACCTCTTATCACCTTCTGTTTCTTGCAACAGTTTGCGATCTCAACTAATTCATTCCTCGAAAACCTTTGGACAGGGAACACCTCACTAGGCAAGTTCTCCAGTGATCTGACAATCTGGTTTCTATTCCCCTGGTTATTAAAATTACTCCTCCCCCCCGCCCCCGATACCTCGCGTGCAGCACCAGCACACCTTCCGGCTGGGACATTAGTCTCCTTTCAGTTCAGGTGCAAGATGTCTCTTCTGTACTGGTCCCACCGTCACTGGAACCTACTCCCAGATATAACAAATGACTCCTCTGTATAAACCTCTACTTTACTGTCATTTATGTGTCGCCGAAACTCCCGTAATCTTTCGGCCACGTACACCAGCTCTGGCAGCATGTGCGAAGCCCGCAGCATTCTCTGTGTAAACAAAAGAAAAAAAAAACCTTACACATGACATCCCCTCCGCAATTTTCTCCAATTACCTTAATGTTATATCCCTCGCCATTATCCATTTACACTCACGATAAAGGCTAGCTCTCCAATTGTCAAAACCTCTTATCGTCCATCAAGACATCTATCATACTCTTTCGCCCGAAGTGAAAAACCCGAGATCGGTCAAAATTTCCTCCTGGTAAATCTGCTCTGCATCCTGTTTAAGGCTTCCAAATTCTTCCTATAATATGCGGCTATTAGGCCTATTCTGCTCCACCGTTCAATCATGGCTGATTTAATATCGCTCGCAATGCCATTATGTTCCCTTCTTCCCAAAACCTTTGAAGCCTTGACTAATCAAGGACCTCTCAAGTTCGGTTTTAAATACTGTATCCATAACTTATCCTCCACAGCCGACAGGTGGAGTGAATACACAAGATTCGCCACCGTTTGACTAAGAAAATAAATAATCCTCCAAATATCTATTCTAAGTTAATGTCCATCTATTGGGATGCTTTAATAATGAGGGACCAGAACTAAACTCAATACTGTAAGTGTGGTCTAACGGAATTTATCGTGATGTTGCATTATCTCTCGGCTCTTAAACTCAGTCCCCAGAAAACTGAAGGGCAACACCCTCTGAACCACACTATCAACTTGCGTGCTAACTTTGAATTGTGCACTTGGTCACCAAGTCCCGTATGTACCTCCTCACCGCAAAGAATCCTGCTAACAATCCCACACTTCTGCTTGTATTTCGGCCCACCAAGGTGTATCACTTCACACTTTTCCGGATGGATCATCGACTTCCACTTCTCAGCCCAACTCCACTTCCTATTAATGCTCCGTTCTGAGCTACAACATTCTACATTAATGATAAAACGAACAATCTTCGGGACAGCGACAATCGTGAAAATCAAACCTTACACTTTCTCAAAAAGCTCTTGTATTCAAACCAAAACGAGCCGGGTACCCAGAACAGACCCCGCGCAACACGACAGCTCATCGACCACCAGGCTGAATGTTCTTCCTCTGCTATCAGACTCTTCCTTTTGAAGGCTAAACAATCTGCCGATCATAAAGGTTTACTAAATATCAGTAGATATTTTTCGAAGTTTCCATAAATATTTTCCCTCAGAATCTTCTACATTAGTTTCCAATGACTGATGGAAGATTCTCTGGTCTATAATTGCAAGGATTAGTCCTATTAAAATTCTTGAACATTAAACAAAGCGATAACATTTGCCACACTCCAGCATTCTGTTATTGATCCTGTGGCTAGTGCGTACACAGAGATAATCGTCAAGGGCGCAGTAACTTCTTTTTCATTCCACCGAGATGTAACACCGAGCGTCATAGGAAGTCATTCCCACCTGTGGCCATCAAACTCTACAACTCCTCCCTCGGAGTGTCAGACACCCTGAGCCAATAGGCTGGTCCTGGACTTATTCCACTTGGCATGATTAAATTATAATTATTTAATTATTTATCGTTTTATATTGCTATATTTCTTCACTATTCTTGGTTGGTGCGACTGTAACGAAACCCAGTTTCCCTCGGGATCAATAATGTATGTCTGTCTGTCCGTCTTCGTTTCTCTGAATAACCCGGGGCCCTAAACCTAGCCATCCCAATGGTTTTTCTTTAAAAAATTCAGCGAATTCCCTTTCTTGGTATGAACATTTTCCAGTGTATTTATACTGCATAACGCTCTCCTCACATTCGTTAGTGCCCCACTCATCGGTGAATACAGATACAATCTGTACATCAGGGACCGCTGCAGCTCCCCTCTAACTCCGGGCACGTTTCCGGTTTGATCCATGATCGGTCCTGCCCTCACTCTACTCAGCCCTCTGTTCTTCACGTGTGTGTAAAAAGCCTTAATTCCCGTCTGTTCTTCTGACCCATGCCTTTGCTGTCCCCTTCTCGCTCTACTGGATCCGTTCTTAACTTCCTTCCTGGCTACCTGGTGACTCTCGAGCTCCCTCTGATCCTTTCCTCCTTAAGCGAACTTCCTTCATCCTCTTCAGTCGGAGTTGCCTATGTATTGAGAACTGTGGCTCTTTACACGACCATTCTTCCGCTGCCTCAGTGGGGAAAATCCATCCAGAACACTATGCAAGTACTCTATAAATAACTTCTACATTTCTGTTGTGCATTTCTCTGAGTATATCTGTCCCCAATTTACGATCCCGAGGTATTAACGAATTCGCCTCCCCGAATTCAATACTGTCCCGTATCTCTGTTCATATCCTTGTCAAAGCTTAGTAATTGCTCAATTACGGAGAGTTTTGTCACCTGATCCCGCTTATTGTTTGGTACAAGGTGGAATGCGGGGCCTGGGTGGGGGTTGGGAGGGCGCTTGGTAAGATCAGGATGGTGAAAACACAGAATACTGGAAACAGAGTGATTGTACTTCCTGTTATAGCGGCTCAGGTGTCTGCTAATTATAATCGAACTGTTGGCATTCACCACTGTTCGTTTAAAATAACGATAAAACATGTGGATATATTGTTCAAT
Organism: Hemitrygon akajei; assembly: GCF_048418815.1. Lineage (NCBI taxonomy): Eukaryota > Metazoa > Chordata > Chondrichthyes > Myliobatiformes > Dasyatidae > Hemitrygon > Hemitrygon akajei. The sequence goes on from NW_027331999.1 coordinate 275,188, forward strand.
TGAGAACAAAATTTCCAAGAACATAATGACATTTCACCGTCGATTGAGAAGGAGAATAGATACGAGACGGTTAATTTTATTGCGTTCCTGGGAAGTGAGGTGATCACAGCCAGATTCCCCTCCTTCCAGGCGATCCATTACAACAATGGATAGAACCGTCCTCGCTCTTCGGACACGTCGGTGACCACACTGGTGTTATCACTGTTTATCCTGACCTGTCACCGGCCACATGGATAATGTCTCTGCTTGTCCAGTTCCCTCAATCGCAATTTTATTATCACAGCTCAATGGTCCCACTATTGAGCACACAAACAATATAATCGCTTGTTCAGAACCATCTCTGGGTATAATGGTAATTCCATTGTTGGTCCAGTCAGGTGGTAGACACATCTTTATATAAAAAAGGTCCTCAGCGCAATCACACTGTCAGTCAAGATATCCTGTCATCGGTCATCACACTTTCACTGGATATCAGAACATATTAGTCATATCTTTATCGGTCAAAGCCGCTCCCTTGCCAGCAAATAGAAATACTGATAATTCCGCAACTTACAAATTGTACAAACAATATTTCAAAAATGTAATAATTTATGAACTCAGAGTACGCTGTACAGTGGGGGCCTTTCCCTACAAATTATGGCTTTGGGATTTGATTTTACCAGTTATAACACAGAACCATAGGACCATAGAACATTACAGCACAGGCCTTTTGGCTGTGCCGAACCATTTTTCTGCCGAGTCCCACTGACCTACACATGGACCATATCTCTGCACATACCTCTCATCTATGTCCCTGGCCAAGTTTTTCTTAGATGTTAAAAGTAAGCCCGCATTTACCACTTTATCTGGCAGCTCATTCCACACTCCCACCACTCTCTGGGTGAAGAACCCCCCCATGTTCCCTTTAAACTTTTCCATCTTCACCCTTAAACCATGAACTCTGGTGTTTTCTCATCCCTAGCCTCAGTGGAACAAGCCTGCTTACAGTTCGGAGGAGAGAGATTTGAGGATAACTTATCAACGAGTGACCAACATTACATCAGAATATCAAGGCATTCAATTTTGCCGTAATAAGAGAAAAGGAACAGAACAAAATGTCCGTGCAGATGGGGATTGATGTAAAACACAGCCTGATGGATGCCCCCAAGCTCTCCAGGAAGCGCACTCGCCCTCATTTGTCTGCGCGACTGCAGAGCCACCACCTGGACTCGGTTTGCACGTCAGCTGACATTAAGCAGACACCTTGACTGTAATTTCGAAATGTTTAAACGAGAACGGGCCTGGTTTATTGTTCATATGGACACTTACATTAAATAAGCAGAATGGCCTGCGCTGCGCTTTCTTTAACACGTCACCTGCCACGCTGATGTTATCACTGCTTCTTTAACATCACTGAGCAGAGATTCCCCCCATCACGGACATCTACACTGCACGCTGCATCCGCAAAGCTAGCAGCATTATGAAGGACCCACGCACCCGTCATACAATCTCTTTTCCCTCCTTCCGTCTGGGAAAAGGCACCGAAGCATTCGGGCTTTCACGACCAGACTGTGCAACAGTTTCTTCCCCCAAGCTATTAGAGTCCTCAATACCCAGAGCCTGGACTGATACCAACTTAATGCCCTCTACTGTGCCTATTGTTTATTATTAATTGTAATGCCTGCACTGTTTTGTGCACTTTATGCAGTCCTGGGTAGGTCTGTAGACCAGTGTAGTTTTTTTCTGTGTTGTTTTTACGTAGTTCAGTGTAGCTTTTGTACTGTTTCATGTGGCACGTTGTCTTGTTTTTACTGTGTACTGTACCAGCAGTTATGGTCGAAATGACAATAAAATCTGACTTGACTTGAGATGACGATATCATTTCTAGCTATGCTGACGGCGTCATTACTAATTCATGCCCTTCGTTGACTATGATGATAACGTTGTTTCCTCTGCACAGTCAGCTGATCAAAGTGATGATGTCAGAGCGTAACCTGATCATTCAATAAAATGCATTCCTAAGGATGCAAGTTTGAAGTTTCTCCTTTCTGTACAAAATTCAGCTGGTGATTTATAAAACTCATTGTGCGATCGCTGCAGTCAGCTGATCGCCCTTGAGCTAGATCAAGTTCAGTCCTGTGTTTTGCACATTATTGTTTTTAGTTTCTTTTTTTATCGGCGTGGATTGCCACAAATAATTGCTCACCAGATGCTACTGTCCTGTCGAAGTCATAACTGTATAGCATGTCTCGGAGGGCCTCTTTAATGACGGCCTGAAAAACGGAGAGTAGGGTTTAGCACAGAATAGCGTCTGCGGATTGTCAGATATCTTTGCCATATGACCCTAAGACCATAAGATTTAAGAACAGAATTAAGCAATTTGGCACATCGCGTCTGCTCCACCATTTCATCAAGGACAATCCATTTTCCCTCTCCTGCCTTATCCCCTTATCACTTTATGCCTTGAATAATCACTCTCTGCCTTAAATGCAGACAATTATTTTTCCTCCACGGGCGTTCGTAGCGACGAATTCCACAGATACGCCACCCTCTGGCTAAAGAAGTTCATACCCATTACTCTGCCGCGCCACCGGAAACATACTCTCCACAACCACCCCTCCGATGGCTTTCAACAGTTGATAGGTTTCGACGAGGTCACCACTCATATATTTTTTTTTGAATTGCAATGAGTACAAGCCCAGAACTATCAAACGCTCTTCATATGACAAGCTTTTCTATCCAGGAAACATTTAGGTGAACCGCATTTGAACCGTGTCCTTTGCCAGCGCACACTTCCTTATAAAAAGAGACAGAAATGGCTCACAATAATACAAGTGCGTCCCCACCAGTGCAATATTAATCCTCAACATTGCACCGTTGAATTTACATTCTAGACCTCCTGAAATAAATGCGACATCGCATTTGCTTTCCTCACCAGCGACTCAACATGCACATTAACTTTTAGGGAACGCTGAAAGCTCTCCCAGGCTCGGCCAGCGCCACTGAGTTTTTTTTTTTAGTTTTCCCTCTCTTAATAAAGTATTCTACCCTTTCACTTCTTCTACTAAAATGCATGACAATACACCTGCCGACACTATATTCCATCTGCCACTTCTTTGCCCATTTAAATCTGAATAACCTTTTGTCGCCTCCCGACCTCCTCAATACGACTTGCCCCTCCACCAGTCATCATCTTGCTCCCAGTCTCTGTTGTTTACCCTCCGAGGGCTCATCTTATGCTGTAACGACAGTCGCAGTGACGTGAAGAAGTCCTGCCCTTCAATCGCGCATCAGGGTCCTGGAAGATGGGGTTTGATTTTGTCCTGCAAGAACTTGTGGAGCGGCGGCCGTGGAATTCATTTACTCTGGCGTTCGGTGGATCCGTCCCATGTCGCCTGGTTTCAATGGCCAACTGGACGCATGCAGCATTGGGCAAGTCCCTAGTTTTTAGTATCAAGTTATCATACAGCATTTTATTAGAATCATGAACGGTTTATTATTTATTTGACACAGACTAATCAGTGCACTTTGTCACCACGTAAATGAAACTTGAAAGTGAATCCGATCAAAACAGAGCAGAATGCAGCCAAGTGGATATTTTCAATGCTCTTTGTATTCCATGATTTAACGTGGGATTGGGTAGGCAGAGAGATTCCCTCTTAAACCTGGTCTCTATCGCAGAGTTAACAAGTATAGTGAGAAAGACAACACTGCCGGTCTGTCTGTTCAGAGTGTGGATGGTCAGCTCTTGCAGAGAGAATTACAACCTGAACTCAATGACGTCTAAACCATTGCTCGGACTCCACTAGAAAAATAAAAAGCTGCATCCAGTTCCATGACAAAATACTCGCTGCCGTATTGCTGCGCCGGAGTGGTGGCAGAGTAGTTGGACCGGATCGTCAGAGGTCTGAGGGATTTCGGTTGCAACGTTAGATTGTCGAATGTCAGCTGGGACAGTCCGCCCAACGCGAAGCTTCTCGAAAATGCACAAAAGAATGAAATGAGATTGAATTTGCTTCATGGCCTCGTCTCAGGCCTCAGCGGGTGGAGGAGCAATTAGAGTATGCAATCATTTCTCAAGCATGGCCTCAGGAACGGTGCGTTGATGACTAAACGAGTTTGGTTAACAGGGCTTCGTATAAGAAGGGGAGCTGAGGGCAAACGTGACGTCTTGATTCGGCAACCAACCTCCTGTTCAACAACGAGTAGAGAGGCGCGGCGGGTTCAAAGGGAGAACAAACAGTGAGTGTGCTTGCGACTCTGGTGGTGAACAAGTAAATACAAAAACAACAGGAAAAAGGCAACAGAAGAATTCCAAAGATGAGAATACTTTCCCAGACTTTATTATCAAAGGCAGAGAGGGGGAATACGCCTTTCATTTTATTAAGCGAGAATCTCATGCTGTGCTTGAAAGCGCAATTTATTCTCTTTGGCAAAACGACATGTGCATCGTTTCTAAGTTAGTTACGAGCCAGGGTGTCCTGCAAACACAAACGCAATGCGGAATTCACAGCTTCAGAGTTACCCCCTCGCATCTGAAACAACCATTTAAACCATTGGTGCTCTAGCTGAGGCTCGAACTCACAACCTCGACATTTTGCCACAGTGTACTGCCAGATAAGGACCACCCCTGTACCCGAGATGATGAGCACGCAGACTTAGATATCAGGAGTGCCGTATGAGAATAGGAAAATTTCTGAGAATTCAGTGTCTTTGTCTCAAATAGAACCAAGAACTCAATCTGGATGCAGGTGGGAACGATAAAATGTGTAGCAGGCCCGACAGATGACTAAGCACCTACGTGCATTTGAAAACTGAATAAACCACAACTTGGTCGCCTGTGCAATGGGAGATTTTATTTCGTGAGAACAGGCACCTTCCCTTCACCCCAAGCGAATAGAAGCGATCCTGACAACGACCCTTTGTGGAACACTAACCAAGAAATGTTCCATTATTCCACTCTTGCTTCCTATCATTAAGCCATTTTTGTGTTGGCAGAGGGTTGGCGCGTGGCCAAGGTGTTGGCCTAATGATCTAAAGGTCGCTTGTTCGAGCCTCAGCTGAGGCAGCCTGTTCTGTCCTAGAGCAAGGCACTTAACCACACATTGCTCTGCGACGGCACTGGTGCCGAGCTGTATCGGTCCTTGCCCTTCCCTTGGACAACATCGGTGGCGTGGAGAGGGGAGACTTGCAGCGTGGGAAACTGTCAGCCTCCCATAAAACCCTGCCTGTGCCCTGGAAACTTTCCACGGCGCAAATCCATGTTCTCTCGAGACTACGGATGCCTATCCATCAGAACATCGTTCTGTAATACCGAGAGTGTTTCGTCGTTCAGCTCCCTCATGCGTGGCATCTTGTCAAAGGCCTTCTGAAAATCCAAGTAAACAACATCCACTGCTGATTTCGCGGCTTATTTCCTCTTGAGGAAACTCTGGCAAAATTCGATGGATTTTGTATGAACATTTGTATGACCAAGGGCCTTTTGTAATATATACCCAGAACATCTTTAATATAGGAGTCCTACATATGTTCAACCACAGAGGTCAGGCTATCTGTCGCTTATTATTGTTGCGATCGTTTGCTGAGACTGTTTATTTAAGAGCGCCTGAGTGAGGCGGGACTATGACGTCAGTCACAGGCTGAGACTGCTGACTGTGGGCTGAGAGAGAGAGAGAGAGAGAGAGAGAGAGAGAGAGAGAGAGAGAGAGAGAGAGAGAGAGAGAGAGAGAGAGAGAGAGAGAGAGAGAGAGAGACTATAGGAAAGCTATAGCTTCGCCTTGTCGCAGCTGAGGCTTGGGACTCTCCCATGCCCACCAAGGTGGGCTGATCGTCCACGCAGTGCATAACGAAAAAGCCACTGTCACTTTGTATAATCAACAGGAGTGCATTTTGGAATATTCTATGGGATCACCTGTGTAACCCTTGCCTGGTTATGTTGTGTGGTAACCTCTCAATGACGACATTCCTGTGACAGGTCACTTTTTGGTGATAATTCATATGTGGATTTGGAACGACTCGATAGACAAGATCTTCGACGACAGTTATCCCGTTTTACTAGCGTGGGACCTATGGAATACTTCGTACTTACATTCTCTCTCCATTACAACGTGAATTACAAAACCTCTCCAATCATCATTTATTCTGTGGATTACTCAACCGTACTAATTTGCCATCTTAAGTCTTCAATAAATATTCCTAAGCTTGATAGTTACACACACACCTATAACACGGTTAACTTTTACTTATGTCGTTAAGTTACTGTATTATAAGTAGATACTAATAAAGATAGTGGGTTTAACATTAAAACCTGACTCTATATAACATTTCGTTCTTCTAATTTGTTTGACAAACGCTACAGTTCGTAACAAAATATTGAATTTTGACCACCTCCCTTCCCAACTGTTGACGTTTGCTATTTCTACTCACGTGGGCTAATTCAAAATCAAGTGATTATTGAAAGTTCACTGCTAATGCCTCCACAAACTGCCATCTCGATCTTTCTGAATACTATTGCCTCGTCAATCTGGTCCAGATATCTCTTTTGGGTAGCCTGCAACCTGATGGCGTGAACATCGATTTCTCAAACTTCCAGCAAATAGTGCCTCCCTCACCTTCATCATTTCCCATCTCCGTTTCCTCCACTCATGATATTATCTTGCCCACCCATCGCCTTGCTCCGGTGCCCTCCCCCACCGACATACTTTTCTTCTTTCTTCCTTACCCTTCTGTTTCTTTCACCAATCAAAACTAGAAATAAGAGGCTGGGAAGTTGGTAAGTATAAAAGACACAGAGCTGACGAAGAATCTAATAGGAGAGGAAAATGGATCACGGGAGAAAGGCAAGGAGAAGAAGCACAGGGGGAGTTTAGTGGCAGGGCAGGAGAAGGGCTACGGGCAGAGTAGAGAAATGGGGATGAAGAAATCGGGAAGTGAAAAGTATCAGAAGTCAGAACAGTCGACGTTCAATCGATTAGATTGGAGGTGATCGGGACCGATGCATTGCTCGTTCCACCTGACAGTGGGCTCATTATGGCAGAAGCTGAAACCATGAACTGATATCTCGGAGTGGGAGTTGGATAGGAATTGAAATTGTTTGCTAGAGGGTGTTTGTGAAACCGTTTATTAATTTCATTAACAGTTTGCAGATGGTTGAGGCTCTTCAGTATTTTCAAGGAACGTACAAACAACATATTTTATTTTACATTTCTATTGCAAGATCTATACCGAGACAATATCCCGAGTAAAACAGAGAAGCCCAATGACAGTATAACATTGGTCCATGGTGACGACGTCATGGAGCCATGGAATGGAAATCATCAACTCGAACGATGATGAAACCAAGAACTGAGCCTGAGAGAGTTTCGCAACGACTTTCACTGACTTCTCGAATCGTCATTTCTTTGTCTCTGAGCTTTTGCAATTTCGTGTCAAGCTATCCATACCTCATCGCAATTGGGATTTGACTTGAAGGGCATCATGTTTATTTTTACCCCAGCTGTTGGAAGACACGTCAGCCTTGTGTAGTATTGAATATTCAGTGGTGCTGGAGCGAGTATAAAGAATGACCGTGGAGATTCATTAGCTCAGAGTTTCTTCAGCGAGATCGCGGGCAGCTGGAAGACAGGCTGAATCTCACACAGCATGCTCGAAACATTTTACAGCGTGAGAAAGATATACTACATGATCATTGCCGTTATTGGTGTTCCAGGTAAGAACAAAAGTGAACTAATATTTGCTGTTCTGTGTGCGCGGTCTTTGGACTCGTTCGGTTACCGACAGCATTTTGATGCCGGTGTATCAGTGAGTGCGATGCAGACATTGTGACAAGCACTGTGTTCGATAAGAAGCTTCCTTGTTATTTAATCCGTGGCCTGTGTTGAAAATAAACCGGTAATTCAAACAGATGTGCAGTGTTAATCCATATCAAGAGAAAATTATTTAATTTCAAATTTAACAGAATTGCATTTTAAGAAATTCTTAGAAGTCTGAAGGGAATTTGGGAAGCGAAACCCGGCTGAAATTCAAGGCTCAGCTCTAGTCTAAAGTTCAAATCATGTCAAGTCAAGTCAAATCACTTTTATTGTCATTTCGACCATAACTGCTGGTACAGTGCATAGTAAAATTGAGACAACGATTTTCAAGACCATGACGTTAAATGACACAGTACAAAAACTAGACTAAACTATGTAAAAAAAAACAATAGACAATAGGTGCAGAAGTAGACCATTCGGCCGTTCGAGCCTGCACCGCCATTTTGAGATCATGGCTGATCAATTACTAACAATACCCGGTTCCTGCCTTGTCCCCATATCCCTTGATTCCCCTATACATAAGATACCTATCTAGCTCCTTCTTGAAAGCATCCAGAGAATTGGCCTCCACTACCTTCCGAGGCAGTGCATTCCAGACCCCCACAACTCTCTGGGAGAAGTTTTTCCTTATCTCTGTCCTAAATGACCTACCCCTTATTCTCAAACCATGCCCTCTGGTACTGGACTCTCCCAGCACCTGTAACATATTTCCTGCCTCTATCTTGTCCAATCCCTTAATAATCTTATATGTTTCAACCAGATCCCCTCTCAATCTCCTTAATTCCAGCGTGTACAAACCCAGTCTCTCTAACCTCTCTGCGTAAGACAGTCCAGACATCCCAGGAATTAACCTCGTGAATCTACGCTGCACCTCCTCTACAGCCAGGATGTCCTTCCTTAACCCTGGAGACCAAAACTGTACACAATACCCCAGGTGTGGTCTCACCAGGGCTCTGTACAAATGCAAGAGGATTTTCTTGCTCTTGTACTCAATTCCCTTTGTAATAAAGGCCAACATTCTATTAGCCTTCTTCACTGCCTGCAGCACTTGCTCATTCACCTTCTGTAACTGATGAACGAGGACTCCGAGATCTCTTTGTATTTCTCCCTTACCCAACTCTACACCGCTCAGATAATAATCTGCCTTCCTGATCTTACTCCCAAAGTGGATAACCTCACACTTATTCACATTAAACGCCATCTGCCAAGTGTCTGCCCACTCACCCAGCCTATCCAAGTCACCCTGAATTCTCCGAACATCCTCAACACATGTCTAAGGTTCTAAGAGTAAACCTAGCAATTATCGGCCTGTACGTTTGACGTCAGTGGTGGGGAAATTAATGGAAAGTATTCTAAGTGATTGTATATATAATTATCTGGATAGACAGGATCTGATTAGGAACAGTCAACATGGATTTCTGCGTGGAAGGTCATGTTTGACAAATCTTATGGAATTTTTGAAGAGGTTTCTAGGAAAGTTGACGAGGGTATAGCAGTGGATGTTTTCTATATGGACTTTAGTAAGGCCTTTGACAAGGCACCACAAGGAAGGTTAGTAAGGAAGGTTCCATCGTTAGGTATGAATATTGAAGTTGTAAAATGGATTCAACAGTGACTGGTTGGGAGATGCCAGAGAGTAGTGGTGGATAACTGTTTGTCACGTTGGAGGACGGTGACTACTGATGTGCCTCAGGGATCTGTACTGGGTCCAATGCTGTTTGTCATATACGTTAATGATCTGGATGACGGGGTGGTAATTTGGATTAGTACGTATGCAGATGATACTAAGATAGATGGCGTTGTGGATAATGAAGTAGGTTTTCAAAGCATGCAGAGAGATTTAGGCCAGTTAGAAGAGTGGGCTGAAATATGGCAGATGGGGTTTGATGCTGATAACTGCAAGGTGCTACATTTTGGTAGGACTAATCAAAGTAGGACATACATGGTAAATGGATGGGCGTTGAAGAATGCAGCAGAACAGAGTGATCTAAGAATAATGGTGCATTTCTCACTGAATGTGGAATCTCATGTGGATAGGGTGGTGAAGAAAGCTTTTGATATGCTGGCCTTTATAAAGCAGAGCATTGAGTATAGGAGTTGGGATGTAATGTTAAAATGGTACCAGGCTTTGGTAAGGCCAAATTTGGAGCATTATGTACAGTTTTAGTCACCGAATTATAGGAAGGATGTCAGCAAAATAGAGAGAGTACAGAGAAGATTTACTAGAATGTTACCTGGGTTTCAGCACCTAAGTTACAGAGAAAGATTAAAGAAGCTAGGTCTTTATTCTTTGGTGCGTAGAACGTTGAGGGGGTCTTGATAGAGTTATTTAAAATTATGAGCGGGATAGATAGAGTTGACGTGCATAGGCTTTTCCCATTGAGAGTAGGGGAAATTCATTCAAGAGGACATGTGCTGAGAGTTAGGAGGCAAAAGTTTAGGGGTAACACGAGGGGCAACTTCTTTACTCAGTGTGGTAGCTGTGTGGAACGAGCTTCCAGCAGAAGTGATAGAGGCAGGTTCGATATTGTCATTTAAGTTAAAATTGGATAGGTATATGGACAGGAAAGGAATAGAGGGTCATGGGCTGAGTACAGGTCGGTGGGACTAGGTGAGCGTAAACGTTCGTCAGGGACTAGAAGGGCCGAGCTGACATGTTTCCGTGCTGTAATTGTTATATGTTTATATGGAAATATAACACAATATTCTATATTCTTTTGATTATTCGCAACGAAGTGCTTATGTATTGCATGGTCTGAACTGAATGGTGTAAAATAAGACGCTTAAACTGTGACTAGATAGTCGTTGCAGTGATAAATTAATGGGTCGTGGGTGCTGGTATTCATCTTATCAGTTGGCACTGATTGGCAGATCAACATCAATATTGAAGTATGTGGTAATTATTGTCCATGGGTGAATAGTGTAAGGACTTTCACAGTGTAACGGGGTTCTCGTGAGTGCTGATTCAGAATCAGATTCAGATTTCTGTTTCTTATCAACGGTATGTGACGTTATTTTTTTAACTTAGCAGCAGCAGTTCAGTGCAATACATGACGTAACAAAGAAAAAGATTAATAATTATAAATAAAATGAAAAATAATAATTATAAAATAGTAAATCAGTTACGTATATTGACTAGATTTTAAAAAGTGCAAGAACAGAAATACTGTATATTAAAAAGAAAAGTGAGGTAGCGTCCAGAGATTAAATATCCATTTAGGAATCGGAAGGCAGAAGGGAAAAAGCTGTTCCTGAATCGATGAGCGAGCGCCCTCAGGCTTCTGTACCTCCTACCTGACGGTAATACTGAGGAAAGGGTATGCCCTGTCTGCTGTTGGTCCTGAATAATGGACGCTGCCTTGCTGAGACGGACAAGGCAATGGAATTCCAAGCATCAGTGAAGGCGGTGATGCGGATTGATAACGTCGTGTTTAATACTTGACTTCACTGACGTGTATAGTTACATTGCTCGGGAGAAGGTTCTTGGGAAGCCGAAAGGTCTGAAGCTGAAGAGGTCACCTGGACCAGATGATGTCCGTCTGAGAGTTCTGAAAGAGCTGGCTGAAGAGATTGTGGAGATTTAGTAATGATTTTTCAAGAAACAATGGATTCTGGAATGGTACCGAAAGACTGAAAAATTGGAGATATCACTCCACTCTTCAAGGAGATAGAGAGGGAGAAGAACCGAAATTATAGACCAGTTAGTCTGACCTCTCTGGTTAGGAAGATATTGGAGTCAGATGTTGAGGATGTGTTTTCAGTATCTTTGCGGTTCATGACAATATTGGCCATTTTCAGCATGTTTTCCTGAAGGGAAATTCTTGTCTGACAAGTATGCTGAAATCCTTTGAATTGATTGAAGAAATAACAAGGGAGATAGAGAACGGAGAATCGGTTGATGATGCGCACCTGGCGTTTCAGAAGTTCACATGAGGCTGCCTATCAAGTTATAAGCGCAAAATATTACAGGAAAGACTCTTGAATGAATAAAGCAGTGGCTGATTGGCAGGAGGCAAAATTAGTAATAAAGTAATAAAATAGAGTAATAAAAGGAACCTTTTCCGGTTTGCTGCCAGTGACCAGTGGTGTTCCACAGGGATCTGTGTTGGGACTGATGCTTTTTATGTTGTATTACAATGACCTGGATGACAGAATTGACGGCTTTATTGCAAAGTATGCGGATGACACCAAGGTACTTGGAGGAACAGGTAGTTTTGAGGAAATAGATAGACTACGAGAGGACTTCGACAGATTACAGGAAAGGGCAAAAAAGAGGCAGATGGAATACAGTGTAGGGAAGTGTATAGTCATGCACTTTGGCAAAAAGAAATAAAAGGGTAGAATATTTTCTAAATAGAGAGAAAATTTAAAAAAACAGAAACAACGATGCACAAAGGGAATGGGAGTCCTTGTGCAGGATTCTCTGGTGGGTAAATTGCAGGGTGAGTTGGCGGTGAGGGAGACAAAGGCGATTTTAGCATTCATTTCAACAGAAATAGAATATGAAAGTACGAACTTAATTTTGAGGCTTTATGAAGCACCGGTGAGGACTCACTTAGAATATTGTAAGCAGTTTTGGGCTACTTATATTAGAAAGGATGGGCTGACACAGCAGTGAATTTAAAGGTGGTTTACGACAATGATTCCAGGATTGAATGTCTCGTAATATAAAGAGGTTTTGAGGGGTGATATAATTGCAAACTATCTAATGTCTCGATGGATTGGATGTGGAGAGGATGTGTCCTATGGTGGGAGAGACTAGCTCCATAGGAGGCAGTTAATAGAGGGGCGTCCTTTTGAAATTAAAATGAGTTTAGCCGGAGAGTGGCACATCTGTGGAATTCGTTGCTACAGGCAGCTGTGAAGTCAAAATCCTTATGTTTATTAAAACAGAGGTTGATAGATTCTTGACTGGTCAGGACATGAAGGGATACAGGGAGAAAGCAGGAGATTGGGGCCACGAGGAAAATTGGATCAGTCATGAGGAAATGGCGGAGCAGACTCTATGGGCCAAATAATCTAATTCTGCTCCGACGTCTTATGGTATTATGTTTCATACTCATCTCTCGGTTGTATTGTATCTTGCCGATCTGTTTCATATTCCACCAGCTCTACTGCCCTCACTTATCCTGTCCATAGACAAAGGAGCGACAATGGATGGTGCTTGCTTGGATTTTCAGATGGTCCGTAACAAGGACTTGTACCTGAGGCCGCTTAGCAAGATCACAGCTCGCGGTATTACACGAAAGGTACTAGTATCGATCGAAGATTGGTTTACTGGCAGGAGGCAAGGAGTCAGAACAATGTGAGCCTGTGCTGTTTGCTGCCAGTAAATAGTGGTGTTCCGCTGTAGTAGGTATTGAAATCAACGATTTGTGTGAAGGACTTGATAACTTGGTGAGCAACTTTACCACTGATATGAAGGTAGGTTAGAGCAAAACAGGTGTCTGCAGAAGGACTGGGACGGACAGGAAGAACAGGCGATGCAATGGCAAATGAAATGCAGGTGGAAGACTGAGTGGAGATTTGATAGATGTATACCAAATGACGAGACGAAGAGAGATTGTAAATGCAATCGGGCTTTCTCTATAGATGTTGGGCGAGAATACCACTGCAGATCATGGGCGAAGGGTGAAATGTGAAATATTTAAGGGAAACATGGGGGTAAATTTCTTCACCCAGAGGGTGGTGAGAGTGTTGACAGTGCTGCCAACGCAAACGGTAATTGCGATTCCGATGTCAGCATTTAAGAGATGATTGGATAAGTACAAGAATCAGAGGGATGTGGATGATCATGGTCCGGGTGCACGTCGATGGGAGCAGGCAGTGCAAATAATTCCTCACGGCCTGACGGACTGAGGACCCTGTTTCTGTGCAGTGGTTCCCTATGGCTGTCTGACTGTATGTCTGCGTTAGAGCGTTAGTGTCTCACAGTACTGACCAATCTAGAAAGTCATTGATACTGTTCGATCCCTCTGTCTTTGCACACATTGAAGCATGGAGACTGAGTTAATGGATGGTTACAGCATGAGAAGACTGAAGCGCAGATGTGAGATGATAACGAGGGTGTCACACGACAGAAATATACGTTCACCCCTTCAGTAACGCGGTAAAGACAGTAGTTCCGGGCTGGAGGTGGGTGTGACAGTTGTCCCGGAACAGTTAACAAATCTGTTGCTTCATCGGTGGTAATGGGGATCATTCGCCCCGATACTATACAACAAAGGATCCATTTAATCCGAATCCTATCCTTGGTCAGAGATTGAAAGTGAGAATTCTTGGCAGTCGTTGGAGGCTTGGAGTTGTGGAGACGTCATATTTTAATTGTGTTGAATATTAACTCGTGGACAATACGTTACTTTCTGCGTCTCTTTGTCTTGGAGTCGAAAGGCTTCATTAAAAGTTGTATGACTGCAATTACAGATGTTTGTTAACTATTGAACATATAACAGGAAGCCATTTTCTGCAATATTTTGAAAATATGAATGCATTGCCAATTTGAAATACAGCACGAGGTTTGGGCATAAGTGAGTTCAATTGAAAGAGAGAGAGAAAGATTACGGCCATGAATGGCTTTATGTGAGGTGTGTGTTTCTTTAGTTTGTGTTGGGGAGAATGATTGAATTGATCTTCTTTTTCACCATACACATGACAAAAAAATTGTGTCACCTTGCTAGATGTAATTTCTAAGAACTGATGCGAAATTCGGAGGCTGCGTATCTTTCCGAAATTCTATGAAGTGTTAGCGTATCTGAGCCTCAGCTCCCCACATCTCACTCTCCCAGGTTCTTCAGAACACGGGCTGAGGCCTTTTGCTTTGGAAGTTGTTTATTCTCTATTCTCCACTTGCCGGCTATGGTTTTGAAGGAAGGGAAGTACGAGCACGGATGTTTGCTTTGCTGTCAAAGCGTTTTAAGTCTGTGTCGTTTTGTATGATTCATTTATCATTGATTTCAGAGGGAGATACGGACTCTACACCGGCCATGTGGATTCCGGGTTAAAGGGATCGAAATTTGCATCTATACCCGATACGATGGAACTACAATTAAGAGGTAAATTGGCATTAGGATAAAATGGTGTGTACTTGAACTGCGAATTTGGAATTTACATTTTGGAAGGCAGGTTCTTGTAAGGAGCAGCAAAAGCTGCTGCTCAACACTTTGGAACACTGGTTTGAAGTTGTAGGTTTCCATTGCAAAAGATGGTTTTGATGTCATTGTAGCATCTGCCCTGTAATATGTAAATGGAAGGTCGGCTTAGATACCGTGGCGGTGCAGTCAATAGCTCAGAGATTTGCTTACATCCTTAGCCCTAATTCCACAAATTACCCAGCTGCAGCTCGGTGGTCAGATTAAATCGGATATTTCCCTCTGTAACTGCAGAGCCCAAATATAGTTAAAATATAATTTTAACCCTCCGTGCGGAACATGGATGCCCGCTGTCTTCCAAGCAGAATTCACTCTGTCTGCTACATCATCTGCCTTCTGTTAGTAAGCCGATTCTGAATCAACGCAGCCAGGTTTCCCTGGACCCGTTGCCTCCTCACTTTCTGAATGAGTCTATTACGGAGAACTGATCAAACGCCTGACCGAGATTAATGCACCCACATCGACTGATCTGATTCTTCTGCTTGTTTTATTTTCCAAAGAGTTCAATCTGGTTCATAAAGGACAACATGCCACTCAAAAAGCCGTGTTGACTCTCAGTAGTCTGGCTACATTTCTCCAACTATTCAGAAATTCCCTCTACAATAATCTTCTCCAATAGTTTATCCACTACTGATATAAGTCTCACTGGTCTATAATTCGAAGGAGTATCCCTATTCGTCAACAAAGGTAATAGGATAACATCTGCCACCCTCACCTCAATCTTCCCCTCCAAAAGCGCAGCAATATCTTCGCTCTCTTTCCAAAATTACCTGGACTATATCCCTTCTGGCACTGGAGAATCATCTATCATAATGCTTTTCAATTTCCAGCACATCCTCTTTCTTAGCGTCGGCAAGTTCGAGCATATCTGCCTGATGAATATGAATGTGTTCATATTCATCAATGTATTCAGTAAGGAGCTTCGCTGCCTTCTTGGACTTCAGACACATATTTTCCTCTTTTCCTTCTGACCTGCACAGACTCTCTCTAGTCATTCTCCTGTTCTTCACACTGCAACTCGCCAAAGACTTCTCAAGTCCCCTTCTATCTCCTCTCAGTCCATTTTAACATTCTCTCCTGTCTGCACTGTGATTCACCATAACCCTACCCGATCCCTTCTTCCAAAATTTTCTTTCTTTCTTCCTCTTGAATCGTTCAAATTTTCTTGTCACCCAGGGTTACGATACGGTATCATCCTTTCCCTGCGTCACTGAGATAAGCCTGTACTGAACCCCATGTCAATCTCCACATATCTGTTGCGTATTTCCCTGAGTACATCATTTCCCAATGTACGTTCCCAAGTTCCTGCCAGGTAGCGCCATAATTCGCAGACCCCAAAATTCCATGCTCCCTGGTCCTAACGCTGTGCAAGGTAAATATAGGGGAGTTCTGCCGTATTGCTCTGACATGCAGACCCGCGGAGAGATTTGTCACCTGACCCGGTTCCTTTTCTAATAATAGATCCGGTATGGACTGCTCGCTAGTCCGTCTTTATTCTTATAGTGACATGAATCTTTCCTGAACACAACTGAGAAATTATGCCATACCTAAATCTTTAAACCTGGGGAGGTGCCAAAAAATATTAGGGAAGTTTTAATTACCCGTGCCAGTAACATGGTCGATGTACATGTTCCGCTCCCGATCGGCTCCTCACTGTTTCCGTTGTGTGTGTTTGTGCGTTTTCTTTTGTTAATCTGGTGGGCGGCTATACAAAATATTCCAGATGGCCCTTCATGTTTCAGTGTTAGTCTTACAGTGTATTAACAAACGAACGCTCCACGTTGTCCTCCCTTTCTGCAGTTGCGATATCATCCCTGGTTTCCCATTGCACTCCCTTTACACTCTGTTACCCGACCCTGTCCATTTTTCAACATTTAAAACCCGGAAAGTCCTGAAGCTATTCCTGCCCTCGTGACAGTCGAGTGTCTCTGATAGTTTGGAACATACTTCAAACAACGTAACAATCACGCCAGCAGCATTGAATGTTTGTATCGCTGCCTAACTGAACTGTATATAGTGAGAAATCTTACGCCAATTCTGCAATTTCCAGATGGTCAGGCATATGATTGTTTGAATTAATGACAAATTTGCCAAACCTGTTCATTGTAAAACGGTTTTATTTGAAAACTCCGCTGAATTGTCATTAGACACGGGCGTTATCTACACAGATGGCCATTTAATGTAAACACATACTTCATTCCATTCCTCAGCTCTTCTCTGAATTTCCTCTGTGTCAGTGTATAGATACAAGTGTTGGTGCACACACTGAGCATTTGCAGCATGAACCCAAATTGCTGTAGGATGTATACCGGGGAACTCAAATATCTGTCCTCGTAAAAATAGTTTTGCACTTGCCATTTCAGGGAATGGGCTACATTGGGCAACCAAAATAATATGAAATTAGCTGATATAGAAAACAACAAAATCATCGATTTTCTGCGTTTTTCCACCTCGGCATCTTTCTGATTGTCGCTGCTGTGCCGAAGCTTTCTGCGGACTCTATTTGCCACAACGATATGCCTTACGGTTAACCCGTTAAATACCAGGATTAATCCGATTGGTAGCAATGGTGTTAAAATACTGTCCAGTAATTGGTATCCTCTCCACACGGGTGAAGTAGCGTATTCATATGTGGCGGTGCACCGCCATGGCATGTTCTCAATGATGACGTAAGGTTCAATGGCAAAGTAACCGGGGATACATCTCCCACAGCTCACTATAACCACGGTCACGATAACCACCGTTGCTGTTCTCTCGGTGCAGTATCGCTCCCGCAGCTTTCGGTAGCATATTGCGATGAAGCGATCGAAGGTAAAACTGACAGTAAACCAAACAAAACAGTCCGTCGTTACAGTCCGAAATACAATCGTCAGAGCGCATACAGGTGTGATGAGCAGGGATTTGGAATAAATGTAGATATTGTTGGTCTGTTCCACTAAAGCAGCAACGATAACCACCATCAGATCCGCCGTTGCCATTCCAACCAGGTAACGGGTGATGCATTTGGCGAGTCCGCATTTTGCACGAGAAAGGATCACAATCGCCGTTAAATTAACTGCAAGAAATTTGGAAACAAAATAGAAATATGGTCAGCTCCCTGAATGCCCCCATTCTACCGATGCTATGCAGGGTATGGTCTGTGGAAGTGGAAAGCGGAAATCCAGTGTGTGCGGTCCCCGTCGCTGCACTCCGGCTGGAGGACAATGACGGATGTGAGTGTCAGTGGATTGGCGACATCCCACAGTTTAGAGCGAGGCATCCGAGTTCCACGACTCACGGACCGGTGAGCAGTCGATCACTCCTGTAAACAACACTATTTCAATTATTAGAGGTGAAATAGTTGAAGGGATTGTTTGTAGCGGTGACAAAGTGGAGTCATGGAGATATAAATCACGAGTTCTCATTTACTGACTTACAGAAGAACAGACCTACGTGTCGAAAGTAGACTGGACCGTCATTTAAATAAGCTGCCACGTTGTTATAAGGTCGGAGTGTCTGATTTGATAGAGACTCGGATCTAGAAAAGTAGAGACCAGCATCACTTCAGAAAGCCTTGCGAGGTGAAATTATGAAACAACGACAATATCAACACTAAATTAATTTACAAAAGAAGAAAACACTGCGATCAAAGTATGGAAATTGAAAATAAAACAATCAGATTCCTGAATCCTCCATTCTGGAAACACGTCTCAGCCGACGGTAGCATCTGTGCTTAGTAACAGTGCGGATACCGCAGCAGAGTAACGACGGCACCATACATAAAGTAACCAGCTCCGGCATCTTACCGGGGACACCAACCGCTACAAGTGTGGGATAGAAAATGGCCGCGATGTAGTAAATCGCCGGATATCCCATATTCCGTCAGAAGCAGCGTTCAGTTGTGCGGAACGTTTCAGCTGCTCAGATGGACTGGTGATCGGTTTAGCAGACTTTTATTGAGGTGAGAGCAATTCCACTGAGACAATTAGCGTGGCTGTCACGTCAGGGACATTACTGACAACCAACTGCACAAACAATTATCTTAAGCTATTTATACTCACTCTGACCCGGCTCGTGAATTTGTCTCCTCAAAGGAGTCTATTAATTTTAAGCAAAATGTGCTTTTTTCCCTGTTATTTTCCATGGTACCTGGCTTCAGCTATTTAAGTAGCATATTTTATATCACTGTTGCTTTAAAACAGACATTCATCTTGAAGTCAGTTCATTTTGTAATATTTCACCGTGCACGTTCGCTTCTGAAACTGAGGGAAGGAGTTTGTTCTGGCAGGTGAAATGGAGAGCACTTCTTTATTAAAGGGGAACATTCGTTCATCTATTCGTTCGTTCATTCCAGTTATTCCAGCCGGTTTGAGTGATGGAAATCACAGTGACAGCTGACATGTATTACAATAAAATACACTGTACATATTCCTACAAACAGTTTAAAAGATCCACAGCGATATTCCAGACCTTTGATCAAAAAGGGAGCGTGTCTTCAGGAAATAAGCGAGGGCTGTCGACAGTTTGAAGAACAGGTTTTCCAGTGAACACATTCAAATTCACCCTTCCAAAGTGAATCTCTCCGTAATTATCCGGTGTTATGGCCCGGTCCAGAGCCCGTATTC
Organism: Hemitrygon akajei; assembly: GCF_048418815.1. NCBI lineage: Eukaryota > Metazoa > Chordata > Chondrichthyes > Myliobatiformes > Dasyatidae > Hemitrygon > Hemitrygon akajei. The sequence continues at coordinate 294,730 of NW_027331999.1, forward strand.
CGGGTCTTGATCAGGTCCGCGGACTCCGGGTTTTGTAGCCGTCCATCCTTTCACCCTTGAGCCAATAAGTCACACCTGTGGATCATTGTGGCTTGTAAGGACTCAAGGAGGTGCAGCTGATGCCCATCGGCTAGTAGGTGTATATAAGGGGCTCTGGGACTGAGTCTAGTCGGGTGGTCGTCCTGTCTGTCTTGTTCCCCTGTTTCCCTTGTACGCGCTGGTCCCGCTGTTCTGTCCGGTTCGCCTTGCTCGCGTTCCATTCCTAGAGATAGGGCATTACATCAGACGCACCCGGATATAATATTACAGGATTAAACAGAAAAAGCAATTTACTTAATAGTCAACCAATAAAACACAAGAGACAAATCTGCAGGTATGTGTGTGTCATTCCAAACACACATAATAGACAGAATTCAGTACTTGAGAAACAACAAAAATATGCTGACTTGAAAAATAAAATTGAAAGACTATGGTATATGAAAAGGCTGTAATATGTCCCAATTGTAATATCCACTGGTGGTTTCATCCCAGAGTCACTGAACAACAATAATTACACCTACGCAGCAATATTTCTGTAAATCTCCAGAAAGCTACAATAATAAACATCACTAGAATAGTAGGAAAGTTCCCAGCAATTGAAAAACAAGTTTTACCAGTCTTAGCTGTGAGACAAAAAAGAAAAATTATTAACATACATGTGTTTGTACTGGAGTAAATGCAGAGTAGATTCAACATGCATCTTACTGAGATGGAAATTTGGAGAACTGCCAAACTTGGCAGTTACAATTCGGGTCTGTGTTACAGGTGGATGTTGTCTGCTCATAGCGTGTTGACGGATCCGATGTTGGGTGCAAACAGCTAAATCTCATTGCGGTGCTGCCCACTCACTGCGAGCTCGGACCAGTCCCGATCTGACCGTCGGGGTGCTCACTGTGAATTCCGTCCGCTCTCCTTGTGACGGCCATATTTCCAGCAGCTGCTCCGTTTCCTCTCCGTCTGCGAGAAGCACCGGCTTTGTCCGTCACTTGCACGGTGAGTATTTACACTGTGGGGCGGGATTTATTATTCAACGTGGTTCTTCGATGACGACAGCGGGGCTATGGTCAAAAATAAAAATAAGATGCAGGATGAATTTAATCATTGGTCAGAGGTGAAGGTCGCAGGGTGCGGGCGCCGAGGTGTCTGTTCTCATGATGTGTCTCCGTCGGGCTGCAAACCAGTTTTATTCTCCCCGCTGCCACGTTCTCCAATGACCGCCGGTTTTTCACTGTCACGGTGGGAAAAAGCACCCAACCACCACTGAGAAGAATTTAGATATTTTATTTATTAATTAGTTAACATGACCGGATATTTCGCTGCGCTGGGGAGCTGCTCTCTGCATTTAGACTGAGTTACCCCATAAATAAACGTGTTTGTGCAGCAACTTAATACCATCAGCATGTATCCGGAGTGTTCAACATTTTCCAAGTCTTGGAGGGAGTCCGAGCAAAAACGGACGTGGGGGAGGCAATAACGGGAGAATGAGAGCACAGTGGACAGTGGAGTGGAGACACACAGGGAAGAGAGAGATCGGTAGAGAAACTGAGATAAAAACGAGAGACAGACGGAAGATCAGCGAGGGAAGGGAAGGCGAACGAACTGGAGACGTGAGGGAATATAAATTTCAAGTGAGCAGACACTTTGGTTAGAAAGACTATGGCGGAGAAAGGTTGGTTGGAATGAGACTGGGAGTGGCCGAAAGAGTTATAGAGTGAGAGAGGGGGCAGAGGAAAGACAGACTGGGAGAAAAGAGAGACTAGCGGAAGAGAGTCTTGCAGAGATGGGGAGAGTCACGGGGAGCCAAAGAGAGAAGCGTAGCAAGAAAGAGACAGACTGGGCGAAAGACGGGAGAAAGGGTGAGGTTGAGAAGCAGCGAGTGACAAGTACGGGGCATGAGATAGGAGGGGGATACGGGAAAAAGGAAAGTGACGAGGAGAGAGAAACAAGGCGACGGAAAGTTGGAGAGAGAAGGAATGGACTGAGAGAGACCGCAGGACAGAAAGCCTTGGGGGAGAGGAGAGTGAGAGAGATTGAGAGATGCGGGGTGAGAGAGAGAGACTAGGCGGGAAACGAAAGTCTGAAGTGGCAGAAAGACTGAGGAGGCAATTAGACTGGTAGGAGAGAGAGAGAGAGAGAGAGAGAGAGAGAGAGAGAGAGAGAGAGAGAGAGAGAGAGAGAGAGAGAGAGAGAGAGAGAGAGAGTGCGGATGAAAGTGTCGGGTGAGAGCCCATGCGAGGAGAGAGACTAGAGTCAAGCAAGAGACGGGGAGGACAAGGTAAACATGAGGAAGACAGACTGGACAGAGGAAACTGGGGGAATCGAGAGGGAATGGGTGAGAAATAGAACAGCAGGGAGATAGTCCGGAGGAGAGAGACACGGGGTGGGGGTGGGTAGGATGGGAGACTGGGAGAGAGGGTCCCGGGTTGGGGAGAGATAGCGGGATTCGAAAGCGACAGTGATTGGAGAGACAGAGACTGTGGGAGACGGGAGTGATAATGGGGGATAAGGGGAGACTGGAGAATGTGCAGAGACGAGGGAGAGAGACTTCTGGCAGAGAGATTGAGCGGGATAGTCTTGGAGAAATAGACTAGACAAGAGAGACTGATTGGAGAAAGGTTGGAGAGAGAGCCTGGGAGATAGACTGGAAGAAGAGAGACTGGGGAGGGACATAAACAGGGGTAAAGAGAGACTGGGGAGGACCTCCTCACTCTTCCTACCCACGTCATTGGCCCCTACAAGAAACACGACATCCGGCTGCTGACCCACCTTCTTGAGAATACTGAGAACTGGATCCGATAAATCGCGGACCCTGGCACCAGGGAGGCAACAGAACATCCGGTCTGTTTCTCGATCTCTTCCACAGAACCTCCTATATGTACCCCTAACTATCGAATCCGCTGTCACTACTGCTCTCCTCTTTTCAGTCCTTCTCTTCTGAGCTGAGGGTCCAGTCTCGCTGCCAGAGACGCAACCACTGCAACTTGTCCCTGGTAGGACGTCCCCACCAACCGTATCCTAAACGGTATATTTATTGTTGATGAGAACGGCCACAGGGGTGCTCTCCTCTTCTTGTCTATTCCCCTTCCCTCTCCTGACAGTCACCCATCTAACTGCCTCCTGATCCTTCGGGGTGACTATCTCCCTGTAACTCCTGTTTATTTCTGCCCATGCCTCCCGAATGATCCGAATTTCATCCAGATCCAGCTCCAGTTCCCTAACATGGTTTCTCAGGAGCTGCAGCTGAATGCACCTTTTACAGGTGTAGTCATCAGGGACAATTGTGCTCGCCATGACTTCCCACAGACTGCAAACGGAGCACTCAACTACCGTAACTGCTGCCTCAATTACCTACTCCTATGGCGTTTACATTAATTAAAGGAACTTACCCGGCCTTACCTGGCTGGGAGCAAGTTCGTCCTCAGCCTCTGCTCGCCGAAGCCTCACGCGCCAAACCTTCCTACTCTGTCTCCCACTCCGTTAATCTGCTCGTTTTTTAAATCTCCCACTGCTTCACGGGCCGACTTTCACGCGCTTGCGCAGTCGTGCCCCGTTCAACTGCCGAAGAGATGACTGACCCTTCTCAATCTGCTCGCTTTTTAAATCTCCCGCTGGCTCACAGTGGGCGGTTCAATCCCACCCAATCTGGCGGGCGCTGTACAGAATACTCCAAATGGGGAGATCGCGCCCTGCATGTTTCCGTGTTCGTCTCACAGTCAATTAACAAAGGAACGCTCCACATTGTCCTCCCTTTTTGCAGCTGCGAAACTACCCATGGTTTCCCATCGCACACCCTTTGCACTCTGTTACCCGACCCTGTCCATTTTGAAACATGTAAACCCGGAAAGTCCTGAAGCCATCCCTGCCCTTGTGACAGTCGAGCGTCTGTGATAGTTTTGAACATACTTCAACCAGTGTAACACTCACGCCAGCAGCATTGAACGTTTGGATCGCAACCTACCTGAACTATATGAACTCAGCAATCTTCCGCCAATTCTGCAATTTCCGGATGATCAGGCATATACGAGAAAATCTGCAGATGCTGCCCTCCCCCTTTCATTCTCCCTAGGCCTTCTGTCCCATGATCCTCCCCCATCTCCATCTCTGTATCCCTTTTGCCAACCAACTTTCCAGCTCTTAGCCTCATATCTCCCCCTCCTGTCCTCTCCTATCATTTCGGATTTCCCTCTCCCCCTCCCACATCAAATATCTACTCACTCTTCTTTCAGTTGGTCCTGCCGAAGGGTCTCGGTCTGAAACCTCGACTGTACTTCTTCCTATAGATGCTGCCTGACCTGCTGCGTTCCCTCAACATTTTGTGTGTGTTGCTTGATCAGACATAAAATTGTTTGAATCTATGACATATTTGCCAAGCCTGTTTATTGTAAAACGGCTTTATTTGAAAGCTCCGCGGTATTGTCATTAGACGTGAGTGTTATCTACAGAGATGGCCATTTAATGTAAACACATACTTCAATCCATTTCTCAGCTCTTCTCTGAATTTCCTCTGTGTCAGTGTATAGATACAAGTATTGGTGCACATACTGAGTACTTGAAACATGAATCCAAATTGCTGTAGGATGTATACCGGGGAACTCAAATATCTGTTCTCGTAAAAATAGTTTTGCACTTGCCATTTCAGGGTATGGGCTAAATAGGGCATCCAAAATAATATAAAATTAGCTGATATAGAGAACAGCAAAATCATCGATTTTCTGCGTTTTTCCAACTCGGCATCTTTCTGATTGTCGCTGCTGTGTCGAAGCTTTCTGCGGACTCTATTTGCCGCAACGATATACCTTACGGTTAACCCGTTAAACAGCAGGATTAAGCCGATTGGTAGCAATGGTGTTAAAATAGTGACCAGCAATGAGTATCCTCTCCACTCGGGTGAAGTAACGTATTCATATGTGGTGGTGCATCGCCACGGCGTATTGTCAATGATGACGTAAGGTTCAAGGGCAAAGTAAAACGGGACACTTCTCCCGCAGCTCACTATAACCACGGTCACGATAACCACCGTTGCTGTTCTCTCAGTGCAGTATCGCTCCCGCAGCTTTCTGCAACATATTGCGATGAAGCGATCGAAGGTAAAACTGACCGTGAACCAAACAGAACAGTCCCTGGTTACGACCCGAAATACAAGTGTCAGAGCGCATACAGGAGTGATGAGCAGGGATCTGGAATAAATGTGGATATTGTTGGTCTGTTCCACTAAAGCAAACACGATAACCACCATCAGATCCGCTGTTGCCATTCCAACCAGGTAACGGGTGATGCATTTGGAGAGTCCACATTTTCCCCGAGATAGGATCACAATTGCCGTTAAATTCACTACAAGAAAATGGGAAAGAATAGAAATATAATTAGAACAAATGTAGATATTGTTGGTCTGTTCCACTGTAGCAATAACGATAACCACCATCAGATCCGCTGTTTCCACTCGTAAGGTAAATCCAAGAAATTTAAAAACAAAATAGAAATATGGTCAACTCCCTGAATGCCCCCATTCTATCGATGCTATGCAGGGTATGGTCTGTTTGGAAGTGGAAAGCGGGAATCCAGTGTGTGCGGTCTCGGTTGCTGCACTCCGGCTGGAGGACAATGACGAATGTGATTGTCTGCGGATTGGCGACATTCCCACAGTTTAGAGCAAGGCATCCGAGTTTCACGACTCACGTACGGGAGAACAGTCGATCGCCACAATAAACAACACAATTTCCTTTATTAGAGGAGAAAGAAAAGACGGAATTATTTGTAGTGGTGAGTCACGGAGATGCAAAGCACGATTTCTCATTACTGACTTACGGAAGAACAGACCTACGTGTCGAAATAGTCTGGACCGTCATTTAAATAAACTGCCACGTTGTTATAAGGTCGAAGTGTCTGCACTGATAGAGACTCGGGCTTGGAAAAGCAGAGACCAGCATCACTTCTGAAAGCCCAGCGTGGTGAAATGGTGAAACAGTGACAATATCGACACCAACTTAATTGAGAAAAGAAGAAAACTCTGCGATCGAACTACGAAAAAATGAAATTAAAACCATTGCATGCTTGAATACTCCATTCTGGAAACACGTTTCAGCCGACGGTAGCATCTGTGCTCAGTAACAGCGCGGATACCGCAGCAGAGTAACGGCGGCACCATACATAAAGTAACCAGCTCCGGCATCTTACCGGGGACACCAACCGCTACAAGTGTGGGATAGTAAACGGCCGCGATGTAGTAAATCGCTGGATATTCCATATTCCGTCAGAAGCAGCGTTCAGTTGTACGGAACGTTTCAGCTGCTCAGATGGACTGGCGATTGGTTTAGTAGACTTTTATTGAGGAGAGAGCAATTCCACTGAGGCAATTAGCGTGGCGATCTCGTCAGGGACATTAGTGACAACCAAATGCACAAACACTTACATTAAACTATTTTTACTCTTTCAATCCCCCTGTCATGAATTTGACTCCTCAAGGGATTTTGCAATGTACTTACTTCAAAACAAAATATGATGTGCTTTTTTTTCCATGTTATTTTCCATTACACCTGGCTTCAGCTATTTAAATGAAGATATATTTTGTCATTGTTGCTTTTAAATCAGGCATTCAACTTGAAATCGATTTATTTGGAACATTTGACGGAGCACATTCGCTTCTGAAGTTGAGGGACGGAGTTTGTTCTGGCGGGTGAAACGGAGATCACTTCTTTATTAAAGGGGAACATTCATCATCTTTTCTTCTTTCTTTCCAGTCATTCTGGGCGGTGTGAGTGATGGAAATCACAGTGACAGCTGACATGTGTTACAATAAAATACACTGCACATATTCCTCCAAACACTGTAAAGGATCCACAGCGATATTCCAGAGACCTGTCGTCAAAAAGGGAGAGTGTCCTTGGGAGATTAGCGAGGGCTGTGGACAGTTTGAAGAACAATGTTTTCCAGTGCACACATGGGCCGTTTGGCAGGAACCTGACCTCTTCCAGTGAATGACTGGACCGCCCCATACCCGTGACATGCGATGTAGTCTGTTTAACTTTAAAGATATTCTCAAACCAGCTACAATTCTACCAATATTTATCCATCCGTTCGGTCTTTGAACAAAAGTAGCAAGTGAAATCTGTGAACTATCCGCAGGTTCCCAGCCTGTTCCATTATTTGACAGGAATTTGTATTTCCTTTCTCCGGATTTACTGACAGGTATATTGCGGAATTGTTCAAGCTCACCTGTCAATCACATTTCTTCCTGCTCCTGCAGTGCACCGCTCCGTGATGATTGTGGTTCTCGTACCGATGAGCGGCCCTCGGCTTATTGGAGAAAGTCTCATCACTCTGTTTCCGTTGTGGAACTCGTACTAATGTGCGGTCCTCGGTTGACTCGAGAAAGTATCACCTCGGCCTTCAAATTCATCGTTCCAAAGTGAATCACTCCGTAACTTTCCGGGTTGAACTCCATCTTTAACTTCTCAGCGCTGCTCTGCGTCCTGTCACTGTCCCGTTGTAAACTCTGACTACCTTCCATACTATCCCCAATTCCACCAACTTCCACATCATTGCAAATACAATAAACAACCCTTCCACTTATTTATTCACATCATTTTAAAGCACAAATATCCTGGGGTATCAAAACAGATCTCTGCAGGACACCATTGGCACCAGCATCCAAGGGGAAAACGCTCCATCCACAACTACCCTCGGCCTTCTGGGGCGTCAGTCCTGAATCCACAAGCCAACTTTCCCAGGATAGCAAGCCTTCTGAAAGGTCCTGCCATGGTTAACCGTAAGTATATCCGTCACATCCTCACAGAATTCAACCAGGGTCGTGAGACATGATCTGCCCCTCATAAAGCCATACTGACTCTCCAAAAATTAGGTAATGTTTCTCCAAATTCTCGTAAATCCTGTTTCTAAGAAAGTTCTCTGATAAGTTGCCCATCACTGATGTAGGACTCACCGCTTCACGCAGTCACTCAGGCTTTCTCCCGACCACACAAGAAGACGTATTTAACCTACTGTATTTTTTTTTCAGAAGTTCCAGTACATCCTTTCTCTTAACCTCGGTATGTTGTCGCACATCGGCCTGTTTAACGTCCTCCTCACAAATGTCCCTCTGACTGGTGAATATTGAACAAAAGTTTTAATTCCGGACCTGCCTTTCTTCATCCGACCTCAAAGGCTTGTTTCATCTTCAATCCCGGACCGGTCCTACACTCATTCCAGTCATCTTTCTCTTCACATACATCTAGAATGGCTTGGGGTTTTCCTGAAAGCCACTGCAGACCTTCTGTAGAACTTTCTAGTGATCCTAATTTCATTCTTCAGTTTGTCCCCGGCTACATGGTAAATCGACAGTCATGTCTGATCCCTGCTTTCTAATCCTGAGATCAGCTTCCTGACACAGGGCTGTGGGACGGGAGCGGGTAGAGTGATTAATTTGGTTCCTGACACGAGGAAGTGTGCTGACAGTGGGGCAATGGGATGGGTATGGGGAATGACACGAGGTTGTGGGGACTCAGCGGGGCATTGAGATTACTTGGTGACTGTGTGATTAGTGTGTGTAACCCTTTTACGAAAGCAGGGTGCTAGACCCCTTATGATTTGCCTTCCGACACCACTGATCGACAGACGGCGCAATGGGTTTTCTACACACCGTCCTTACACATCTGGAGAAGAAGGATGCTTATGTGAGAATGCTATTCTTGGACTACAGTTCAGTATTCAACTCCATCATTCCCCCAAGGCTCGACAGGATGCTCAGAGATCTCGTCCTTGCCTTTCAGAAAGGTTGTAAGAATGGGCTCCCTCACTTCCACCCCTCTGACTTTCAACACAGGAGCCCCTCAGGGCCATGCACTGAGGCCCCTCGCTTACCCCCTGTATACCCATGACTGCATCGCCAGCCACAGCTCCAATCTGTTAATTAAATTTGCCGACGTTACTCTATTAATTGGACTAATCTCAAAAAATACCGAAATGGCCTACAGGGAAGAAGTTATCTCTCTGACACAGTGCCGTCAAGTAAAAAAACCTCCGTTAATGTCGCAAAAACAAAGGAGCTGGCTGTTGATTACAGGAGGAATGGAGACGGGCTAACTCCTATTTACATCAATGGATCTGGGGTTGAGAGGGTGAACAGCTTTAAGTTCCTTCCATCCACATCACCGAGAACCTCACGTGGTCTGTACAGACCAGCCGTGACCTGAAAAGCACAACAGCTCACTTAGACATTGTAAGCTGTTTTGGGCTGCTGATATTAGGAAAAATGGGCTAACATTTGAGTGAGTTTAACAGAGGTTTACGAAAGTGATTCCAGGATTGAATACCTTGTCATATGAAGAGAATATGATGGGTGATACAATTTAAACCTATCGAATGTCCTCGATGGGCTGAATGTGGAGGGGCTGCGTCCTATGGTGGGAGAGTCTAGGACCAGAGGAGACAATTTCTGAATAGGGGATTGTCCATTTGCAACGTTGATGAGTTTAGCCAGAGAGTGGTGAATCTGTGGAATTCGTTGCCACTGGCAGAGTGGAGGCCAAGACTTTGTGCTTATTTAAGACGGAGGTCGATAGATTCTTGACTTGTCAGGACATGAAGTTATACAGGGAGAAAGACGGAGATTGGGTCTGAGAGGAACATTGGACCAGCCATGATGAAATGGCAGAGCAGACTCGATAACCTAGCTCTGCTCCCACGTCTTTAGTCTTATGTTTAATATCCATCTCTCAGTTGTATTGTATCTGGCTGATCTGGTACATACACTACAGCTCTATTGCAACTTTCATAATTTTGCTCTGCACTGATCCTGTCTAAAGTTCATGTTTATATCTTTAGAATATAGTTCTACTATTTAATTAATTCTTCTACCTTTGATGATGAAGGAGCGATCGACTGTCTATACAGGGTTTGTCAACCTCTAAAATTATTATTATATTTTACTTGTTTCTTAGCTCGAGCTGGTAGCTCGAAGCACACTCATTTCTCACTTTGCTGTGAAATTGTGTGCTCAAATCACTGGGATGTCTTCTATGGACGAACATGAGTGGTTCACTTGATCTTCCATCGTGTCCATTTCTTCCTGTTTCTGGATTGTGCTCTCATTTTAGTTTAGTGGTGTGCATTTTGGATTGGTTTTACACATGTTGGCATACAGTGCTCAATTATGGTTTCGTTAAGAAAATCATATCCTGAGGAGGATTTTTTTAATTAACACCTCACCCCTTCTCCTAGTTTCTCCGATGAAGAACCTCCTTGTTATTCTTCCTCCCCTGCCCACTACACTTCTTACTCTGACTTATCATCTCCTTTTTCAAAAAAGAGTACCGTGAGTGCAGATGCCATTACTAATGAGAAAATGTGATTTGAAAGCTGGAACGCCTGGAAGTAGGTAAGACTCCTAGACCAGATGATGTACACCCCAGGGTTCAGAAAGAGGTACCTGAAGAGTTTGTGAAGGTATTGGAGTCATGGAACATGACAACGCAGGGAAATTCCATTCGGCCAGTCTAGTCTGTATCAAGCCATTAATCTGCCTAGTTCCAGGAAACTCTAACGGGACCATAGTCATCCATTCCCTCCCTTCCATATACCCATCCGAACTTCTCTGAAATGTTGAAAATCGACCCTGCCACTTGCTCTGGCAGCACATTCCATATTCTCACCGCCTCTGAGTGAAGACGCTTCCCCACATGTTTCTCTTAAAGATTGTGTAATCATCTTTCAAAATTGTCTTGATTTTGGAATGTTTCTGGCAAACTAGGAAGTTGCAAATGTCACCCCACTCTTTAAGAAGGAAGGGAGGCAGAAGAAAGAAAATTGTAGAACAGATAGGCTGACATCAGTGGTTGGATTCCATTAAGGATGGTTTTTCGGGGTACATTCAGCATGGTTTTCTTCAGGGTATATATTGACTGACAAATCTCTTGGAATTCTTTGACAAAATAACAAGCAGAATAGACAAAGGAGAGGCCGTGGATGTTTTTCTCTTGGATTTTCAGATGGTTTTTAACGACTTGCTGCACATGAGGCTGCCAAACAAGATCACAACTCATGATATTACAGGAAAGATATTGGCACGGATCGAAGATTGGTGTACTGGAATCAAGCAAAGAGTTAGAAGTGGGCTGAGAAGTGGCAGATGGAGTTCAACACGGAGAAGTGTGAAGTGGTACACTTTGGAAGGACAAACTACAAGGTAGAGTACAAAGTAAAATTCAGGAAATTTGGCAGTGTCGGGGACCAGAGGGATCTGGGGTTACAATTTAAGTTGTGCGGCAGGGTTTAAGGGTCGGCACAACATTGTGGGCCGAAGGGTCTGTACTGTGATCTACTCTTCTATGTTCTATGTTCTAAAACCAGACTCAAGTGTGTTCCATTTCTTTTAACCCGTAACGGGATACGTGGCAAAATTGGGGGCTCGTCCAGGAAATAAAAGAAGCTGGGAGCCATTCTAAATTTGTTGGGGGCTTAATTGAGTGATCAGTGGTTGAACTTATTGTAGAATAACACTTCTGATTCCCTTGAGTGGAAAATCAGCAGCAATGGAGATTGAGGTTGGTAGGTTTCTGTGGAACCATCCCCTGAAGTATGAGATGATGCTCAGAGGGATGTGCTGTTGGGAATTACTCATAAGTTAAAACTTAAGGTGAGCACATGAATGAGGATTTCGATAATACAGCCGTTAATAGCAGAGCATTATATATGCAAGGGGACGTTTGAAGAGGATGTGTGGGAAATGTTGTGGAAAGTAAACCTACTGAGGCTGAGGTTCAGCTTCGGTTAGAAAAATTAAAGGGATGATGAGAAAGTGGCTGAGAGTCAGCAGACGAGTTTGCTTTAACCCATGAGGTTAAGCTTTCCCTGAATGAGAGCCTCAAAGAGAGTAGCTGGGTTAATCAGCGTGAACTGGAATTTGAAATTGGGACTGGTAATGAAAGCGTAGAAGAGGAGGTTGGCTCGATTGCCTGTGTTCAGGTTGTTTAAGCACCGGTGAATTCACAGGGTACTGAACCTTGCGTTGAATCTCAGTTAAGGTCTGAGGTGTTTGACCCGGTTGTAAAGGAATGCAGTTCGTTTGTGTCAGATGGACTTGGTTCAGTGAATAATGGGTTAGCCTTGTTACCAGTGGAAATTGAGGATTCTCAGTCACTTGAGTAGACAGTGATCTAAAAGTTTGTGATGAGATGAAAACTGATGAGGTGAATTTTATTGAAGATATTGAGAAGAGTGCAGTCTCTGGACTTTTGAACAAAGTACCTGTGAAGTCTGGATTGGTTTCAAGACCTTTGACCTTGCTGACAGAACCAGCTTTCTCAGATACTGAGACACTACACGTTGATTTGTTTAACTATATTTTGGAATTTAACGATAAACTCCTTGGTGATGTTTTCAAAAGTTTGTGAATTGGAGACACAGGGTTCGGAGACTTCTCAAAACAAAGTGCTGTTTTTACCAAGAGAGGCCACCTGCAGGTGTTCTTATGGAAACCTATAGAGCTAAAGATCTTGGAGATGGAATTAATGACTTGTTTGGAACAAAGGACTTCTTTGGAAGTCCAGCAAGTGGGCTTAGTTTAGAAAATATTAGTGAGGAGTTCGCACCTGTGCAGGATAAAGTTCAGGCCTTCCTTGAAAGTGCCGTTGGAGCTGATCACGTGATGGTTAATTGTTCTGTGGTGAAGTGGAACAGAGAAAATGGGTCATCAAACGCTAGTTTGAAGATAACACGATTTGGTTTTGCGGGAATTTGGTTTGGTAACAAAGTATGTGAAAGGTAAAGACAAAAACATGGTGGATTGACTGTCTGGATGTTAAGTTTAAGAATGAGATAGAAACTAGTATTTTATACGCTTCTGTAGTCTGCTACATGTTAATCAGGTATGTATTGCTTTATATTGTGCTGTGAGGATTACATTCCTTGACTTCTCTAGTGCCTTTAACACCATCCAGCCCAAGATCTTAAGGCACAAACTAACGGAGATGGGAGTAGACTCTCACATGGTGGATTGGATAGTGGACTACTTGACAGATAGACCTCAGTATGTGCGGTTGGGAGACTGTAGGTCTGACACGGGGGTCAGCAGCACAGGGGCGCCGCAGGGAACCGTACTCTCTCCGGTCCTGTTCACCCTGTACACATCAGACGTCCAATACAACTCGGAGTCCTGCCATGTGCAGAAGTTCGCTGATGACACGGCCATAGTGGGGTGTGTCAGGAATGGACAGGAGTAGGAGTATAGGAAACTGATACAGGACTTTCTGATATGGTGCAACTCAAACTACCTGCGTCTCAATATCACCAAGACCAAGGAGATGGTGGTGGACTTTAGGAGACCTAGGCCTCATATGGAGCCAGTGATCATTAATGGAGAATGTGTGGAGCAGGTTAAGACCTACAAGTATCTGGGAGTACAGTTAGACGAGAAGCTAGACTGGACTGCCAACACAGATGCCTTGTGCAGGAAGGCACAGAGTCGACTGTACTTCATAAGAAGGTTGGCGTCATTCAATGTCTGTAGTGAGATGCTGAAGATGTTCTATAGGTCAGTTGTGGAGAGCGCCCTCTTCTTTGTGGTGGTGTGTTGGGGAGGAAGCATTAATAAGAGGGACGCCTCACGTCTTAATAAGCTGGTAAGGAAGGCGGGCTCTGTCGTGGGCAAAGTACTGGAGAGTTTAACATCGGTAGCTGAGCGAAGGGCGCTGAGTAGGCTACGGTCAATTATGGATAACTCTGAACATCCTCTACATAGCACCATCCAGAGACAGAGAAGCAGTTTCAGCGACAGGTTACTATCGATGCAATGCTCCTCAGACAGGATGAAGAGGTCAATACTCCCCAATGCCATTAGGCTTTACAATTCTACCGCCAGGACTTAAGAACTTTTTAAAAGCTATTATTAATGCTTTTTGAGATAGTGATTTAGATGCATATCATATTTTTACTGAGTTAAGTATTGTATGTAATTAGTTTTGCTACATCAAGTGTATGGGACATTGGAAAAAAAGTTGAATTTCCCCATGGGGATGAATAAAGTATCTATCTATCTATCTATCTATCTATCTATCTATCTATCTATCTATCTATCTATCTATATTGTGTAATCTACAGTTAGACAAAAATTTTGCTCCTTGATCAAACTTTTTTCCCAACAATACGGAGGTGTGACGAGATCCTAAGCATTATTCAATATGAAATGTGCATTTAAGAGAGAGAGAGAGCGAGAGAGAGAGAGAGAGAGAGAGAGAGAGAGAGAGAGAGAGAGAGAGAGAGAGAGAGAGAGAGAGAGAGAGAGAGAGAGAGAGAGAGAGAGAGAGTGTACACTGATTCAGAGAGAGAGAGCACCGAACAGCTCGTGAGTCTCCATGGTTGCGGAAGGGCGGAGCTATATAATGGGCAGCTTGCTTTCAGCATGCTTGGGATATATACAAGGTCAGCTGGCTTTTCACACAGACACACAGACACACAGAAGACAAGGACAGAAATACAGAAGAAATAGACACTGGTTGAGCTTTCACTGTCCACTGAAAAGTGGTTTTGCTTGCAGTGTGGAAAACGGGTGACGGGTGGAATACTCTCGGTGTGTTTAACCCTGGACTGTGATGATAGCTTTAGCGCGTGAAAACGGTTCCCTTTTGTGTGATCACAGTCGGTAACCTTCACAGGACTTCGGAGGACAACGGAAAGTTCGATGGCATCGGCTTACTGGAAAAAAAATCACCTCTCGCTCTCTCTCCTCAGTTCTACTTAACTTAATATCACGAACTGAACTGACGTCATTCCTATATCATCGTAAGACTGTATCATTTACCACCTAAGCTTGAAGAAGTTTGGGGTTTTATTTTTACACACATATATGCATAAAATCTGCCAACCTGTTTGATTTATCTGGTTTTATTTTACTAAATTACATATTACATAGAACATAGAATAGAACAACACATTACAGTCCCTTCGGCTCACAATGTTGTGCCGACCCTCAAACCCTGCCTCCCATGTAACACCCCCACCCACATTAAGTTCCTCCATATAACTGTCTAGTAGTCTCTTAAACTTCACTAGAGTATCTGCCTCCACCACTGAATCAGGCAGTGCATTCCACGCACCAACCACTCTCTGAGTAAAAAACTCCCCTAATATCACACTTGAACTTTCCTCCCCTTACCTTAAAGCCATGTCCTCTTGTACTGAGCAGTTGTGCCCTGGGGAAGATGCGCTGGGTATCGACTCAATCTATTTCTCTTAATATCTTGTACACCTCTATCATGTCTCCACTCATCCTCTTTCTCTCCAAATAGTGAAGCCCTAGCTCCCTTAATCTCCCTTAATTACGTAGATACTATAAATAGTGTTTTGTTTGTAACAATACCAGACTCCAGGTGTGTTCCATTACTGCTGGTTCTTTTAACCCATTTCGGGGCACGTAACAAAACCGTTCCAACTCCTACATCACACCGCATTTCTGTAAACCCCTTCGACCCCTACAGCACTCGGCATCTCTGCGAAACCTCCATCATCCACCCTGGTGCATTCAGGCGACAGCAGACCTGAGAAAGATACCGTCGTGTCAAATCGAATGGCTCATAAAACACTGTTGGCCAGAAGAAACTACAGTCTGATCAACGACAGGGGAAGCAGACAAGCCAGTTCTCTCTGTTTCCCCCCATATTGTGGACTACAAACTGATTCCTTTACTATAATAATTTAATTAGAGGAACTGAATGTGGACACAGGGAGCTTCGGGTAATGATCTGCTAAACCTGAGACCATTCTCAAACAAGTCGCCATTTGTTATGTGAAGGGCGTGGACTCTGAACTGATTCATGACTCTGGGACAATCTAATCAGAGCAATAAACCTGAGACCATGCTCAGAGGAGCAGCTACTTGTTATGTAAAATGCCAGACATACCAAAGAAGCAATCTGTAGTCTCGTTAGACTCTGTTTGGGTTGCCTCATTTAACTGGTTTGGACCAGTCAGGGTACAAAGATACGAATACACAAGGCTGGGGTGGGCAGAGCCATGTACAATATGTTGGTTGTAGCTCTGCACACTGATCAGGAACCAGGTGACCCAGGTAGGTCAGGTGGCCTTGAGCCAATGGTTTGGAGATCCAATGGTTCAATTGATCAGGAACAATATAAGATTCCGGAGCTTCAGATATGCCGGGGTGATAACTCTCCAGAGGCCAGAGACCAATCATTGCCGAAAAGTAGGACCACACGGACACGTGGAGATCGGGAACATGAGGATCGGAAGATGATGAGAGGCATTGACCGTGTGGATATTCAGAGGCTTTTTCCCAGGGCTGAAATGGTTGCCACAAGGGGACACGGGTTGAAGGTGCTGGGGAGTCGGTACAGAGGAGATGTCAGCGTTAAGTACTTTTTTTACTCAGAGAGTGGTGAGTGCGTGGAATAGGCTGCCGGCAACAGTGGTGGAGGCGGATACGATTGGGTCTTTTTAAGAGACTTTTGGAGAGGTACATGGAGCTCAGAAAAATAGAGGGATATAGGCAAGCCTAGTCATTTCTAAGGTAGGGACATGTGCGGCACAACTTTGTGGGCCGAAGGCCCTGTATTGTGCTGCAGATTTTCTATGTTTTCTATGTTTCTATGGAATGTCTTGCCAGCGTAGACTCTTTTCCCGGATAATACATTTTCTCTTCATTGACTGTTCATGGAGTGTCAGGGTTTCCAGTAGGGTGCACACAGGACGATAGTGTGTAAATCGACGTGCTTTTAGTAGAGATAATAAAAGATATTTGTTGGTAAATACAGATTCTCTGTATCTCATTGTTTATTGTTACAAGGGATGATTCTTGTCATAGTGACGTCCATCATTAACATTGCCCACTAACAGGGCGTGCCCTCTACACAGTGTTACCATCGGGAAGGAGATACAGAAGCCTGAAAGCTCAGACTCAGCGATTCAGGAACAGCTTCTCTCCCCGCTGCCACCTGTATCTCAGTTTTGTTTTCTCTATATTTATTTATCCTCTATTTCATTGTACTGCTATCGTAAAGTTAACAATTTCGCGACGTATGCCTGTGATATTAAATCTGGTTCTGATTCTTTAAATGAACCTTTGTAACCTTTCATTCTGATTCAGTTGCAGGGGGAGATGTGTTAGATCGAACTTATATTAGTTGAAAGCCTACCAGAACCTCGTGTACTGTGCAGTAATATTCTATGTTCTGTGTTCGACCGAGCGTACTGTATCTTCCTATAGTTAAGTAAGTCGATTAATTATTTAAAGCAATGACGCCTTGCTTACCCAGACTACTCTGAATGCGTCAGATAATAAAGTGCAGGAGAATTTAAAGAAATAATAGGCCATAAATATCAGTCCCGACCGCTGGATGATCTCGATAGCTTTGCTTGGAAGGGACTCGCCAAGTATTATGTAATGAGGAATTGCCCTCGGTGTTCAGACTACGCTGGTCATGGGGTATGAAGGGAAGTATCCGGACAAACAGGAACATTAACGATAGTCAGTATGGGCCAGTGCGTAGTAGGTCATGTCTAACCAATCTCACAGAGCTTTACGAGGAAGTTACCAGGAATGGTGTGGAAGGCAAGGCAGTGGATGCCGTCAACAGGGACTTCAGCCAGGAATTTCTCAAGGTTCCGTATGGGAGGATGTTAGGGATGGTTCAGTCGCTTGGCTTCCATGATGAACTATTAAACTGCAGTCGCTATTGACTACCTGTGACGAGTGGAGTGCCGCATGGTTCAGTCGCTTGTCTTTCACAATGAGGAAGTAAATTGGATTCGCCAGTGGGTACGTTGGGGAAGCTAGAGTGTTTGAATGGATGGTTGTCTCTCTGACTGGGAACCTGTGATGAGTGGAGTGTCCAAGGGATCGTCGCTGTGTCCGTTCTTGTTTCTCATCTATATCAATGATCTGGATAATAATGCCGTTAGCTAGATCAGCAAATTTGCCGATGACAACAACATTACGGGTGTAGTCGACAGTGATGAAGAGTACCGGAGCATGAAACGGAATCTGGACCATCTGGAAAAATGGACTGAAAAAGGCAGATCGCATTTAACGCACACAAGTGTTAGAAGTTGCACTTTGGGAGGACCAGCCAGGGTTGGTCTGACACAATGAGAAATAGGGCACTGAGGAGTACGATAGAACAAACGAATCTGGGAATGCAGGTCCGTAATTCAATGAAAGTTGCGGCACAGTTAGGGTCGTAAAAACAGCTTTTCGCACATTGGCCTTCATGGACTAAAGTACTGAGTACAGGAGTTGGGACGTTTACGTTGCTCTTGTCTGAGGCTTTACTGGGGCCCAATTTGGAATATTGTGTGCAGGAAAGATGAAAATATGATTCAAAGAATGCAGAATACAATTACACGGCTATTGCCGGGCGTGAATGTTTTGAATTAAAAGGAAAGATTACATATGTCAGCACTTTTTTCCCGAGCTGGTAGAAGAATGAGGGGAGATTTGATAGAGGTATACATCATTATGAGGCGTATAGAGAGTGTAAATGCCAGCAGGTTTTCTTCACTGATGTTGGGCGAGAATACAACTAGAAATCATGGGTGAAGGGTGAGATGTGAAAGATTTCAGGGAAACATGAGGGGAAACTTCTTCACGCTGAGGGTCGTCAGGGTGTAAACAGTGCGAACAACGCAAATGGTAATTGAGATTCCGATGTCAACGTTTAAGAGATGATTGGAGAAGTACACGGATGAGAGGGAGATGGATGGCCATGGTCCGGGTGCGGGTCGATGGGAGTAGGTAGTTAAAATAATTCCTCACGGGCCTGACGGGCTGCAGACCCTGTTTCTGTGCTGTGGTTTCCTGTGGCTGTCTGACTGTATGTCTGGGTTAAAACGTTAGTGTGTCATAGCACCGAATAATCTGGAAAGTCGTTGATTCTGTTAGTTCCCTCTGTCCTTGCACACACTGAAGCATGGAGACATAGTAAAATGGATGGTTATAGCATGAGAAGATGGAAGTACAGATGTGAGATGATAAAGGGAGTGTCACACTGTAGGAATATGCCCTCAGTCCTTGAGGATGGAAAACATGGAAATTTTTTTGTGTGTTTGATTTATTATTGATTTCAGAGGGAGACACAGATTCCACACCGACCATGTAGATTCAGGGTCAAATGGAGCGAAATATGAGCGTATCTACACCCGATACGATAAAACCACGATTCAAAGGTAAATTGGCATTAGGATAAATTGGTGTGTACCTGAATTAGGAATTTTGAATTGACATTTTGGAAGGCTGGTTCTTTTAATAAGCACCGGAAGCTGCTGCTGAGCACTTTGAAATGCTGGTTTTAAACTGTAAGACTCCACTGGAAAAGATGCTTTGAAGTCATTGTAGCATCTGCCCGGTAATATGTAAATATGTTTAGATAACGTGGCGATGCAGTTAACAGCTCAGCGATTTGCCCACATCCTTAGCCCTAATTCCATAAATTGTCCAGCTGCTGCCGTGTGGTCCGATTAAATCGTTTATTTCCCTCAGCCCTATTTCTTGCAGCACCATAACTGCAGAGTCCAAATTGTGTGCTAAGGTGTACCGAAGTTTCCACCCTACTAGCGGGACACGGCTCTCCGCTGACTTCCAGCCAGAATTTACTCTATCTACTACATCATCTGCCTTCTGTCAGGAAGCCAATTCTGAGTCAACACAGCCAGGTTTCCCTGGATCCCATGCCTCCTGACTTTCTGAATGAGTCTACTATGGGGAACTGATCAAACGCCTGTCCATAATTAATGCACCCACATCGACTGTCCTGGTTGATCTGTTGGTATTATTTTCCAAATAATTCAATCGGACTCATAAAGGACAACATGCCATGTCTTCTCTCCGTAGCCAGACTACGTTCCTCCAAATACTCATAAATTCCTTCTGCAACAATCTTCTCCAGCAGTTTACTCACTACTGATGTAAGGCTTTCTGGTCTATAATTCCAAGAAGTATCCTATTATCTTTCATCAACAAATGATTTCCACCCTCCAATCAACTAGTTCTTTTCGGACCAGCGAAGACACAAATAACCTGTCCAAAATCTCAGCATTATCTTGGTTTGCCTTCAAATAATACCTGGACTGTATCCCTTCCGATATCGGGGAATCATCCATCATAAAGTTTTCCAAGTTTCCAGCGCATTTTCTTTCTCAGCATCGGCATGATCTGGCGTATCTGCATTTTTTACTTTGTTTTCACATTCATCAATGCATTTAGTAAGGAGATTGACCGCCTACTTGGACTCCAGACACGTTACCTACTTTTCCTCTGATCTGCCCACACCCTCTCCAGCCTCCTCCTATTCCCCACGGTGCACCTCGCCAAGGCCTTCTCAAGTCTACATTGTGACACGCCATAATCCTACCTGATTCTTTCTTCCTAATCTTTAAGTATCGTTCTTTCTTCCTCTTGAGGAGTTGTTCCAACTTTCTTGTAACCCAGGGTTACTTACGCTATCATCCTTTCCCCGCGTCAATGAGACAAGCCCTTACTGAACCCGATGTCAGGGCTCCCTAAACAATCTCCACATATCAGTGGCTCATTTCCCTGATTACACCATTTCCCAATTTACCTTCCCAAGTTCCTGCCAGGTAGCACCATAAATCGCTGACCGCTCAATTAAATAGATTCCATGATCCCTGTTCCTAACGCTGTGCAAGCTAAATGGAGGGGAGTTCTCCTTGTCATTCTGAAATGCGGACCCGCGGAAGGAACTGTCTCCTTTTCTGATATCAGATCTGGTATGGAATGTTCGCTGGTCTTCAAATAATCCTTCCTGAACACAATTTATGTCATACCTAATTATTTTACCTTGGATAGGTGCCAAAGAATATTGTGGAAGTTTCAGTCACCCGTGCCAATAACATAACACATGTCCATGTTCGCTCCCGATCGGGACCTCACTGGTACCGTTGCGTTTTTTTTTTTGTTGATCTGGTGGGCGGCTGTACAGAATACTCCAAATGTGGTGTTCATGTTTCTGCGTTCGTCTCCCAGTCTATTAGCAAACGAACGCTCCACGTTGTCCTCCCTTTCTGCAGCTGCGATACTATCCCTGGTTTCCCATCGCACTCCCTTTACACTCTGATACCAGACCCTGTCCATTTTGAAACATCTAAACCCCGAAAGTCCTGAAGCCACCCCTGCCCTTGTGACAGTCGAGTGTCTGTGATAGTTTGGAACATACTTCAACCAAAGTAACAATCACGCCAGCAGCATTGAGCGTTTGTATTGCGACCTGCCTGAACTGTATGAAGTCAGCAATCTTCCACTAATTCTGCAATTTCAGGATGACCAGACGTATGATTGTTTGAATTTATGACATATTTTCCAAACCTGTTCATTGTAAAATGGATTTATTTGAAAACTCCGCTGAATTGCCATTGGAGGCGGGTCTTACCTACACAATTGGACATTTAATGTAAGCACATACGTCATACCATTCCTCAGCTCTTCTCTGAATTTCCTCTGTGTCAGTGTATAGATACAAGTATTGGTGCACATGCTGAATACTTGCAACATGAACCCAGATTGCTGAAGGATGTATACCGGGGAATTAAAATACCTGTCCTCAAAAAAATAGTTTTGCACTTGCCATTTCAGGGAATGAGCTACATTGGGCATCCAAAGTAATATGAAATTAGCTGATATAGAAAACAACAAAATCATCGATTTTCTGCGTTTTTCCACCTCGGCATCTTTCCGATTTTCGCTGCTGTGCTGAAACCTTCTGCGGACTCTATTTGCCAGAACGATATGTCTTACGGTTAACCCGTTAAACACCAGGATTAAGCCGATTGGTAGCAATGGTGTTAAAATACTGTCCAGTAATTGGTATCCTCTCCACACGGGTGATGTAGCGTTTTCATTTGTGACAGTGCACCGCCACGGCGTGTTGTCAATAATGAAGTATGGTTCAAAGGCAAAGTAAAACGGGACACATCTCCCGCAGCTCACTATAGCCACGGTCACGATAACCACCGTTGCTGTTCTCTCGGTGCAGTATCGGTCCCGCAGCTTTCGGCAACATATTGCGATGAAGCGATCGAAGGTAAAACTGACCGTGAACCAAACAGAACAGTCTTGAGTCACAGCCACAAATACAAGTGTCAGAGCGCACACAGGAGTGATGAGCAGGGATCTGGAATAAATGTAGATATTGTTGGTGTGGTTCACTAAAGTAGAAACGATAACCACCATCAGATCCGCTGCTGCCATTCCAACCAGGTAACGGGTGATGCATTTGGAGAGTCCGCATTTTCCCCGAGACAGGATCACAATCGCCGTTAAATTAACTGTAAGGAATTTGGAAACAAAATAGAAATATGGTCAGCTCCCTGAATGTCCCAGTTCTACCGATGCTGTGCAGGGTATGGTCTGTTTGGAAGTGGAAAGCGGGAATCCAGTGTGTGCGGTCTCGGTCGCTGCACTCCGGCTGGAGGACAATGACGGATGTGAGTGTCAGTGGATTGACGACCTTCCCACAGTTTAGAGCCAGGCATCCGAGTTCCACGACTCACGTACCGGTGAGCGGTCGATCGCTCCTGTAAAAAACACCATTTCCATTATTAGAGGTGAAGTAGCTGAAGGGATTGTTTGTAGTGGTGACAAAGTGGAGTCAAGGAGATATAAAGCACGAGTTCTTATTTACTGACTTACAGAAGAACGGACCTACGTGCCGAAAATAGACTGGACCGTCATTTAAATAAGCTGCCACGTTGTTATAAGGTCGGAATGTCTGCACTGATAGAGACTCGGACCTAGAAAAGCAGAGACCAGCATCACTTCAGAAAGCCTAGCGAGGTGAAATTATGAAAAATTTACAATATCGGCACCAACTTAATTAAGAAAAGAAGTAAACACTGCGATGGAAGTATGGAAAATGGAAATAAAACCATTAGATGTCTGAATCCTCCATTCCGGAAACACGTTTCAGCCGATGGTAGCATCTGTGCTCAGTAACAGTGCGGACACCGCAGCAGAGTAACGACGGCACCATACATAAAGCAACCAGCTCCGGCATCTTACCAGGGACACCAACCGCTACAAGTGTGGGATAGAAAATGGCCGCAATGTAGTAAATCGCCGGATATCCCATATTCCGTCAGAAGCAGCGTTCAGTTGTACAGAGCGTTTCAGCTGCTCAGCTGGACTGGTGTTCGGTTTAGCAGACTTTTATTGAGGTGAGAGCAATTCCACTGAGGCAATTAGCGTGGCTATCACGTCAGGGGCATTAGTGACAACCAAATGCACAAACACTTACGTTAAACTATTTTTACTCACTGTCCCCGTGTCATTAATTTGACTCCTCAAGGGATATTGAAATCTATTTATTTAAAACAAAATATGATGTGAATTTTCCATGTTATTTTCCATGATACATGGCTTCCGCTATTTGAATAGGATATTTTTTATATCTCTGTTGCTTTTAAAGTTGGCAATCATATTGAAGTCGATTTATTCTGTAACATGTAATGATAGATAAATGATAGATAGATATCATTGAGGTGGTGGCATACAGGCCGGACGGAGGTTGAACAAGATGGGCAGGGGATGAGCAAATGGACCCAGATGGGACAATGGGATCAAGGGCGATCTCTGATGTTCCTCCCGCAATACACAGACCCTGAAATAATAGTACGCACGAGTAGATAACAGATTCCAATATAACAAAGCCAGAACAAACAAGAAGAAATTCGGTATATGCCCTTTTCTACTCTACACACTTTATCAATGCACCGCAGAAAGTATCCCATCCCGATTCTTCATATATTCGTATGGCTACTGCTCTTCCTTTAACTGAATGAAATAGCGCTGAACTGTGGACACAGCTGAGCACATCATAGAAACCAACCTCCCATCCATGGACTCTGTCTACACTTCTCACTACCACAGTAAATCAAACAACATAATGAAAGATCCCTATAACCCTGAACATTCCCATTTCTAATGCCCCATACGGGCGAAGATAAAATAAAACAGAAACATGCCACCGGGCTCAAGGACGGTGTCCATTCTGCTGTTAGAAGCGAACAGCGTGATGAGTGGACTCCTGACCTCACAGTCTAAATCAATGTGACCTTGCACCACATATCTACCTGCACTGCACTTTCTCTGTAACCAGAATGATTTGTTTTACCTCAATGTACTGCTGTAATGTACTGATCTGTGTGGAGAATACCGGAGACACGATTTTCACTCAACCTCTGTACATGGAAAACAAAATAAAGATTCCCCATTTCAATCGTGTGGGAATATTAGACAGCCTGGGTTGCTCCTTTGGGAATTCCGGAGTGTGCACAATTCAGAGAAACTCGGGTAAATGAAAAAAATAGTTAATTCTCGCATTAATAGGGCCAGATATCGGGAAACGCTGTCAGTATTTTGACAAGTCGTAGTCATGGAAAGAAGATGGAAATAAACTTCCCAGCACCACGGGAGGACGTGAGAGATCTGGATCTCACTGTCCTGTCTGAACGGGGGAAAGATGAATTCCTCATACACGTGGAGCAGTGTCCCGAGTGTGCGATTACTCTGTTTAACGCTCGAGTCTGCAAGAACACAACGGGCCGAACGGCCGCTTCCAGTGTGCTGGAAATATGTAAAACAATTATCGACCCCAGGCGTCGATCCAGGTGAAGTTAGGATCCGATACCGGGCCGGGTGATGGAGGTAAAGTTCCCCAGGTACATCTTAATGGATGGGTTCAGTCTCGGCATCACCACCTCATCCCGCTCCTGGGACCAGAACACCAGGGGCTGAGCGGCGGCTCACCTCAGGCGGTTCGGTGTAAAGGTCCCATAACCCGGACCGACCACGACAGGTTGTGTCTAGGAAGCGGGACGAGGCCGCCAGTTCAGGGAAGTTGACGGGACTCTCTGCCCAGCATCAGGTTCCCCTCCCCCGGGATCGGCTTCAGTACTCACCGATGTGAAATTGTCGGTCGCGTTCACCCCGAGTGACCCGCCACAATATTGACCGATGAGAACGTGATCAATTTGCCCCGGAGACAGCGATCGGACCATCCGCTCCCAGCAGACGATCCGCTTCAACAGAGAACGGAAAGAAAACCCCGTCCATCCGGAGACTGCGAGAGCGGGGGCGGGGCCTCGGAAGCGAAAACCTGAGATATTGCAGATCTGCGTTTGAAATGGGAGTGAGAATCTGGATCACGTGACGGGTGCAGGGTCTCCCACCTGAACCGGTGATTCAGCTCCTCGCCCCTCACACGCTGTCCGACCTACCTGCCGCATTTTACACCAGCTACATTTTTGATTTTTCCTGCTGTATCTTCCCGTCCCCATTTCTCCACCTCCCGGTTCTCAGAGTTACGGGTTCAATTCATACCCCGTATGAAGAAGGCAGGGGCCCTATAAAGAAGGCGGGGGAAGGGTGGGAAGGAGATGGCTGGTAGGTGCCAGGTGAAAAAGTAGTAAAGGGAAAGATCAAGGGGTGGGGATGGGGAAGCAGAGAGGTGATAGGCAGGAAAGGTAAAGAAGGAAAAGCACTATGTGTAGTAGAGGAAGGCAGAACGATGAGAGAGGTGATAGGCAGCTAGAGGAGGAGGCAGAGTGAAACTGGGATGGAGCCACATGCAAAAATGTTTTTCCCTGTTCCCAGTTCCTCGGTCTCCGCTGCATCTGCTCCCAGGATGAGGCTTTCCATTCCAGGACATCTCTAATTTCCTCTTTATTTAAGAATCGTGGTTTCCCTTCTGCCGTCATCAATGATGCTCTCACCCGCACCTCCTCCATTTCCCGCACTTCGACCCTCACCCCATCCTCCCTTCACCACAACAGGGACCGAGTTCCCCTTGTCCTGACATACCACCCCACCAGCTTCCGGATCCAATACTCCGCAACTTCCACCACTTTCAACAGGACCCCACAACTAAGCACATCTTTCCCTCTCTACCCCTCTCTGCTTTTCGCAGGAATCGTTCCCTCCGCGACTGCCTGGTCCCCACGTTCCTCCCCGCAGATCTCCCACCTGGTACTTATCCTTGCAAGCGTAAGTGCTACACCTGTCCCTACACCTCCTCTCTTACCACCATTCAGGGCCCCAAACAGTCCTTCCAGGTGAGGCAACACTTCACTGCTGAGTCTGTTGGGGTCATCTATTGCACCCGGTGCTCCCGGTGCGGCTCCTCCACATCGGCGAGACCCGACGCAGATTGGGGGACCACTTCTTCGAGACAGGATCTCGCGGTTCCCACTCACTTCAACTCTGCTTCACATTCCCATTCGACATGTCCATACATGGCCTCTTCTACCGCCATGATGAGGCCAAACTCAGGCTGGAGGAGCAACACCTCATATACCGACTGGGTAGTCTCCAGCCCCTTGGCATGAACGTTGAATCCAAAGCAACACACACAAAGTGCTGGAGGACCTCAGCACAACAGGAAAAGAGTAAACAGTCGACATTTTAGACAACCAGCCTTTTTCATTCCTGAGGAGGAGGGGAAGTGATCTGAATGAAAAGGTCGGGACGGAGAAAGAGGGGAGGTGGAATTTGATTGGTGAAGTCAAGTGATGGGCAGGTCAAGGGCTGGAGAATAACGAATCTGAGAGTTGTCAATAGGAGAAAGGCAAAGGAGGGGACCCGGGGTGAATTAATAGGCTGGTCAGCAGAAATGGAAGTTCAGAGTGGGGAATAGAGAAATGGGTGGGGGTTGGAATTTGTTTACTGGAAGGAGAATTCAATGTTCATACAACCAGGTTGGAGGGTACCCAGATGGAATATAAAGTGTTGTTCCTCCACCCTGAAGCCGGTCTCATCTTGGCACAAGTGGAGGCCATGGATCAAGCGTCGGAATGGGAAGCAGAAATAACATGTTTGGCCACTGCAAAGTCTCCCTTGTGGCAGATGATACAGAGATGCTCGACAAAACGACCTTCCAATTTATTGCGGGTCTCACCAGTGTGAAGGAGGCCGCATCGGGAGCACCGGACACAATAGATGTCCCCAGCCGATTCCCAGGTGAAGTGTTGCCTCACCTGGAAGGACTGTTTTGTGTCTGAATGGAGGTGAGGGACGGGGTGTACGGGTAGGTGTAGCACTTAGGGCGTATGCAGGGATAAGTATCTGGAGGAAGATTAGTGTGGAGGGATGTATGAACAAGGGGATTGTGGAGGGAGTGAACCCTGTTTGTGACGTCCTTAACAGATTTGCATAAATGCATTCCCTACATTCATTAGTTATCTTTTTATTGCAACATAAACATCACATATTCCATACAGTGAATGCTCAAAGCATCCTCCCATCCACACCAGCTCCTGAGGCCACTGAGGGGCGGTGACCAGAGAGCGATAAAAACAGTTCAACACTCTGCAGCTCTGCTGGGCTGTTACCCTGGTGATGGAGGAAGTGGCTCAGCAGAACTAACTGAAAATAGGAAATAAGGAACAACCTCACATACGTTGAGTTTAATTGTGACAAAGATGAATACTGAGCTCTCAGCCATTTTGTAATGTGGAGCTGAAATTCTAATGGCTGTTTTAACCCTGTCATGAGATGCCTCCAGTAAATCTGTTGGTAGTTACATCTCGACAGAACTTCCAGCAGTGCAGAAGCTGTTCCAAAATCAAAACACATTGTTGGATGTGTTTGTTTGTTTCAAACAAATGTTTGAAACACATGTCTGTTTCAAATGTCAACTAGCGGATATTTACAAAGGACATCACACAATACATTGTGGTGATTATCGTTAAGTGTCCTTCCTTGTTCAATTAAGTGGTTAAAAATTCCATTAAATTCTTGTGTCTCCGAATAACCAAAGCAACAACCCCCCCCCCCCCCCACCAAACAAAAAAACGTCTGGAACCCCCACCGAACACTTAGGCGTGCAGCAATGCATCAATAAAAATACAGATTTGCAGTACCATGTGAATACAGGCCTGTGCAACCGGGTGTTGGACTGTTGAAACAACCGGCTTTAGAAAGTCAGGATGTACAACTGCTCCTCACTCCCAATCATCCTCAACACAGGCTGTGTGCTGAGCCCATTGCTGTACACTCTGTTCACACATGACCGCACGGCCAAACACCCGGGGAATCACATTGTCAAGTTCGCCAAAGACACGACAGTTGTGGGGTCCATCACATATCAATGAGATGACGTAGAGAGAGAAGGGCTCAAGGCCGGCTACACCCCAACCCACAAACTCACCCCACCACACCCTCATTACCCCGAGTTTAACATTTCCTGGCACCCACCATATGTACAGATACTCCTGTGCCTAACGTCACTTTATGGACATACTACCAATGTTTTAAGCTATGAGATGTTTTTATATAATGCTGATATTTATCTCTTTGTGATTTTTGTTCCTGCATGAGATCCAGAGCAACAATGATTTATGTTCCCCTTTATTTGTCGATTTGTGGAGTTTGTTGCAACAGATGGTGATTGAGGCTCTCACTAGGTGTATTCACGGCAGTGGTTAATATATTATTGATCGCTAAGTATTGATCATTTTTGTTAGCCAGAGCTACTAGACGATTAATTGAATGTAGCACGTTAAAGGCAGACTTCACAATTTTTAGATTCTTCATTTCAAAATGGCTGCAGTGTTAAATTTTGTCATAACTAAACTCACAGCATACGATGTTGAGTTTGTTAATTCCCTTTTCGGTTATTTTTGGTGAGCCACTTCCTCCGTTTCCAGGGTAACAGCCCACCAGAGCTGCAAGAAGAGTTCCACATTTTTATCGCTTTGTGGTCACTGCCGCTCAGGGCAGGGAGAGTGGCCTTGGGAGTAAATGCAACAGAGTGATAGTGGGAGGAATGGATGCTGTGAGCACTGACTGTATGGAATGAACTGAGAACACAGAAGCATAGAAACATAGGGAACCTAGAGCATAGTGCACAGGCCCTTCGGCCAACAGTGCTGTCCCAAACATGAACTTACTTTAGAGATTTCCTAGGGTTACCCATCAGCCCTCCATTCTTCTAAGCTTCACATTACTATCCAGAAGTCTCTTAAAAGACCGTCCTGTATCCGCCTCCACCACGGCCGCCAGCAGCCCATTCCTCGCACTCACCACTGTCTGCGTAATAGAAACTGAGCCCTGACATCGCCTCTGTACCTACTTCCAAGTATTTTAAAACTCTGCCCTGAGAAAAAGCCTCTGACAATCCACACGATCAATCCCTCTCATCATCTAATACACCTCTCTCAGGTCACCTCTCATCTTCCATTTCAAGAAGAAAAGACCAAGTTCGCCCAGCCTATTCCCATAAGGGTTGCTCTCAATCCAGAAAAATCCTTGTAAATCTCTTTTGCACCCTTTCTATGTTTTCCACATCTTTCCTGCAGTGAGGCGACCAGAAGTGAGCACAGTACAGTAGGATCCTATATAGCTGTAATATTACCTCTTGGGTCTTGAACTCAATCCCACGATTGATGAAGGTCAATACACCACATGCCTTCTGAACCACAGAGTCAACCTGCGCAGCAGCTTTGAGTGTCCTATGGACTCGGATCCCAAGATCCCTCTGATCCACCACACTGCCAAGACTCTTGCCATTAATACTATATTCTTCCATTATATTTGACCTAACAATGTGAACCACCTCACAATTATCTTGGTTGAACTCCATCTGTCACTACTCAGCCCAGTTTTGAATCCTATCAATGTCCCGCTGTAACCTCCAACAGCCCTCCACACTATCCACAACACACCAAATTTTGTGTTATCAGCAAATTTACTAACCCATCCCTTCACTTCCTCATCCAGGTCATTTACAACAATTACGAAGAGAAGTGGTGCCAGAACAGATCCTGGAAGCGCAGCACTGGTCACCGTTCTCCATGCAGAATGTGACCCATCTATAACCACTCTTTGCTTTCTATTGGCAAGCCAGTTCTGGATCCACAAAGCAATCTCCCATTAGATCCCATGCCTCCTTACTTGCTTAATAAGCCTTGCATGGGGTACCTTATCAAATGCCTTGCTCAAATGCATGTACACTACATCTACTGCTCTTCCTTCATCAATGTGTTTAGTCACATCCTCAAAAAATTTAATCAGGTTCGTAAGGCACGACCTGCCTTTGACTAACCCAAGCTGACTATTCCTTATCAATTTATTACTATCTAAATGTCCGTGAATCCTGTCTCTCAGGATCTTCCCGATCAATTTACTAAACTCTGAAGCAAGGCTCTGAGTTCCCAGCATTTTCTATTTTATAATTTTAAATTGTGTTTCTGCTACCCTGAGGGAAACATCGTAGCCAACTGTGCTGGGCAAGATCCCACAGTGCAAGAAGACAGTGATCAAAGATAGTTTAGCCGCTGAGACAAGCTGAAGTGTATCCGTATCTTCTCACAATCTACAGCCCGGTAAACCAGCCTGAACAACAGCACAGGCAGAAGGTCCTTAGGATCCCCTCTCACCTTAGATTGTGAATCGAAAATGGCAGGAACACAACGGCAGATCGCCGGCAACAAAGCAACTGTGACTGGGTTATAATGTAGGGATGGAGTCTCTATGAACATGCAACTCACAGTATATGGACTTCAATCCGGGATGGTAATTCTACAGCACGGATTGGAATTTCATCAGTCTGCAGTGAAGCTGAGGTCTCGGGTGGTTAGACAGTGGTTATGGGGTAAATACCGTCTGCAATTCCCAGTGGGGCATCATACCTCTCAAATATTCTGGAGTTGTCCGAAATGGTAACGATGGAGATAGATGACGTAGGGCAGAGATTTTGTCTAAGTGGACTTTGGTGAAGCCTCTAACAAGATCCTGTGTGGCAGCTCATCTGGAAGGTTCGATCACGTGGGATTCGCGGGGACCTTGCGAGGTGGTTTCACACCGGGTTCAATGACAGGAATCAGAGGGAGATGACTGAAATTGGATTTAGCGAATGGAGGCCTGTGAAGAGTGGGATATGCGTGTCAGTATTGGGACCTCTGTAATTCATTATTAATGCCGTTGATTTGGCATGAATGTACCTGGCACCTTTAGCAAGTTTGATACTAAATTTGCGAGTCTTTTTTCATATTGCAACAGGTTACAAATAATTTCAAGGGGCCCTTGAGTCAGTTATAGAGATGGGCTGAGAAATGGCAAATGGTTTCGACTTGGACAAGTGAGAGATGGTGATTTTTGGCAGTCAAACCAGGGTGGGACTGGTATAGTGAATGGGAGGGCATGGAGTGTTGTGGAACAGAGCGATCTGGGAGTACAAGTGTACGGTTCACTGAAAGTGGATGTGCAGTACCGGGGGTGAAGAAGAAGGCTTTAATCATGCCGGCCTTCATCAGTTGGGGCATTGAGTTCTCGATTATGGACATTATATTATAGTTATATAAATTGTTGGTAAGACTACATCGAAAATTATGTAAAAACACAAAATGTTGGCAGAACTCAGCAGGCCAGACAGCATCTATGGGAGGAGGTAGTGACGGCGTTTCGGGCCGAAACCCTTGATCAGGAGTTCTCTTCATCTTCAGTAGGGTTGATGAAGGGTTTCGGCCCGAAACGTCGTCACTACCTCCTCCCATAGATGCTGTCTGGCCTACTGAGTTCTGCCAACATTTTGTGTTTTTATTTATTTCCAGCACCTGCAGATTCACTCGTGTTGCCATCGAAAAATACGTGTTTTCTTTTCATACTATCGTAGGAAAGCCATTATCAGGGCGCAGACGAGTTTGGTTACGATGATACCTGGACTAGAGTGCCGAGTTATAGGGAGTGGTTGGCCGATCTGGATCTTTATTCCACAGGAGAATGGGGGTAACATTGCAGGAGTTTATAAAATCAGGAGGGTGTATAGATAATGTGGTTGGTCGTAGTATTTCCCCCAAGGTTCAAGATTCAGAATTGTTTAATGTCAATCCAGTGAACTGTTGTAAAAGGGAACGAAATAATTGTTGCTGTGGATCTCATGCAGGAACAAAAATGAGGAGCAGCTGTATATTCTGACTTTCTGAAGCCGGTTGAGTCCGTAGTCCAACACCCAGTTGCACAGGGCTGTATTTAGATGGTAGAGTTGGAGTTTGTTACAGAGCGGTTCTGTCAGTAAGACTCACACTGGGTGAGTAACCAGTGTGGCAGGATTGGAGTTTTTGATATGTGCCATTACCGGCCGTTTCACGCTCTTTGTGATGACTGGCGGCAGTTCCACCGGGTGGTAGTTGTTTCATTCTGAAGGTGTAGAGTTCCTGGTGCAGAGATGATGCTGGCTGATTTGAAGCCTGCATAAATGAAGTGTTAACAATGGCCGTGAAGCCATCAGTGAGCTGGTGTGCACACGGCCGGAGCACTCGTCCTGGGATGTTTACCGGCCCGGCAGCCTCACAGGGGTTGGATCTCTGCAGGGTCCTTTCATTGTTGTTACAGAGAGTGGCTCTCACCTCTTTCTCCCTAATTAGGTGGGGGGAGAGAGAGTGAGACAGAGAGACAAAGACAGAGAGACAGAACGGGAGAGAGGGAGAGAGAGAGAGAGAGAGAGAGAGAGAGAGAGAGAGAGAGAGAGAGAGAGAGAGAGAGAGAGAGAGAGAGAGAGAGAGAGAGAGAGAGAGAGAGATGGGGGGTGGGCCTGTGGTGTGTCGAATTACCAGGTAAAATTTGTTTTTGGGGTACTGCAAATCTGTGTTTTTATTGATGCTTTGCTGCACGCTTGAGTGTTCGGTGGGGGTTGTCGATGCATTTTTTGCTGTTGGGGTGGTGGAGTTGCTGCTTTGCTGCTGCTCATGCATGGGAGGGGGAGCTTGGGGGGCGGCTTTGGGGTGCTAACATTTAACTGTCATTCGTTCCTTAGGGCACTCCTCTGTTTTGGTGGATGTTTGCGGGAAGAAAGTAGTTTCAGGATAAATATCGTATACATTTCCCTGACTTTAAATGTACCGGTTGAAATCCGTTCAAACGTAGGAAGGTGTAGCTTTCGTGGCTGGTTTGTGTTGTTTGCCTCGAAGCATTGTTTAGAGCAAGGTGGTGGGGGGTGGGAGGAGGTGTGAGGGCTTCACTGCTACAGTCAGAGCTATTTTCCCTAACGTAGTCTGCAAAGCCGTTGATGCCCAGTCAAATATACCAAGGATTATTCCCCAGGGTTGGGGAGTCCAACCCCAAAGGGCACAGATACAATAGAGCGGCGAGATCAGAAAGACCAGAGAGGAAATCTCAATACACAGAGCGAGTGAGTACCTGGAACGAGCTGTGTACTGATTGCATCGTTGGTTATCTACCTCGGGTTCCGTATTCTCACCTGTCGCCTCTTTGTGAGCAGCTGGAAATTAAAGGAACACTCGAGTTATTGGAGACCTGAAATCAGGTCAGGAATTGCTTGAAGCCATTCCGACACAGGGGGCTGGAGCTGAAGCATTAACTTTGTTCCTCTCCACAGATATTCTTTATCTCCAGAGTGTTTCTTGTGATTGCTGCGTTTTCGAACATTGCTTTGAAATGCTTTAAGGCTCCTGGGAAATAGACTTGCGTACAGCGCACAATGTAATCCCTTCTCTTACAGCACAGAAACAGGCATTTCGGCCCATCTGGTCTGTGCCATTCTCTGCCTGGACCCATCCACATGCACCCAGACCATATTCCCCAATACCTCCCTCATCCATACAAACTTCTCCTATATACTGCATTTGAAACCTGCATCCGCATTCGTGCCACCCTCTGAGTGAAATAATTCCTACTCCGATTCCCCTTAAATATTTCACTTTTTGCCCCAAACCCATCACCACACCGGACATAACGGGCAAAAGCCTACCGGCATTCATCCTATTTCTACCATCATAGTTTTGTATACCTCTAGCAGGTTTTCCAAACCTGGGGTCCACAGGCCCTCCCGTCACTGGTAGGTGTCTATGACAAATAAAAGCTTGGGAACCCCTGCTGGCATCTCCCCACATTCTCCTCTGCTTCAGGGAAACAATTTCGAACCTGTTCATCCTACCCCTGTGACTCTACTCCTTAAATACCAGCAACATCCGTGTCCGGCAGGGCTCCTGCAGCCTCTACCTTATTGGTGGGGATTTATCCATCCTAATTCACCTCAAGACAGCAAGCACCTGTTGTGTAATCCTTGCACAATCCACGACTTGACTGACTTTCGTCATTTCTACAGTCTCTTTCTGTCTCCCAAGGAAACACAGGCAGAGAGAATTTGTTGCAAATCTCTCCCATCTCTTTCGACTCCATGCATAGATAGGCACATTGAACATTGGGAGATATTTTGTGATATTTTGTGATTTTGTGACTCAAACTACCTGCATCTCAATATCACCAAGACCAAGGAGATGGTGGTGGACTTTAGGAGATCTAGGCCTCATATGGAGCCAGTGATCATTAATGGAGAATGTGTGGAGCAGGTTAAGACCTACAAGTATCTGGGAGTACAGTTAGACGAGAAGCTAAACTGGACTGCCAACACAGATGCCTTGTGCAGGAAGGCACAGAGTCGACTGTACTTCCATAGAAGGTTGGCGTCATTCAATGTCTGTAGTGAGATGCTGAAGATGTTCTATAGGTCAGTTGTGGAGAGCGCCCTCTTCTTTGTGGTGGCGTGTTGGGGAGGCAGCATTAAGAAGAGGGACGCCTCACGTCTTAATAAGCTGGTAAGGAAGGCGGGCTCTGTCGTGGGCAAAGTACTGGAGAGTATAACATCGGTAGCTGAGCGAAGGGCGCTGAGTAGGCTACGGTCAATTATGGAAAACCCTGAACATCCTCTACATAGCACCATCCAGAGACAGAGAAGCAGTTTCAGCGACAGGCTGCTATCGATGCAATGCTCCTCAGACAGGATGAAGAGGTCAATACTCCTCAATGCCATTAGGCTTTACAATTCAACCGCCAGGAGTAAGATATGTTAAAGTGCCGGGGTTGATTGTATTTAATGTATTTAAGTAAACTACTTAAGAACTTTTTAAAAGCTATTATTAATGCTTTTATTAAAACTTTATTAAGGTTTTGCTACAACAAGTGTATGGGACATTGGAAAAAATGTTGAATTTCCCCATGGGGATGAATAAAGTATCTATCTATCTATCTATCTATCTATCTATCTATCTATCTATCTATCTATCTATCTATCTATCTATCTATCTATCTGTTAAAAAGGCAGTAAGGAAACAGACAGACAGACAGACAGATATACTTTATTGATCCCGAGGGAAAATGGGTTTCGTTGCAGTCGCACCAACCAAGTGTAGTCTAGAAATATAGAAATATAAAGCCATAAGTAATTAAATAATAATGTTAATAATGTCAAGTGGAAATCAGTCCAGGACCAGCCTATTGGCTAAGGGTTTCTGACACTCCGAGGGAGGAGTTGTAAAGTTTGATGGCCACAGGTAGGGATGACTTCCTATGACGCTCAGTGTTACATCTCGGTGGAATGAGTCTCTGGCTGAATGTACTCCTGTGCCTAACCAGTACATTATAGAGTGGATGGGAGACATCGTCCAAGATGGCATGCAACCTGGACAGCATCCTCTTTTCAGACACCACCGTCAGAGGGTCCAGTTCCACCCCCACAACATCACTGGCCTTACGAATGAGTTTGTTGATTCCGTTGGTGTCTGCTACCCTCAGCCTGCTGCCCCAGCACACAACAGCAAACATGATAACACTGGCCACCACAGACTCGTCGAACATCCTCAGCATCGTCCGGCAGATGTTAAAGGACCTCAGTCTCCTCAGGAAATACAGACGGCTCTGACCCTTCTTGTAGACAAACTCAGTGTTCTTTGACCAGTCCAGTGTATTGCCAATTCGTATCCTCAGGTATTGGTAATCCTCCACCATGTCCACACTGACCCCTTGGATGGAAACAGGGGTCACCGGTGCCTTAGCCCTCCACAGCTCCTTAGTCTTTTTCACATTAAGCTGCACAGTATCTGTGCACAGAAAACACAGCTTCCCGCAGTAAATTATTCTGCCACCAACTTGTCTGTTATGCGTAGAAATGTGCTCATTACAGTTGTTTACAAATCTCACAAGAGAGATTCTGGAATGAAAAGTTTTAAGTATGAGGGAAGGTCGGTGTCTCTGAGGCTGTTCTCAATAGAGGGGTTGTGACTCTGGAACTACAAATGTCAATGAAATCCAGAGGAGTGGATAGAGTGATATGGACACGATCTTTTCAACAGGATCGGAGTCCAGGATCTGAGATCACAATCGCAATATATTCTGTTGTATCTGGGGACCTTCTCTTCCACCCTTCTGTCCGGGAGCAGGTTCTGAATATCACCTATATCAATGCCGGGGATTGATCGTAGTTATAGTTTATTCGCAGACACAGGAATATAATGTAATTTTTAACCACTTAATTGAACAAAGAAGGACACTTAACGATAACACCACAATGCATTGTGTGATGTCCTTTGTAAATATCCTATAGTTGACATTTGGAACAGGCAGGCCGCATCCAACAATGTGTTTTGATTTTGGAATACCTTCTGCACAGCTGGAATTTCTGTAGAGATGAAAGTACCGACAGATTTACTGGAGGAACCTCTAGACAGGGTTAAAACTGCCATTAGAATTTGAGCTTCCACATTACAAAATGGCTGAGAGCTCAGTATTCATCTTTGTCACAATGAAACTCAAAGCGTGTGAGGTTGTTCCTTATTTCCTATTTTTAGTTAGTTCTGCTCAGCCACTTCCTCCATCACCAGGGTAACAGCCCAGCAGAGCTGCAGAGTGTTGAACATTTTTATCGCTCTCTGGTCACTGCCACTCCGTGGCCTCAGGAGCTGGTGTGGAGGCCCGGATGCCTTGAGCATCCACTGTATGGAATATATGATGTTTATGTTGCAATAAAGAGATAACTAATGAATGTAGGGATTGCATTCATGCAAATCTGTTTAGGATGTCACAAACAAGGGTCAACAGAGATCACTCCATCCACAATCCCCTTGTTCATTCATCCCTCCTCACTAATCTTCCTCCAGATACTTATCCCTGCATACGGCCTAAGCGCTACACCTACCCGTACACCCCCTCCCTCAACTCCATTCAGACACAAAACAGTCCTTCCAGGTGAGGCAACACTTCACCTGCGAATCTGCTGGGGTCATCTATTGTGTCCCGTGCTCCCGATGCAGCCTCCTTCACGCTGGTGAGACCCGCCATGAATTGGGAGACCGTTATGTCGAGAATCTCTCTATCATCTGCCACAAGGGGTTCTTTGCAGCGGCCAAACATTTTTATTCTGATTCCCATTCCGAAGTCTTGATCTATGGCCTCCTCTTGTGCCTAGATGAGACCGGCCTCAGGGTGGAGGAACAACACTTTATATTCCATCTGGGTACCCTCCAAACTGACTGTATGAATATTGAATTCTCCTTCCAGTAAACAAATTCCGACCCCCACCCATTACTCTATTCCCCACTCTGAACTTCCATTTCTGCTGACCAACCTATTAATTCCCACCGGGTCCACTCCTTGCCTTTCTCCTATTGACAACTCTCAGATTCTTTATTCTCCAGCCCTTAACATGTCCATCACTTGACTTCACCAATCACCTTCCACCTCCCCTCTTTCTCCATCCCGACCTTTTTATTCAGATCACTTCCCCTCCTCCTCAGGAATGAAAAAAGGCTCATGGTCCAAAATGTCGACAGTTTACTATTTTCCATACATACTGCCTGTTGTGTTGAGATACTCCAGCATTTTGTGTGTGTTGCTTTGGATTTAACGTTAATGCCAAGGGGCTGGAGACTGCCCAGTTGGTATATGAGGTGTTGCTCCTCCAGCCTGAGTTTGGCTTCATCATGGCGGTAGAAGAGACCATGTATGGACGTGTCCGACTGGCAATGTGAAGCAGAGCTGAAGTGAGTGGGAACCGGGAGATCCTGTCTCGAAGAAGCGGTCCCCCAATCTGCGTCGGGTCTCGCCGATGTGGAAGAGCCGCAGCGGGAGCACCGGGTGCAATAAATGACCCCAACCGACTCACCAGTGAATTGTTGCCTCACCTGGAAGGACTGTTTTGGGCCCTAAATGGTGGTAAGAGAGGAGGTGTAGGGACACTTGTAGCACTTACGCTTGCAAGGATAAGTACCAGGTGGGAGATCTGTGGGGACGTGGGGGCCAGGTAGTTGCGGAGGGAACGATCCCTGCGAAATGCAGAGAGGGGTAGAGAGGGAAAGATGTGCTTAGTTGTGGGGTCCTGTTGAAAGTGGTGGAAGTTGCGGAGTATAATATACTGGATCCGGAGGCTGGTGGGGTGGTATGTCAGGACAAAGGGAAATCGGTCCCTGTTGTGGTGAAGGGAGGATGGGGTGAGGGCCGAACTGCGGGAAATGGAGGAGGTGCGGGTGAGAGCATCATTGATGACGGCAGAAGGGAAACCACGATTCTTAAATAAAGAGGAAATTAGAGATGTCGTGGAATGGAAAGCCTCATCCTGGGGGCAGATGCAGCGGAGACCGGGGAACTGGGAATAGGGAAAAACATTTTTGCATGTGGCTCCATCCCAGTTTCACTCTGCCTCCTCCTCCAGCTGCCTATCACCTCTCTCATCGTTCTGCCTTCTTCTACTACACATAGTGCTTTACCTTCTTTACCTTTCCTGCCTATCACCTCTCTGCTTCCCCATCCCCACCCCTTGATCTTTCCCTTTACTATTTTTTCACCTGGCACCTACCAGCCATCTCCTTTCCACCCTTCCCCCACCTTCTTTATAGGGCCCCTGCCTTCTTCATACGGGATATGAATCGAACCCGTAAGTCTGAAACCGGGAGGTGGAGAGATGGGGACGGGAAGATACAGCAGGAAAAATCAGAAATGTAGCTGGTGTAAAATGCGGCAGGTAGGTCGGACAGCGTGTGAGGGGCGAGGAGCTGAATCACCGGTTCAGGTGGGAGACCCTCCACCCGTCACGTGATCCAGATTCTCACTCCCATTTCAAACGCAGATCTGCAGCATCTGAGGTTTTCGCTTCCGAGGCCCCGCCCCCGCTCTCACAGTCTCCGGATGGACCGGGTTTTCTTTCCGTTCTCTGTTGAAGTGGATCGTCTGCTGGGAGCGGATGGTCCGATTGCTGTCTCCGGGGCAAATTGATCACGTTCCCATCGGTGAGTATTGAGGCCGGTCACTAGGGGTGAACGCGACCGACAATTTCACATCGGTGAGTACTGAAGCCGATCGCGGGGGAGGGGAACCTGATGCTAGGCAGTGAGTCCCGTCAACTTTCCTGAAATGGCGGCCTCGTCCGGCTTCCTGGACACAACCTGTCGTGGTCGGTCCGGGTTATGGGACCTTTACACCGAACCGCCTGAGGTGAGCCGCCGCTCAGCCCCTGGTGTTCTGGTCCCAGGAGCGGGATGAGGTGGTGATGCCGAGACTGAACCCATCCATTAAGATGTACCTGGGGAACTTTACCTCCATCACCCGGCCCGGTATCGGATCCTAACTTCACCTGGATCGACGCCTGGGGTCGATAATTGTTTTACATATTTCCAGCACACTGGAAGCGGCCGTTCGGCCCGTTGTGTTCTTGCAGACTCGAGCGTTAAACAGAGTAATCGCACACTCGGGACACTGCTCCACGTGTATGAGGAATTCATCTTTCCCCCGTTCAGACAGGACAGTGAGATCCAGATCTCTCACGTCCTCCCGTGGTGCTGGGAAGTTTATTTCCATCTTCTTTCCATGACTACGACTTGTCAAAATACTGACAGCGTTTCCCGATATCTGGCCCTATTAATTCGAGAATTAACTATTTTTTTCATTTACCTGAGTTTCTCTGAATTGTGCACACTCCCTCCGGAATTTCCAAAGGAGCAACCCAGGCTGTCTAATATTTCCACACGATTGAAATGGGGAATCTTTGTTTTGTTTTCCATGTACAGAGGTTGAGTGAAGATCGTGTCTCCGGTATTCTACACACAGATCAATACATTGCAGTAGTACATTGAGGTAAAATAAATCATTCTGATTACAGAGAAAGTGCAGTGCAGGTAGATATGTGGTGCAAGGTCACATCGATTTAGACTGTGAGGTCAGGAGTCCACTCATCACGCTGTTCGCTTCTAACAGCAGAATGGACACCGTACTTGAGCCTGGTGGAATGTTTCTGTTTTATTTTCTCTTCTCCCCTATGGGGCATTAGAAATGAGAATGTTCAGGGTTATAGGGATCTTTCATTATGTTGTTTGCTTTACTGTGGTAGTGAGAAGTGTTGACAGAGTCCACGGAGGGGAGGTTGGTATCTATGATGTGCTCAGCTGTGTCCACAGTTCTCCACTCTTTTATTCAGTTAAAGGAAGAGCAGTAGCCGTACGAATATATGAAGAATCGGGATGGAATACTTTCTGCGGTGCATTGAAAAAGTGTGTAGGGTAGAAAAGGACATATACCAAAGTTCTTATTGTTTGTTCTGGATTTGTTATATTGGAATCTGTTATCTACTAGTGCGTACTATTATTTCAGGGTCTGTGTATTGCGGCAGGAACATCAGAGATCGCCCTTCATCCCATTCTCCCATCTGGCTCCATCTGCTCATCCCCTGCCGATCTGGTTCAACCTCTGCCCGGCCTGTATCCCACCTCCTCAATGAGAAATATCAACCACCTTGTTCAATCTCTGTCCAGCCTGTATCCCACCACCTCATTGAAAAATATCAACCACCTTGTTCAACCTCTGTCCAGCCTGTATCTCACCATCTCAATGAGAAATATTAACCATCTTGTTCAACCTCTGTCCGGACTGTATCCCACCAATGATTATTCATCAACAATCTTTCTCCTACCGTTGTCTTCATTGTGAAGTATTTTGCCTTACTGAGTTATTTCTGAATTTTGTTTTTGTTACCAAGAAATACCAGAGAATTTGTTGAATGCAGCACAAGGAAGGGTAAAGGCAGCCATTACAATCTTAGCTGAAACGTTACGAAATGGAAAAGGAGGGAATATGGTGTTGAAATAAATATCAGCCATGGTTGAGTGGTGGAGCAGACTCGATGGACCGAATTTCCTAATTCTGTTCCTCTGTCTTGCGTCTTTCCATGACTGGACGAAGACTCTTACCATATCAGGTTTTATTACGTGTGATGGACAAATACAGATTTGTTCACTGAGGGATGTCCCAGTGGGTGTTGTAGGGACCGGTGCTTGGAGCCCACTTGTCCCCAAAGTGAGTCAACTATTTGACTGGGGAACAAAATTCAACATTTCCAAGAGCAACACGAGGTATTCTGCAGATGTTGGAAATTTAAACAATACACACAAAATGCTGGTGGAACACAGCAGGACAGGCAGCATCTATAGGGAGAAGCGCTGTCGACGATTCGGGCCGAGACCCTTCTTCAGGACTAATTGAAAGGAGAGATACTAAGAGATTTGAAAGTAGTGAGGGGAGGGGGGAATGCGAAATGATAGAAGGCCGGAGGGGATGGGATGAAGCCAAGAGCTGGAAAGGTGATTGGCGAAAGTCATACAGAGCTGGAGAAGGGAAAGGATCATGGGACGGGAGGGCTCAGGAGAAAGAAAGGGGGAGGGAAGCACCAGAAGGAGATGGGGAACAGGCAGGGTGATGGGCAGAGAGAGAAAAAAGAACAAACATCTAAGTATGTCAGGGATGGGGTAAGACGGGGAGGTGGGGCATTAACGGAAGTTAAAGAAGTCAATGTTCATGCCATCAGGTTGGAGGCTACCCAGCCGGTAAAAAAGGTGTTGTTCCTCCAACCTGAGTGTGGATTCATCTTTACAGTAGAGGAGGCCATTGACAGGCATATCAGAATGGGAATGGGACATGGAATTAAAATGTGTGGCCACTGGGAGGAGCCGGGGTCGGGATCACTCTCTGCGGGCCGGCAAATATCACTTTCCCATCGGTGAGTATTGAGACCGATCCCCAGCGGGGAGATCCGATGTTGGTCGTGAGCCCCGAACTGAGGGCCAATTACTCCTTTAGTACCCAGTTATATGGCCTCGTCAAAAATGTGTCGACTTCACTTAATCTGCATTGAATGATTACAAACCAGGAGCCCAGGCTGTCTATTTCCGCAGATTGAAATGGTACTCCCGCCAATAGGTCACGTGAGGCTGTGTGCTGCAGATCTATCCCGCCCTCCGCCTTGTGACGAAGATCACGTGGTGTGTTGATAGTTCCCGGATGGGTGGTGATGCCTCCGCTAGGTTGTGCTGGGGAGATCTGATGTTGGCCCTGAAGCGCTCCTTGCATTTGTCCTGGACCTCTATGGCTGTTGTGTCTTCTTCCGGACTGGGGTGGGTGAGAAGGAGAACGTCCCAGGTTGTGGGGATCTTTGATTTCA
Organism: Hemitrygon akajei; assembly: GCF_048418815.1. NCBI lineage: Eukaryota > Metazoa > Chordata > Chondrichthyes > Myliobatiformes > Dasyatidae > Hemitrygon > Hemitrygon akajei. The sequence goes on from NW_027331999.1 coordinate 336,996, forward strand.
CTGCCTGCTTTACCGAGGGACTGGGAAGTCCAGGGGGGGAGAATGGTTTCTGTGATATGCTGATCTGTATCCAAAAGTTTCTGCAGTTCCTCACAGACACGGGCAGAGGAGTTACCATACACAGTCGTGATGTATCTGGATGGGAGATTTTCTATGGTGTGTTGATATAAAAATTGGTGAGCGTCCAAAGATATATGGCAACGTTTCTTATTGTTTGCTCTAACCTTCGTCATTTTAGAATCTTTTATGCAGTAGTATGTACTATTAATTCAGTATCTGTGTGTTGCCTTGAGGACCATCAGTGATAGTCATTGATCCCTTCTCCCACCTGGTTCCATCTGCTCATCCCTGCCCATCTTGTTCAACCTCTGCCCAGTCTCCTAACCCCCACTCCCGCCCGCTTCAGTGATATAGAACTACCATTTGGGTGAACTTCTGTCCAACCTTTATCCCACACCTCAATGTTATACATCAGCAATCTTTCCTCCAACCTTTGTCTTCATTGTGAAGTGTTTCTTTTGTACCTTTGGCCTCGCTGAGTCATTTTCAGAATCGGTTATTGTTAGCTGGGAATGCCGGAGGGTCATCAGGCCCCAGTTCTGTTGTGTATTGGTGTGGAGGTGCTAGTTTATGAACAGTGACGGGCTGACACACTGCAGCATTTTACTGGCATCAAAGAGTACTGGGAGAGTTGGTACTTGGGCTATAATCCTGTGATCAGCGTTCCAGCCATATGGAACTGAGGATGATTTAACTTTAACATTGGATTGTGCTTCTACAGATGGGGCTGGATAGTCGTCTTCTGCAATGAAGCAGAAATTTCGAGCAGCTGGACATTGGTTGTGGGGAAATCCGGGATTGTGAGATGGGTGGGGGACGATGTGTGATACTCTCAGGGTTGTTAAATGACAGGTTCAGCTGTTTGACCCTGTGAGGTTGGGAAGTGGATATCACAGTTTTTGATCCAGGTAAAAAGGACGCAGGAATCGAGCTGCTTGGACTTAAGAGGTGTTGAGAGAGTATTCCTGGTCTGGGATCAGATGGGTTTTTTTTTCTGGAGTTCCTTTGGAAGCAAACACTTCTACTGAGGAGGAAGATGGGTTACCAGTCCATCCTCACAGGGAGAGGCTATGACTAAATGTGTTGATCTGTGTTTTACAACAATAGAAATAGACTCGTGAGTTTTGGTGTTCAAACTGTGTTTGGAAATTCCACCCCCCCCCCCCCCCCACCCAACCACTGTCACCTGTCTGTCACTCGGTGGGAATCAGGCAGAATCTCAGGTTGCTGGAGATCTGCACTAAAAACTGTAAACGTTTGAAGTCATTCTGACAAACATTATTAAACTGAATTGTAAAGTTTGTTCCTCTCCCCCCAGGTGTTCCTTACACCGCTCAGAGTTTCTGGTAATTCCAGTTTCTTTTTATTACATTCACCCTGGACTGGTTTATATTTCCTGAAATGCACCTGTTTTAACCTGGGAATGGATAATGACTCATCTGTGATAGTAGAACATTAAAGAAAGCACAACTTTTCCCTGCGAATTATCCTGGTACCAATTTGTCTGTTATTCCAGGAAATGTGTTCAGTGCAGTTATTGCTAAGAAGGTTACAAGAATAATCACAGGAATAATTGGCTTTATGTATGAGGACATTTGATGGTTCTGGACCTGTGCTCAATGGAGTTCAGAGGGTCGATGGGGGTGGTGGGGGGGGGGAGTGTGGTTAAGTAAACCTACCGAATGCTGAAAGCCTGGATACAGTGGTCATGGAGAGGATGTTTCCATCAGACGGAGTGTCTGTAATCTTACAGCACAATCTCAGAATAAAAATGCTTCTGTTTAAAATTGAGATGAGAACAAAAATGGCCAAAAGCTGTCTGATCTGTAGAATCTGTTTGCCGCAGAGGTAGGTTGATGGTGCCATTGAGTGTATTTATGACATAGATTACATATTCCTGATTGCAAAGTCACTTCAGGGTTGCAGGAGGAAGGCAGGAATATGGTGTTGGAATCAATCTCAGACATGTTTGAGTGGTGGGGCAGACAGATGGATCGAATCACCTAATTCTGTTCCTGTGTCTTATGTCTTACCAGGACTGTATGATGGCTCCTTCTTATCCCATATCGTTCTGTGATGTGTGAGGGTCAATAAAAGGTTGTTCACTGAGATCATTACATCTGCCTTCAAAGTTTAAATATCAGTCAGTTTTGTTTTTAGTAACATTTAGTAGAAAAGTTTGGTACTCCTTTTTATTGATAATGTACTTCATTATCTTTCATGTTAAAGTTAGACCTGCGGTGAGAGATTTATTGGAAGAAAAACCCAACTGGAAGCAAACCACAGCTGAAGACGAGGAACAGCAACAAGTGCACCAGCCCGGGGATTGAGAGAATGAACTGGAGAGAACCCATCTGACTCGGAGATGCCAGGATTTAGTTAGGACAAAGTTTGTGAGTCTCATTTATTCAAACACTGGTCCTTTAGACATTACATACCTGTACAATGGAAGGTAGGAAATAGTTGGAGTGAGACTGAATGTGCCCAGAAGTAACAGTTATGCCTCTGTCAGACCCAGTTCCAATCACTCCAGGTCGGGTAATATGCTTCGAGCAGCACAGCCGTTTAAAACCAGTCCCTCTCACTCACAGTGTTTACTCAGTTCTAGATCTTGCATCTCCTGAAGTAACTTTTGGTCAGTTCTGAGTGGGGAGATGGAAAGAGAGGAGAGTGTTTATACTGACTGTCTTTCAAAAAGAGTAATTGTTTGAACTTACTGCAAACTCTCTACCCATACCCTGTACTTTCTCACTAAATTATTGACATAGATACAAGTAGCAATAGGCATAACCCCAGGGAACGTCACTAAGTTCGGGACTCGAGTTCATGAAACAGCCTCTCACCCTCTGCCTCCTACCAATCATCTGTTTGCAGACCCTGGGGCTCTGTAACAAACTCAATGTTAACAGGGAAGATTAGTCAGTAATTAAGATGAAGACAGAATTGTGGCCTCCTGAAAGGACACGCGGAGCTGAGCTGTCTGATTCATTGGACCAGATCCACCCTCGTTGACAAGGTAATTTACCCTTGCCCATCCACCCAGGTCATGTTACTTCCGATCACCCACAGTACCCCAACCACCCTCCGTCCCCCCAGTGGCCCCACACCCTTCTGACCACTCACCCCACACCGACACATAGACAGGCCCCCTTCACCACGTCCACCCTCCCAGCTTGGGGAATCAGAGCAAACTGATCCCGCAATCTCGACTGAGTGCAAAACTAAACCAGGGATGCAAGACTGGAGATCCCGGAGCCTCCAGCTGTCCGGCTCGGTTCCGGCCCTTTCCACTGCAACCAGCCCTTGATTTACACAAACCTGAGATCAACACCTCCTCACGTCATCTGAACAGGAAACACCCCGGCATTAGCTGCGGTTGACATCGTCCTGCGAATTGCAGTAGGTCTCCTTATGCGGTCAAACTCCCCGCTGTCCGAAATGGGACCGGAACCGTACATGGTCGAACTCCCCGCTGTCCGAAATGGAGACCCGAACCGTACATGGTCGAACTCCCGCTGTCCGAAATGGAGACCCGAACCGTACATGGTCGAACTCCCGCTGTCCGAAATGGAGACCCGAACCGTACATGGTCGAACTCCCCGCTGTCCGAAATGGAGACCCGAAACCGTACATGGTCTAACTCCCCGCTGTCCGAAATGGAGACCCGAACCGTACATGGTCGAACTCCCCGCTGTCGGAAATGGAGACCTGAACACGACATGGTCAAACTCCCCGCTGTCTGAAATGGAGACCAGAACCGTACATGGTCGAACTCCCCGCTGTCCGAAATGGAGACCCGAACCGTACATGGTCGAACTCCCCGCTGTCCGAAATGGAGACCTGAACACGACATGGTCAAACTCCCCGCTGTCTGAAATGGAGACCAGAACCGTACGCGGTAAAAACTCCCCACTGTCCGAAATGTAGACCGGAACTGTACGCGGTCAAACTCCCCGCTGTCGGAAATGGAGACCCGAACCGTACGTGGTCAAACTCCCAGCTGGTCCGAAATGGAGACCCAAACCATACGCGGTCAAACTCCCCGCTGTCTGAAATGGAGACCAGAACCGTACGCGGTCAAACTCCCCGCTGTCCGAAATGGAGACCAGAACAGTACTCGGTCAAACTCCCCGCTGTCGGAAATGGAGACCCGAACCGTACTCGGTCAAACTCCCCGCTGTCGGAAATGTAGACCCTAACCGAACGCGGTCAAACTCCCCGCGGTCGGAAATGTAGACCGGAACTGTACGCGGTCAAACTCCCGCTGTCGGAAATGGAGACCCGAACCGTACGTGGTCAAACTCCCAGCTGTCCGAAATGGAGACCGGAACCGTACGTGGTCAAACTCCCCGCTGTCGGAAATGGAGACCTGAACCGTACGTGGTCAAACTCCCCGCTGTCGGAAATGGAGACCGGAACCGTACGTGGTCAAACTCCCCGCTGTCCGAAATGGAGACCGGAACCGTGCGGGGTCCAAACTCCCCGCAGTCCGAAATGGAGACCCGAACCGTTCGCGGTCAAACTCCCCGCTGTCGGAAATGGAGACCTGAACCGTACGCGGGTAAAACTCCCCGCTGTCGGAAATGGAGACCCGAACCGTACGTGGTCAAACTCCCAGCTGTCCGAAATGGAGACCCGAACCGTTCGCGGTCAAACTCCCCGCTGTCGGAAATGGAGACCTGAACCGTACGCGGTAAAACTCCCGGCTTGGAAACGTAATGGCATGGTGGATTTGTTCGGTGACTTGTGAACATATGTGATTAACGACCCTGCAACTGCGGACTGAATAAATATTTAGTCTAACAATTCTAATCAGACACACTATCTCCTCGCCTTTCTCTCTCACCCCTGGCTACTTACCACCTCTCCCTCACCACTCCCTCCTCCCAGTCCTCTTCATCATCCAGCCCTCTACCCCAGCGCTTACTTCTTCTCCCTCTCGCCCTCACCGTCTCGCTGTCCCTCACCCCTTCCTTATCATCGCCCCTCTCAATCATCCTTGGTTCCTCATCGCCGTTCTCCCTCTCCCCTTCTCTACCCCTCTGTTACACCCCTATTCGACCACTCTCCCACTCTCTATCACTCTTTCCTCGCTTTCTACTCTCACCACTGTCTCTACTCCTCTATTAACAAATCGTACTCCTCTCTTGTCTCTCTTCATCTCTTCACTCTCTCATGCCTGTTTTAATTTCTCTCACACTCTCTCCCCTCTGTCCATCTGTTTCTCTTACTCTTCCATTCTCTCTCCTATCCCACAATCCCTGTCTCTACCCCTATCACTTGTCGTCCCACTCCCAATCTCAGTCACCCTCTGTCTTCCCCTCTCCATCTCCTCCTCTCTCATGCACCCTCTCACCTCACTCAAACTCGTCTTTCTCACTCACTCACCTCTGCCTGTCTGTAACCTCCTCCATTTTTAACCCTCACCCTCGCTATCTCTTTCCCAATGTACTACCCTCTCACCCTCGCTCTCCCAAGCAATCTCCCTGTTGGCATCCGTATCCCACACGGTCTTCTCCTCTCTCTCTGACCCTCTAAATGCACCGCTCGTCCTAAGCGTTCCCCTCTTCGCTCTCTCTCACTCTCTCTCAACACACCCCTGTTCCCCTCTCCCTTCCTCCCTCCCTCTCTCTCTCTCCTTCCCTCTCGTCACACTCTGCGTTCTCCAGCTCATCCCATACTGTATATACATCAACAGTACTGAAATGCCAAGTGCCGTTTGTAGCTGGGATCTTTCTGGGTTCCAGATCCTCGGTTATGGTCTTTGTATATGAGGATCAGCAGCATCCTGGGGTCTGAGTCCATAAGGCACTCAGAGCAGTTACGCAGGTTGACTCTGTGGTTAAGAAGACATACAACACATTAGCTTTCCTCAGTCATAGGATTCAGTTTAAGAGCCGAGAGTTAATGTTGCAGCCATATAGGACCCTGGTCAGACCCCACTTGGAGTACTGTTTTCAATTCTGGTCGCCTCACTACAAGGAGGATGTGGAAACCTAGAAATGGTTGCAGAGGAGATTTACAAGGATGTTGCCTGGATTGGAGAGCAGGCCTTATGAGAATTGGTTGAGTGAACTCCGCCTTTTCTCCTTGGAGCGAGCCGAGGAGGAGAGGTGACCTGATAGAGGGATAGAAGATAATGAGAGGCATTGATCGAGTGGATAGTTAGAGGCTTTTTCGCAGGGCTGAAATGGCTAGCACGAGAGGGCATAGTTTTAAGGAGCTTGTAAGTAGGTACAGAGGAGATGTCGCTGGTAGTTTTTTTTTACGCTAGTGGTGTGCGTGGGAATGGGCTGTCGATGGCGCTGATGGAGTTGGAAACGATAGGGTCTTTTTAAGATACTCCTAAATGGCTAGATCCGTAGAATCAAAGAACACTACAACACAGTAACAGGCCTTTTGGCCTTCCTTGGCTGTGCCGAATCATTTTTCTGCCTATCCCACTGACCTGCAACTGGACCATATCCCTCCATACCCTTCTCATCCATGTACCTGTCCAAGTTTTTCTTAAATGTTATAAGTGAACCTGCATTCACCACTTCATCTGGCAGCTCATTCCACACACCCAGCACTCTCTTTCTGAAGAAGCCCCCCCCCCCCCCCCATGTTCGCTTTAAACTTTTTTCCCGTTCACCCTTTAAACATGACCTCTGTTGTTCTTTCTCCCCTGGCCTCAGTGGAAAAAGCCTGCTTGCATTCACTCTATCTATACCCACCATAATTTTATACACCTCTATCAAATCACCCCTCATTCTCCTACGCTGCAGGGAATAAAGTCCTAACCTATTCAACCTTTCTCGGTAACTCAGTTTCTCAAGTCCGGCAACGTCCTTGTAAAAGTTCTCTGCATTCTTTCTACCTTATTAATATCCTTCCTGTAACTAGGTGACCAAAACTGCACACAATACTCCAATTTCGGTCTCACCAATGTCGTATACAACCTCACCATTACATTCCAACTCTTATACTCAATACTTTGATTCATAAAGGCCAATGTACCAGAAGCTCTCTTTACAACCCTATCTACTTGTGATGCAACTTTTAGGAATTATGAATCTGTACTTCCAGATCGTATACAACCTCACCATTACATTCCAACTCTTATACTCAATACTTTGATTCATAAAGGCCAATGTACCAGAAGCTCTCTTTAAAACCCTATCTACTTGTGATGCAACTTTTAGGGAATTATGAATCTGTACTTCCAGATCCCTCTGTACTAGTGCACTCCTCAGTGTCCTACAATTTACCTTGTATGTTCTACCTTGGTTTGACCTTCCGAAGTGCAATACCTCACACTTGTCCGCATTAAACTCCATCTGCCATTTTTGCAGCCCATTCCTGCAACCCTCTGCAAGCTTTCAAAACTTTCCTCACTGTCCACTGCACCTCCAATCTTTGTATCATCAGCAAATTTACTGATCCAATTTGCCACATTATCATCCAGATCATTGATATAGATGGCAAAGAACAATGGACCCATCACTGATCCCTGTGGCACACCACTAGCAACAGGCCACCACTCAGAGAAGCAATCCTCCACTACCACTCTCTGGCTTCTTCCATTGAGCCAATGTCTAAACCAATTTACTACCTCTCCATGTACACCTAGCGACTGAATCTTCCTAACTAACCTCCCATGCGGGACTTTGTCAAAGGCCTTACTGAAGTCCATGTATACAACATCCACTGCCTTCCCTTCATCCACTTTCCTGGTAACTTCCTCGATAAACTCTAATAGATTGGTTAAACATGATCTACCACGCACCTAGCCATATTGACTTTTCCTAATAAGTCCCTGTCTATCCAAATACTTGTAGACCCTATCTCTTAGTACTCCTTCCAATAATGTACCTACTACTGATGTCAAACTTACCGGCCTATAATTTCCGTCTTACATTTTGACCCACTTTTAAACAACGGAACTACAAGAGCTATCCTCCGGCACCTGGCCCGTAGATATCGACATTATAAAATAGTTCTGCCAGGGCCCCTGCAATTTCAACACTAGTTTCCTTCAAAGTCCGAGTGAATATCCTGTCAGGTCCAGGGGATTTATCTACTCTGATTTGCCTCAAGAAAGCAAGCACCTCCTGCTCTTCAATCTGTATGTTCCATGACCTCCCTACTTGTTTGCCTTGTTTCCATAGACTCCATTCCAGTTTCCTCAATAAATACAGATGCAAAAAAAAAGACATTTAATATCTCTCCCATTTCTTTTTGTTCCATACATAGCCGACGACTCTGATCTTCAGGGACCAATTTTATCCCTTACTATTCCTTTGCTCTTAACATACCTGTAGAAGCTCTTAGGATTATACTTCACCCTGACTGCCAAAGCAACCTCATGTCTTCTTTTAGCCCTCCTGATTTCTTTCTTAAGTATTTTCTTACTCTTTTATACTCCTCAAGCATCTTATTTCCTCCCTGTTGCCTATACATGTTATACATTTCTCTCTTCTTCTTTATCAGAGTTCCAATATCCCTCGAGAACCAAGGTTCCTTATTGTTATTCGTTTTGCCTTTAACCCTAACAGGAACAAAAAGAATATGCACTCTCAAAATTTCTGCTTTGAAGACCTCCCACTTACCAATCACATCCGTGCTAGAGAACAACTTGTCCCAATCTACGCATTTTTAGATCCTTTCTCATTTCTTCAAATTTGGCTCTTTTTCCAGTTTATAACTTCATCCCGAGGAACCAGATCGATCTTTATCAATGATCAAGTTGAAACTAATGATGTTATGATCACTGGAACCAAAGTGTTCCCCTACACACACTTCCGTCACCTGCCCTAACTCATTTCCTAATAGGAGATCTAATATTACTTCCTCCCTGATTGGTATATCTATATATTGTTTTAGAAAACTTTGCTGAACACATTTCACAAACTCTAACCCATCTAGACCTTTAACAGCATGGGAGTCCCAATCAATGTGTGGGATTCTCTACTTCTTATGTGTTCTCTTGCATTTCTTATGCTCCATAAGAAACTGCCTGCCTATCCCTGTTATGCAAATCTATTCATTTTGTGCTTCACCAGGGTCTCAATATCTCTTGAAATCCAAGTTTCCCTACAGTTTCTATCTTTACCTTTTATTCTGACAAGCACATACCCGCTTTGTACTTTCAAGATTTTAATTTGAAGGTCTCCCATTTACCAAGCACACCTTTGTCATAAAGCAGCCTGTCCCAGTCCACAGTTGCCAGATCCTAGTGTCATTATTCTAGGTGTTGATCCATGCCCTGAACACATCCACCTTTCCTACGCTGCACCTTGTACTGTAATATTCAGGGTTCAGCATATTCACTGCACCATGCTCAACGTTTTCATTCCTGACTTTGTCTGAGGACTGAACAACAACTGTCTCCACAACCTGTCCACTCTCTGTTCTGTAATTCAGACTCCCATTCCCCCTGCAATGTAGGTTACCCCCACTTACCCCACCTCCCAGCATACAGCTCTATCACCCCTTTGGCTTTCCTCTCCCAGATCAATAAAAAGGACGTTCAGACAATGTACAGGCAGATAGGAATAAATGGGGCACTTATGAACTACATGAAATTCAAGTGAACTCTTATGAAAGAAATAAAAGAAGGAATGAGGTTGTCCCAGCAGACAAGGTGAAGGAGAATCCTCATGGATTCTGCAGATATGTTAAGAGCAAAAAGATTGCAAGGGAAAAATTATTCCTCTGGAAAATCAGAATGGTAATCCATATGAGGAGATAAAATAGATGTGGGAGAGTTTTTCCGCATCCGGATTTACACAGGAGATGGACAAAGAGTCTGTAGATGTGAGGCAAAGCTGCATGAACTTCATGGACCCTGTACAGATTAAGAGGTGGAGGCATTTGCTGTCTTAAGGCAAATTTGTGTGGATCTATCCCCAGGGCCTGACAGGGTGTTCCCTGTGACCCTGCGGAAGACAAGTGCAGAAATTGTGGCGGCCTAAGCACAGATATTTAAATCATCCTTAGTGACAGGTGAGGTACTGGAGGATTGGAGGACAGCCAATGTTGTTCTGCTGTTCAAGAAAGACTCTAAAAGTAATCTATGAAATTGTACATTGGTGAGCTTGATATCAGTAGTGGGAAAGTTATAGGAAAGTATATGCAGGAACCTGATAAAAGTATTTGGATAGATGTGGACTGATTAAAGATAGACAGCATGGCTTTGTGCATGGTAGGTCATGTCTAACCAATCTTATAGAGTCTCTCGAGGAAGTTATCAAGAAAGTAGATGAAGGCAAGGCAGTAGATGTTGTCTACATGGACGTTAGCAAGGCACTTGACAAAGTCTCATATAGGAGGTTGGTCAAGAAGGTTCAGTTACTCAGCATTCAAGATGAGATAGTAAATTGGATGAGACACTGGCTTTGGGAGAAGCCAGAGTGTGGTAGGAGATGGTTTTCTCTCTGATCAGAGGCCAGGGACTAGTGGTGAGCCATAGGGATCAGTGCTGGATCTGATGTTGTTTGTCATCTATATCAAGAATCTTGATAATGGTGTGTTTGACTGGATCAGCAGATTTGTAGATGACACCAAGGTTGGTGGTGTAGTGGACAGTGAGGAAGACTATCATGGCTTGCAGTGCGAACTAGACCAGCTGGGAAAGTGGTTTGAGAAATAGAAAATGGAATTTAATGCAGACCAGTATGAGTTGTTGCACTTTGGTATGACCTACCAAGGGAGCTCTCTCACAGTGACTTGTCAGGCACGGAAGAGTTTTGTAGAAGAAAGAGACCTGGGAATACAAGTTCTTAATTCACTGAAACTGGTAACATAGTTAGATAGTAATGGAAAAAAATTCAGCCCATTGGCCTTCATGAACCAAAGTACTGAAATCAGTAAATGGATGTTATGTTGACTTGTAGAAGACATTGGTGAGGCCTAATTTGGAGTATTGTGTGCAGTTTTGTTCACGTACCTACATGAAAGATGTAAAAGAGGTTGAAAAAGTTCAGAGAAAATTCACAAGGATGTTGCCAGGTCTAGAAGACTTGGGTTATTAGGAAAGATTGAACAGGTCAGGACTTTATTCCTTGGAATGTAGTAGAATTGAGAGAAGATTTGATGTAGGTGTGCCAAAATTATGAGGGTTATACATGGGGTAAATGGAAGATTTTTCATTTTTCAAAAATGGCTTTTCCCACTGAGATTGGGTGGAACGAGAACCAGAGGCCATGGATTAAGGGTGAAAGGTGAAACATTAAGGTGAACATGAGGGGATACTTCTTCAAACAGACGATCATCCAGGTGTGGAATGAGCAGACAACCTAACTGGTGCATGCGTGCTCAATTTCAACATATAAGAGGACTGTATAGGTACCTGGATGGTAGGGGTATGGGAGTAGAGAGCTTAAATAGATGCATACAAACTAGATGGAACAAAGGGCCTGTTTCTGTGTTGTACCTTTCTATGACTCTGTGACAAGAACATGAAATAATACTATTATTCATTTAATTCATTTTATCAGCTGTGCAGACCAACCATTCATCCAGGCAGGAAATCTTCAGATGGCTTTAAAACTGTTGGAACTTTAAATTGACAGCACGTAAAAGAAAATCCCAGCTGCATGTCAAAAAAGTCTAATTACGGGAAAGTGTTTCAGTTACTGTGGCGCCAGGAACCCATGCAGCTCAGTGGGAAATGGGGATACCAAATGAGAGAGTCAAACTTAGCCACGTCATGAGTTGCAGATGGCAGAAATGCCCCATTCTAATAGAGACAGGAAGGACATCAGACAGTCTGATGGACATTCCAGATACCAGCACTGTGCCCAGTCAGGAGATGATTTCTCTGTCCAACTTGGGCTGATCCTCACTGTAACAGTGTGATGACAGATCACACCTTGGCAAACTAAAGTGATCTCATCTGAAATGTTGTTCTACACCCATTGATGGATTTTGTAAATCTTTTTACAGGTTAAAAACGAGAAGAATTTGTCTCCAGGAATCTCAAACACGGCACGCCAATTTTGCTGTCTCTATCTAGATATTTATAAAGTGGAGTCGACCGTCCTTCCTGCTCAGACTGTGGGGAGGGATTCATTCGGTCATCTGACCAACTGGCACGCCCGTCATTTTCCACAGGAGAAAGACCGTTCACCTGCTCACTCAGTGGGAATGGATTCACTCGGTCACCTCAATTGAAGCTACATCAGCAAATTCACACTGGGCAAGGACATTCACCTGCTCTGTGTGTGAGAGGGGATTCAGTCGGTCATCCCACCTGTGGACACACTAGTCAGTTTCAATTGGGCAGAGGCTGGTCATCTGCTGAATTTTTGGGGAACGATTTACTCGGTCATCTCACCTAATGGCTCTCCAGCGAGTTCACTCTGGAGAGCAGCCGTTCACCTGCTCGGTCTGTGGGAAGGTATTCACTAAATCAACTCCCCTACTGAGACATCAGTCAACTGACGCTGGCGAGCGGCCATTCACCTGCTTAGACTGTGGGAAGGGATTGACTTTGTCATCACACCTACTGACACACCAGTCAGTTCACACTGGGGAGAAGCCGATCATCTGCTCAGTCTGTGGGAAGGGATTCACTCAGTCATCAAAACTAGAGAGTCATCAGCGAGTTCACACTGGGGAGAAGCCGTTCACCTGCTCGGACTGTGGGAAGAGATTCACTCACTCATCCACCCTAGTGAGTCATCAGCGAGTTCACACTGGGGAGAGGCCATTCACCTGCTCGGCTTGTGGGAAGGGATTCACTCAGTCATCCAACCTACAGCGTCATCAGCGAGTTCACACTGGTGCAAGGCCGTTCATCTGCTCAGACTGTGGGAAGAGATTCACTCTTTCATACAAACTGCAGAGACATCAGCGAGTTCACACTGGGGAGAAGCCGTTCACCTGCTTAGTCTGTGGGAAGAGATTCACTCAGTCATCCAACCTACAGCGTCATCACCGAGTTCACACTAGGGAGAAGCCGTTCACCTGCTCAGAATGTGGGAAGGGATTCACACAACTATCCCACCTACTGAGTCATCAGCGAGTTCACAATGGGGAGAAGCCGTTCACCTGCTCAGAATGTGGGAAGGGATTCACTCACGCATCCCATCTACAGAGACACCAGCGAGTTCACACTGGGGAGAAGCCGTTCACCTGCTCCGTCTGTGGGAAGGGGTTCAATCGGTCATCCACCCTAAAGATTCATCAGCGAGTTCACACTGGAGAGAGGCCGTTCACCTGCTCAGAATGTGGGAAGAGATTCACTCTGTCATGCAACCTACAGACACACCAACGAGTTCACACTGGCGAGAAGCCGTTCACATGCTCCATCTGTGGGAAGAGATTCACTAAGTCATCCAACTTACTGGTACATCATCGAGCTCACACTGGTGAGAAGCCGTTCACCTGCTCAGAATGTGGGAAGAGATTCGCTGAGTCATCCCAACTACAGAGTCATCAGCGAGTTCACACCGGGGAGAGGCCATTCACCTGCTCCGTCTGTGGGAAGAGATTCACTGAGTCATCCAACCTACAGCGTCATCAGCGAGTTCACACTGGGGAGAAGCCGTTCACCTGCTCAGTCTGTGGGAAGAGATTCACTCAGTCATCCCGCCTACAGAGTCACCAGCGATTTCACACTGGGGAGAAGCCATTCACCTGCTCCGTCTGTGGTAAGAGATTCACTAAGTCATTCAACTTACTGGTACATCATCGAGTTCACACTGGGAAGAAGCCATTCACCTGCTCAGAATGTGGGAAGGGATTCACTCAGTCATCCCACCTACAGAGACATCAGCGAGTTCACACTGGGGAGAGGCCATCCACTTGCTCGGACTGTGGGAAGGGATTCACTCAGTCATCCAGCCTACAGAGACATCAGCGAGTTCACACTGGGTTGAGGCCATTCACCTGCTCAGAATGTGGGAAGAGTTTCAGTGAGTCATCCCACCTACAGAGTCATCAGCGAGTTCACACTGGGGAGAAGCCGTTCACCTGCTCAGAATGTGGGAAGAGATTCACTCAGACATCCCACCTACAGAGACATCAGCGAGTTCACACTGGGGAGAGGCCATTCACCTGCTCAGTCTGTGGGAAGGGATTCATTCAGTCATCCAGCCTTCAGAGTCATCAGCGAGTTCACACTGGGGAGAGGCCGTTCAGCTGCTAAGAATATGGGAACGGATTCATTCAGTCATCCCAACTGCTGGCTCATCAGTCAGTTCACAATGGGGAGTAGTCGTTGTTAAGTATCCCTAGGTTTCGTTTGCGGTGGACTGTTATTTTATGAGACAGAGAGAGAGAGAGAGAGAGAGAGAGAGAGAGAGAGAGAGAGAGAGAGAGGAGAGAGAGAGAGAGAGAGAGAGAGAGAGAGAGAGAGAGAGAGAGAGAGAGAGAGAGAGAGAGAGAGAGAGAGAGAGAGAGAGAGGAGAGAGAGAGAGAGATGAGAGAGAGAGAGAGAGAGAGAGAGAGAGAGAGATTAAGAAGGAGAATCAGTCTGACTCGCAGTTTGTTTAGTTTTAACCGAGGACACAGACACTCAGAGTCAGCCAGAAACGAAGGAGGAGAAATGGAACAGCTGAAACAAAGGAACTAGTCGCCAAGGGTCACTATTTGTGACTTTCCTATGCCCACAAGGGTGGGTTAATTATCGATTCATCATAAAGTACATCGAATGTATGGTGGTCACCTCGTTTGATCCATAGGAGTGGATCTGATTTGGGGTATCCTGTGAAGACCACTGATGTGTTAACCCTTGCCTGGGTGTGGTGTGGTAATTCACGAAGACAATACCTCTTGTGACAAGTCACTTTCGGTGATAATTTGTATGTGGATTTGGAACGACGGATAAAATCTACAGCGACTGTTCTCTCGTTTTACCACCGTGGAACCTGTGGAATTCGGCATAATTGCCTTCTCTCGACATTTAGCCTGGATTACAAACATCTCTCTCATCACCTATGAACTGAACTTTCATACTTTACCATCTGAAGGCTCCCAGCCTCGATTCCCCTAATCTCAATAGTTTGGGAGTTACATTTACACACATATATACACATTACTCTGTTAACTTTTGTTTATCTTGCTCAGATTTCTATATAATAAGTAGATACTAATAAAGAGAGTGGTTTTTACATAAAAACCAGACTCCAGTGTGAACTCTATTTCTGCTGGTTTGTTTCTAAAGCGTTATGGTTCGTAATAAAATTGGGGCCTGCATCCGAAATATGAACACATTTGGGGGCGTATTGATTGATTTATTATCAATTCCATTGGGGAAATCCCATTTGATTTATTTGTGTGTGGAAAATCAGCAGCTGATGCTGATAGGATTGTGGAAACGCCAACCTCTGAGGTACTAGAGGACGCCAGAAGGATTGAGTTGTTGAGCCTTGCTAGAAGGTTAAAACTTACTTAGGTGAAATCGACAATAATGAGGGCACAGATGCAGACTGTAATAGCTGCACATTATGTATCTGAGCGTGTGTTTAAAGTGGAGGATTTGGAGGTGTTTCCTGAAAGTAAACCTCGTGATCTTGAGCTCCCGTAGAAATTTGAAAAATTGAAGATGGAAGCTACAGTAAGACAGAGGCAATTTGAAGGTAGAGAGGCAGAAAAACAGAGCGAGGAAGCAGAAAGACAGAGGCTGCTCGAGCTGGAAAGGATAGAAAGATTGCAGGAAAGGTACTCTGGTGATAAGTTTGAGGCCAGTCGGGAAGTTAAATTGGTACCTGCGTTTGACTAGGCAGAGGTTGTTAGATACTTTTAGCGTTTTGAGAAGGTTGCTCAGAGTTTAAAGTGGCCAAAAGAAGGTGGGCCTATTCTCATTTCATTCATTTTTCAATCTTTTTATTGATTTTCCAATAAAAAATACAAATCAGATGAGGTTTTAGCAAACAGATAATACGAAAGATGTATAAACAGCAAAACAAATATATATTGTGAAAATCAGATAAGTTTTTTTTTACTGTGTCATGTAACCCCATGGTCCTGAAAAACGTTGTCTCATTTTCACTATGTACTTTGCCAGCAGTTATGGTCGAAATGTCAATAACAGTGACTTGACTTGAAGTAGAATGTTACGCTGTTATAAATATAATCAAGAAACCTCAACTCCTCTTAACAAATCAAAAAAAAATCGGCCTATTCTCTTACAAAGTGTAATTAAGGGGAAGGCTTAGCAAGCCTATTCTGCTTTGACATTTGATGAAGCAGCTGATTATGACATCGTGAAACAGGCTGTGCTCAAAGCTTACGAGTTGGTCCCAGAATCATACAGGCAAAAGTTTAGAAGTTTGAGGAAATTTGTGAACCAGACTTATATGGAATTTGCTTAAGAGAAGTTTGTGTGTATTACCCACTGGTGCACATGTAAAAATGTGAATGATGATTTTAACAGCTTGAGAAAGTTGGTTTTAATTGAAGAATTCAAAAGGTGTGTCCCTGATGACATAAAGATGTATTTAGATGAAAACGATGCTGCCACTTTGCAGGAGTCTGCTAGATTAGCAGATGAGTTTGCATTAACTCATAAGGTTACGTTTATCCCAAATAAAAGTTTCCAAAAGAGTAGCAGGGATAACCAGGGTAAACCAGAAATTAAAGCTGGGACTAGTGACAAGAGTAAGGATGAAGGGAAACAGTTGAAGGAGAAATATTTTGGTCTTACTTGTTACTATTGTAAGAAAGCTGGTCATATGATGGCTAATTGTTTTGACCTGAAGAAGAAAAAGGAAGAGGAGGCAGTCCCAAATACCTGTGATCAGTATATTGAAGCACCTATAAACCCACAGGATGCTGAACATTCTGTTGAGTCTCAGTTAAGGACTGAGAGGTCTGACCGAGTTAAGAAGGGATTCGATCATTTTATGTCAGATGGGTTTGTATTAGTAAAGGAAGGGTCAACCCCGGTACCAGTGAAGATTCTTCGAGATACTGAGGCTTCTCAGTCACTTATATTAGAGAGCGTTCTAAAGTTTGGTGATGAGACTGACACTGGTGAGGTAAATCTTACTAAAGGCATTGGGGGCGGTGTGGTTTCCATGCCGTTGTGCAAGGTAACTTTACAGTCAGCGTTGGTTTTGGGACCTGTTAAAATCGGATTATGCTCCAGTTTACCGGTGGGAGATGTGACTTTGCTGTTAGGGAATGGCCTGGCAGATGGTAAAGTTGTTCCTGCAGTGCTGTTGACAACTAAGCCAACCACTGACGACCCACAGATGGATTTTAACATTTATCCTTCCTGCGCAGTAACTCAATGTATGGCTAAAAAGTCTGCCGACGCAGACGGTTCTGTGCAGCATGATTCTGATACCCATGATAGCCAAAATCGGGATTCCGGTTATGATGACCTGTCAGGGACTTTCTGCCTTCATTGTTTCATCAGGATTCAGGTAGTGAGTCTGATGAGATAGCCTTCTCCCTGTCCAGGAAGGAGTTTATAGCAGAACAGAACCAAGACCCCAAGCTTTAAAAGAAACAGCTCTCTCAGATGATGAGATTAAGAAAGTGCCAGTAGGGTATTATCTCGAGGATGGAGTGTTAATGAGGAAGTGGAGGCCACCTGCTATACCAGCGAGTGAGGAATGGGCAATTGTTCATCAAGCTGTAGTTCCTAAAGTTTATAGGGCTGAAATTTTAACTTTGGCCCATAGTATGCCCTTATGTCGACATTTTGGAGTGAATAAAGCTGTAAACAGGATTATGAAATAATTTTATTGGCCTAATTTGAGGGAAGATGTTGTGACCTTTTGAAGAGCCCTGACACATTTGCCAAGTTGTGGGTAAACCCCAGCAGGTCACCCCAGTGGCCGCACTCCGGCCTGTACCTGCATTCGGTGAACCCTTTTCAAAATTCATAGTGGATTGTGTTGGCCCATTGCCAAAGACTGAAGCTGGCCATCAGTATCTGCTAACTATTATGTGTACTGCATCCAGATTCCCAGCGGTAATAACTCTTAGAAATATTAAAGAAATATTAAACTCTGGTGAAGACTCTTACCAAGTTTTTTTTTACTTTATTTGGTTTGCCTAAAGAAATCCAGTCCGGTCAAGGAAGTAATTTTACATCTGGATTATTCCAGCTGGTAGTTTATGAACTGGGAGCTAAACAAATTGCATCGTCTGCATACCATCCGGAATCACAAGGGGCTTTAGATAAATTCTATTCTGCCCTCAGAACAATGATTAAGACATACTGTGTTGAAAAAGGAAAAGATTGGGATGAAGGAATACATTTACTTTTTTTCGCAGTAAGTGATTCAGTACAGGAATCACTGGGCTTTAGTCCATTTAAACTTGTGTTTGGTCATAGAGCAAGGGGACTTTTGACCTTGTTAAAGGAACAGTGGATAGATGGGGATGTACATGTTAACTTGTTAGACTATGTTTAGAAGTTCAAGAATAAACTACACCGTCTGTAGTCTAGCAAAACAAAACTTAAAGATTTCTCAAAACAAAAGGAAGTGTTGGTTTGATAAGTGAGCCCGCGAAAAAGAATATCAGGTGCGGGATAAGCTGCTTGCCTTATCTCCAATGCTTATGAATCCAGCTCAGGTGAAATTCAATAGACGGTATGAAATAGTCTCTCAAATTAATGATCTGAATTATGTTATGAAAACACCCGACCGATGTAAACTAACACAGGTCGTACACAAAAATATGATAAAGCCTTATTTTGACAAGCAGGCTCCATCTGTGAGTGTTGTTGTCAAAACATATGAATCTGGCAACCCTGAGAATGAAGCAATTGACTTGTCTGAGAATTTTCAAAAGCCAAACGTGGTCCCAGTTAGGCTAATGAACTCAGTTGTTCTAGGAAACATTGATAACAAGTTGGCTCACCTGCAGCCAAAGC
The DNA here is from genome assembly GCF_048418815.1 of Hemitrygon akajei. Lineage (NCBI taxonomy): Eukaryota > Metazoa > Chordata > Chondrichthyes > Myliobatiformes > Dasyatidae > Hemitrygon > Hemitrygon akajei. The sequence continues at coordinate 355,876 of NW_027331999.1, forward strand.
AACAACAACAGCTGAAGGAATTAATTCTGAAGTTTAAAGATTTATTTCTCGATGTTCCCAAGCAAACCATGGTCGTAGTACATGACGTAGATATCGGTCAAGCCAAACCAATTAAACAACACCAATATCGCATGAACGTAGAAAAGTGTCAATTGGCTGAGCAAGAAATTGAATATATGCTAGAAAGTGATATTATTACTCCTTTGGCATCAGATTGGAGCTCACCCTGCGTTATTGTGCCCAAACGTAATGGAGTGTTAGATTTTGCACTGATTATAGGAAGGCAAATGCAGTAACAAAAACAGATGCCTATCCTATCCCTACAGTGGATGATTGCATCAATAAGGTTGGAAACACGAATTTCTTAAAAAGATTGATCCGTTGAAAGGGTATTGGTGTGTTCCATTGACAGACAGAGGTGAAAAAAAAATTCTGCATTTGTGACACCTTCTGGGTTGTATGAATACGATGTTTTGCTATTTGGAATGAAAAATGCTCTAGGAACATTCCGGAGAATGATTGATTCTGTAATTCGAGGGTTAGAACACACAGATGCCTATATTGATGACTTAATCACAGGGAGTCACACTAGGAAAGAGCATATCTCTGCAGCAGAAAAGCTGTTTGATAGGCTTTCCCAGGCCAGCCCTACAGTTAACTTAGCTAAGAGTGAATACGGCCATGCCACTGTGACCTGTCCTGGCTATGTTGTAGGTCAAAGCAAGTTGATTCCTGTTCGGGCAAAAGTTCAGACAATTTCTCAAGTTCCTATTCTGACTGCTGAGAAGGCTCTTAGAAGGTTTCTGGGAATGGATGGATATTATCGTAAGTTCTGTAAGAACTTTGCTGGTATCGCTCTTCCTCTGAGTAATCTCCTGAAGAAGAGTGAAAAGTTTGTTTGGACCGAGCCTTGTCAGGAGATATTTGATTGAAAGTTATTATTTGAGAATAGGCCAATCAATGTAGTGCTGTCAGCAAATTTAATTAGCAGATTGGAGCTGTGGGTGGCAACACAAGTCATGGGTGCACAGAGAGTAAAGGAGGGGGCAAAAGAGACAACCCTGTGGGATATGTGTGCTGAGGGTCAGAGAGACAGAGGAGATGGAGCCCACTCTTACCACCTGCTGGCGATCTGACAGCAAGTCCAGGATCCAGCTACACAAGGCAGGGTGAAGGCCGAGGTCTCTGAGCTCCTTGTCGATACTTCACGCCTTCGTATGGTTACTGCTCTGCCCATGACTGTAAGGAACTGCAGAGAACTTTGGAGAGCAGAGAACATCAGAGAAACAAGCCTCTCCTCCATGGACTCTTCCTGCACTTCCCCTGCCTCGGAAAAGCAGGCCATGTACACAACAAACCTCATTACCTGGACATTCTTGCTGCAAACCCGCTCCCCCATCGGGGAAGAGATACAAAAGCCTTAAGGTGCGTAACACCGGGCTGAAGGACGGCTTACTGTCTGCAGTTATAGGCCAAATGAATGATAAAATAGACTCGTTCTCACAATGTAACTCGACGTGACCCTGCACCATATGTCTATCTGCACTGCACTTTCTCTGCAGCCACAATACTTTGTTACAGTTATTGTTCTGTCGTATATCAGCTCAATGTACTGTTGCAATGTATCGATCTGTGTGGATGGTACATCAGGCAAGATTTTCACTGTGTCTCAGTACGTGATAAGAATAAACAAATTCCCCATTTTAATTGTGTGGAAATATTAGACAGACTGAGCTTCTGCTGGAACCTCAGAAGGAAACTGAACTGTTGTCATTTCTGAGGAATGCAAAGGAATAGAAAACGCTTCAAATCTCTCATTACGATCTGCGGTAACTGGGATCAGGTGACCGGTGGTGGTCTCCCATATCAATATCAGAATCAGGTTTAATAGCACCGGCATGTGTCATGAAATTCGTTGTCCACGCGGCAGCATCAGAACCTAATTCATAACCATAGATTTTAACAATTGTGATTTAATATAAGAATATAAATATCACATAGTTAAATTATATAAATAGTACAACATTAATAAACTATTTTAATTGTGTCGACTATTTGACTGACTTGGTTGTTGCTTTGGAAGTAGTGGGGTGAAGCTTAAATGAACTATAGAGATTTATGAGAAGCGCAGATAAATACAAAAGGCTAAATTCTCACATAAATGGATCAGACACCCAGAAACATTGGCAGCACATCAGCAGATAAAAACAGTGAAATGAAACATGCTGAAAGTATTGCCGAAAAAAAAAATCCATATTGTCCACCACAACGAGAGGACGTGACAGATCCGGATCTCACTGCCTTGTCTGAACGGGGAAAGGTGAAGCTACACGTACACGTAGAGCAGCGACCGCCAGATGCTGCAGATCTGCAGAGAAACGTGAACAGGAAACGGGATCACGTGGCCGCTTTGGTCTCCCACCCCAGACAGATGCCCAGCTACCCACTACTCTGTGGAAAGAAGCAAAATTATCGCTCACATCTCCTCTCACCTTAAATGTATTAGACATTTCATTAAAATGTATTTTTATTCAATGAAAAATATATCGTCTGTCCACTCTATCTATTCCTCTCGTAAACTGATAAACGTCCATCCAGTCTCACCCCAGCCTGCGCCGCTCTGGAGAAAACAACACAAGTTTGTCCAGCCTCTCGTTATAGCTCATGCCCTCTAAACCAGGCAGTGTCCAGGTAAACCTCTTCTGTGCCCTCTCCAAAGCCCCGACATCCTTCCGAGAATGGGGGCGACCAGAACTGTATGAAACACTCCAGATGTGGTCGAACTAGTCTTATATAACTGTGTTACGAACTGTAACGTTTTAGAAACGAACCAGCAGCAATAGAGTTCACACTGGATGTCTGGTTTTGATCTTAAAACCACTCTCTTTATTAGTATCTATTTATAGATAGATAGATAGATAGATAGATAGATAGATAGATAGATAGATAGATAGATAGATAGATTCTTTATTCATCCCCACGGGGAAATTCAACTTTTTTTCCAATGTCCCATACACTTGTTGTAGCAAAACTAATTACATACAATACTTAACTCAGTAAAAAATATGATATGCATCTAAATCACTATCTCAAAAAGCATTAATAATAGCTTTTAAAAAGTTCTTAAGTCCTGGCGGTTGAATTGTAAAGCCTAATGGCATTGGGGAGTATTGACCTCTTCATCCTGTCTGAGGAGCATTGCATCGATAGTAACCTGTCACTGAAACTGCTTCTCTGTCTCTGGATGGTGCTATGTAGAGGATGTTCAGAGTTTTCCATAATTGACCGTAGCCTACTCAGCGCCCTTCGCTCAGCTACCGATGTTAAACTCTCCAGTACTTTGCCCACGACAGAGCCCGCCTTCCTTACCAGCTTATTAAGACGTGAGGCGTCCTTCTTCTTAATGCTTCCTCCCCAACACGCCACCACAATTAAGAGGGCGCTCTCAACAACTGACCTATAGAACATCTTCAGCATCTCACTACAGACATTGAATGACGCCAACCTTCTTAGGAAGTACAGTCGACTCTGTGCCTTCCTGCACAAGGCATCTGTGTTGGCAGTCCAGTCTAGCTTCTCGTCTAACTGTACTCCCAGATACTTGTAGGTCTTAACCTGCTCCACACATTCTCCATTAATGATCACTGGCTCCATATGAGGCCTAGATCTCCTAAAGTCCACCACCATCTCCTTGGTCTTGGTGATATTGAGACGCAGGTAGTTTGAGTTGCACCATATCACAAAGTCCTGTATCAGTTTCCTATACTCCTCCTCCTGTCCATTCCTGACACACCCCACTATGGCCGTGTCATCAGCGAACTTCTGCACATGGCAGGACTCCGAGTTATATTGGAAGTCTGATGTGTACAGGGTGAACAGGACCGGAGAGAATACGGTTCCCTGCGGCGCCCCTGTGCTGCTGACCACCGTGTCAGACCTGCAGTCTCCCAACCGCACATACTGAGGTCTATCTGTCAAGTAGTCCACTATCCAATCCACCATGTGAGAGTCTACTCCCATCTCCGTTAGTTTGTGCCTTAAGATCTTGGGCTGGATGGTGTTAAAGGCACTAGAGAAGTCAAGGAATGTAATCCTCACAGCACAACTGACCAGCTCTAGGTGAGAGAGTGATTTGTGCAGCAAATACGTGATAGCATCCTCCACTCCCACCTTCTCCTTATAAGCAAACTGAAGAGGATCCTGGACGTGCCTGGTTTGTGGCCTCAGATTCTGTATTATCAGCCGCTCCATGGTCTTCATCACGTGCGACGTCAAGGCAACAGGTCTGAAGTCATTCAACTCCTTTGGTTGTGGTTTCTTCGGTACCGGGACAATACAGTAATATAGTAACAATAATATAGTAACAACGAAATAAAAGAAAGTTAACAGTATTATGTGTATATATGTGTCAATATAATTCACAGACTATCGAGCCTGAGGGAACAAAGCTTCGAGTCTTGAGATGGTAAAGTAGGAAGTTCAGTAATCCACGGAATAAATAGCAGGAGAGATATTTGTAATCCAGGCTGAAACGTACAGAAACGGCCGTTACTTCAAAATAACCGTCGACGAAGGTATTTTCCGTTAAATCCGTCCAGATACGAGTTATCAGCGCAAGTGACCTGTCACAGGAATACCGTCTTCCAGGGGTTACCACACAACATACCCAGGCAAGGGTTAACACAAAATATTCCACATTCCACTCCTATGGATTATACGAAGTGACAGCCACACACATTCGTTGTGGTTCCGTGTCCCGATGAGCAACCAACTCTTGTGGGCATAGGAGAGTTCCAAGCCTCAGCTGCGACTAACTGAAGCGATCAGCTTTTCCAGTCTCTCTCTCTCTCTCTCTCTCTCTCTCTCTCTCTCTCTCTCTCTCGCTCTCTCTCTCTCTCTCTCCCTCTCTTTAGACTGGCCGACTGCCTGTCTGCAGATCGCTCTCTCTCTTATGGTTCAGTCCACAGTCAGCGCTGTCAGCCTGTGACTGACGTCTTAGTCCCGCCTCCTTACGCCGGCGGTCTTAAACAAACAGTCACAGTACGACCGCCGGATTGTAACAGCCTCAACACAACTTCCCGACTTTTGAACTCAATGCTTCAACTAATAAAGACAACAATGCCATTTGCCTTCTTAACTACCCGATCAATCTGTGCAGTCTCTCTCAAGGAGCGATGAAATCGGAGTCTAAGATCCCTCTGATCATCAACACTGTTCAGGGTTTTGCATTTAACAGTGTACTGTCTCATACATTCGACCTACCGAGCTGCCAAGATGATCATCATTAATCAAATCTCACTGAGATTTCTCAGGTCCTGTTGAACTTATTGCCAAGTGCACAAGTACGGGAAGGTACAGGTACAGAGAAACACTGACTTGTGGCAGTATCACAGGCAAGTACATTCAGATAACACACGGAACACAAGTTATACGATTCTCTGTCAGTAACAATCCATAAATATGTTTTATGTCATTAACAATATTTAAAGAACATTGTGTCATGATCAATATTGAAATGTGCATTTTGTATCAACAACAGACTTGGAAATGTTGAATTTGGTCCCTGTCTCCATTCCTCCTGTAATCCACAACCAGCTCCTTTGTTTTTGTCACAATGAGGGAGAGGTTGTTTTCTTGACCCCACTGTGTCGGGGTGATGACTTCTTCTCTGTAGGCTGCCTCGTTATTATTTGGGATCCGGCGGATCAATGTAATGCCGTCAGCAAATGTAATTAGCAGATTGGAACCCGCCACTGCAGCCCCACAGTGCACTATGTACTGATTGCAAAGCTACGAAATTGCCTGTGAATAGCCTCCCCTCCCCCAACTCCACTCTTTCTGCGTCACCAGCAGACTGGGACATCTCACAGCTCGCTGCCTCCGCCAGGACGTTAAACTGTGAACAACTGTGGTCAGGGACTGATCTCTGGGTACTCCAAACGCTACCTCCTTCCAGTCTGAAAACGACCCACTCATCCAGACACACACTACCGGCAGTTTATCGATCTCCAACGAAAAAGCCTAATCACCTACTCCTGAGGATCAATACCATTGCTGACTCTGAGTTTACCACCGTCAAATGCCGGGAGGGACATAATAATCAGAAAGTCTCTAGTCACAGCCGTGTAAATAAAATGTGATCTCAGTGTGTGTGTGTGGCGCATGCTCAGAATGCGAAGGAGACAGACAAACTGAGCCAAGTCACAGACTGATGAAGGGGAGAAATTATCCATTTTGATTCAGAGAGGGAAGCAGAGGGTTTGATATTCTGCCTGAAACCGGAACTGTAGCCAGTTAGAAGATGAAGTTTTGTTCCTCCAAATTGTTTTGAGCTGTGACCCTGTTTTTATCAGTAGGCACCATGGAGACTAAAATAATTTCAGTTGAAATGTTGTCCTTCACCCACTGACGTGCTTTATAAACCTTTAACACTGTACAAAATTCAAAGGATTTGTGTATGGAAATCACAAACACAACAGCACGTTTGATCCGCTGTATCTCTCAGTTCACCAGAGCTTGAACACAAAGTACACTGCAGATGCTGTGGGCAAAGCAACACGTACAAAATGCTGGAGGAACTCAGCAGGCTGGGCAGCATCGGTGAAAACGAACAGTGAACATTTCGGGCCGAGACCGAAGACCGTGACCTACAGCTTTGCACTGGGAAACGGCCGTTCACTTGCTCCGTGTGTGCGAAGAGACTCATTCAGTTAGCCCACCTTGCGATGCTCCAGTGAGTTCACAATAAATAGAGGCCACATTTCTGTACGGAGTGAGCAAAGAGTTTTACTCAATCATCCCAGATGCTGCAACACCAGCAACTTCACATCAGGGAGGAAGTTCAAATCAGCTCCGTGTTAAATGTTTAACCATCACGGTGACTGAAGGCAGCTGCAGCTTCATGAGGGACTGTTACTGTCAGATTCTGCAGTTCTTGCGGCTGCTCATCGCACCCAGGACTGAACCCTGGTCACTGAGCATTGGAGGAGTCTGTTCTGCTGATGTTAGCCTTAAACTGGACTGGTGTTTAATATTGTGGATCTGTGAACGATAAATCAGTTTGTATCAAATCCCATGTCGCAGCTACTTACTGTCACTGCCAAACTCACAATGTACACTAGAGAGGCCACTCGGTCCATCTACTCCCTGCTCATGTTTCTGTTCCATATCAGTATTTTAAAATTTATCTCTCACTCTCCCTGTTACAACTTGTCACGGCTCCGTGGGAGAAGAGATATCCCTTGAATTTCTTAGAATCAGAGAAATCTGCAGCAAATTACAGGCCCTTCGGCCCACAATGTTGTTCATTCCATGTAAGCTACTCTAGAAAATGCCTGGAATTACCCTACCACAGAAACCTCTATTTTCCTAAGCTCCATGTACCTCTCTAAGATTATCTTAAAAGACTCTATTGTACCCGTCTTTACCACCGTCGCTGGCAGGGCAGTCCTCACACCCATCACTATCTGTGACCCCTCCCTTGAAAACTATATCTCTGACATCTCCCTTGAGCTACTTAACGATGCCCTCACCCCTTTTCATGCTTATCCCCTCCCCCTTTATCTTTTCTCCACCTGGCACCTCTTTACTGGGCTTCGGCCCTCTCTTTCCCCCCATTCCTGATGAAGGGTCTCGGCCTGAAACTTTGGCTACTCCTTTCTCACGGATGCTGCCTGACCTGCTGAGTTCTTCCAGCGTTGTGTATGTAATTATGCCCCCCACATGTTAGCCAGCTCAGCCCTGGGGAAAAAAAAGCCTCTGACTATCCACACGACCAATGCCTCTCATCATCTTATACACCTGCATGAATTTCCTGCATGATTTTCCCCAGGCTAGTTAACACGATGAGCTCGCTGAGTATTTGACCTTCCCCATGGCTCCGGACTAAGGTGATTAAACTCCTTTTTCACTGCTCTTTTCAAATTTTGTGTCATTTTCACCAATTTCAAAGGACTGTGCCTCAGACACCTAGGCTGTTGCAATGCACCTCTAAAGTCTGACAGCAGACTAGCGAGTGAATCTTCGATGGAGCAGAGTCAGAAATCAAAGTGTTGCCAGCCTGAGTCAGGGCTTTGGGGCTCCAGAAAGAGATGGGGTCTGGAGGTTACGAGCAGGAGGAGGAAGAGGAACCAGACCAGCAGGATGTGGCTATGAATGAAAGATGAGAAACATTTGGAAACTGGTTAATTGAAAAACAAAATGGTTAATTTCTACAAAACATTGCAGGTAATCAGCAGATCAGTCAGCAAATGTGGAGAGGAATAAATGGGCAGCATTTAATCCGAGCCCCTTCAGCATGTCTAGACTGTGTACTCCTCTGCTTAGTTGCAGCCTGAACTGCAGAGCTCCTTCAGTATTGTGTGTGTGTGCGTCTTTGTATTTCCAGCAAAAGCAGAATCTCTTTTGTTTCACATCTGCATTTGTAAGAGGATTGTACTTTGGCATTAGATACACGAAATGCCTGTTGATATTGAGCGTATCGATTATGGGAGCCGCTTTCTGCGTTAAAAAAAGCTACTAAGTTTTCTACACACAAAAAAAAACTGAGATCTGGAAATGGAACAGGTGCTTGCAGAAAATTTTAATGGCACCATGATTACCCATAAAGCCGCGCGTGTAAAATGTCGCTGTCGTTTGAAGCACCGATCAAATGCGCAGGCGCAGTGTTGCTGCCGTCTCCGATAACTACGCATGCGCGCAGTATACAAAATGTCGGGAGGAGCGGAAAGGTAAGGACTTTTTCGACTCGAATTGAGTGACCATTGCTGTTAGAACCGGAGACTGTGGTCCGCAAACTCGGCACAGACCAGGTCTTTATCCTATCTCTCAGCCCCAAGATCCGTACACGGGCCCCGGGGAGCTTCCGGCTAATCAGGGAACCGGAGCAGATAGATCTCACAGACAGAGCTGAGCTCCAGCTATCTGAATGCAAGGATTAGGTACTCGGAAAAAGAGAACAAAATCTTTCTATCAGCTGTTGAGAAAATCACCTTTGTTCTGCATCCAACCGCAGCAAAAGAAAATCTGCAGCTGCTGGAAATCCAAGCAACACACACAAAATGCCGGAGGAACTCAGCATTAGTACTCTTTTCCATAGATGCTGCCCGGCCTGCTGAGTTCCTCCGGCATTTTGTGTGTGTTGCTTGTTCTGCCTGCTCTTGTTCTGGAGTTTTCTACACGTGAGGACATGTTTTGGCCCATTCTCTCTGGGTACATAATGATATCAAACAACTTTGCCCTGGGCAGCAAGTAGCTTTCAGATCACAAATGTGCCAGACTCCAGTGAGACAGACTACTGCTCTTCCCTTCATATTCATTGCCATCACGGAGTTCACCACCATCAGTCACCTGGGGGAGGGTTCAGAGGAAATATTTATGAACAATAGAGAAACTGGTACCTGTGTGTATTATGGTGATGCAAAATTTGCTGGGTAGTTTGCAAGTGGGAAGAAGGGGAGTGATATTTAGAAGTCCGATTTTTTAAAGCATCATTCAACAAGAAAATTGCATACAGTGACATGCAAAAGTTTGGGCACCCCTGGTCAACATTTCTGTTCCTGTGAACAGCTAAGCGAGTAAAACAATGACGGGATTTCCAAAAGGCAAATGTTAAAGATGTCACAGTGTTTAATATTTTAAGCAAGATTACTCTTTTATATCCATCTTTTACAGTTTCAAAATAACAAAAAAGGGAAAGCAAACAAAGCAAAAGTTTGGGCACCCTGCATGGTCATTACTTAATAACAACCCCTTTGGCAAGTATCACAGCTTCTAAATGCCTTCTATAGCCAGCTAAAAGTCTTTCAATTCTTGTTTGGGGATTTTTGCCCATTCTTCCTTGCAAAAGGCTTCTAGTTCTGTGAGATTCTTGGGCCGTCTTGCATGCACTGCTCTTTTGAGGTCTATCCACAGATTTTCGATGATGTTTAGGTCAAGGGGACTGTGAGGACCATGGCAAAACCTTCAGCATGTGCCCCATGAGGTAGTCCATTGTGGATTTTGAGACCGTCTACTGCCCTTCCCTTCATATTCATTGGGATTGTCATCACTGAGTTCATCATTGTCAGTCACCTGAGGGAGGGTTCAGGGAAATATTTATGTAAAATACAGAAACTGGTGTTACCTGTATGCATTGTGGTGATGCAAAAGTTGCTGGATAATTTGCAAGTGGGAAGAAGAGGAGTGATATTTGGAAGTCCAACTTTTTAAAGCACCATTTAGCAAGAAAATTGCATACAGTGATATGCAAAAGTTTGGGCACCCCAATCAAAATTTCTGTTCCTGTGAATAGCTAAGCGAGTAAAACAATGACCTGATTTCCAAAAGGCATAAAGTTAAAGATGACACATTCTTTAATATTTTAAGTAAGATTACTCTTTTATTTCCATCTTTTACAGTTTCAAAATAACAAAATAGGAAAAGGGCCCAAAGCAAAAGTTTGGGCACCCTGCATGGTCAGTACTTAGTAGCAACCCGTTTGGCAAGTATCCTAGCTTCTAAATGCTTTCTGTAGCCAGCTAAAAGTCTTTCAATTCTTGTTTGGGGATTTTTGCCCATTCTTCCGTGCAAAAGGATTCTAGTTCTGTGAGATTCTTGGGCTGTCTTGCATGCACTGCTCTTTTGAGGTCTATCCACAGATTTTCGTTGATGTTTAGGTCGGGGGACTGTGAGGGCCATGGCAAAACCTTCAGCTTCCGCTTCCTGAGGGAGTCCATTGTGGATTTTGAGGTCTGTTTACAATCATTATCCTGTTGTAGAAGCCATCCTCTTTTCATCTTCAGCTTTTTTACAGATGCTGTGACGTTTGCTTCCAGAACTTGCTGGTATTGAATTTAATTCATTTTTCCCTCTAACTGTGAAACGTTCCCCATGCCACTGGCTGCAACACAAGCCCAAAGCATGATTGATCCATCCCCATGGTTAACAGTTGGAGAGGTGTTCTTTTCATGAAATTCTGAACCTTTTTTCCTCCAAACATACCTTTGCTCATTGCGGCCAAGAAGTACTTTTTTTAACTTTATCAGTCCACAGGACTTGTTTCCAAAATGCATAAGGCTTGTTTGGATGTTCCTTTGCAAACTTCTGATGCTGAGTTTTGTGGTGATGCTGTTTTGTGGTGTGGATGCAGGAAAGGTTTTCTTCTGATGACTCTTCCATGAAGGTCATATTTGTGCAGGTGTCACCACCACTTCAGAGTCTGCTAAATATTCCTGAAGGCCTTTTGCAGTCAAATGGGGGTTTTGATTTCCCTTTCTAGCAATCCTACGAGCAGTTCTCTCGGAAGAATTTCTTGGTCTTTTAGACCTCAACTTGACCTCCACCATTCCTGTTAACTGCCATTTCTTAATTACATTACGAACTGAGGAAACGGCTGCCTGAAAACACTTTGCTGTGTTCTTATAGCCTTCTCCTGCTTTGTGGGCATCATGTATTTTAACTTTCAGAGAGTTAGGCAGGGGCTTAGAGGAGCCCATGGCTGCTGATTGTTGAGACAAGGTTTGTGAAGTCAGGGTATTTATAAAGCTTTGAAATTTGCAACACCTGGCTTTTCCTAATGAAGTTTGTGAACAAGCCATAGCCCTAACAAGGTAATTAAAAAGGTAATTGGTAAAAGTTATCTGACAGCTCAAATCTCTTGGGGTTCCCATACTTTTGCATAGTGCTCCTTTCCTTTTTTCTCACTCTAAAATTGTAAAAACAAAAATAATATACTAATCTTGCTTAAAATGTTGAAAAGAATGTTTCATCTTTAACTTTATGACTTTTGGAGATCAGTTCATCTTCCACTCAGTTAACTATTCAGAATAACAGAAATTTTGACCGGGGTGCCCAAACTTTTGCCTACCAATGTATATATGGTGTGCAAAAGCACTGGCGAGAAAATCCCTCAGGACTGCTGCAGGCCTGTTACATAGGTTGTGTTAGAGTGCGGATGAAGTCGGTGAAACCCAGAGGAGATCAAAGTGCTTATTAACAGTGATTTGCTAGCTGTAGAAATAAATACCTCTCTATATAAAATTCAGTGTGTACATATTGTTGTCACTGGGCAAAAATTTGCACAGCACAAGGATTTTGTGCACACTGGTGATTACAAATTGGAGGGAACATTGGTGGGAAGGTGGGGAGACCTCCAGTGTCCCTGATGTCCTCACCTACAAGATGTGCATCCAGCTGCAGCTTGTAACCCGGCACTTTGAGGAGCTGGAACTTGAAATGGATGAATTCCAGTTCAGCTGGGAGTCGGAAGGGGTGATAGATACAACATGAAGAGAGGTGAGTTATACCCAAGGTGCAGGACACATTAAACTGGTTGAGAGTCAGGAAGAGGAATGAGGTTAAATATCCATCGCAGAGTACTCTTGTGGCCATCCCACACAACAACAGGTGGGCCACTTTAGAAACTGTTGGGGGAGGAATTATCTGGCAGAGGTAAGTCAAAGGTGTGATAGGGGATTCGATATTTAGGGGAACATAACTAAAAGAGGATTAATATCCTAGTGGTAAGGCTTGCAAGTGCTAGTGGGGGAGTTAAACTAAAGTTACAGGCAGGGAGGGAGCCAGAATGACAGAACAAATAATGGAGGGGTGAATGGAATTGAATTGAATTGAATTGACTTTATTACTTATATCCTTTATATACATGAGGAGTAGAAATATTTGCATTACGTCTCTGACTAAATGTGCAATGTGCAATTTATGGTAATTTATAATAAATAGTATGTACAACAGGACAGTCAACATAACATAGAAATACAGTTGTATCAGCATGAATTAATCAGTCTGATGGCTTAGTGGAAGAAGCTGTCCCGGAGCCTGCTGGTCCTGGCTTTGGGATGTCCGCACCACTCTCTGCAGAGTCCTGCGACTGAGGGAAGTACAGTCCCCATACCAGGCAGTGACACAGCCAGTCACAATACTCTCAATTGTAACCCTGTTGAAAGTTCTTAGGATTTAGATCCTCATTTCAAACTTTTCAATGCTCTGACGTGAAAGAGGCACTGTTGTGTTTTTTTTCACCACACAACCGGTATGTATGGACCATATATTGTGACATTGTAGCCATGACCGGAACTTGGTTCCAGCCGACAGTCTGAGGAATTTAGAGGGACAATTTTTTCTCTAGTGATCGCAGACTATGCCAAGAAACAAAGGTTGATATATTAAGTGATTTTAATTTTCCATATATTGACTGAGAGTCCCATACTGTAAAAGGACTCGTTGGGGTAGAGTTTGTCAAATGTGCCCTTAATCGGGATGTAGAATTCCCAATGTAGAAGTGTGCAATAACTGTTAGGAAATGATCCGGGGCTGGTGACACAAAATAGTGATCATAATGCCATGAGATTCCACGTAAATATGGAAAAAGAGAGGTCTGGACCACAGGTTGAGATTCTAAATTGGAGAGAGGTCAATTTTGATGGCGTCAGAAAGGATCTGACAAATGTGGATTGGGACAGGCTGTTTTCTGGCAAATGTGTACTTGGTGAGTGGGAGTTCTTCAGAAGTGAAATTTTGCGGGTGTAGAGTTTGTACGTGCCTGCAAAACTAAAAGTTAAAAGGTAACTGGTGCAGGGAACCTTGGTTTTCAAGAGATATTGAGGCCCTGGATATTTTGTTCCTCTAAATGCCTCAGACTGTTGGGTGCTACCAAGACTCATGAATGACTACAATATCATAATTCCACACTGTGAGCTCATCGGACAATTTTTTCAGTTGTCTTCTCTTGGTTTTTAAAAGCTTTCCAATAGTTTCTGCTCTTTTGTTTGCCCTCTCTTTGGCTTTTATGTTGGCTTTGGCTTCTCATTTCAGCCACAGTTGTGTCCTCCTGCCTTTCCAATGCTTCCACTTCTTTGGGATGTGTCTATCACTCACCTCCTGAGTTGCTCCCAGAAACTCCAGCCATTGCTGCTCCATCGTCACTCCTACCAGATTCCCCTTCCAGTCAGGTTTGGCCAGCTTCTCTGTCACAGAAACATGGAGAAGGTCAGAACAGAAACATGCCCACTCTGGACGATCAGAATGGTAATCTATACAGGAGACAAAATAGATGGGGGAGGTTTTAAATAGTAGTTTAGCATCCGTATTGATTCAGGAGATGGACACAGAGTCTATAGAAGTGAGGCAAAGCAGCATCAACTTCATGGACCCTGTACAGATTACAGAGGTGGAGGTGTTTGCTGTCTTAAGGCAAATTAGTGTGGATAAATCCCCAGGGCCTGACAAGTTGTTCCCTAGGACCCTGTGGAAGACAAGTGCAGAAATTGTCGGGGTCCAAGCAGAGATATTTAAATAATCCTTAGTGACAGGTGAGGTACTGGAGGATTGGAGGACAGCCGATGTTGTTCCACTGTTCAAGAAGGGCTCTAAGGATAAATGAGAAAATGTTACGTTAGTGAGCTTGACATCAGTAGTGGGAAAGTTATTAGAACATATGTGCAGGAACCGGATATATAAGTATTTGGATCGATGTGGACTGATTAAGGATAGACAGCATGGCTTTGTGCATGGTAGGTCATGTCTAACCAATCTCATGGAGCTACTTGAGGAAGTTATCAAGAAAGTGGATGAAGACAAGGCAATGGATGTTGTTTACATCGACTTGAGGAAGGCACTTGACAAAGTCTCATTGGGAGTTTGGTCAAGAAGGTTCAGTCACTCAGCATTCAAGATGAGATAGTAAAGTGGATGAGACACGGTCTTTGGGAGAAGCCAGAGTGTGGTAGCAGATGGTTGCCTCTCTGACTGGAGGCCTGTGTCCAGTGGTTGCCACAGGGATCAGTGCTTTATCTGTTGTTGTTTGTCATCTATATCAGTAATCTGGATGATAGTGTGGTTAACTGGATCAGCAAATTTGTGGATGACACCAAGATTGGTGGTGTAGTGGACAGTGAGGAAGACTATCATGGGTTGCAGTGCGATCTGGACCAGCTGGGAAAATGGTTTGAGAAATGGAAAATGGAATTTAATGCAGATAAGTGTGAGGTGTTGCACTTTGGTATGACCTACCAAGGGAGGTCTTTCAGAGTGACTGGTCGGGCATGGAGGAGTGTTGTAGAAGAAAGAGACCTGGGAATACAAGTCCTTAATTCACTGAAAGTGGTGTCACAGTTAGATAGTGATTGAAAGCAAGATTTCAGCCCAATGGGCTTCATGAACGAAAGTACTGGCAACAATAAGTGGATGTTATGTTGACTTGTAGCAGACATTGGTGAGGCCTAATTTGGAGTATTGTGTGCAGTTTTAGTCACCAACCTACAGGAATGATGTAAAAGAGGTTGAAAGAGTTCAGAGAAAATTCACAAAGATGTTGCCAGGTCTGGAGGACTTGGGTTATAAGCAGAGATTGAACAGGTCAGGACTTTATTCCTTGGAAAATTAGAGATTTGGGGGAGACTTGATTTTGATGGAGGTAACTGCAAGCTGGCTTTCTCCACTGAGATGGTGTGTGACTACAACCAGAAGCCATGGGTTAAGGGTGAAAGGTGAAACGTTAAGGGGAACATGAGGGGAAACTTCTTCACACAGACGGTCATCCGGATGTGGAATGAACAGCCATCACGAGTGGTGCATGCAAACTCAATTTCAACATTTAAGAGGTTCGTGTAGGTGCCTGGATGGTAGGGGTATGGGAGTGGGCAGTTTAAATAGTTCAGCACAAAACAGATGGCCCAAAGAGCCTGTTTCAGTGTTGGACTGTGACAAGAACCTAAAATAATACAAAAATTCACTCTATAAGTCCTTTTAACAGCTGTGCGAACCAACCATTCATCTCAGCAGGAATTTTTTATATGGCATTAAAACTGTGGCACTTTAAGTTAATAATACATAAAAGAAAATCCCAGCTGCACGTCAAGAGACTATTTGTGTGAGACTGTTTCAGTTACTGTGGGGCCAGGCACCCATGCAGCTCAGCAGGAACAGGGAATAATACCAATGGAGAGAGTAAAACTGAGCCAAGGCACAGATTGGAGATGGCAGAAATGCCCCATTCTTATAGAGACAGGAAGAGCATCAGGGAATTGATGGTCATTCCAGATACCAGCACTCTGCACAGTCAGGAGATGATTTCTCTGTCCAACTTGGGTTGAACCTCACTGTAACAGTGTGATACCAGATCAGACCTTGTCAACTCATGTAATCTCATCTGAAATGTTGTCCTAAACCCATTGATGGATTTTGAAAATGTTTTTACAGGTTCAAAACGAGAAGGAATTTGTCTCCAGAAAGCTCACTCATGGCATGCGAGTTTTGCTGTCTCTGTCTGGATATTTAAGAAGCAGAGCAAGGGATTCAATCAAATATCCTTCCTGCTCAGACAGTGGGAATGGATTCACTCGGTCATCTCAACTGAAGGTACATCAGCGAGTTCACACTGGGCAAGGCCATTCATCTGTTCTGTGTGTGGGAAGGGATTCAATTGGTCTTCCCACCTCTGGACATATCAGTCAATTAACACCGGGCAGAGGCTAGTCATCTGCTGAAGTTCTGGGAAAGGATTCACTCCATCATCTGACCTCATGGCACACCAGCGGGTTCACACCAGAGAGAGGCAGTTCACCTGCTCGGACTGTGGGAAGGGATTCACTTGGTCGTCTGAACTACAAAGTCACCAGCGAGTTCACACTGGGGAGAGGCCGTTCACCTGCTCAGACTGTGGGAAGGGATTCACTCAGTCATCCAACCTGCAGAGTCACCAGCGAGTTCACACTGGGGAGAAGCCGTTCACCTGCTCAGACTGTGGGAAGAGATTCACTCGGTCATCTGACCTAATGGCTCACCAGCGAGTACACACTGGGCAGCGGCCGTTCACCTGCTCGGACTGTGGGAAGGGATTCTCTTTATCTTCTCGCTTACTGACACATCAGCGAGTTCACACTGGGGTGAAGCCGTTCACCTGCTCAGTCTGTGAGAAGAGATTCACTCACTTTTCCACGCTACAGAGACACAAGCTTGTTCACACTGGGGAGAAGCCGTTCACCTGCTCAGTCTGTAGGAAGGGATTCACTCAGTCATCCAGTCTGCAGAATCATCAGCGAGTTCACACTGGGGAGAAGCCATTCACCTGCTCAGAATGTGGGAAGGGATTCACTGAGTCATCACACCTACAGAGACACCAGCGAGTTCACACTGGGGAGAAGCCATTCAACTGCTCATTCTGTGAGAAGAGGTTCACTAACTCTTCCACCCTACAGAGTCATCAGCGAGTTCACACTGGGGAGAAGCCATTCACCTGCTCAGTCTGTGAGAAGGGGTTCACTCATTCTTCCACCCTACGGAGACACCATCGAGTTCACACTAGGGAGAAGCCGTTTACCTGCTCAGTCTGTGGGATGAGATTCACTGATTCATCCTACCTACAGAGTCACCAGCGAGTTCACACTGGGGAGAAGCCGTTCATCTGCTCAGTCTGTGGGAAAGGATTCACTCTGTTATCCAACCTGCAGTGTCATCAGCGAGTTCACACTGGAGAGAAGCCATTCACCTGCTCAGACTGTGGGAAGGGATTCACTGTTTCAGCTAGCTTAATGGCACACCAGCGAGTTCACACCGGGGAGCGGCCGTTCACCTGCTCAGACTGTGGGAAGGGATTCACTTTGTCATCTAAACTACTGAAACACCAGCGAGTTCACACTGGGGAGAAACCATTCACCTGCTCAGTCTGTGAGAAGAGATTCACTGACTCTTCCGCCCTACAGAGACACCAGCGAGTTCACACTGGGGAGAAGCCATTCACCTGCTCAGTCTGTGGGAAGGGATTCACTCAGTCATCCCACCTACAGAGTCATCGGCGAGTTCACACCAGGGAGAAGCCGTTCACCTGCTGAGAATGTGGGAAAGGATTCGCTCAGTCATCCCAACTGCTGGCACACCTGTCAGCTCACAATGGGGAGTGGCCGTTGTTAGGATTCCCTAGGTTTCGTTTACTGTGGACTGTCATTTTGAGAGAAAGAGAGAGATTAAGAAAGTGAATCAGTCAGACTTGCAGCTTGTTTAGTTTTAACCAAAGACACAGACACTCAGAGTGAGACGGAGACAAAGGAGGAAAAATGGAAGGTTCAAAACAAGGGAAATATGGCCAAAGCTCATTGTTTAGAACTTCCCTATGCCCACAGGTGTGGGTTAATTATCGATTCAGCATACATCAAATGTGTGGTTCTCACCTCTTTTGATCCATGGGAGTGTATCTGATTTGGGGTATCCTGTGAAGACCACTTATGTGTTAACCCTTGCCTGGGTGTGGTGTGGTAATTCACTTGAAGACAATACCACTTTTGACAAGTCACTTTAGGTGGTAATTTGTATGTGGATTTGGAACAAAGACCGATAAAATCTACAGTGACTGTTCTCTGGTTTTACCACCATGGAACCTGTGGAATTCGACATATTTGCCTTCTCTCAACATTGACCCTGGATTACAAATATCTCCCTCTCATCACCTATTCTGTTGTTGAATTGAACTTTCGTACTTTACCATCTCAAGACTCCAAGCCTTGTTTCCCCCGAGCTCAATAGTTTTGGAGTTATATTTACACACATATATACACATAAGCAAGATTAATAAAAGTTAACATTGTTAAGTTACTATATTATAAGTAGATTCTAATAAAGATAGTTTTAGCATCAAAAACAGACTCCACGTATATCTATTGCTGCTAGTTCGTTTCTAAATCGTTACGGTTTGTAACAAAATTGGGGTCGGCGTCCAGGATATGAACAGATTAGTGGCGTATTGATTAATTATCGATTTCATTGGAGAAATCCCTTTTGATTTATTTCTGTGTGGAAAATCAGCAGCAATGGATGCTTATAGATGTCGGGAAGTGCCAGCCTCTGAGGCATCGGAGGACGCCAAAAGGATTGAGTTGTTGAGCTAAAAGGTTAAAACTTGCTAAGGGGAAATCGACAATGAGGAGGGCACAGATGCAGAGGATAATAGCTGAACATTATGTATCTGAGGGTGTGCTTAAAGTGGAGGAGTTGGAGGTGTTTCCTGAAAGTAAACCTAGTGTGCTTGAACTCCCGTACAAATGAGAAAAATTAAAGAAGGAGGCTGCGGAAAGGCAGAGGCAGTTTGAGCCTGGAGAGGCAGAAAAACAGAAGGAGGAAGCAGAAAGACAGAGGCTGTTCGAGCTGGAAAAGATAGATTTCAGCAAAGGGGTCTAGCCTTAGACGCTGGTGATAATTTTGAGGCCAGTCGTGAAGTTAAATTGGTACCTCCATTTGACATGGCGGTGGTTGATAAATACTTCCAGCATTCTGAGTGGGTTGCTCAGAGTTTAAAGTGCCCAATAGAGGGTTTGTTCTCTTACAAATTGTAATTAAGGGCAAGGCTCAGCAAGCCTATTATGCTTTGACAATCGATGAAGCAGCTGATTATGACACAGTGAAACAGGCTGTGTTCAAAGCTTACGAGTTGGTCCCAGAATCCTACAGGCAGAAGTTTAGAAATTTGTGGAAATCTGTGAACCATACTTATATGGAATTTGCTTATGAGAAGTTTGTGTGTTTTAATGGCTGGTTCATATATAAAAATATAAGTGATGATTTTAACAGCTTGAAAGTGTTGCTTTTAATTGAAGAATTCAAAAGGTGCGCCCATGATAACATAAAGACGTATTTAGATGAAAAGGATGCCTCCACTTTGCAGGCGTCTGCTAGATTAGCAGATGTTTGCTTTAACTCATAAGGTTAAATTTACCCAGAGTAAGAACTTCCAAAACAGTACCAGGGATAACCAGGTTAAACCAGTAATTAAAGCTGGGACTAGTGACAAGAGTAAGGATGAAGGGAAGCAGTTGAAGGAGAAAAATTCTGGTCTTACTTGTTACTATTGTAAGAAAGCTGGTCATATGATTGCTAATTGTTCCATCCTGAAGAAGAAAAAGGAAATGGAGGTAGTCCCAATTGCCTGTGTTCAGTATGTTGAAGCACCTGTAAAGCCACAGGGTTCTGAACATTCTGTTGAGGTTCAGTTAACGTCTGAGAGGTCTGACCGAGTTGAGAAGGGATTCGATCATTTTAGGTCAAATGAGTTTGTATTAGTAAAGGAAGGGTCAACCCGGGTACCAGTGAAAATTCTTCGAGTTTCTGGGTCTTCTCAGTCACTTATATTCGACCGCGTTCTAAAATTTGGCGATGAGTCTAACACTGGTGAGGTAAATCTTATTAAAGGCATTGGGGGCGGCATGGTTTCTGTGCCATTGCACAAGGTAACTTTACATTCAGGGATGGTTTTGGGACCTGTTAATATTGGATTATGCTCCAGTTTACCGGTGGAAGATGTTACTTTGCTGTTAGGGAATGACCTGGCAGATGGTAAAGTTGTTCCTGCAGTGCAGTAAACAACTGACCCAACCACTGACGACCACAGATGGATTTTAACATTTATCCTTCCTGCGCAGGAACTCGAAGTATGGCTAAAATGTCTGCCGACGCTGACGAGTTTATAGCAGAACAGAACCGAGACCCTGAGATTGAAGCTTTAAAAGAAACAGCTCTCTCAGATGATGAGATTAAGAAAGTGCCAGATAGGTATTATCTCAAGGATGGAGTGTTAATGCAAAGGTGGAAGCCACTTACTATACCAGTGAGTAAGGAATGGGCAATTGTTCACCAAGTTGTAGTTCCTAAAGTTTATAGGACTGAAATTTTAACTTTGGCCCACAGTATGCCTTTAGGTGGCCATTTTGGAGTGAATAAAACTGTCAACAGGATTATGAAATAATTCTACTGGCCTAATCTGAGGAAAGATGTGACCTTTTGCAGAACCTGTCACACTTTTCCAGCTGTGGGTAAACCTAATCAGGTCACGACAGTGCCCCACTGTGGTCTATACCTGCATTCGGTGAACCCTTTTCAAAATTTATAGTGGATTGTGTTGGCCCATTGCCAAAGACTAAAGCTGGCCATCAGTATCTGCTAACTATTATGTGTACTGTATCCAGATTCCCAGAGGCAATGCCTCTCAGAAATATTAAAGCTAAAAATGTGTCGAAGGCTCTTACCAAGTTTTTTTTTACTTTATCTGGTTTGCCTAAAGAAATCCAGTCTGATCAAGGAAGCAATTTTACTTCTGGATTATTCCAGCAGGTAGTTTATGAACTGGGAGCTAAACAAATTACATCATCTGCGTACTATCCAGAATTACAATGGGTTCTAGAAAGATTTCATTCTCCCCTCAAAACAATGATTAAGACACAATGTGTTCCACACTGTCTCTCTCTCTCAGTCCGTGCCTTGTAAGGGCTTGAAAAATACATCATCGGACGAATGCACCCACACGCCAAAAAAGACATACTGTATTGAAAATGGAAAAGACTGGGATGAAGGAATAAATTTGCTTTTGTTCGCAGTAAGAGAGTCGGTACAGAAATCACTGGGCTTTAGTCCATTTGAATTTGTATTTGGTCATAGAGTGAGGGGACGTTTGACCTTGTTAAAGGAACAGTGGATTGATGGGGATGTACATGTTAACTTGATAGACTATGTTTTGAGGTTCAACAATGAACTACTCCAAACCTGTAGTCTGGCGAGACAAAACTTAAAGATTTCTCAAAACAAAATGAAGTGTTGGTTTTGTTACGAAGGATGAACAACTCTGATGGCAGAAGGGTGCAGAGTGGCCCCTGCCCCCCCCCCTTTTGGAGAATCGCAAATCACTACTATTTCGATGCTGCTACCAAGGAAGTAAGAGAGACAGAAGGAAATCTGCCAGGGCAGTTGTTATTGATAACAGCTCATGAAAGAGAATGAGAGAGAGAGAGAGACAGCTAAGAGACACAGATAAGGAGGAACGTCTCCTACTGACAAAAGAGGAGATTTAATGCTATTGTCTTTTGGAGAAGGATTGCTTACTTGGTACTGTTCTATTCATTGAAATCCCTCAGGGGACAGCCAGAGTGGGTTGGTTTGATGGGTTACGTCAGTCAAACCTGATTGACACCTGAGACCCCATGAGTGGGGATAAAAGTGAGGTCTGGGGTAACACCCCTCAGACGCACCGGGAGAAACGCTAGTGAGCATCAGAAACCCACGAGACAGGGTTGGACATCGAAGACCGTACGAAGGGTCGGTAAATTTTAACTCACAGTGTTTTACAGCGAGGCCGGTGGGGGCTTGTGTGTGTGTCCACCCTTGCCTGGGTGACGTGTCCACCACGGAAGAACGGTATGGCTAAAGGACGGAGGGGTCATACCTGAATGGTCACAACAACAACGCATCGACGGATCAAAATCGTAAAGGACGGTTGGCAAGATAATAACTGTTACTGTTCACACGTTCTCTCTCTCTCTCCCTCTCCCTCTCCCTCTCCCTCTCCCTCTCCCTCTCCCTCTCCCTCTCCCTCTCCCTCTCCCTCTCCCTCTCCCTCTCTCCAAGCAACTACAGCAGCCTGCATAAACTCAACTGAACTTTATATTTCTATCTGTCATTTCATTATCCCCTAGACAACGATAGAGCTTGTTTCAGTAGTGATTATTATTATTCCCGCACTTTTAGTTTTAGTATTGCTAACATATATTCTCTGTATATTCGCATTGATATTATTTTGTATATTTTTGCTAATAAATATTGTTGAAAATAGTATCACCAGACTCCAACGGACACTTCTATCTTTGCTGGTAAGACACCCAGTTACGGGGTTCGTAACAGTTTGATAAGCGAGCTTGCGAAAGAAAATACCAGGTGGGGGATAAGGTGTTTACCTTATCTCCAATGTTGACAAATCCACTTCAGGCGAAACTCAATGGACCCTATAAAATAATCTCTCAAATTAATAATGTGAATTATGTTATCAAAACACCCGACCGATATAAACTAACACAGGTGGTACAGATAAATATAATGAAGCCTTATTTTGACAAGCAGGCACCATCTATGAGTGTTGTTGTCAAAACATATGAATCTGGTAACCCTGAGAATGAAACAATTGACTCGTCTGAGACTTTTCACAAGCCAAACATGGTCCCAGTTAGACTAATGAACTTGGTTGTTCTAGAAATGCTGAGAAAGATCTTAGAAGGTTTTTTGGGAATGGATGGATGTTACCGTAAGTTCTGTAACAACTTTGCTGGTATTGCTCTTCCTCTGACTAATTTACTGAAGAAGGGTGAAAAGTTTGTTTGGGCAGAGCCTTGTCAGAAGGCATTTGATCGATTGTTACCAGTATTTGAGATTAGGCCAATCAATGTAGTGCTGTCAGCAAATTTAAATAGCAGATTGGAGCTGTGGGCAACACAAGTCATGGGTGCACAGAAAGTAAAGGAGGGGGCCAAAGAGACAACCCTGTGGGTTTTGTGTCCAGAGGGTCAGAGAGAGAGAGGAGATGGAGCCCACTCTTACCACCTGCCGGCAATCTGACAGGAAGTCCAGGATCCAGCTACACAAGGCAGGGTGAAGGCCAAGGTCTCTGAGCTCCTTGTCGGTACTTCACGCCTTCGTATGGCCACTGCTCTGCCCATGATTGCAAGGAACTGCAGAGAACTTTGGAGAGCAGAGAACATCAGAGAAACAAGCCTCAACTCCATGGACTCTCCCGACACTTCCCCTCCCTCGGAAAAGCAGGCCATGTACTCAAAGATCCTCACAACCTGGATATTCTTGCTGCAAACCCACTCCCACATTGGCGGAGAGATACAAAACCCTTTAAGTGCGTACAACCAGGCTGAAGGACGGCTTCCAGTCTGCAGTTATAAGCCAAATGAATCATAAAATGGACTCGACCTCACAATGTAACTCGACATGACCCTGCACCATATGTCTATCTGCACTGCACTTTCTCTGCAGCCATAATGCTTTGTTACAGTTATTGTTTTGTCGTATATCAGCTCAATGCACTGTTGTAATGTATCAATCTGTGTGGATGGTACGTCAGGCAAGATTTTCACTGTAGCTCAGTACGTGATGATAATAAACAAATTTCCCCATTTTAATTGTGTGGAAATATTAGACAGACTAAGCTTTTGCTCTGGAACCACAGAAGGAAACTGAACTGTTGTCATTTCTGTGGAAATCTAATATCTGGAAAATGCTTCAATCTCACATTACGATCTGCAGTAACTGGGATCAGGTGACCGGTGGTGGGTCTCCTATATCAATATCAGAATCAGGTTTAATAGCACCGGCATGTGTCATGAAATTCGTTGTTTCTGCGGTAGCAGTAGAACCTAATTCTTAACAAAAGATTTTAACAATTGTGATTTAAAGTAAGAATATATATAGTGCAAAAATAGAAAAAATAAAAATGTAATAAACTATTTTAATTGTGTGGAACTATTTGACTGACTGGGTTGTTGCTTTGGAAATTCTGAAGTGAAGCTGAATTAAACTTTACACATTTATGAGAAGCTCAGATAAATGCAAATAGCTAAATTCTCACATAAATGGGTCAAACACCCAGAAACATTGGCAACACTTCAGCACGTTGAAACAGTGAATGAAACATGCAGAAAATATTGCAGGAAAAAAAACATTGTCCACCCACAATGAGAGGACGTGACAGATCCGGATCTCACTGCCTTGTCTGAACGGGGAAAGATGAAGCTACACGTACACGTAGAGCAGTGACCCGCAGATGCTGCAGATCTGCAGAAAAACGTGAACGGGAAACGGGATCAGGTGACGGGTGGAGGGTCTCCCTCCTGAACCGGTGACACTGCTGCTCTCCACTCACACGCTGCCCGAACCATCCGCCGCTTTCCAAAAATTATTCCATATTTACACCAGATACATGTCTACTTTTCCACGCCATATCTACCCCGATCCCTTTCCCTCTACCCCCAGGTCACAGAGTCACAGGCTCGATTCCCATCCAGGTCCGAAACATAATTCAATCCCAAACAGGAAGTGTTCACGTTTCATTTAAATCAGTTCTGTGTTTATAAACACTAATTTCTATTCACATTCCTCCGGCTTCAGTGGACAGGAACACTGAAACATCGTGAGAAACAGCAGGAGGTGGCCATTCGGCCCATCTAACCATCATCAAGATGGCGGCTGCTCTCCCATTTCAGCCACGTTTCTGTCCGATCTTCATTTCCTCGATCCCTTCGGTCACGACACATCTGCCGGCCTCTTTTCTACGTGAGGACGACCATTGAGTCTTCACCGCCCTCTGTGGAGGGGATTTACAGATATTCACCACCCTCGGAATGGAGACTTTTCCCCTCATCACAGTCCCGGACAGTCCATCCCCTTTTTCAGAGACTGGAATCCCTGGTTCAACCGGTAATGATGTTCAGAGTTATCACATTTGATCTTTCTTCAAGTTATGACCCCACCACCCCAGGGATCAGTCAGGTGAATCTTCATTGCACTCTATAACAAATACTCTCTAACCTCTTTGTTCATCCTCTATGGAATTAATTTCCATCTTCTGCAGCCCCGTGTTGCCTCAACTACTCACCTGCCACCCTTGTCACTATTTTCACATTCCACCTCCCCCTCACCTGGATCCACCTCTCACTCCTCAGCTCTTGCCCCATCCCCACCCCTCACCTCTTTTCTCTGACTATTTCCCGTCCACACTCTGTCCAGAGGGAGGGACTCGGCCCGAAATGCTGACGGTCCACTTCCCTCCACAGATGCTGTTCGACCCACTGAGTTCCTCCGGCAGTTTGTTCTTTGGTCTGTATAACCCGTGTTAATATGGGGAGCGGGATTTTACACCATATTGCAGGGTTAGGGTTAGGGTTAATGGACTTTTCGGTGAGAGAACAACATTTATCACGGGTTTCATCACAAAATCCAGTGTTGTGGGATGTAAAGTCCCCTGTTATGTGTCCGGCTGTGCCGTTTTGTTGGTGGAGTGGGCAGCGTGGTGTTTGTCTCGATTCGGGTCACAACACCAGAATTGCCAGCGGGGTCCACACACAGAGTATTAGTCAACAGAAAACCTCTCGTCCCTGCAGTCTTTGTCTCCTGGTAAACTCCACCCTGACAGTGTGGACCATAGATACCCCTTCCTCTCAGAGTCAGGGAATCATTCAGACAGCTGATCGCTGAGAGGAATTATATTTATTAGTCATTAAAGTTCACCCAGATTCGTTTGGACGGATTTGATGTGGAGTTCGGGGTGTCACAGTGAAAGGGCGGGACGGCCGAACTCTCTCCGTTGTCCAATCATCCTTCCAGGTGAGGCGACACTTCACCTGTGAATCTTTCGGGGTCGCCTATTGTGTCCGCTGCTCCCGATGCGGCCGCCTCTACACTGGTGACACCGGATCCTCCGCAGTTGTGCGGGGTAGGAATGTTTTTTAACGGGTGTCGATATTTTTCTTCCCTTTTGTGCGAGAGGGGTGGGTTTTGGAGGTTGATGATCGGGATGCCGTCCTTTTTGATGCGGGGGGTGTGGAGGGAGTTTCATTTTTTTTTCTCTCTGAACGACTTTCATGTTTTCTTTGTTTCTTGGTTCTCTGGAGAAGAAAAAAAAACAGCGTTATTTATGAATACCTGCTTTGATAATAAATTAACCTTTGAACTATCCACTCCGAGTGGGACGTACTTAGTCAGTCAGATAGGAACAGTCTGTGAATTCTCCCACCCAATTCACCAATTCCCCTTACACCACAGATATATCTGTCCAGATACTCCCCACACAAGACAGGCTGGAGCCAAAAATATTTACCATATGACAGACCCTAAATACAAATTACAAAATAGTCATAATGGCTTACACACAGAGAACAGACAGAAGCTGTCCTATCTCTACACATGAGTGCACAAGGAGATAAGCATCCTGAAACCCTAGCTAGCTACCCTGAAGAAGAAATATGGCTCAGCACGGCTTAGCACATTGGTTGATCATCAGAAGTTTCTTTCAGAAAAACAGGCTGCTATTTTTTAATGTAGAGTTAACCCTTTTACATACTTTATCATTCCCTCCTTTAGATCATTACACGATCAACAAAGCAGTAACTTTTTATAGAGAAAGCAACCAAGTACAGCATTAACTTCTTAGTGGGTAAAAACGGCATACCTCAGTAATTATAACAATGATATGTACAACCATTTGGACATAATGCAATATCTTGCCCCACATATTACCGACAGGTCTTCGAAGATCACCATTTCGACCCTTCGGTGAACCCGTGTAAATCCTGCCCTACTCTCTTGATACTGTCAGTCTCCTTGGCAGTGTGCTTGGAGAGGGATGTAACGTTAGTAGACTCATCAGGGATATAGGGGCAGCATTCTGTGTCAATAATAGCACAGGTTCCCCCTTTCTCAGCTGGGATAAAATCTAAAGCCGTACAATTCTGTACGACTATTTGCCGGATTGCAATCATTTCAGTGGATATTTCTGTTACCTGGGCCTGTGTTTCTGTCAGGGCCCCTGCAGTATTGTGGCCAGCTCCTCAAGTGCTTATAGCCAAATTGATTATCTCTCGTGAATTACTGGCTACTCCATAGGAGAGAAAAGCGATAATCCAAAATCGCTCAGTCTCAGTTATTCCTCTCGGCTGATGGGCACCTGCGGTTCTGGCCAGGATGCATGTTTCCCTGTATAGGAAGCTCAGTTTGGTGGGGGCCTGCGATACCATCCCTCAAAACACCGACAGCCACAGTCATCTCTGACTGGACCACAGTTCCTCACTCTCTTCCCCAGGTGTTATTTGAGGAAGCCCAGGCTGAGAGTTCCTCACTCTGGTTGATCAGGATTACAGACATTGGAATCATAGTTTAACCCAGCAGGCCCTTAGTTCTACCTGTTTGGCAAGGTGTGACAGAGAGACAGAAAGGTGTTAACATGGGGGCCCCCAGAAAGACATAAACACGAACACCTCTGTTACATTCCTGTAACCGTTTAAATGAACCAGCAGCAATAGACCACACCTGGAGTGTGGTTTTGATGTTAAAACCGCTGTCTTTATCCGTATCTACTTATAATATAACAAATTAAGCAAAATAATCAAAAGCTAAAAGTGTTATGAGCACACATATGTGTAAATATAACTCCCAAACCACTGAGCGCAGGGAATACCAAGCTTAAAGTCTTGAGATGGGAAAGTATGAAAGTTCAGTTCATCCACGGAATCAAAGACGAGAGAGAGATATTTGTAATCCAAGGTGAATGTCAGGAGAAGGCAATTACGTTGAATTCCACAAATTCCACAGTGGTAAAACAAGATAACAGTCGCTGTAGGTCTTATCCGTCGTTGTTCTAAATCCACATACGAATTATCTCCAAAAGTAGCTTATCACAGGAGTACTGTCTTCAGAAGGAACTACCACCCAGGCAAGGGTTAACGCACAGGTAGATTCCGCAGGGTACTCCCAATCCAGATCCAAATCACAAAGTATTACCGACAGTGATTTCCACAGAATATCCCTTCTCACAAGTGTTTACCACATAACACACCCGAATCCAGCTAAGGGTTAACAAAAGTGGTAGGCAAGGGATACTCCAACAAAATCCCCAGATGGATTGTACGAATCATCACCAACAGTGATTGTTCACAGGGGTACCTCTTCAAGTGAATTACCACCCCCAGGCAAGGGTTAGCACAAGTGGTCCTCACAGGATACTCCCAAACCAACAGATCCACTCCAATGGATCAAACAAAGTGACAATCACACATTCGGTATACGCTGGATCAATAGTCAACCCACCTTGTGGGCACAGGAGAGTCCAAACAGTGGCCTTTGGCCTGTAGGAACCTTTGTTTCGAACTTTCCATCTTCTTTCTTTCTCTCTGGCTGACTGTGTGTCCTTGCTTAAATAAAACAAACTGTGAGCTATGTAAACACAAGCTGCAAGCAAGTGTAAACACGCTGCATCGTCAAATAGTTCCGCCCCTCTCTCTCTCTCAGTAAGAATCAAACAGGGGCCGGGAAAGCCAGGCTTGTATACACAGGAATTTAGAAGGAGAATTTAGAATTTAGTATTTTCTCCGTGGGTCGCTTTTTTAGTTATCTTCTGTTGCTCTTTAAAAGTTTCCAAATCCTCTGGCTTCCCTCTCACCTTTGCTCTGTTACACATCTTCTCTTTTATTTTTATACTGTCCTTGACTTCCTTGTCAGTCATGGTCGCCCCTACTATCCTTAGCTGGCTTTTACCACTGAAATGGTGCGGGACTACAACCAGAGGCCATGGGTTAAAGGTGAAAGGTGAAATGTTAAGGTGAACATGAGGGGAACTTCTTCACACAGACGGTCATCCGGGTGTGGAATGAACAGCCAGCACAAGTGGTGCATGCGAGCTCAATTTCAACATTTAAGCGGTTCGTGTAGGTACCTGGATGGTAGGGATGTGGGAGTGTGCAGTTTAATTAGTTCAGCACAAACCAGATGGCCCAAATGGCCTGTTTCTGTATTGTAATTTTCCACAAGAACCTGAAGTAACGCTAATATTCACTCTAAGTCCTTTTAACAGCTGTGCAGACCAACCATTCACCTCAGCAGGGATTTTTTATATGGCGTTAAAATTGTGGAACTTTAAGTTAATAATACGTGACAGAAAATCCCAGATGCACGTCAGGAAAGACTATTTGTGTGAGAGTGTTTCATTTACTGTGGGGCCAGGTGCCCATGCAGCTCAGCAGGAAGAGGGAATAATACCAATGGAGAGAGTCAAACTGAGCCAGGGTACAAATTGCAGATGGCAGAAATGCCCCATTCTTATAGAAATAGGAAGAGCATCGGGAAAGTAATGGTCATTCCAGATACCAGCACTCTGCCCAGTCAGGAGATGATTTCTCTGTCGAACTTGGGTTCAACCTCATTGTAACAGTGAGGACCAGCCAGATCAAAACTTGGCGACTCAAGCAATCTCATCTGAAATGTTGTCCTACAGCCATTGATGGACTTTGTAAATCATTACACGGGTTAAAACGAGAAGGAATTTGTCTCCAGGAATCTCAAACACAACACGCCAGTTTTGCTGTCTCTGTCTAGGTATTTAAGAAGTGGAGCGAGGGATTCAATCGACTATCCTTCCTACTCAAGACTGTGGGGAGGGATTTATTCGGTCATCTGACTAACTGGCACGCCCGTCAGTTTACACAGGAGAAAGGCCGGTCACCTGCTCAGACAGTGGGAATAGATTCACTCGGTCATCTCAACTGAAGGTACATCAGCAAGTTCACACTGGACAAGACCATTCACCTGTTCTGTTTGTGAGAAAGGATTCAATTGGTCTTCCCACCTGCGGACACACCGTCAGTTTACGCCGGCAAAGGCTGGTGATCTGCTGAATTTGTGGGAAAGGATTCACTCAATCATCCGACGTAATGGCACACCAGCGGGTACACACTGGGGAGAGGCCATTCACCTGCTCAGAATGTGCGAAACGATTCACTCGGTATTCCGACCTACAGAGACACCAGCGAGTTCACACTGGAGAGAGGCCGTTCACCTGCTCAGAATGTGGGAAGAGATTCACTCGGTCATCCGACCTACAGAGACACCAGAGAGTTCACACTGGGGAGAAGCCCTTCATTTGTTCAGAATGTGGGAAGCGATTCACTCGATCTTCCACCCTACAGGTACATCAGCGAGTTCACACTGGGGAGAAGCCGTTCACCTGCTCAGTCTGTGGGAAGGGATTCAGTCAGTCATCCAACCTACGGAGTCACTTGCGAGTTCACACTGGGGAGAAGCCGTTCACCTGCTCAGTCTGTGGGAAGGGATTCCGTCATTCATCCAACCTACAGAGTCATCAGCGATTTCACACCGGGGAGAGGCCATTCACCTGCTCAGTCTGTGGGAAGGGATTCACTCTATCACACCACCTACAGAGACATCAGCGAGTTCACACTGGGGAGAAGCCGTTCACCTGCTCAGTCTGTGGGAAAGGATTCACTCAGTCATCCACCCTACAGAGACACCAGCGAATTCACACTGGGGAGAAGCCGTTCACCTGCTCAGTCTGTGGGAAGGGATTCACTCTATCACACCAGCTACAGAGACACCAGCGAATTCACACTGGGGAGAAGCCGTTCACCTGCTCAGAATAAGGGAAAGGATTCACTCAGTCATCCCACCTACTGCCACATCAGTCAGTTCACAATGGGGAATTGCCGTTGTTATAAATCCCTAGATTTCGTTTGCTGTAGACTGCCAGTTTAAGAGAGAGAAATTAAAAAAGTTAAATCAGTTTGACTTGCAGCTTGTTTACATCGCTTACAGCTTGTTTAGTTTTAACCGAGGACACAGACACTCAGTCAGACGGAGACGAAGTAGGTAAAATGGAAGGATCAAAACCAGGGAACTAGTGGCCAAGGGTCACTGATTGCAATTTTCCTATGCCCACAAGGGTGGGTTAATTATCGATTCAGCGTACTCAAATGTGTGGTTGTCACCTCGTTTGATCCGTAGGAGTGGATCTGATTTGGGGTATCCCGTGAAGACCACTAATGTATTAACCCTTGCCTGGGTGTGGTGGGGTAATTCACTTGAAGACGATACCCCTTGTGACAAGTCACTTTCCGTGATAATTCGTATGTGGATTTGGAATGATGACGGATAAAATTTACAGCAACTGTTGTCTCGTTTTACCACCATGAAACCTGTGGAATTCAACATAATTGCCTTCTCTCAACAGTTACGCTGGATTACAAATATCTCTCTCATCACCTATTCCATGGTTGAACTGAACTTTCATACTTTGCCATCTCAAGACGCCAAGCCTTGTTTCTCCCGAAATCAATATTATATTTGCACACATATATACACATAACACATTTGTTTATCTTGTTTAAGTTATTATATTATAAGTAGATTCTAATAAAGTTGGTTCTAACATTAAAAACAGACTCCAGGTGTAGCCTATTGCTGGTGTTCGTTTCTAAAGCGTTAAAATTCATAACAAAATTTGGGCCTGCGTCTGGGATATGAACAGATTTGGGGGCGTAGTCATTAATTATCGATTTCATTGGGGAAATTCCTTTTGATTTATTTGTGTGTGAAAAATCTGTAGCAATGGATGTTGATAAATGTCTCGAAGTGACAGGCATTGGAGGACGCCAGAAGGATTGAGTTGTTACATATTGGTAAAAGGTTAAAACTTGCTAAGGGGAAATCGACAATGAGGAGGGCACAGATGCGGAGTGTAATAGCCGAACATTATGTATCTGAGGGTGTGTTTAAAGTGGAGGAATTGGAGGTGTTTCCTGAACGTAAACCTAGTGAGCTTGAGCTCCAGTACGTGAGAAAATTAAATGCGGAGGCTGTGGAAAGGCAGAGGCAGTTCGAGCTGGAAAGGATAGAGAGATTGCAGCAAAGGGGTCAAACGTTAGACTCTTGTGATAAGTTTAAGGCCAGTCAGGAAGTTAAATTGGTGCCTCCAGATGGCTGCTCAGAGTTTAATGTGGCCAAAAGAGGTTTGGCCTATTCTCTTACAAAGTGTAATTAAGGGAAAGGCTCAGCAAGCCTATTCTGCTTTGACAGTTGATGAAGCAGCTGATTATGACATAGTGAAACAAGTTGTGCTCAACGCTTACGAGCTGGTCCCAGAAGCATACAGGCAGAAGTTTAGAAATTTCAGGAAGGCTGTGAACCAAACTTATATGGAACTTGCTTATGATCAGTTTTTGTGTTTAGCTGCTGTAGCACATATAAAAATATAAATGATTTTAACAGTTTGTAAGAGTTGATTTTAATTGAAGAATTCAGAGGGTGCGTGCCTGATGACATAAAGAGATATTTAGATGAAAAGGATGCTGCCACTTTGCAGGAGTCTGCTGGATTAGCAGATAAGTTTGCTTTAAGTCATAAAGTTCTGAACATTCTGTTGAGGCTCAGTTAAGGAAAAAGGAAAAGGAGGCAGTCCCGAATGCCTGTGATCAGTCTGTTGAAGCACCTGTCAACCCACAGGGTTCTGAACATCCTGTTGAGGCTCAGATAAGGATTTGAGAGGTCTGACCCAGTTAAGATGAGATTCGATCATTTTATGTCAGATGGGATTGTATTATTAAAGGAAGGGTCAACCCCGGTACCACTGAAAATTGTTTGAGATACAGGGGCTTCTCAGTCACTTATGTGAGACAGCATTCCAAAGTTTGGTGATGAGACTGAAACAGGTGAGGTAAATCTTATTAAAGGCATTGGGGGCGGTGTGGTTTCTGTTCCATTGTACAAGGTAACTTTACAGTCAGGGTTGGTTTCGGGACCTGTTAAAATCGGATTATGCTCCAGTTTACCGGTGGAAGATGTTACTTTGCTGTTAGGGAATGACCTGGCAGATGTTAAAGTAGTTCCTGCAGTGTAGTTGACAACTAAGCCAACCACTGACGACACACAGATGGATTTTAACATTTATCCTTCCTGCCCAGTAACTCAAAGTCTGGTTAAAAAGTCTGCCGACGCAGACGGTTCTGTGCAGCATGATTCTGATACCCATGATAGCCAAAATCGGGATTCAGGTTATGATGACTTGTCAGGAATTTTTCTGCCTTCATTGTTTCAACAGGATTCAGGTGGCAAGTTTGATGAAAAAGATTTATCCCTGTCTAGGAAGGAGTTTATAGCAGAACAGAACCGAGACCGTGAGACTGAAGCTTTAAAAGAAACAGATCTCTCAGATGATGAGATTAAGAAAGTGCCAGTAGGGTATTATCTCAAGGATGGAGTGATAATGAGGAAGTGGAGGCCACCTGCTATACCAGAGAATGAGGAATGGGCAATTGTTCACAAAGTTGTAGTTCCTGAAGTTTATAGGACTTAAATTTGAACTTTGGCCCACAGTATGCCCTGAGGTGGCCATTTTCGAGTGAATATAACTGTAAACAGGTTTATGAAATAATTTTACTTGCTTAATTTCAGGAAAGATGTGACCTTTTGCAAACTTGTCACACTTGTCCATTTGTGGGTAAACCCCACCAGGTCACCCCAGTGGCCCCACTGTAGTCTATACCTGCATTCGGTGAACCCTTTTCTAAAGTTATAGTGGATTGTGTTGACCCATTGCCGAAGCCTAAACCTGGCCATCAGTAACTACAAAGTATTATGTATACTGCATCCAAATTCCCAGAGGCAATACCTTTCAGAAATATTAAAGCTAAAACTGTAGCGAAAGTTCTTACCAAGTTTTTTTTTCACTTTTTCTGGATTGCCTAAAGAAATCCAGTCTGATCAAGAAAGTAATTTTACACCTGGATTATTTCAGTAGGTATTTTATGAACTAGGAGCTGAACAAATAACATCATCTGCGTACCATCTGGAATCACAAGGGCTGCAGAAAGTTTTCATTCTACACTCAAAACAATGATTAAGACATAGTGTGTTGAAAATGGAAAGACTGGGATGAAGAAATATATTTGCTTTTGTTCTCAGTAAGAGTCAGTACAGGATCACGGGGCTTTAGTTCACTTGAACTATTTGGTTGTAGACTGAGGGGACCTTTGACTTGTTAAAGGAACAGTGGATTGATGGGGATGTACATGTTAACTTGTTAGACTATGTTTTGAAGTTCAATAAAAACTACACCAAGCGTGTAGTCTAGTGAGACAAAACTTAAACATTTCTCCAAAAAAACTGAAGTGTTGGTTTGATAAGCGGGCTTGAGAACGAAAATACCAGGTGGGGGATATCTTATCTTATTTTATTTTATCTCCAATGTTGACGAATCCACTCCAGGTGAAACTCAATGGACCGTATGAAATAGGCTCTCAAATTAACGTTGTAAATTATGTTATTCAAACACCCGACTGACGTAAACTAACACAGGTTGTACACAGAAAAATGATAAAGCCTTATTTTGACACACGGGCACCATCTGTGAGTGTTGCTGTCAAAACATATGAATCTGGTAACCCTGAGAATAAAACAATTGTCTTGTCTGAGACTTTTCACAAGCCAAACGTGGCCCCAGTTAGGCTAATGAACTCGGTTGTTCTGGAAAAAAAAATGATAACAAGCTGGGTCATTTGCAGCCAGAGCAACAACAGCTGAAGGAATTAATTCTGAAGTTTAAAGATTTATTTCCTGATGTTCCCAAGCAAACCACGGTCGTAGTACATGATGTAGATATTGGTCAAGCCAAACCGATTAAACAACACCAATATCGTATGAAAGTAGAAAAGAGTAAATTGACTGAGCAAGAATTTGAAAATATGCTGGAAAATGGTATTATTAGTCCTGCAGCATCAGATTGGAGTCACCCACCGTTATTGTGCCCAGACCTGATGGCAGTATTAGATTTTGCACTGGTTATAGGAAGGTAAATGCAGCAACAAAAACAGATGCCTATCCTATCCCTAGGGTGGATGATTGTATCGATAAAGCTGGAAAAGCTAAATTTCCAACAAAGATTGATCTGTTGAAAGGGTTTTGGTGTGTTCCATTGATGGACAGAGGTAGAGAAATTTCTGCGTTTGTGATACCTTCTGGGTTGTATGAATACAATGTTTTGCCGTTTGGAATGGAAAAATGGTCCAGGATCATTTCAGAGAACGTTTCATTCTGTAATTCGAGGGTTAGAACACACAGATGCCTATGTTGATGACTTAGTCACAGGGAGTGACACTTGGGAAGAGCATATCTCTGCAGTAGAGAAGCTGTTTGACAGGCTTTTGCAGGTCAGCCTTACATTTAGCTAAGAGTGAATTTTGCCATGCCACTGTGACTTATCTTGGCTATGTTGTAGGTCAAAGCAAGTTGGCTCCTGTTCAGGCAAAAGTCCAGGCAATTTCTGAAGTTCCTATTCCGACTGGTAAGAAGGCTCTTAGAAGGTTTCTGGGAATGGTTGGATAAAGTTCAGCAAGAACTTTACTGATATCGCTCTTCCTCTGACTAATCTCCTGAAGAAGGGTCAAAAGTTTGTTTGTACCGAGCCTTGTCAGGAGGCATTTGATTGATTGAAAGCCATTTTTATGTCATTAACCTGTGGTCAGGGCACCTGACTTTACAAAGCCATTTTCTGTATCTGTGGATGCCAGTGATGAAGCTGCCGGGGCAGTGTTATTACAGAAAGATGATGATGATGTTGAACAGCCTGTAGCTTACTTTTCGAGAAAATTCAATCAGCATCAAAGAAATTATTCCACCTTAGCCGGCTCACTTTTGACATTTAAGAAAAACTTGGACAGATATATGGATGAGAGGGGCTTGGAGGGATATGGCCCAGGTGTAGGTGAGCGGGACTAGGCAGAAAAACGGTTCGGCACAGCCAAGAAGGGCCAAAAGCCCTGTTTCTCTGCTGTAATGTTCTATGGTTCTTAGAGAAAGAGTTGTTGTCAATCATCTTAGCTTTGCAGCATTTTGATATGGATGTTTGTCCTGAGAAGAAACCTCTTGTAGTTTATACTGATCATAAACTGTTGGTTTTTTTGATTCAGGTAAAGGGCAAAGCCAGATGATTGTTAAACTAGTGTCTGATTTTGCAAGAATATGGTATTGTGACAATACATATGAAAAGCACGGACAATATGATTGCCGATTGTCTTTCCAGATGGAAGCTTACAGTTTTAATAGTGATGCAGAATCTGGTATTTGCATACGATTCTGCAATGTGTTACATAATAACCATACATGCATTATTTTACATACTGCAGCTTGCAGTTAAAATTTTGCTCTTTTAGATCAAGAACAAATTTCCTTTGTGGGGGGCGAAGTGTTATATATCTCTCGGTTTCGTTTGCTGTGGACTGTCCCTTTAAGAGAGTGCCTGAGTGAGGTGGGGACTAACAATGACGTCAGCCGCTGACTTTCTCAGCTCACTTTTGATTTTTACAGAGAGAGAGAGAGCTCAAGGAGGCGGGACTGTCTGACTTGCAGCTTGTTTACATTACTCGCAGTTTGTTTCGTTTTAAGCGAGGACACAGACACTCACAGTCAGAAGGACGCAAAGAAAGAGAACAAAAGGATTTAGACAAGGAAGCTAGAGGCCAAGGGTCACTGTTTGGAACTCTCCTGTGCCCACAAGGGCGGTTTGATTATCGATCCAGTGCACATCGAATGTGTGCCTGTCACCACGAATAGTCCACAGGAGTGGATTTTGTTTGGGGAATCCTGTGGTGATCACTTACGTGTTAACCCTTGCCTGGGTATGTGGTGTGGTGATTCACTTGAAGACGATATCCCTGTGACAAACACGAGGAAATCTGAAATTCAAACAACAACACACACAAAATGCTGGTGGAACACAGCAGGCCAGGCAGCATGTATAGGGAGAAGCGCTGTCGACGTTTCGGGCCGAGACCCTTCGTCAGGACAAACCGAAAGGTAAGATAGTAAGAGATTTGAAAGTATGGGGGGAGTGGTATTGCGAAATGATAGGAGAAGACTGGAGGGGGTGGGATGAAGCTAAGAGCTGGAAAGGTGATTGGCGAAAGTTATACAGAGCTGGAGAAGGGAAAGGATCATGGGATGGGAGGATTCGGGAGAAAGAAAGGGGGGGGGGTAGATGGAGAACAGGTAAACAACTAAACGTGTCACAGATTGGGTAAGAAGGGGAGGAGGGACATTAACAGAAAGGCATTTTAATTACACGTCCCATTCCCATTCTGATATGTCTATCCATGGCCTCCTCTATTGTCAAAATGAATCCAAACTCAGGTTGGAGGAACAATACCTTATAATCGGTTGGGTAGCCTCCAACATGATGGCATGAACATTGACCTCTCTAACTTCCATTAATGCCGCTCTTTCCCTTCTTACCCCATCCCTGACATATTTAGTTTTTTGCCTGTTCTCCATCTCCCTCTGATGTCCCCCCCCCCCCCACCTTCTTTCTTACTCCCAAGGCCTCCCGTCCCATGATCCTTTCCCTTCTCCAGCTCTGTATCACTTTTGCCAATCACCTTTCCAGCTCTTAGCTTCATCCCACCCCCTCCGGTCTTCTCCTATCAATTCGCATTTCCCACTCACCCCACGACTTTCAAACCTCTTACTATTTTCCCTTTCGGTTAGTCCTGACGAAGGGTCTCGGCCCGAAACTTCGACAGCGCTTCTCCCTATAGATGCTGTCTGGCCTGCTGTGTTCCAACAGCATTTTCTGTGTGTTGTTGATCCCTGTGACAAGTCACTTTCGGTGATAATTTGTATGTGGATTTGGAACGCTGACGGATAAAATCTACGGCGACTGTTCTCTCATTTTACCACCGTGGAACCTATGGAATTCAACGTAATTGTCTTCTCTCTGTATTTGCCCTGGATTACAAATATCTCTCTCCCATCCCTTATTCCGTGAATGAACTAAACTTTCATACTTTACCATCTCAAGACTCTAAGCCTTGCTCCCACCCCCCCACCCACCACCAAGCTCAATAGTTTGGGAGTTATATTTACACATGCATATACACACATATCTTGCTTAAGTTACTATATTGTAAGTAGATACTAATGAAGATAGTGGTTTTAACATCAAAAACGTGCTAGTCAGAGCAGAAATAGGAGGATATTTCAGATGAATACGTGGCTTGAAAAATGGTGCAAGGGGGAGGGATTCAAATTTTGGGGCATTGGAACCTGTTCTGGGGGAGGTGGGACCAGTATGTCTGCGCCTGGGCTGGACTGGAACCAATGTCCTAGGGGAGCGTTTGCTACTGCTGTTCAGGAGGATTTAAACTAACGTGGCAGGGGGATGGGAACAGGTGCAGAGAGACAGAGGTGTGTAAAATGAGGGTAGAAGCAAAAAGTAGTAAGGTGAAAAGTAAAAATGGCAGGCAGGCAAATCCGGGGCAAAAAGCAACAAGAGCCACTTTTCAACATAATTGTATAAGGGCTAAGAGTGTTGTGAAAACAAGCCTGAATGCTTTGTGTGTCAATGAGAGGAGCATTCGTAACAAGGTGGGTGAATTGAATGTGCAGATATTTATTAATGAATACTATATAGTTGAGATCATAGAGACATGGTTCCAGGGTGACCAAGGATGGGAGGTCAACATCCAGGGATATTCAATATTCAGGAGGGATAGACAGGAAAGAAAAGGAGGTGGGTTAGCATTGCTGGTTAGAGAGGAGATTAACGCAATAGAAAGGAAGGACATTAGCCTGGAGGATGTGGAATCGATATGGGTAGAGCTGCATAACACTAAGGGGCAGGAAACGCTGGTGAGAACTGTCTACAGGCCACCAAACAGTAGTGGTGAGGTTGGGGATGGCATTAAACAAGAAATTAGAAATGCGTGCAATAAACGAACAGTAGTTATAATGGGTGACTTCAATCTACATATAGATTGGGTGAACCAAATTGGTAAGGGTGCCGAGGAAGAAGATTTCTTGGAATTTATGCGGGATGGTTTTCTGAACTAACATATCGAGGAACCAACAAGAGAGCAGGCCATTCTAGATTGGGTATTGAGCAATGAGGAAGGGTTAGTTAGAATTTTGTCGTGCGAGGCCCCTTGGGTAAGAGTGACCATAATATGGTGGAATTCTTCATTAAGATGGAGAGTGACGTAGTTAATTCAGAAACAAAGGATCTTAACTTAAAGAAGGGTAACTTTGAAGGTATCAGACGTGAATTAGCTAAGATAGACTGGCAAATGATACTTAAAGGGTTGACGGTGGATATGCAATGGCAAGCATTTAAAGATCGCATGGATGAAGTACAACAATTGTTCATCCCAGTTTGGCAAAAGAATAAATCAGGGAAGGTAGTGCACCCATGGCTGACAAGGGAAATTAGGGATATTATCAAGTTCAAAGAAGAAGCATAAGTTAGCCAGAAAAAGCGGCACACCTGAGGACTGGGAGAAATTCAGAGACCAGCAGAGGAGAACAGAGGGCTTAATTAGGAAAGGGACGAAAGATTATGAGAGAAAGCTGGCAGGGAACATAAAAACTGACTGTAAAAGCTTTTATAGATGTGTGAAAAGAAAAAAAAAAGATTGGTCAAGACAAATGTAGGTCCTTTACAGTCAGAAACAGGCGATTTGATCATAGGGAACAAAGACATGGCAGACCAATTGAATAACTACTTTGGTTCTGTCTTCACTAAGGAGGACATAAATAATCTTCCGGAAATAGTAGGGGACCGAGGTTCTAGTGAGATGGATGAACTGAGGGAAATACATGTTAGTAGGGCAGTGGTGTTAGGTAAATTGAAGGGATTAAAGGCAGATAAATCCCCAGGGCCAGATGGCCTGCATCCCAGAGTGCTTAAGGAAATAGCCCAGGAAATAATGGATGCAGTAGTGATAATTTTTCAAAACTCCTTAGATTCTGGATTAGTTCCTGAGAATTGGAGGGTGGCTAATGTAACCCCACTTTTTAAAAAACGAGGGAGAGAAAAATCGAGGAATTATAGACCGGTGAGTCTGACGTCGGTGGTGGGGAAAATGCTAGAGTCGGTTATCAAAGATGTGATAACAACACATTTGGAAAGAGGTGAAGTCATCGGACAAAGTCAGCATGGATTTGTGAAAGGAAAATCATGTCTGACGAATCTTATAGAATTTTTTAAAGATGTAACTAGTAGAGTGGATAGGAGAGAGACTGTGGATGCGTTATATTTAGATTTTCAAAAGGCTTTTGACAAGGTCCCACAAGGAGATTAGTGTGCAAACTTAAAGCACACGGTATTGGGGGTATGGTATTGATGTGGATAGAGAATTGGTTGGCAGACAGGAAGCAAAGAGTGGGAGTAAATGGGACTTTTTCAGAATGGCAGGCAGGGACTAGTGGGGTACCGCAATGCTCAGTGCTGGGACCCCATTTGTTTACAATATATATTAATGATTTAGACGAGGAAATTAAGTGCAGCAACTCCAAGTTTCAAGATGACACGAAGCCTGGCGGCGGTGTTAGCTGTGAGGAGGATGGTAAGAGGATGCAGGGTGACTTCGGTAGGTTAGGTGAGTGGGCAAGTTCATGGCAGATGCAACTGAATGTGGATAAATGTGAGGTTATCCACTTTGGTTGCAAGAATAGGAAAACAGATTATTATCTGAACGGTGGCCGATTAGGAAAAGGGGAGGTGCAACGAGAGCTGGGTGTCATTGTACACCAGTCATTGAAGGTGGGCATGCAGGTACAGCAGGCAGTGAAAAAGGCAAATGGTATGTTGGCATTCATAGCAAAAGGATTTGAATGACAGGAGCAGGGAGGTTCTACTGCAGCTGTACAAGGCCTTGGTGAGACCGCACCTAGGATATTGTGTACAGTTTTGGTCCCCTAATCTGAGGAAAGACATTCTTGCCATAGAGGGAGTACAGAGAAGGTTCACCAGATTGATTACTGGTATGGCAGGACTTTCATATAAAGAAAGACTGGATCGACTAGGCTTATACTCACTGGAATTTAGAAGATTGAGGGGGAATTTTATTGAAACATATAAAATTCTAAAGGGAATGGACAGGCTAAATGCAGGAAGATTGTTTCCGATGTTGGGGAAGTCCAGAATGAGGGGTCAGAATTTAAGGATAAAGGAGAAGCCTTTTAGGACCGAGATGAGGAAAAACTTCTTCACACAGAGAGTGGTGAATCTGTGGAATTCTCTGCCACAGGAAACAGTTGAGGCCAGTTCATTGGCTACATTTGAGGAAGTTTGATATGGCCCTTGTGTCTAAAGGGATCAGGGGGTATGGAGAGAAAGGAGCTACAGGATTCTGAGTTGGATAATCAGCCAAGGTCATACTGAATGGTGGTGCAGGCTCGAAGGGCCGAATGGTCTACTCCTACACCTATTTTCTCTGTTTCTGAAACCAGATTCCAGGTGCAGTCTGTTCCTGCTGGTTTGTTTCTAAAGTGTTACTGTTCGTAACAAAATGCTGGAATCTATCCTGCCATACCCTATGATCATAGCTTACAACTCTTACCCCACCAGGTGCTGCATTCACTTACAGCTCTTGTCGTTCTAGCTAAAATAAAACGATTCCTGGAAAAATCAGTGAGATAGAAGGTGCAAGCTAATACTTCACAATGAAGTCAAATGTTACAGGAAACTTTACTGATACACTGTACATCATTGCCTCTGTCAAAGTAAGAATTATAAAGCTCAATTGTTTAATCACATATTGTGTACCATTTGTTATTTTGGGGTACAGTACTGATTTGTAACAGGGGACACAACACGCAGCATCCAGCCAATTGAGATTTCTTCAGTTTGGCCGGGTGGGGAGGGGACTATCACCTCCTATATTAAGCTGCCAGCCTAAGCGAGAGTTACATAAGGTTAGATGAATAAGCGAATCGCTTCCCACATTCACAGTAGGTGAACAGCCTCTCCCCAGTGTAAAGTCAGTGATGCACATTTGGTTGATTTGGCTGAGAGAATCTCTTCCCAAAGTCCGAGCAGGTGATCAGACTCTACCCAGTGTGAATTCGCTGGTGTCCCCGTAGTTGAGATGACCTCATGTTTCCTTTTAGGGATATCGTCTTCAAGTGAATCGCCACACCACATACCCAAGCAAGGGTTAACACAGAAGTGATCTCCACAGGATTCCCCAAACAAAATCCACTCCTGCGGATTATTCGAATCCCTTCCCACAGTCGGAGCAGGTGAACGGCCGCTCCCCGGTGTGAACTCGTTGGTGTGCCAGTAGGCCGGATGACCGTGAATCCCTTCCCACAGTCTGAGCAGGTGAACGGCTTTTCCCCAGTGTGAACTCTCTGATGTACCTTCAGCTGAGATGACCAAGTGAATACCTTCCCACAGTCGGAGCAGGTGAACGGCCTCTCCCTCGTGTGAACTGACTTGTGTACCAGAGGGAGATGGAGAACATGCAAACAACTAAATATTTCAGGGATGGGGTAAGAAGGGGTGGAGTTGCATTAACGGAAGTTAGAGAAGTCAATGTGCATGGCAACAGCTTGCAGGCTACCCAGCCGGTAGATAAGGTGTTGTTCCTTCAACCTGAGTTTGGATTCATTTTGACAATAGAGGGGGCCATGGCTAGACATATCAGAATGGGAATGGGACGTGTAATTAAAATGTCTAACTTCCGTTAATGCTGCTCCTCCCCTTCTTACCCTATCCCTGACATATTTAGTTGATTACCAGTTCTCCATCTGCCCCCCCCCCCTTTCTTTCTCCAGACGCCTCCCGTCCCATGATCCTTTCCCTTCTCCAGCTCTGTATCACTTTCACCAATCTCCTTTCCAGCTCTCAGCTTCACCCCACAACCTCCGGTCTTCT
Organism: Hemitrygon akajei; assembly: GCF_048418815.1. Classification (NCBI taxonomy): domain Eukaryota; kingdom Metazoa; phylum Chordata; class Chondrichthyes; order Myliobatiformes; family Dasyatidae; genus Hemitrygon; species Hemitrygon akajei. The sequence continues at coordinate 398,891 of NW_027331999.1, forward strand.
CCTATCATTTCGCATTTCCCCTCCCCCCACTACTTTCAAATCTCTTACTATCTTTCCTTTCGGTTTGTCCTGACGAAGGGTCTCGGCCCGAAACATCTCCCTATAGATGCAGCCTGGCCTGCTGTGTTCCACCAGCATTTTGTTTGTGCTACTGTTTGAATTTCGGATTTCCTCGGGGATATCGTCTTCAAGTGAATCGCCACACCACATACCCAGGCAAGGGTTAACACGTAAGTGGTCACCACAGGATTCCCCAAACAAAATCCACTCCTGTGGATTATTCGGGGTGACAGGCACACATTCGATGTGCACTGGATCGATAATCAAACCGCCCTTGTGGGCACAGGAGAGTTCCAAACAGTGACCCTTGGCCACTAGCTTCCTTGTCTAAATCCTTTTGTTCTCTTTCTTTGCTTCCTTCTGACTGTGAGTGTCTGTGTCCTCGCTTAAAACGAAACAAACTGCGAGTAATGTAAACAAGCTGCAAGTCAGACAGTCCCGCCTCCTTGAGCTCTCTCTCTCTCTGTAAAAATCGAAAGTGAGCTGAGAAAGTCAGCGGCTGACGTCATTGTTAGTCCCCACCTCACTCAGGCACACTCTTAAAGTGACAGTCCACAGCAAACGAAACTTAGGGATTCATAACACTTCCCCTCTCTCCAAAAAAAGTTGTTTGCTCTAAAAGAGAAAATTTTAACTGCAAGCTACAGTATGTAAAATAATGCATGTATGGTTATCATGTAACACATTGCAGAATCGTATACAAATACCAGATTCTACTTCAGTATTAAAACTGTAAGCTCAGCATGTGGAAAGACAATTGGCAATTATATTGTCTGTGCTTTTCATATGCGTTATCACAATATCATATTCTTGCAAAATCAGACTCTAGTTTAACAATCATCTGGTTTTGCCCTTTACCTGAATCAAAAACACCAACAGACTGTGATCAGTATAAACTACAAGAGCTTTCTTCCTAGGACAAACATCGACATCAAAATGCCGCAAAGCCAAGATGAGTGACAACAACTCGTTCTCTAAGAACCACAGAACATTACAGCAGAGAAACAGGCCTTTTGGCCCTTTTTGGCTGTGCCGAACCATTTCTTTGCCTAGTCCCGCTGACCTGCACCTGGGCCATATCTCTCCAAGCCCCTCACATCCATATATCTGTCCAAGTTTTTCTTAAATGTCAAAAGTGAGCCCGCTAAGGAGGAATAATTTCTTTGATGCTGATTGAATTTTCTCGAAAAGTAAGCTACAGGCTGTTCAACATCATCATCAGCATATAGTCTATTTCTTGCTCAGCCAATTTACACTTTTCTACTTTCATACGATATTGGTGTTGTTTAATAGGTTTAGCTTGACCATTATTTAGATCATGTACTACGACCCTGGTTTCCTTGGGAGCATCAGGAAATAAATGTTTAAACTTCAGAATTAATTCCTTCAGCTGTTGTTGTTGCTTTGGCTGCAGATGAGACAACCTGTTATCAATGTTTTCTAGAACAACCGAGTTCATTAGTCTAACTGGGAAGAATGTTTGGCTTGTCAAAAGTCTCAGACGAGTCAATTATTTCATTCTCAGTTTTACCAGATTCATATGTTTTGACAACAACACTCACAGATGGTGCCTATTTATCAAAATAAGGCTTTATCATATTTATGTGTACAACCTGTGTTAGTTTACGTCAGTCGAGTGTTTTAATAAGATAACTCACAACATTAATTTGAGAGCCTATTTTATACGGTCCATTGAGTTTCACCTGGAGTGGATTCGTCAACATTGGAGATAAAATAAGATAAGATAAGATAATCCCCCACCTGGTATTTTCTTTCGCAAGCCCGCTTATCAAACCAACACTTCATTTTGTTTAGAGAAATTTTTGAGTTTTGTCTCACTAGACTACACGCTTGGTGTAGTTTATTTTTGAACTTCAAAACATAGTCTAACAAGTTAACATGTACATCCCCATCAATCCACTGTTCCTTTAACAAGGTTAAAGGTCCCCTCAGTCTGCAACCAAATAGAAGTTCAAGTGAACTAAAGCCCAGTGATCCTGTACTGACTCTCTTACTGAGAAGAAAAGCAAATATATTCCTTCATCACAGTCTTCCCATTTTCAATACAGTATGTCTTATTCATTGTTTTGAGTGTAGAATGAAAACTTTCTACAGCACTTGTGCTTCCAGATGGTACGCAGATGATGTTATTTGTTCAGTTCCTAGTTCATAAACTACCTACTGAAATAATCCAGGTGTAAAATTACTTTCTTGATCAGACTGGATTTCCTTAGGCAATCCAGAAAAAGTAAAAAAACAACTTGATAAGAGCCTTCACCACAGTATTAGCTTTAATATTTCTGAGAGGTATAGCCTCTGGGAATCTGGATGCAGTATACATAATACTTTGTAGTTACTGATGGCCAGCTTTAGGCGTTGGCAATGGGCCAACACAATCCACTATAAGTTTAGAAAAGGGTTCACCGAATGCATGTATAGACCACAGTGGTGTCACTGGGGTGACCTGGTGGGGTTTACCAACAAATGACAAGTGTGACAGGTTTGCAAAAGGTCACATCTTTCCTCAAATTAAGCCAGTAAAATTATTTCATAAACCTGTTTACAGTTATATTCACACCGAAATGGCCATCTAAGGGCATACTGTGGGCCAAAGTTAAAATTTCAGTCCTAAAAACTTTAGGAACTACAACTTGGTGAACAATTGCCCATTCCTCACTCGCTGGCATAGCAGGTGGCCTCTACTTCCTCATTAACACTCCATCATTAGATAATACCCTACTGGCACTTTCTTAATCTCAGGGTCTCGGTTCTGTTCTGCTATAATCTCCTTCCTAGACAGGGATAAATCTTTCTCATCAGACTTACTACCTCAATCCTGTTGAAACAATGAAGGCAGAAAAGTCCCTGACAAGTCATGATAACAGAAATCCCGATTTTGGCTATCACGGGTATCAGAATCATACTGCACAGAACCGTCTGTGTCGGCAAAAATTCTTAGCCATACTTCGAGTTACTGGGCAGGAAGGATAAATGTTAAAATCCATCTGTGGGTCTCAGTGGTTGGCTTAGTTGTCAGCTGCAGTACAGGAACAACTTTACCATCTGCCAGGTCATTTCCTAACAGCAAAGTAACATCTTCCACCGGTAAACTGGAGCATAATCCGATTTTAACAGGTCCCGAAACCAACACTGACTGTAAAGTTACTTTGCACAACGACACAGAAACCATACCGCCCCCAATGCCTTTAATAGATTTACCTCACCGGTTTCAGTCTCATCACCAAACTTTAGAACGCTGTCTAATATAAATGACTGAGAAGCCCCTGTATCTCAAACAATTTTCAGTGGTACTGGGGTTGACCCTTCCTTTAATAATACAATCCCATCTGACATAAAATAATCAAAGCTCTTCTTAACTGGGTCAGACCTCTCAAATCCTTATCTGAGCCTCAACAGAATGTTCAGAACCCTGTGGGTTTACAGGTGCTTCAATATACTGAACACAGGCATTCGGGACTGCCTCCTTTTCCTTTTTCCTTATCTGAGCCTCAAACAGAATGTTCAGAACCCTGTGGGTTTACAGGTGCTTCAACAAACTGAACACAGGCATTCGGGACTGCCTCCTTTTCCTTTTTCCTTATCTGAGCCTCAAACAGAATATTCAGATCCCTGTGGGTTTATTGGTGCTTCAACATATTGAACACAGGCATTCGGGACTGCCTCATTTTCCATTTTCCTATCTGAGCCTCAACAGAATGTTCAGAACCCTGTGGGTTTACAGGTGCTTCAACAGACTGATCACAGGCATTCGGGACTGACTCCTTTTCCTTTTTCCTTATCTGAGCCTCAAACAGAATGTTCAGAACCCTGTGGGTTTACTGGTGCTTCAACAGACTGATCACAGGCATTCGGGACTGACTCCTTTTCCTTTTTCCTTATCTGAGCCTCAAACAGAATGTTCAGAACCCTGTGGGTTTACTGGTGCTTCAACAGACTGATCACAGGCATTCGGGACTGCCTCCTTTTCATTTTTCTTCCCCAGGAGGCAACAATTAGCCATCTTACGACCAGCTTTCTTGCAATAGTAACAAGTAAGACCGGCATATTTCTCCATCAACTGCTTCCCTTCATCCTTACTCTTGTCACTAGTCCCAGCTTTAATTTCTGGTTTACCCTGGTTATCCCTGCTACTCTGTTGGAAGCTCTATTTCGGGATAAACTTAACCATATGAGTTAAACCAAACTCATCTGCTAATCTAGCAGACTCCTGTAAAGTGGCAGTATTCTTTTCATCTAAATATCTCTTTATGTCATCAGGCACCCACCCTCTGAATTCTTCAATTAAAACCAACTCTTTCAAGCTGTTCAAATCATCATTTATATTTTTATATGTGCACCAGCGGTCAAAACACACAAACATCTCATAAGCAAGTTCCATATAAGTCTGGTTCACAGAGGTCCTCAAATTTCTAAACTTTTGCCTGTATGATTCTGGGAAAAACTCGTACTCTTTGAGCACAGCCTGTGTCACTATGCCATAATCAGCTGCTTCATCAGCCGTCAAAGCAGAATATGCTTGCTGCGCCTCCCCTTTAATTACACTTTGTAAGAGAATAGGCCAACCCTCTTCTGGCCACTTTAAACAACCTTCCTAAAATGCTGAAAGTATTTATTAACCTCTGCTTCGTCAAATAGAGATACCAACGAAACTTCCCGAATGGCCTTAAACTTATCACCAGAGTCTAACACTCGACCCCTTTGCTGCAATCTCTCTTTCTTTTCCAGCTCGAACAGCCTCTGCCTTTCTGCTTCCTCCCTCTGTTTTTCTGCCTCTCTAGCCTCAAACTGCCTCTGCCTTTCCGCAGCCTCCGCATTTAATTTTCTCACTTGTAAACGGGAGCTCAAGCTCACGAGGTTTACTTTCAGGAAACACCTCCAACTCCCCCACTTTAAACACACCCTCAAATACATAATGTTCAGCTATTACACTCTGCACCTGTGCCCTCCTTATTGTTGATTTCCCCTTAGCAAGTTTTAACCTTTTAGCAATACTTAACAACTCAATCCTTCCGGCGTCCTCCAAAGCCTCAGAGGCTGGCACTTCGAGACATCTATCAACATCCATTGCTACTGATTTTCCACACACAAATAAATCAAAAGGAATTTCCCCAATAAAATCGATAATTAATGACTACGCCCCCAGATCTGTTAATATCCCGGACGCAGGCCCAATTTAGTTACGAATTGTAACGCTTTAGAAACGAACAGCAGCAATAGCTACACCTGGAGTCTGTTTTGATGTTAAAACTATCTTTATTAGAATCAACTTGTAATATAGTAATTTAAACAAGATAAATAAAAGTGTTATGTGTATATATGTGTGCAAATACAACTCCTGGACTATTGAACTCGGGAGAAAAAAGGCTTGGAGTCTTGAGATGGCAAAGTATAAAAGTTCAGGTGATGAGAGAGATATTTGTAAACCAGCGTAAATGTTGAGAGAAGGCAATTATGTCGAATTGCAGAGGTTTCATGGTGGTAAAACGAGATAACAGTTGCTGTAGATTTTATCCTTCATCATTCCAAATCCACATACGAAATATCACGGAAAGTGACTTGTCACAAGGGGTATCGTCTTCAAGTGAATTACCACACCACACACAGGCAAGGGTTAACACATCAGTGGTCTTCAGACGATACCCCAAATCAGATCCACTCCTACGGATCAAACGAGGTGACAATCACACATTCGATGTACGGTGAATCGATAATTAACCCACCCCTGTGGGCATAGGAAAGTTGCAATCAGTTACCCTTGGTCACTAGTTCCCTGGTTTCGATTCTTCCATTTTTCCTCCTTCGTCTCCGTCTGACTCTGAGTGTCAGTGTCCTCGGTTAAAACTAAACAAGCTGCGAGCGATGTAAACAAGCTACAAGTCAAACTGAAATAACTTTTTAATTTCTCTCTCTTAAAATGACAGTCCACAGCAAACGAAACCCAGGAATTCATAACAACGGCCACTCCCTATTGTGAACTGAGTGATGTGCCAGTACTTGGGATGACTGAGTGAATCATTTCCCTTATTCTGAGCAGGTGAACGGCTTCTCCCCAGTGTGAACTCGCTGATGACTCTGTAGGATGTCTGGCCGAGTGAATCTCTCCCCACAGACTGAGCAGGTGAATGGCTTCTCCCCAGTGTGAACTCGCTGGTGTCTCTGTAGGTTGGAAGACTGAGTGAATCCCTCGCCACAGACGGAGCAGGTGAATGGCTTCTCCCCAGTGTGAACTCGCTGATGACTCTGTAGGTGGGATGACTGTGTGAATCCCTTCCCACAGACTGAGCAGGTGTATGGCTTCTCCCCAGTGTGAACTCGCTGATGACTCCGTAGGGTGGATGACTGAGTGAATCCCTTCTCACAGACTGAGCAGGTGAATGGCTTCTCTCCAGTGTGAACTCGCTGGTGTCTCTGTAGGTTGGAAGACTGAGTGAATCCCTCGCCACAGACTGAGCAGGTGAATGGCTTCTCCCCAGTGTGAACTCGCTGATGACTCTGTAGGTGGGATGACTGAGTGAATCCCTTCCCACAGACTGAGCAAGTGAATGGCTTCTCCCCAGTGTGAAGTCGCTGATGTATCTGTAGGTCGAATGACCGAGTGAATCGTTTCGCACATTCTGAGCAGTTGAACGGCCTCTCCCCAGTGTGAACCCGCTGGTCTGCCATTACGTCAGATGATTGAGTGAATCCTTTCCCACAAATTCAGTAGATCACCAGCGTCTGCTCGGTGTGAACTGACTTGTGTGTCCACAGGTGGGAAGACCAATTGAATCCTTTCTCACACACAGAACAGATGAATGGCCTTGCCCAGTGTGAACTTGCTGATGTACCTTCAGTTGAAATGACCGAGTGAATCCATTCCACTGTCTGAGCAGGTGAACAGACTTTCTCCTGTGTAAAATGACGGGCGTGCCAGTTGGTCAGATGATCGCATAAATCCCTCCACACAGTCTGAGTAGAAAGGATGGTCGATTGAATCCCGCGCTCCACTTCTTAAATATCTGGACAGAGACAGCAAAACTGGCGTGCTGTGTTTGAGATTCCTGGAGACAAATTCCTTCTCGTTTTAACCTGTGAAATGATTTACAAAGTCCATCAAAGGCTGTAGGACAACATTTCAGATGAGATTACTTGAGTCGCCAAATTTTGATCTGGCTGTTCCTCGCTGTTACAATGAGGCTGAAGCCAGGTTGGACAGAGAAATCATCTCCTGACTGGGCAGAGTGCTGGAACCTGGAATGACCATCAGTTCCCCGATGCACTTCCTGTTTCTATAAGAATGGAGCATTTCTGCCGTCTGCAATTTGTACCCTGGCTCAGTTTGACTCTCTCCATTGGTATTATTCCCTCTTCCTGCTGAGCTGCATGGGTCCTGGCCCCACAGTAACTGAAACACTCTCACGCAAATTGTCTTTTGGACGTGCATCTGTGGTTTTCGTTCACGTATTTTTAACTTAAAGTTCCACAATTTTAACGCCATTTAAAAAATCCCTGCTGAGGTGAATGGTTGGTCTGCACAGCTGTTAAAAGGACTTCGAGTGAATATTAGTATTACTTCAGGTTCTTGTGGAAAATTACAATACGGAAACAGGCCATTTGGGCCATCCGGTTTGTGCTGAACTAATTAAACTGCCCACTCCCACATCCCTACCATCCAGGTACCTACACGAACCTCTTAAATGTTGAAATTGAGCTCGCATGCACCACTTGTGCTGGCTGCTCATTCCACACCCGGATGACTGTCTGTGTGAAGAAGTTTCCCCTCATGTTCACCTTCCACCCTTAACCCATGGCCTCTGGTTGTAGTCCAGCACCATCTCAGTGGTAAAAGCCAGCTAAAGGGAGAAGGGGGAGACCGTGGATGACAAGGGAAGTCAAGGACAGTATAAAAATAAAAGAGAAGTTGTATAACATAGCAATGATGAGAGGGAAGTCAGAGGATTGGGAAACTTTTGAAGAACAACAGAAGATAACTAAAAAGGCAATACGGGGAGAAAATACTAAATTCTAAATTCTCCTAAATTCCTGTGTAAACAAGCCTGGCTTTCCCGGCTCCTGTTTGATTCGAGAGAGAGAGTGAGAGAGAGAGAGAGAGAGAGAGAGAGAGAGAGAGAGAGAGAGAGAGAGAGAGAGAGAGAGAGAGAGAGAGAGAGAGAGAGAGAGAGAGAGAGAGAGAGAGAGAGAGAGAGGGAGAGAGAGAGAGAGAGAGAGAGAGAGAGAGAGAGAGAGGGAACTATTTGACTATGCGCGTGTTTACACTTGCTCGCAGCTTGTGTTTACATAGCTCGCAGTTTGTTTTATTTAAGCAAGGACAGTCACAAACACAGTCAGCCAGAGAGAAAGAAAGAAGATGGAAAGTTCGAAACAAAGGGCCTAGTGGCCAAAGGTCACTGTTTGGACTCTCCTGTGCCCACAAGGTGGGTTGACTATTGATCCAGCCTATACCGAATGTGTGATTGTCACTTTGTTTGATGCATTGGAGTGAATCTGTTGATTTGGGAGTATCCTGTGAGGACAACTTGTGCAAACCCCTGCCTGAGTGTGGTAATTCACTTGAAGAGGGTACCCCTGTGACCAATCACTGTTGGTAATAATTCGTATAATCCATCTGGGGATTTTGTTGGAGTATCCCGTGGCTACCACTTTTGTTAACCCTTAGCTGGATTCAGGTGTGTTATGTGGTAAACACTTGTGAGAAGGGATATTCTGTGGAAATCACTGTCGGTAATACTTTGTGATTTGGATCTGGATTGGGAGTACCTTGCCGAATCTTCCTGTGTGTTAACACTTGCCTGGGTGGTTGTTCCTTCTGACGACAGTACTCCTCTGATAAGCTACTTCTGGTGATAATTCGTATGTGGATTTAGAACAACGACGGATAAGACCTACAGCGACTGTTATCTTGTTTTACCACTGTGGAATTTGTGGAATTCAACGTAATTGCCCTCTCTCGACATTCACCTTGGATTACAAATATCTCTCACTCGTCATTGATCCCGTGGATGAAATGAACTTTCATACTTTACCATCTCAAGACTTTAAGCTTGGTATTTCCTGAGCTCAGTGGTTTGGGAGTTACATTTACACATATGTGTAATCATAACACTTTTATCTTTTGAGTATTTTGCTTAATTGGTTATATTATAATTAGAGACGAATAAAGACAGTGGTTTTAACATCAAAACCACACTCCAGGAGTGCTCTATTGCTGCTGGCTCATTTAAACCGTTACGGGAATGTAACAGAGGTGTTCGTGTTTATGTCTTTCTGGGGGTGCCCATGTTATCACCTTAATGTATCTCTGTCACGCCGATGCCAAACAGGCAGAACCACGGGCCTGCTGAGTTTGTGTCGAAATTCCACAGCATGCTAACACTCTGATTCCAATGTCAGTAATCCTGCTCAACCAGAGTGAGGAACTCTCAGCCTGGGCTTTCTCAAATAACTTCCGGGGAAGTGAGATGAGGACCTGTGGTCCAGTCAGAGATGACTCTGGCTGTCGGTGTTTTGAGGGATTGTGTCTCAGGCCCCCACCAAACGAAACTTCCTATACTGGGAAACATGCATCCTGGCCATAACTGCAGGTGCCCAGCAGCCGAGAGGAATAACTGAGACTGAGCGATTTTGGATGATCGCTTTTCTCTCCTATGGAGTAGCCAGGAATTCATGAGAGATAATCAATTTGGCTACAAGCACTTGAGGAGATGGCCACAATATTGCAGGGGCCCTGACAGTAACACAGGCCCAAGTAACAGAAATATCCACTGAAATGATTGTAATCCGACAAACAGTCGTACAGAATCGTATGGCTTTAGATTTTATCCCAGCTGAGAAAGGGGGAACCTGTGCTATTATTGACACAGAATGCTGCACCTATATCCCTGATGAGGCTACTAACGTTACATCCCTCTCCGAGTACACTGCCAAGGAGACTGACAGTATCAAGAGAGTAGGGCAGGATTTACACGGGTTCACCGAAGGGTCGAAATGGTGATCTTCGAAGACCTGTCGGTAATATGTGGGGCAAGATATTGCATTATGTCCAAATGGTTGTACATATCATTGTTATAATTACTGATGTATGCCGTTTTTTACCCACTGAGAAGTTAATGCTGTACTTGGTTACTTTCTCTATAAAAAGTTACTGCTTTGTTGATCATGTAATGATCTAAAGGAGGGAATGATAAAGTATGTAAAAGGGTTAACACTACATTAAAAAATAGCAGCCTGTTTTTCTGAAAGAAACTTCTGATGATGAACCAATGTGCGAAGCCGTGCTGAGCCATATTTCTTCTTCAGGGTCGCTAGCTCGGGTTTCAGGATGCTTATCTCCTTGTGCACTCATGTGTAGAGATAGGACAGCTTCAGTCTGTTCTGTGTGTGCAAGCCATTATGACTATTTTGTAATTTGTCTTTAGGGTCTGTCATGTAGTAAATATTTTTGGCTCCAGCCTGTCTTGTGTGGGGAGTATCTGGACAGATATATCTGTGGAGTAAGGGGGATAGGTGAGCTGGGTGGGAGCATTCACAGACTGTTCCTGTCTGAGTGACTAACTAAGTAAGTCCAGCTCGGAGTGGATAGTTCAAAGGTTAATTTATTATCAAAGCAGGTATTCATAAATAACGCTGAGTTTTTTTTTCTTCTCCAGAGAACCACGAAACAAAGAAAACATGAAAGTCGTTCAGAGAGAAAAAAAATGAAACTCCATCCCTACCCCCCGCATCAAAACGGACGGCATCCCGATCATCAACCCCCAAAACCTGCCCTCCCCCGCACAAAAGGGAAGAAAAATATCGACACCCGTTAAAAAACATTCCTACCCGGAACAACTGAGGAGGAGCCGGTGTCACCAGTGTCGAGGCGGCCACATCGGGAGCAGCGGACACAACGGGCGACCCCGGAAGATTCACAGATGAAGTGTCGCCTCACCTGGAAGGATGTTTGGACAACGGAGAAAGTTCGGTCGTCCCGCCCTTTCACTGTGACACCCCAAACCCCACATCAAATCCGTCCAAACGAATCTGGGCGAACTTTAATGACCAATAAATATAATTCATCTCAGCGATCAGCTGTCTGAGTGATTCCCTGACTCTGAGAGGAAGCGGTACCTATGGTCCACATTGTCAGGGTGTTGAGTTTACCAGGAGACAAAGACTGCAGGGACGAGAGGTTTTCTGTTGACTAATACACTGTGTGTGGACCCCGCTGGCAATTCTGGTGTTGTGACCCGAATCGAGACAAACACCACGCTGCCCACTCCACCAACAACACGGCACAGCCGGACACATAACAGAGGACTTTACATCTCACAACACTGGATTCAGTGATGAAATCCGTGATTCATGTTGTTGTCCCACTGAAAAGTCCATTAACCCTAACCCTAACCCTGCAATATGGTGTAAAATCCCGCTCCCCATACTAACACGGGTTATACAGACCAAAGAACAAATTGCAGGAGGAACTCAGTAGGTCGGGCAGCATCTGTGGAGCGAAATGGACCGTCAACATTTCGGGCCGAGACCCTCCCTCTGGACTGAGAGTGGACGGGAAATAGTCGGAGAAAAGAGGTGAGGCGTGGGGATGGGGCAAGAGCTGGGGATGTAGATGTGGATACAGGTTAGGGGTGAGGTGGAAGGTGAAAATAGTGACAAGGGTGGGAGGTGAATGTTTGGGGCAACACGGGGCTGCAGAAGATGGATATTAATTCCATAGAGGATGAACAAAGAGGTTAGAGAGTATTTGTTATAGAGAGCGCAATGAAGATTCACCTGACTGATCCCTGGAGCGGTGGGGTCATCATATGAAGAAAGATCAAATGTGATAACTCTAAATGTCATTTAGAGAATCGAGGACCGAGAGGTGAACACATTGAAATGCACAACATCATTACGGGTTGAACCAGGGATCCCAGTCTCTGAAAAAGGGGGTGGACTGTCCGGGACTGTGATGAGGGGAAATGTCTCCATTCCGAGGGTGGTAAATGTCTGTAAATCCCGACCACAGAGGGCGGTGAAGACTCAGTGATCACCATCACGTAGAAAAGAGGCCGGCAGATGTGTGGAGACCGAAGGGATCGAGGAAATGAGGATGGGACAGAAAAATGTGGCTGAGTTGGGAGAGCAGCCGCCATCTTGTTGATGGTTAGAGGGGCCGAATGGCCACCTGCTGCTGTTTCTCACTTGATGTTTCTGTGTTCCTGTCCACTGAGGCCGGAGGAATGTGAATAGAAATTAGTGATTATAAACACAGAACCGATTAAAATGAAACGTGAACACTTCCTGTTTGGGCTTGAATTATGTTTAGGAACGGGATGGGAATCGAGCCCTTGACTCTGTGACCTGGGGGTGGAGGGAAAGGGATCGGTGTAGATATGGTGTGGAAAAGCAGACATGTATCTGGTGTAAATATGGAACAATGTGGGGAATGCGGCGGATGGGTCGGGCAGTGTTTGATGGGCGAAGAGCAGAGTCACCGGTTCAGGTGGGAGACCCTCCACGCGTGATCTGATACCGTTTCCTGTTCACGTTTTTCTGCAGATCTGCAGCATCTGCGGGTCACTGTTCTACGTGTCCGTGTAGCTTCACCTTTGCCCCTTCAGACAAGGCAGTGAGATCCGGATCTGTCACGTCCTCTCGTTGTGGGTGGACAATGTTTTTTTTCCTGCAATATTTTCTGCATGTTTCATTCACTGTTTCAACGTGCTGAAGTGCAGCCGATGTTTCTGAGTGTATGACCCATTTATGTGAGAATTTAGCCATTTATATTTATCTGAGCTTCTCATAAATGTGTACAGTTTAATTCAGCTTCACTTCAGAATTTCCAAAGCAACAACGCTGTCAGTCAAATAGTTCCACACAATTAAAATGGTTTATTACATGTACACAATTAAAATAGTTTATTACATTTTTATTTTTGTACTATATATATATATATACTTATTTTAAATCACAATTGTTAAAATCTTTTGTTAAGAATTAGGTTCTACTGCTACCGCAGAGACAACGAATTTCAAGGCATATGCCGGTGCTATTAAACCTGATTCTGATATTGATATGGGAGACCCAACACCGGTCACCTGATCCCAGTTACTGCAGATCGTAATGTGAGATTGAAGCATCTTCCATATATTTGTTTTCCTCAGAAATGACAACAGTTCAGTTTCCTTCTGTGGTTCCAGAGCAGAAGCTCAGTCTGTCTAATATTTCCACACAATTAAAATGGGGAAATTTGTTTATTATCATCATGTACTGAGCTACAGTGACAATCTTGCCTGACGTACCATCCGCACAGATAGATACATTACAACAGTACATTGAGCTGATATACGACAAAACAATAACTGTAACAAAGCATTAATGCTGCAGAGAAAGTGCAGTGCAGATAGACATATGGTGCAGGGTCAAGTCGAGTTACATTGTGAGGTCGAGTCCATTTTATCCTTCATTTGGCTTATAACTGCAGACAGGAAGCCATCCTTCAGCCTGGCGTTACGCACATTACGGCTTTTGTATCTTTCCGCCAATGTGGGAGCGGATTTGCAGCAAGAATGTCCAGGTTATGAGCTTCTTTGTGTACATGGCCTGCTTTTCTGAGGGAGGGGAAGTGTAGGAAGAGTCCATGGAGTTGAGGCTTGTTTCTCTGATGTTCTCTGCTCTCGAAAGTTATCTGCAGTTCCTTGCAGTCATAGGCAGAGCAATAGCCATACAAAGCATGAAGTATCGACAAGAAGCTCAGAGACCTCGGCCTTCACCCTGTCTTGTGTAGCTGGATCCTGGACTTCCTGTCAGATCCCCAGCAGGTGGTAAGAATGGGCTCCCTCACCTCTGTCTCTCTGACCCTCAGCATACATACCCCACAGGGTTGTCTCTTTGGACCTCTCCTTTACTCTCTGTGCATCCATGACTTGTGTTTCCACCCACAGCTCCAATCTGCTAATTAAATTTGCTGACAATACTACATTGATTGGTCTAATCTCAAAAAATAACTTTCAACCGATCAAATGCCTACTGACAAGGTTCGGTCCGAACAAACTTTTCAACCTTCTTCAGGAGATTAGTCAGAGGAAGAGCGATAGCAGCAAAGTTCTTTCAGAACTTACGATAATATCCATCCATTCCCAGAAACCTTCTAAGAGCCTTCTTAGCAGTCAGAATAGGAACTTGAGAAATTGCCTGGACTTTTGCCCGAACAGGAGCCAACTTGCTTTGACCTACAACATAGCCAAGACAGGTCACAGTGTCATGGCCAAATTCACTCTTAGCCAAGTTAACTGTAAGGCTGGCCTGGGAAAGCCTGTCAAACAGCTTCTCTACTGCAGAGATATGCTCTTCCCAAGTGTCATTACCTGTGACTAAGTCATCAATATTGGCATCTGTGTGTTTTAATCCTCGAATTACAGAATCAAACGTTCTCTGGAATGTTCCTGGACCATTTTTCATTCCAAACAGCAAAACATTGTATTCATACAACCCAAATGTTGTCACAAACGCAGAAATTTCTCTACCTCTGTCCGTCAATGGAACACACCAATACCCTTTCAACAGATCAATCTTTGTAAGAAATTTAGATTTTCCAACCTTATTGATGCAATCATCTACCCTAGGGTAGGACATTTGCCTTCCTTTTATCAGTGCAAAATCTAACACTACCATCAGGTTTGGGCACAATAACGCAGGGTGAGCTCCAATCTGATGCTGAAGGGCTAACAATACCATTTTCCAGCATATATTCAATTCCTTGCTCAACTTATTTACACTTTTCTACGTTCATGCAATATTGGTGTTGTTTAATCGGTTTGGCTTGACCAATATCTACATCATGTATTGCGACCGTGGTTTGCTTGGGAACATCGGGAAATAAATCTTTAAACTTCAGAATTAATTCCTTCAGCTGTTGTTGTTGCTCTGGCTGCAGATGAGCCAACCTGTTATCAATATTTTCTGGAACAACCGAGTTCATTAGCTTAATGGGACCATGTTTTGCTTGTGAAAATTCTCAGACGAGTCAATTGTTTCATTCTCAGGGTTACCAGATTCATATGTTTTGACAACAACACACACAGATGGTGCCTGCTTGTCAAAATAAGGCTTTATTATATTTATCTGTACCACCTGTGTTAGTTTACGTCAGTCGGGTGTTTTGATAACATAACTCACATTATTAATTTGAACGACTATTTCATACGGTCCATTGAGTTTCGCCTGATGTGGATTCGTCAACATTGGAGATAAGGTAAGCAACTTATCCCCCACCTGGTATTTTATTTCGCAAGCCCGCTTATCAAACAAACACTTATTTTGTTTTGAGAAATCTTTAAGTTTTGTCTCGCTAGACTACCGGCCTGGAGTAGTTCATTGTTGTACTTCAAAACTTAGTCTAACAAGTTAACATGCACATCCCCATCAATTCATTATTCCTTTAACAAGGTCAAAGGACCCCTCACACTATGACCAAATACAAATTCAAATGGACTAAAGCCCAGTGATTCCTGTACCAACTCTCTTACTGCGAACAAAAGCAAATATATTCCTTCATGTCAGTCCTTTCCATTTTCAACACAGTATGTCTTTTTTTGGCATGTGTGTGCGTGCGTCCGATGATGTATTTGTCAAGCATTTACAAGGCACGGAGCGAGAGAGAGAGACAGTGTGGAACACATTGTGTCTTAATCAGTTTTGAGGGCAGAATGAAATCTTTCTAGAACCCATCGTAATTCTGGATGGAACGCAAAGAATGTAATTTGTTTCGCACCCAGTTAATCAACTACCTGCTGGAATAATCCAGACGTAAAATTATTTCATGTCAGACTGGATTTCTTTAGGCAAACCAAATAAAGTAAAAAAACTCGGTAAGAGCCTTCGCCAGTTTTAGCTTTAATATTTCTGTGAGGTGTTGCCTCTGGGAATCTGGATGCAGTACACATAATAGTTAGCAGATACTGATGGCCAGATTTAGTCTTTGGCAATGGGCCAACACAATCCACTATAAATTTTGAAAAGGGTTCACCAAATGCAGTTGTATATGGACTGCAGTGGGGCACTGTGGAGATCTGATTAGGTTTACCAACAACTTGACCAATGTGACAGGTTCTGCAAAAGGTCACAACATCTTTCCTCAGATTAGGCCAGTAAAATTATTTCATAATCCTGTTTACAGTTTTATTCACTCCAAAATGGCCACCTGAGGGCAGAATGTCGGCCAAAGTTAAAATTTCAGTCCTATAAACTTTAGGAATTACAGCTTGGTGAACAATTGCCCATTCCTCACTCGCTGGTATAGCAGGTGGCCTCCATGTCCTCATTATCGCTCAATCCTTGTGATAATACCCTACTGGCACTTTCTTAATTTCATCATCTGAGAAAGCTGTTTCTTTTAAAGCTTCAAACTTAGGGTTTTGGTTCTGTTCTGCGATAAACTCTTCTGCATCGGCAGACATTTTAGCCATACTTCGAGTTCCTGTGCAGGAAGGATAAATGTTAAAATCCATCTGTGGGTCATCAGTGTTTGGGTTAATTGTTAACTGCACTGCAGGAACAACTTTACCATCTCCCAGGTCATTCCCTAATAGCAAATTAACATCTTCCTCTGGTAAACTGGAGCATACTCCGATCGTAACAGGTCCCGAAACCAACCCTGACTGTAAAGTTACCTTGTGCAATGGCACGGAAAACACGTCGCCTCAATGAATTTAGTAAGGTTTACCTCACCAGTGTTAGTCTCATCACCAAACTTTAGAACGCTGTCTGATATAACTCACTGAGAAGCCCCAGTAACTCAAAGAATTTTCACTGGTAGCGGGGTTGACCCTTCCTTTACTAATACAAACCCATCTGACATAAAATGATCGAATCCCTTCTTAACTCGGTCAGACCTCTCAGTCCTTAACTGAGCCTGAAACAGAATGTTCAGAACCCTGTGGATTGATAGGTGCTTCACCATACTGAACACAGGCATTCGGGACTGACTCCTTTTCCTTTTTCTTCTTCAGGATGGAACAATTAGCCATCATATAACCAGCTTTCTTACAATAGTAACAAGTGAGACCAGAATATTTCTCCTTCAACTGCTTCCCTTCATCCTTACTCTTGTCACTATTCCAGCTTTAATTTCAGGTTTACCATGGTGATCCCTGCTACTCTTTTGGAAGCTGTTATTCGGGATAATCTTAACCTTATGAGCAAAAACAAACTCATCTGCTATTCTATCAGACTCCTGAAAAGTGGCAGCATCCTTTTCATCTAAATAGGTCTTTATGTCATCAGGAATGCACTTTGTGAATTCTTCAATTAAAAGCAACACTTTCAAGCTGTTACAATCATCATTTATATTTTTACATGTGCACCGGCGGTCAAAACACACAAAGTTCTCATAAGCAAGTTCCATATAAGTCTGTTTCACAGATTCCCTCAAATTTCCAAACTTTTGCCTGTATGATTCTGGGACTAACTCGTAAGCTTTGAGCACAGACTGTTTCACTAGGTCATAATCAGCTGCTTCATCAACTGTCAAAGCAGAATAGGCTTGCTGAGCCTTCCCCTTAATTACACTTCGTAAGAGAAAGGGCCAACCCTCTTTTGGCCACTTTAAACTTTGAGCAACCTTCTCAAAATGCTGAAAGTATATATCAACCTCTGCCTCGTCAAATGGAGGTACCGATTTAACTTCCTGACTGGCCTTAAACTTAACACTAGAGTCTAACTCTAGACCCCTTTGCTGCAATCTCTCTATCTTTTCCAGCTCAAACAGCCGCTGTCTTTCTGCTTCCTCCCTGTTTTTCTGCCTCCCAACCCTCAAACTGCCTCTGCCTTCCGCAGCCTCCATCTTTAATTTTTCTAACTTGTGCTGCAGCACAAGCTCATGAGGTTTACTTTCAGGAAACACCTCCAACTCCTCCACTTTAAACACTCCCTCAGATACATAATGTTCAGCTATTATCCTCTGCATCTGTGCCCTCCTCATTGTCAATTTCACGTTAGCAAGTTTTAACCTTCTAGCAAGACTCAACAACTCAACCCTAATGCCTCAGAGGTTGGCGCTTCCTGACATCTATCAACATCCATTGCTGCTGATTTTCCACACACAAATAAATCAAATGGACTTCCTCAATGAAATTGATAATTAATGACAATGCCCCAAAACTGTTAATATCTCGGACGCAGGCCCAATTTTGTTATGAATCATAATGCTTTAGAAATGTACCAGCAGCAATAGACTACACCTGGAGTCTGTTTTTGAAGTTAAAACAATCTTTATTAGAATATACTTATAACATAGTAACAAGCAAGATAAACAAAAGTTAACAGTGTTATGTGTATATATGTGTGTAAATATAACTCCAAAAACTATTGAGCTCGGGAGAAACAAGACTTGGAATCTTGAGATGGCAAAGTATGAAAGTTCAGTTCAACCATGGAATAGGTGATGAGAGAGATATTTGTAATCCAGCGTAAATGTTGAGAGAAGGCAATTGTGTTTAATACCACAGGTTTCATGGTGGTAAAACGAGACAACAGTTGCTGTAGATTTTATCTGTCTTCGTTCCAAATCCACATATGAATTATCACCGAAAGTGACTTGTCACAAAGGGTATCATCTTCAAGTGAATTGCCACACCACACTCAGGCAAGGGTTAACACATCAGTGGTCTTCACAGGTTACCCCAAATGAGATCCACTCCTATGGATCAAATGAGGTGACATCCACGCATTCGATGTATGCTGAATCGATAATTAACCCACCCTTGTGGGCATAGGAAAGTTGCAATCAGTGATCCTTGGCCACTAGTTCCCTGGTTTTGATCCTATTTTCCATCCTTCATTTCAGTCTGACTCTGAGTGTCTGTGTCCTCGGTTAAAACTAAACAAGCTGCGAGCGATGTAAACAAGCTGCAGGGCAGACTGATTCACCTTCTTAATCTCTCTCTCTCTCTTAAAATGATAGTCCACGGCAAACAAAACCTAGGGAATCATAACAACGGCCAGTCCCCAATGTGAACTGACTGGTGTGCCAGTAATTGGGGTGACTGAGTGAATCCTTTCCCACATTCTGAGCAGGTGAATGTGCTCTCTCCAGTGTGTACTTGCTGATGTCTCTGTAGATGGGATGACTGAGTGAATGTCTTCCCCCAGACTGAGCAGGTGAAGGCCTCTCTCCAGTGTGAACTCGCTGATGACTCTGTAGTGTGGATGACTGTGTGAATCCCTTCCCACAGACTGAGCATGTGAATGGCTTCTCCCCAGTGTGAACTCGCTGGTAACTCTGTAGGTGAGATGAATTAGTGAATAACTTCCTGCAGACTGAGCAGCTGAATGGCCTCTCTCCAGTGTGAATTCGCTGATGACTCTGCAGATTGGATGACGGAGTGAATCCTTTCCCACAGATTGAGCAAGTGAACGGCTTTTCCCCACTGTGAACTCACTGGTGTGCCATTAGGTCAGATGACTCAGTGCATTCTTTCCCAGAAATTCAGCAGATGACAACCTCTGCCCGGTGTGTACTGACTGGAGTGTCCACAGGTGGGAAGACTGACTGAATCATTTCTCACACACAGAACAGGTGAATGGCCTTGCCCAGTGTGAACTTACCTTCAGTTGAGATGACCGATTGAATCCATTCCCACTGTCTGAGCAGGTGAACGGCCTTTTTCCTGTGTAAAATGACGGGCATGCCAGTTGGTCAAATGCCCGAGTGATTCCCTCCCCACAGTCTGAGCAGGAAGGATGGTCGATTGAATCCCTTGCTCCACTTTTTAGACTTCTAGACAGAGACAGCAAAACTGGCATGCCGTGTTTGAGATCCCTGGAGACAAATTCCATCTCATTTTTAACATGTAAAAAGATTTACAAAGTACATCAATGGGTGTAGGACAACATTTCAAATGAGATTACTTGAGTTGCCAAGGTTTGATCATCCAATTTACTATCTCATTTTGAATGCTGAGTGACTGAACCTTCTTGACCAAACTCCCTTAGGGAGTTTGTCATGTGCCTTGCTAAAGTCCATGTAGACAACATCCACTGCCTTGACCTCCCCATCTATTTTGTTTCCTCATATGGATTACCATTCTGATCTTGCAGAGGATTAATTTTTTCCCATGTAATATTTTTTGCTCTTAACATAGCTGCAGATTCCCTGAGGATTCCCCTTCACCTTGTCTGCAGGGGCAACCTCATGCCTTCTTTTCTTTCTTTCATAAGTTTTCACTTGAATTTCCTGTATTTCATAAGGACCCCATTTGTTCCTATCTGCCTGTACCTGGTATGCACCTCCTTTTTATTGATCTGGGAGAGGAAAGCCAAAGGGATGATAGAGCTGCATGCTGGGAGGTGGGGCTAAGGGGGGGTGGTTAAAAGAAAGCTGCAGGGGGAATGGGAGCCCGAATAACTGAACAGAGAGTGGAGTGTTTGTGGAGATAGTTGTTGTTCAGTCCTCAAAGTCAGGAATGAAAAAGTTGAGCATGATGCAGTAAATATGCTGAGCCCTGTATATTTCAATACAACGAGCATTGTAGGAAAGGTGGATGTGTTGAGGGTATGGATCAACACCTGGAATTAATATACTAGGATCTAGCAACTGTGGATTGGGACAGTCTGCTTTATGGCAAAGGTATAGGCAGGCAGAATCTTATGGAGTATAAGAAATGCAAGAGAACACATAAGAAATAAACCAGTATGGCTAAAAGAACGAATAAGGTTGCCCTCACAGAAAAGGTGAATGATAATCCTCAGGGATTCTAGTGATCGATTAAGGGCAAAAGGATTGCAAGGCACAAAGTTGGTCCTCTGGAAGACCGGAATGGCAATCCACGAGTGGAACCAAAGCAGATGGGGGAGTTCTTAATTCTTAAATATTTTTCCATCTCTGTTTACTCAGGAGATGGACAAAGAGTCTATGGGAGTGTGGAAAACTGGCATTAAAATCGTGGACCCTGTACAGATTAAAGAAGAGTAGTTACTTCACTGTTCAAAATAGAAGATAGAAATCTACAGCATATTCCAGGCCATTCAGCCGAAAATGTTGTGCCAACCATGTAACCTACTCTAGTAACTGCCTAGAATTTCCCTAGCACACAGCCCTCTGTTTTTCTAAGCTTTTCTAATAGGCTGTTAAAAGACCCCATTGTATCTGCCTGGAACACCGCTGCTGGCAGTGCATTTCACACACGTGTAAAAATCTTACCCATGACATCCTTCAGTATCTATTTCCAAGCACCTTAAAACTATGCCCCCTCGTGTTAGCCATTTCAACCCTGAGAAAAAACCTCTGGCTATCCACAAGATCAATGCCTCTCATCATCTTATACACCTGAAAAAGGCTCTAAACATAAAGAAGGAAATTATACATTGGATTGGAGATTTGTTATAAGTATAGAAAATTATGGGAGTATAGATAGGCTAAATGCAAGCAGCATTTTCCATGGAGGTTCGGTGGGACTACAACCACAGGTCAGGGTAAGTGGGGAAGGTGAATATTTAATAGGAACATGTGGAAAAGCTCTTTACTGAAATGGTTGTGAAAGTGTGGAATGAGATACCAGCACAAGTGGTGAATAGGAGCTCGGTTTTACCATTTAAAAGAATTTTGGATGGGAGCCTGGATGGTAGGGGTATGAAGGGCGATGGTCCCAGTGCAGGTAGTTGCATTAGACAGCTTAAATGTTTTTTCAGCATTGACTAGATGGGCTAAATAGCCCATTTCCGTACTGAACTTCTCCATGTTTCTATGACAGAGAAGCTGGCCAAACTTGTTTGGAAGGGAAAGTTAGGAGTGACAACGGAGCAACAATGGCTGGAGTTTCTGGGAGTAATTCGGGAGCTGAGTGATTCCACAGAAGTGGAAATATTAGAAAGACAGGAGGACACAACCGTGGCTAAAATGAGAAGCCAAAGCCAACATAAAGCCAACATAGAGGGCACATAATAGAGCAAAAACTTTTAGCAACCAACGGCAGACAACTAAAAAAACTCAGATGAGCTCAGTGCGTGGAATCCTGATATTGTAGTCATTAATGGGTCTTGGTAGCACCTAACAGTCTGAGGGATTTAGAGGAACAAAATATCTGGGGCCTCGATATCTCTGAAAACCAAGGTTCCCTGTACCAGTTATCACTCAACTTTTATTTTGGCAGGCACATACAAACTCTACACCCTCAAAATTTCACTTCTGAAGGCCTTCCACTTACAAGTACTCTGTTGCCAGGGGACAGCCTGTCCCAAACCACACTTGTTAGATCCTTTCTCATACCATCAAAATTGACCTTTCTCCAATTTAGCATCTCATCCTGTGGTCCAGACCTCTCTTTTTCCATCTTTATTTTGAAACTCATGGCATTATGATCACTAAATTCTGTCACCAGCCTTGGATCATTTCCTAACAGCTTATTGCACACTTCTACGTCGGAAATTTTACATACTGATTAAAGGCACATTTGACAAACTTTACCCCATCTAGTCCTTTTACAGCATGGGAGTCCCAGTCAATATATGTAAAGTTAAAACCACTTACTGAATAAACCTAAGTTTATTGACATGGTCTACAATCTTTCTACAAATTTGTTTCTCTAAATCCCTCAGACTGTTGGGTGTAAACAAGTCCCAATAATGGCTACAATATCATAATTCCCTGCCCTGAGCTCATCGGGCTTTCCTACGATGCTTCTTGCATTGTGATATACACAGCTCAGCACATTCATCGCACCATGCTCAACCATTTGATTGCTGACTCTGTCTGAGGTCTGAACAACATCTGACTGGTGTCAAGAAAACAAACTCTCCCACATTGTCATAAAAACAAAGGAGCTGATTGTGGACAACAGGAGGAATGGAGACAGGCTTACCCCTATTGACATTAATCAATCTGTGGTTAAGAAGGTGACGAGCTTTAAGCTCCTTGGCATAAACACCACCGAGGATATCACATGGTGCCCTGACGAAGGGTCTCGGCCAGAAACGTCGACAGTGCTTCTCCCTATAGATGCTGCCTGGCCTGCTGTGTTCCACCAGCATTTTGTGTGTGTTGCTTGAATTTCCAGCATCTGCAGATTTCCTCGTGTGTATGTACCGGCTGTGTTGTGAAAAAAGCACAGCAGCACCTCTTTCACCTCAGACAGCTGAAGAAGTTTGGGATGGGGTCCCAAATACTAAGAACTTTCTACAGGAATGTAATTGAGAGCATCCTCACTGGCTGCATCACAGCCTGGTATGGGAAATGTACTTCCTTTAATTGCAGGAACCTGCAGAGAGTGGTGTGGACAGCCCAGCACATCTGTAGATGTGAACTTCCCACTATTCAGGACATTTACAGAGACAGGTGTGTAAAAAGGGCCCAAAGGATATCGGAGACCAATTCCACCACAACCACAAACTGTTCCTGCTGCTAGCATCCAGGAAACAGTACCACAGCAAAAGGACCAACAGGCTCCTGGACATCATCTTCTACCAGGCCATCAGACTTATTAATTCCTGCTGATACACTTGCATTTGTATGTTATATTAACTGTCCTATGTACAAACTATTTATCATAAATGACTATATATTACACATTGCACATTTAGACAGAGACGTAATGTATAGGGAGGATCGATGTAATAAAGTCAATTCAATTCAATTCACCCTCTCCACTATCTGCTCTGTCATTCTGGCTCCCATTCCCCCTACAACTTATTTTAACCACATTACCCCTCACCCCCCACCCTACCACTAGCAACCATTACCACTAGGATATTAGTCCCCTCTTGTTCTGTTCCCCTAACTATCGAATCCCCTATCACCCCTTTGACTTTCCTCTGCCAGGGAATCCCTCCCTCCACAACAGTTTCTAAAGTGGTCCACCTGTTGTTGTTGGGGATGGCCGGAAGAGTACTCTGCGATGACTATTTAACCTCATTCCCCTTCCTGACTCTCATCCCGTTTCCTGTGTCCTGCACCTTGGGTGTAACTCACCTCTCTTCATGTCATATCTATCACACCCTCCAACTCCTGGATGATCCAGAATTCATCCATTTCTAGCTCCAACTCCTTAAATTGCAGCTGGACACACATCTTGTAGGTGAGGGCATCAGGGACACTGGATGTCTCCCACCCTCACACCATAGTCCCCTCTAATTTGTAATGACCAGTGTGCACATAAATCATGTACTGTGCATACTTTCACCCAGTGACAACATGTGCACAGTGAATTTTATCTGGAGAGGTAGGATCTTGGATCTCCTTTGGGTTCGATCGAGTTCATCTGCACTCTCACAGAACCTATGTAGCAGGCCTGTAATGGGTAATGAAGGATTTGCACATTGCCTATATGTGGTTTGCCTGCTAAATTACACTTTAAAAAGACAGATTTCAAATATCACTCCACTTCTTCCCACTTGTAATTTCTCCAGCAACTTTTGCATCGCCACAATACACACATCAGTTTCTGTATTGTACATAAAGATTCCCCCTGAACCCTCCCCCAGGTGACTGACAGTGGTGAACTCAGTGATGGCAATGCCAATGAATATGAAGGGAATGGCAGTAGTTTGTCTCATTGGAGTCTGGCACATTTGCGATGTGAAAGCTACTTGTTGCCCAAGGACAAAGGTTTTTGATGTCATTATCTTCCCAGACAGAATGGGTCAAAACATGTCGTCACGGGCAGAAAAGTCCAGAACAAACGGAGTTAGCTCAAGCAACACACACAAAATGCCGGAGGAACTCAGCAGGCCAGGCAGCATCTAGGGAAAAGTGTACGAATGCTGAGTTTCTGGTGATTTTCTCAACTGGTTATGTAAAAGACCCGAATTTGTTCCCTTTCTCCGAGTTCCTAATCCTTGTATTTAGATAGCTGGAGCTCAGCTCTGTCTGAGAGATCCATCGGGTCCCATTCCCTCAACAGTCGGTGTACGGATCGTGGGGCTGAGAGACGGGGAGGTGAGCAGGACTGTCCCGGGATTGCGGGGTGCGGTGTCGGAAGGTCACAGCAATGGTCCCTCAGTCGGTGTTTAGGACAGTCGCCCGGAGATAATCACTTAACTGAGTCCGATCCAGAAGCCGTGCTCCCGAGGCCTTTCGTGAACTGCGCGCATGAGTGATATTCGCAAACGTCATCAATCTTGACGCCTGCGCATGTGATCGATGCTTCAGCGCCAGCGAAATTTTTAATGCAGGGCATTATCGGTAATCAAGGTGCCGTTAAAAGTTTCTGCAAGCTCCGGTTCCATCTCCAAACCTCAGTTTTTTTTTGTATAGAGAAAACTCAGGAGCTGTTTTAACGCAGAAAGCGGCTCCCATAAACAATATACTCACTATCAAAGTGTATCTAATGCCCAAGTCCAATCCACAAAGGCAGATATAAAACACAGGAGATTCTGCAGTTGCTGGAAATACAGAGACGCACATACACACACAATGATGGAGGAACTCTGCAGTTCAGGCAGCAACTAAGCAGAGGATTACAAAAACAGCAAAGGGAAAAACAGAGAGCTGAGAATACTCTGCCGCCGACCCGAGGGTGCGGCAAATCCCGTACCACCATGGCCGGCATCTGACGGCCCAGTCCTGCCCGGAATGTCCACTGGAATTCTGAATTAAGGACAGGATCCAAAATATCCCTGGTTCCTCCGGACCACATCCCTCCCATACTAGTGAAATGATCCTCGGTGGTGAGGGGCGGAGGGAGAGGCATGTGTGGCTTCCGATTCGGGGCCAAGTAGGGACAACGTAAAAGTTTAAATCCCCATACATGTAAGGCGGGATGAATTTTTAGAGTACGGGGAAGATGTGATGTGTATGTTGCCGGGGCAGTTTCCCTCATGACTTTAGAGAGACGGATAAAGCGAGGGGCTAGTTTCCGCCATTCCACTTTGAGTGGACGATCTTTACTTGAACAGAGACCCGCTTGTCAATATTGAAAGAAGGGCCAAGCCGCCTGTGTCTGTTGGCCTTGACCTGCAGCCCGGCTAAACTTCCTTTCCGAGTCTCTGTCCTTGAGACACCTTTGAACAAATTACTCGGCGGAGGGGACCCCGACATCTAATTCCTGATCAGGAGACTGAGCGGGCAGAAACTCAATTTGACATTCGAATAGGGTCATAGCCAGCGGTGAATGCTGAAGGGTATTGTGGGCGGACTCGGCCCGGATTAAATGGTCACTCCAAGAGGACAGATTCCCGGACAGAAGGCAGAGAAGGGCTCGCTCCAGGTCCGGGTCCGTCCTCTCAGCCTGCCCATTAGTCTGAGGGTGGAACACCCACTGGCACAAGCTGATGGGGAGGATCAGAGACATTGCCGGGTGTCGGTGGCGAAGAAGAAGATTCAGAAGTAGGGTTCAGTGAGGTGGTGTGTGGTCTTTGGATATGTGTAAAACGTGTGCGGTGGGTGTCGGTGATTTCAATGCGAAGGGCCTGTGCTGATGGAATGGACTCGGGGGGTTTCTGTGTAGGAGGACTGGGCTCATTCGGACAGGGTATTGGGGGAGACGTGTGTTTATTGGGAGGTGTGTTTAATGAGCAGGCGAGCTGAGGGGGAATGGTCTCTGGTGGAGGGATGTGGGTACAGCCTGTACAGAAGGCGCTGGGTGATTGGAATAGGTTAGAGGAGGAGTTATGGTGTCTGTGGGGGCTAAGCGATCCCGATGGTCAGTATCTGTAGCTACTTGGAGAGACGCGTAGTCAGTGAGTGAGTGTCGTGGAAAAGGCGTGTTTCATTATCGGGAGTCACTATCTTCAGTATTTTATTTCATCTGCTATATTTCCCATTAACCTTCCTAGTCTATATCACGGTTATGTTCTCCCAAAGTTTTCCCGCTCTCCATTAGTGATCATAAAAATTTGCAAATGCTACTGACATCTGAGGAAGTCCAGTGTGAATCCTTCACCGGTCCGGAGAAACAGCAACATTTCAGGGCTTGATTCTGCGGAGTCGCGCTCCCCGTTATTGCACGTTATCAAATCTCCATTGCAACCCGATTATCCAGCAGCTTTTGGGAGTCAGTAACTGCCCCGTTGCATTAGCTTGCGCATCTTCTGCTTCACTGAAGGGTTCTTCCGTGTAACTAAGAAGCGATTATTTTTAACAACTTCGTTCTAACATATATCTCAATTGTCCGCGTGAATGCAAATTGAGCCCCTTCCCTGCATCTCCATCCTCTGTGTGGAATGTGTTTTGATTCCCGGTTAGATTCTTCGAGACACATTCACTGTATTCTTCCGGTACCCACCGTCCACAGTCCTTACTCCGGCTCTGACTCTGCCTTCCAAATTCTCATATCATCCCGGCAGATGCCCCACATCTTCTTTCTTCTAAGGATAATTTATTGTCAGTTCTACTCTCCAAATCGTCCATATAACTGAAAGCCAACGTACTTAGCATTTGACTGCTCTTCAAACCTCAATATCATCCTGGCAGATTCCATCACAACCTCCCGTCTTCCAAGGATAATCTCACCCCTCTCTGCAAATCACCCGTATCACTGATAGCAAACACTCTTAGCAATTATGTTGCAAGTTTATCGTTTGATTGTCATGATAAGAAGACAACATAAATAATAAAAAAAATACTGTGATTGACCTTACTAAAGCAAAATGGCCGACTGAAGATAATGTCAAAGGTGAAAACCAGGCAGCTTCATAACAATAAATGACTCGTGACTGCCCCCTTCAGGAATGGTTGGAGTAACGCATGCCCTTTCGTCCAATTCATTTCATGTCTTATTCCTCAGTAGACCAGCAAGAGCTTCCGGCCCGGAACGTCGACTCTACTCTTTCCCATAGATGCTGTCTGGCCTGCTGAGTTCCTCCAGAATTTTGTGTGTGGAACCTGTAATTCGACAAGAAGTGCATCAGCTGCACGAACTTCCTTCTAAAACCTTCCCTGCACGGAATATAAACATCGAGAAATCGCCATTGACCGCGGTATTCGTGAAATCTGGTGGAAATGATTTCCCGTCATATAGTCAGCATTGAGCATGGGGAATGCATTCATAGCCTAAGAACGTTAGCGTCCGGCCTGTTCCTGAGCAAAAACAACGAGACCGCTCTCACTGCCGACTGACATGTACAAGCAATTTATTCCGTTCATTTACAATTGATATTTGTGGTTGTTGCCGACTGTGTCAGCGACCCTGCACCACGCGATAGGGGAAATGTGTGAAGGGGTTAAACGATGGCTTTGGAGAGCGAGGGGCTGGAAACGGAACTGCAGGAGAGCGAGCAACTCCGGAAAATTTGGATTTAACTCATTTCCTCTGTCCACAATGCCGGTTATGACGTCAGATCTCCATTGCTATTAATTATTCTTCTACATTCTTCAAGTTTTATCTTTCGTCCGTTTTAATCTCGGGAAACACTGAAATGAAATGAGTTTACATTTATTGGAATCGCACTGACACTCCCTAATTCCAAACACTACACCTACGGATAAACTCACAGAGCGGGGCTGCATCACCACTGAACGATCATTTGCTCTAATTGTGTAACATTGAATGCGCTTTCTTCACTAAAAGACATTTAACCCCACTGGGCCGTTACACAGCACCATAATCGATTGTGTCCGGCTCATTTTACCGACTGATCATGCAGGTAGAATCAGAAAAGGAGACCCAGCATCTTCGAGTAGCTTCGGCATTTCAGAATTATTTTCCTAAGCAATGAAAACACGGGGTCACTCAGGTCAGGAACGAAATACGCAAAGGAATAGGTCTGAATTTTAAATCAGTAATCAGACTCTGCCGGTACCTGCGAGTAGAAGTGAATTCAGGATTTTGCTGCATATCAAGTTTAAAACATTCTAATGGGGATCACTGAACATACGGCAACTCCACCTTTTCTGAAAATTTTCCTTGGAAAAAGTTACGGGAAACAAAGCGGCACGACCTGTGCAGGAATTTCGGGACAATTCTGATGTTTCAGTAATTAGAAACGACTTCTCATTGACCTAACGCTTTATCAGTGATACACCAATTCGGATTGCGTAGTATGTTTCCAGAAATCCCGAATCAGACGAAGGAGCAATTTCAATGGCGGGGACTCGATCGAGATATGAAGTCGCTCCGCTGATTGGGACGTTTCTCCGGAGAGTGTCTTTAAATGCTGCAAACCGGGCAGAGATCAAAATCAGCACGTCAGCTTTATATTGAGTTAATCCCGGGTAGGTAGAGTCAAACATAGTTAATTGAACGCTCTTAATTAGATAATCTGTACTGTTCGTGCTTATTTTAATATACCGGCTGCCAACGTGTCAGTGGGACAAGGACAGACTCTGAATTTCCAGACGTATCGCGCTCTTTTGAAATTGGAGAATGATGACGAATATATTCAGTCCCGCAGGAAAACCGGATAGAAAGTCGCCAGATGATTCTGACTTTGAACTTGCATTTTAAAATCTAAGAACAGGCGTTGAAGGCTTGAGAAACCGGTGTGATGTGTCTTTGAATCAGAATAAATTTAATAAGACCATAAAACCCTTGAAAAGTATTAGACATTCGGCCAGTCGAATCCGCTCCGCCATTCCGTTATGGTTGATTTATAGTTATTTTTCTGCCTTCGCGCCCCTAACCTTTGACGCCCTGATTAACTAAGAAGCTATAAAACTCTGCCTTAAATCCATCCAGTGTCTTGACCTGCACCGCCGACTGTGCCAATCGATTCACAGATTTACCGTGCGTGGCTAAAGGAAAAAAATCCTCATCCGTGTTCTAAATTGACGTCTCTCAATTCTGTATCCTCCCCTCCTAATCTCCCCCACTACTGGAAAATGCCCTTTCAACTCCATTATATCGAGGCATTGCAACATTCGAAATGTTTCAATCAGATCCCGCCTCATTCTTCTGAACCCCCGCGAATACAGACTCGGAGCCATCAATTCACAGGAATTGTTTACAACCCAGTTGCGTGCGACACGTGACACTGCAAAGAGGTCACAGTTCAATATCATCACAGTCCAACAGCCCTGGGAAAGAATGACACCCGGAATATATAAAGCAGGACATTCGCTTGAATGATCAGGGCAGTAATGACTCGAACTCAATGTGAATGTATACATTTTAGAATTAGTGTAAGGAACAAAGCGTAAGGTCTTTAAACTTGCTTCTAGTCGTTCCCCATGTTCGACATCATTACTGTGAAGGGCCGGTGCTGCAAATCTACTATAGCAAGGATAACCTGTATTTACTGTATGGAAATACTGTCAGGCCAATGGGAAATGTGTCCCGATGTGTTGTCAAATTACAGCGAAGTTGGGCCGAAGCAAAATGATTTCTCATTCATACTGTGGGCTTCGACTTGTGCCGAAACTAGAGAGCTTCAGCCAGACAGAGAAAGAAAAAAAAACAATCACCCTGCAGAAATAAATTTAGCGAAAACACCGAACAAGAGAGAGAGAGAATGAACGGTGGGTGTCCGGTTCGGCAGCCACGACCAGCACTCTGCAAACTTTTAGGTAATACACACCTCGAGAATGGATATATGTGTTTTCAATATTAGATACCCGGTATTAGATACCCGGGTGATTTAATCTGCAAAGGAACATACATTGCTACGGGAGGGATGTAATCAAACGCCGTTATCAATAACGGGAAAGGAGAGTCTGAATGAAAGGCGATGCAGTCCTGCTGGGAAGAAATATAATCACTGAGAATAACGATATCAGGGAGTTCAATTTATTACCATCCCTGTGGATCAGGTGTGGGATTACTTCCGATATTGGAACATTATTTGACGCGTTCATCTGAGCGGTACAGACTTCTAAAAAAATTCAAAGCTGTGGTAATGGGGGAGAGCAGAAGAGCTTTCACCTGCTCTCTGAATCTGGTCTGGGTCACTCCATAGATAAATGTATTTGTGCAGCTGCTGAAATTCTGAATCAAAGAACCCCAAAACTGTGCCTGAAAAAGCCGGATTGACATTTCCAGGTCGGTGTAGAGGCATCGCATGAGAATGAAGACCAGAGTGGTTGTCGCCCAACAGAGAAGGAAACTCGCCGACAGGCTGAAGAGCAGAATGATGGATTGTCTCCGACTCTCCATCTCCAGATCTCGCTGTTTCCCGCAATTTCCCCGTCCGTTCAGCCCCCTTTGGACTCTGCTCGCCGCCAGTATCTGTCTGACGGTCAGACCATTGAGGGTCAAAATGAGGAAGAAAGGAAGTAGCGGATTCAGCAGACGGTCCACCCAATAAAACCCCTCAAACGATCCCGAGAAAAGAAGTACGGACCTATCGAAACAGACCCAGATACCCCTCACCAACAACGCCTTCCATGTATATGACATAAAATGGTATGTTTTTTTAAAAAAAGAAACCGATCGATATTGCGCCAATCACTATACCCGCAATTTTGGTGATGCAGTAATTTGTTTTATATTGAGCGGAGCAAATGGCCACAAAGCGATCAAAATTGAAAGCGACAGTAAACCACACGGAACAGTCAACGGCCACGTGACACAGGACGTAGTGGACAAGGCAGAACGGAGCGTTGTCCAGGAATCTGTGAAGTCTGTTTGCTTGACCCATTTGGTAGAACAGGACTTCGATAATCACCACCATTAGATCCGCCGCAGCCATCGCCACCAGGGAACGTGTGACACATTTGGAGAGACCGCAGTTTCCTCGGCTGAGAATGATGATTGCCACAAGGTTAACTACAGTGAGACAAAAAAGACCAAAAATAAGAATAAAGAAATGCAAACGTATTCTTTGTAGAAACACAGCCGTCAATTGGTCTCTTGAAATTAAATCTCTGCTGGACATTAGCAGTGGAAGTAAAAAGATACTTTGTTTGTTTGAGCACCTGACCGCAGCATAAAGCGTTTTACAGGAGCGCATGCTCACATTAATCTCTTCACCTTCACCAGTGCAGCAGCGATGAGCGAAGTCCAGGAATGATAGATCACAGAAACGAGTCCTTCGGCCCAATATCTCCATGCTGACCGACATGGTCATCTGATGCCGTTGTCCGTGATTGGGTCAGATTCGTCAAACTGTCCATGTGTACTTTAAATATTGTTAACGACTCTGTTTCTCCCATTTCCTTTCTCAGGCTGTTCAATACACAGAGCAGGTTCTATGTGAGGAAACGTCGCTCGTAATCCAGCTACATTTCTGCCCTCAATAAAATGCCACTCGGCCGAACCTCACCCTGTAACTCAATCCCGAGAGTCCCTGCAGCATCTTTGTGAATACTGTCTGCACTCTTTTCAGCGGACTTCTGCCTTTCCTATAACAGGGCGACCAAGACTGTTCACAGAACTCCAAGCGCGGTATCTCCAAGGAGAGGGGTAGTGTAATTGAAGTGCGCATCTACGCTTCTTTCCGAAAGTCTGAGTTACTATTCGACTGCAAGGTCAGATTCTGAAAACAAGATCTTGCACCGCAGCAACCTTCCCTCTGTTTTATTTTACTGCTTCCGGGACAAACCATTGCTCTGAGCAGAACATTGTTACCCGGTCTTAAAAGTGCTCGGCACTTGTAATGTTTTATTTAAATCTGTAATATGCAAGTCAAACGATGACAAAACATAACACACATCACACGTAAACACTGTCAGGCAGTCACAATTGACAGGGAGGATGCAACAGTGGAATGTTCTGACGGGACCGCGATGGTGGTTTCTGAACAGTGAGCGACCGACTTCCATTCTGTCTTCATTGTGACCATTTGTGACAGTGTTGTAACTTGAAACAATGACAATGCACGTACGCTGAAGCTAAAATGTTTCAATGTAAATGTGGTTAGTTTAGCGTTTACCCATTTGTGGATTATACTCAGTAATACAGTTAAATTCATCATTATATTACCAAAGATTTCGAAAGATTTTACCATAATTTCAAAATGATGTTAACATCGTATAAAAGAAATTCCAGCTGCTTGTCCACAAATGCCACGTTCGCGGGGGAATTTCAATCATGGCGAGGCTGTGGTATGGAATTGATGATGGGCGCAGTAAAAGAAGTCCTGATCCTTCGAGCCGGAATCGAACCAGCGACCTAAGGATCACTCCATTTCCTCTACAGTCCTCCGCTCTACCAACTGAGCTATCGGAGGAAAAGCCACACCAAGTTTCTCCACGTTGGCTCCTGCCGACAATCATTATGCAGGTTTCAGCCTGGCATCTGTCGACCGATGGCAAAAGCCTGCCTATGGCAACTATCTCGTCCTTCCAGCACTGGGGGCCAAAGGCCACGGGATGACGCATATCACCGCGCTTCTGACAATTCTAGGGACACTGCGATTCCAACACAGCTCTTTGATCGTCCTTGCCCGTTCAAATCAAAGGTTACTCAGCTTTCTCTTTTCACCCAGTAACCAGGGCAATATCCTTCTAACCACTCACCTGATTTATGCCTGAATCGTCGCCTGCAGCTCATGCATTACTGAGACACCAGCTGCCAGCCAGCTTTCCCTCCTATCTGCTTTCAACGCAGCAAACCTACGACATTTTCTCCCGGCCCTTTGACTGAGACACTTTCCGCTCGCTCTGCGCCAACCGCATCTTTTGTGCATTCCAAGTTCACGGATTTGATGCGACGAATCCTCTGAATACAAAATGTTGATGGAGAATGCGAGCATCGATCTCGCTACCTCTCGCATGCTAAGCGAGCGCTCTACCATTTGAGCTAATTCCCCAGCACGTCGCGCTAACCTCCTATAATTTGCTCCGTTGGACAGACATCATTGCATGCCTGCCACTGTTCACCGATGCACAATCAGCAGCTCACAGACAGGCACACACACTCACTCACTCACTCATCAGTAGCTGAGAGCGGCGGGAGGTCTCTGCTTCCGTATAAGTAATCGAAAGGTACTTACCCGGGATACCGACAATTACAATGACTGTGTAACAAATATCCCTGTCTGGAAACATTGTTAACCCAAGGCTGTTCTGTCTGGAATGTTGTCAATTTCTAAATTTCCCTCTATGGATAGCTGAGACCCCGTGAGTGGGGATAAAAGACAGGTCTGGAGAGACACTCTTCAGACACACCAGTGGACACTGACTGAGAGTTTGGAACCCACAGAAAGGTGGGGGCTTCGGAGACCGAACCAGGAGATCGGTTAGTAAAGCTCGCAGTGTTACAGCAGGGCCGGTGGGGACTTGTGTGTGTGTCCACTCATGCCAGAGTGACGAGTCCACCACAGAAGAACGGTCTAGCTGAATGACAGAGGGGTCATAACTGAATGACCACAAAGACACGACGGATTAAGAAAGCCACAATTCATTTACCCCTAGAGATCGATAGAGCTTGTTTATTATTGATTATTATTATTCCTACACTTTTAGGTTTATTACTGCTAACTTGTTTTATATGTATATTTGCATTTTTGATATTGTATTGTGTAGTTTACTAATAAACGCCTTTAGTTTGGTACCACCAGACTCCAACGGATTCTTCTTTCTCTGCTGATCAGACACCCAGTTACGGGATATGTAACAAGTTCATCAAACAAACAGTTCCATAAGATGTATTTCAGACGTTGTACATATATATCACAAAATCTCCACCAAATATTTATCTGGGATATACACTTATGGAAAACAGTGGAAAGAAAAAAACAAGCAAACGCAAAGAACTATGTACAAGTAGGGAGTGATTTTTTTTTTACAACAGATTCATTGATTTGTGAGAATAAAATCAGGCCTATGAGGCATTATGTAGTTAAACCATTTTTCCCAGTATGAATCAAATTGTTCCAGCTTATGATTAACACATGCTGTTATCTTCTCCATTTTTCAAACGTCCATTGTAATTTCCATCCATGTATTTAAAGTTGGGCTCTCCTGTGATAACTATTTCCTGGTAGGAGTTTTTTACCAGCCGCCAACAATATATTCATTAAATATTTATCTCTTTTTACCCATTCATGAGGTATATATCCAAAATATATGGTCTTACTTTCCAAGGGTATTTCACATTTAAAGATGTCTTGTTCGGGCATTATGTATCCCCCTCCCAATAGTTTTTGATAACAGGGCAGTCCCAAAAAATATGATAATGATTTGCATTTTGATTTCCACAATTTCTCCAGCAAACAGGGAGGTTACCATCATAATAGGATTTCTGAGAAGGTGTAATAAAATATCTTATTAAGTTTTTCCATCCGAACTCCCTCCATTTCTGTGAATTGGTACACTTCCATTGATATCTCCATATTGTTGTCCATTCTTCCTCAAATATAACTATCCCTCCTTCCTTCTCCCATTTTGTTTTAATGTATGAAATCGAATGTGTTTTACATTTGACAATCCCTTATACATGCTTGAAATGATTCTACTACCATTATCTGAATTATATGCTTTTCTGAAGAGCTCTATGAAGCATGTATTTACCTTGGTTACATTTTTAAGCGTCTTATTAACATATTGTCGCATCTGTAAATACCGATAAAAATCTTGTTTTTCTAATAAGTGTTTCTCTTTAAGCATTTCAAAACTGAACAGTGTTCCTTCTTTCATTATGTTGCAAAGAACTGTTATTCCTTTAGCTGTCCAGTCCTTAAATCTAGCATCCAATTTATTTGGTGTAAAATCAGAGTCATATGCACACCATTTAAGAATTGCAATATCTCCCTCTAGATTATATTCTTTTATAGTAGTTTTCCATATTTTAAGAGTCAATTTCACCCATGGGTTATCAATAGTATTTATGTAACTTTGCAGGTTGTTATCAGCCAAAATTGCTTGTATGGGGATGGGAAGTACCCGTTCCTCAATGTTTTTCCATTGAGCGTCATATGATGGGTTGCACCAACGTACCACAGCTCTCAACTGTGCTGAAAAATAATAATCTCTAAGAGAAGGCAAGCCCCATCCCCCCTTTTCCTTTGCTAATTGCAAAGTTTTGAGATGAACTCTAGGCCTTTTACCCTGCCAAATATACCTTGATAGCATCTTGTTCCATTGATTGAATTGATTTTGATTAATCTCTATTGGTAAGGTCTGAAAGAGATATAACAGTCTGGGCCGTATATTAATTTTAATAGACTCAATCCTTGAACTGAGACTGAAAAAAGGAATCAGGCTCCATCATGCCACATATTGCTTATTTTTTTTTAATATAAAGGCTGATAACTACATTGTGATAATTTTGCCAAATCTTTTGGCATAATAATGCCCAAATATTTGAAAGACTGTGTGCCATGCCCAGGGGTATCGACTTTTAATTTCTCTTGGCGGGCTATAGTAATATGAAAGTAATTGGGTTTTCTTTATGTTGATCTTGTATCCTGATAATAGACCATATTGTTCAAAGGATTGCATCAATTTAGGTAAAGAGTATGTTGGTTGCCCTAGATAGATCAAAATGTCATCCGCATAACAAGCCAATTTATGCTTTGTCCCTTTTAATAGTGATTCCCCTGATATCTTCATTTTGTCTGATGTATTGAGCTAATGGTTCCAGATATAGTGCGAAGAGTAGTGGTGGCCATGCACAACCCTGTCTCGTACCCCTTTCTAGGGTAAGACTATTTGATAAACATCCATTGACTTTAATCCTAGCAGCAGGATTGTCATATAGTGTCTGTATAGTTTTAATAATTGTTTCTTGGAAACCAAATCTATGTAAAACTCTGCAGAGAAAATTCCAATTAACCGAATCAAATGCTTTTTCAGCGTCCATGTTTACCACTATTGCTTCGATTTTATTTTTTTGTATATGATCCATAATGTGAAGTGTCCTTCGTATACTGTCTTGTGTCTGGCGTTGTCGTATAAAACCAGTCTGATCATTACCTATCAGTATGGGTAGAAACTCCACTAATCGTTTGGCCACGATGGAGGTAAGTAACCTATAATCTACATTAAGAACGGATATTGTTTTAAATGACCGCATTCCATTTTATCCTTGCCTTCTTTCGGTATAGCTGAGATTATCGCTTCCTTCCAACTGGGTGGCATTTGTGCCTTTTTTAGAGCCCAGTGTGGGGAGTAAAACAGGAATTAACTCATTTTTAAATTCTTTGTACAACTCTGCCGTATACCCATCTGATCCTGGTGACTTGCTTAATTTAAGCCGACTAATTGAAGATTTTTAATCAACTTCAGTTATGTCATCAGTTATTTTGTTCTTCGCTTAAAGTGGGTAACTCTAGAGAATTCAAGAAGGTGTCAATTTGGGTTATGCTGACTCAACTGTAACACATAAACACCAGAAACACAACAATACATTATAACTATCATTACTAAATCTCAGGGAACACGCACACATACCAAAAAAAAAAACAGTAAGGAAGGCTGAGAACTCCATCGGCGACCCGGGTCTGTGACAGAACCCGCCCCCCTGTGACCGGCACCTGACGGCCGACCGCGATCCAGAATGTACAACGGAATTCTGAAGTGAAGCCAAGATCCGAAATTTCCCTGGTTCCTCCGGACCTTATCCGTCACAAACTACAAAGTATTGTAGGTGTCCCTTTAATTTCATGAATTAAACAGTCTATGGATTGTGTAAACTGTCTCACCGTCTGAGCTCCTAGGTGGAGTGTGTGGCTTGGGATTCCGGGTCAAATTAATTGCTTCAATTTGGATGCAAGAAAGGTGGGATGAAATCTCGTAGAACTGGGAAGTTGTAATCCGTATGCTAACGGGTTAATTTTCCTAATGTATTTAAGGAGACTGATTAAGCGAACTGTTAGTTTACGTGATTCTAGTTTGAGTGGGAGATAATTATCTCAAAGCCAGATCCACTGACCAGAGCTGGGAGGTGAATTGAGCACCTCTATAAGTGGGAAACCGTGTCTACGGAAACACTGGCGCATGAGATGCTCTGCGGTTTGTCCGGCTGATGGTAGATTGTTTAGAGCAATGAATCAGCAAGCCTTGGAAAACCTATGGAGCACAAGTGAAATAGTGGAAAGGGAAGTGACGGAGTCAGACTGGTAATTAAATCTTCAGAAAGGTTAGACCGGAGTCGTGAAGGACAGGGTAGAGGAATGGGGGCTGCTCCGCATGACAATCCTGCGACCAGCAATATCAACCGACGTTGACTGGATGAGCAAAAGCCCGGGTTACCAAGGGGATAAGAGTGATGATCATTTAAATCAGAGTGAGAACAAAGGTGAGCAAGGAAAAGGGTCAGATTGTGAGGGTGAGAATCCCTGTCCGCCACGGAGTTAACCCAGTGAACTGTACGCAAGGATGTCATCCGCTCCGTATTCTTTTCGCGGACAATTATAGGATTCATCTCGAAAACTCGGCTCCCTGTCTCTGCATTGCCTTTAAAGTCTCCTGGTGAACCTATCTCCATGACAGTATCGGGCTAGCGCCCTCCAATTCACAAGCAGTTATTCTTTGTAAAACACATCGGGACGTTCAAGTCACCGTCAACGCCCGTCCCGCATTCATCAGGCCCAGAAAGCAACAGATTTTGAAGGGTCCTCAAAGAGGAAGATAAATCCCGGTGAAACACAGAAAATTAGATAGAACATTGGCGCTGATACAGGGTTTCGATTCGAAACGTCGACAATTACTTTAACCTACAGATCATGCTCAATCTGAGTCCCCCTTGAGGTTGTATGCTGCCATGGAAATCTTGACCTTGACCGAGGTATTGCGTCCGATAACAGGCATAGTATCTCAGGAAATAGAAGGAAGTTACCGGACTGTAACTTCCGTGGATTCCTGGGAAATGGAGTTCACTTAGTGCAGAGTCAGTCCATGACAGATCATACAAACAGAACAAGAGGCATTAGAACGGGTGTAAATCAGATGACGGACCGGAGAGCTGCTGAGTACATGGGAATGTGTGAAGTCAGTGGGAGCTGCTGGAAGAAATATCGTGTTCATTGGAAGGTGGAAGGTTTACGGTATCGTGGATAACCTATGGGGAAGTGGGCATCCAGTTGAGTTTGGTGGCGAGGTGTAGAGTCATTGGGAAAAGTCGGTATGAGTGGGGTTAGTGGGCACTAGTGGGGCCAATGGGATCTGTTGGGGCTGTGGTCCAGTGTGGGGGTATGGTTTCAATGGAACTATGGCGAATGTGCTGTGTTGGAGGAAGCTGTTGGAGAGGAGGATTCAGAAGGGAACATTTTGTCGAAGATTGGGTCAGTAGGAAATATATTTGGAGGTGTGCGGTTCGTAGAGGGGCTGGTGGAATATCGATCAATGGAGTGGCCGATGTGTAATTGCCCAATCAGGTGTTAATGTGACGGCGTAACTGTTGGAATATTGGGGTTAGAGGGAAAATCTGATGGGAAGGAATAAAGCCATTGTCATACGTCGATCATGAAGAAGTGGGTTTTGAAGGTATTTTAAAGGAGGCGGTGTGATAATTGGGCTTGTTTAAAACTTTTGGTGTCCGAAAGCTCAATGGCAAGGACCCGTGGTAATGGAATGGACACATTGCGTTTTGCTCGACAAGGTTGCGTCTCAGTGGGAAGAGATCTTGCAGTGACGTGTGGTCATTGGGAGCTGGTGGAGAATGGGTGTGTTCAGTGTGAGAGCGTGGGTCAGTGATGGAGGCTTGTGGAAATTTCTGGATCAGTGGGTACTGGTAGCGTGCAAGGCGTTGGGGGATTGGAAGAGGCTTGTGGAGGAGATGTGTTGTCCGTATTGTTAGCTGATGCCGAGGTCTATGTGTCTAGTTGGAAACCAGGCTTACTTCCCTCACAGGAAAATAGCCACTCACAGGAGACCTTGCCCACGCCCAGGATTACGGCTGCACAGGTGGAAGGTCAACTGAGGAAGATCTGTACCAGCAAGGCGGCGGGACCGGATGGAGTTTCCCCACGATTACTGAGGGCCTGTGCGACTGAGCTGGGAGAACCACTACAGCGCATCTTCAACATGAGCCTGGAGCAGAGAAGAGTACCCAGACAGTGGAAAACATCCTGTATTGTCCCGGTACCGAAGAAACCACAACCAAAGGAGTTGAATGACTTCAGACCTGTTGCCTTGACGTCGCACGTGATGAAGACCATGGAGCGGCTGATAATACAGAATCTGAGGCCACAAACCAGGCACGCCCGGGATCCTCTTCAGTTTGCGTATAAGGAGAAGGTGGGAGTGGAGGATGCTATCACGTATTTGCTGCACAAATCTCTCTCTCACCTAGATGGGGTCAGTGGTGCTGTGAGGATTACATTCCTGGACTTCTCTAGTGCCTTTAACACCATCCAGCCCAAGATCTTAAGGCACAAACTAACGGAGATGGGAGTAGACTCTCACATGGTGGATTGGATAGTGGACTACTTGACAGATAGACCTCA
Organism: Hemitrygon akajei; assembly: GCF_048418815.1. NCBI lineage: Eukaryota > Metazoa > Chordata > Chondrichthyes > Myliobatiformes > Dasyatidae > Hemitrygon > Hemitrygon akajei. The sequence continues at coordinate 439,142 of NW_027331999.1, forward strand.
GTATGTGCGGTTGGGAGACTGTAGGTCTGACACGGTGGTCAGCAGCACAGGCGCGCCGCAGGGGACCGTGCCTCTCCGGTCCTGTTCACCCTGTACACATCAGACTTCCAATATAACTCGGAGTCTTGCCATGTGCAGAAGTTCGCTGACGACACGGCCATAGTGGGGTGTGTCAGGAATGGACAGGAGGAGGAGTATAGGAAACTGATACAGGACTTTGTGATATGGTGCAACTCAAACTACCTGCGTCTCAATATCACCAAGACCAAGGAGATGGTGGTGGACTTTAGGAGATCTAGGCCTCATATGGAGCCAGTGATCATTAATGGAGAATGTGTGGAGCAGGTTAAGACCTACAAGTATCTGGGAGTAAAGTTAGACGAGAAGCTAGACTGGACTGCCAACACAGATGCCTTGTGCAGGAAGGCACAGAGTCGACTGTACTTCCTTAGAAGGTTGGCGTCATTCAATGTTTGTAGTGAGATGCTGAAGATGTTCTATAGGTCAGTTGTGGAGAGCGCCCTCTTCTTTGTGGTGGCGTGTTGGGGAGGCAGCATTAAGAAGAGGGACGCCTCACGTCTTAATAAGCTGGTAAGGAAGGCGGGCTCTGTCGTGGGCAAAGTACTGGAGAGTATAACATCGGTAGCTGAGCGGAGGGCGCTGAGTAGGCTACGGTCAATTATGGAAAACCCTGAACATCCTCTACATAGCACCATCCAGAGACAGAGAAGCAGTTTCAGCGACAGGTTGCTATCGATGCAATGCTCCTCAGACAGGATGAAGAGGTCAATACTCCCCAATGCCATTAGGCTTTACAATTCAACCGCCAGGAGTAAGATATGTTAAAGTGCCGGGGTTGATTGTATTTAATGTATTTAAGTAAACTACTTAAGAACTTTTGAAAAGCTATTATTAATGCTTTTTGAGAGAGTGATTTAGATGCATATCATATTTTTACTGAGTTAAGTATTGTATGTAATTAGTTTTGCTACAACAAGTGTATGGGACATTGGAAAAAATGTTGAATTTCCCCATGGGGATGAATAAAGTATCTATCTATCTATCTATCTATCTATCTATCTATCTATCTATCTATCTATCTATCTATCTATCTATCTATCTATCTATCTATCTATCTATCTATCTATCTATCTATCTATCTATCTATCTATCTACCGTCAGTGCAAGAATATGGTGCAAGAGGCGTGATTTCTTATGGCGATTCATAATGAAACACTGCTTAATCCTCAGTGTTCAATTTTAAATGCAATTTTTCCAGTTACTCTATTACTCGTCCTGCATCACCTGGTTATTCAACTCCAGACTTACTCAGCTCTTTATTAATGTTAAGAACAACAATGTTCTGCTGCAACTGATCTCTGAGGAAATCCATTGTAACTCTTCCACCAGTCCAGGAAAAGGGAAACATAATAGTGTTCTGTTTTGTTTCTGTACAGAAACAGTTTCTATTACTCCAAGATATTTAATCGTTCTGACACCCAATTATCTTGCATCATTTTATATACCTTTTGGAAATCAGGACCTATCCCACTTGCCTATTCATCCACTGTATCATTGTAGGATTCTATCCCGTTTTGTTTTTATTTTTGGAAGCGATTTCACTTTAGAAATGCAAATTGTCGATGTGACGACGATAGACTCCATTTGCGGCATTTCATTCCTCTGTTTGGAATGCTGTTTCGACTCGAGACGCGTTATTTGTATTTACCCGAGACTGACCGTTCACAGTGCGATCGGAAACAGTCCATTGTTCCTGCACTTCATTCCCTGACAGATCCCTCACGTCTTCCATCTTTCTAGGATCATCTAATCCCTACCTCTCCAAACTTCTCATATAGATGATAGTCAAGTGATTTTAGCAATTGTATTGGAAAATTTTGTCTAATTGGCAAGAAAAGAAAGTTTAACATGAGTAGTAAAACTTAATACTGTGATATACCTTACTAAGGCAAAATTGACAGGTTTCCGTTAGTTCCGCTGAAGATAATATGAAATACCCCAAAAATCATTCATCTTCATAACAATGAATGACTCATGACTACCGCCTTCCGGAATAGTTGGAGTCTCGCTTGTCCCACTCGTCCAATGTGGTCACGGGTGACAGGCTCATTCTCGTGCGTCCAGTTCATTTCCTTCAGCAGACCGGCAACAGCTACAATCGTAGAATAAGTGGATCAGCTGCAGAACTTCCTGCTGAATCTTTGAGACTGTGGAATAGAAACATTTATAAATCCATGTTGACCGTCCTATTTACGGATCATGGTGGAAATGTGTTTTTATTCCGTTATGGTGTTAATATGCTTGAGTATCGGGGAATCTGTTCATAACTCAACAGCGTTTCCGGCAATTTGAATTAAACTAAGTAAACCAATAGAATAACCCCCCCCCCCAACACACACACACACACACACACACACACACACACACACACAGAGTTGGGAAAGTTAGTTCCACATGGACATGTGGCTGTATATATCAGTTGGGTCACTAGGGAGGTTCAGCTGTGTAAACCGGCCTGTTCCAGACCATAAAAAACGTAAAGACATTCAGTGTCTACTGATAAGTACAAACAATTTACTCAGTGCATTTGTAATTAGGCTCTGTGATCGTTGCCGACCCGCTCAGCGATACCGCACCCCGGGACGGGAGATATGGATCAATGGCATTGAAATGCAAGGAGCCGGAAAAGTAAATGCAGGACAGCAAATAACTCGGGACAATCTGAGTTTAATTGATTTCATCTGTTTTCAATACCGGATTAGAGGTCAGATCGCCATTGCCTAAATGATTATGATGCATTTCTATCAGTTTTAATCGCGGTAAACAATCTAATGTATTGGGTTTTCCTTTGTTGGAATCACAATGATACTCGCTATTTCCAAATACTATTCCCGCGGGTAAACTCTAAGAGAGGGTCTGCATTACCTCCGACAGATCTTTTGATAAAATCACCCGCCTGAAGGAATGAAATGCGACTCGGCCGAAACTCTCCATGTAACTCAGGCCATAGAGTCCCTGCAGCATCTTTATAAATACTGTCTGCATTCCTTTCACCGTACGTCTGCTTTTCCTATATCAGGGCGTCCAAAACTGAACAAACCTGCAAGCGCGGTGTCTCCAATGTAACCAACGTGTCGGAGATTTATCCAATGCCGGCATTAACAAGGGAAGCGCCAGAGATTCTTTGGAAGATGTCCCAGGACAGCCCTAGTTATGTTTTTGATTGCAAGCTCATATTCTGTAACCACGATCCTGCAGGCCAGTAACGTTCCCTCTATCCTTTGTCACTGCTGCGCGGACAAGCCATTGCTCTGAGCAGAAATTTCTAACATGGTCTGAAAACTGCGCGGCATTTTATGCTCATCAAACCAAGACCAGCCACAAGTCACACACACACGTAAAGATGGCAGGCAGTCACAAGTGACTATGGCAAAAGTAAAATGCTTTCATTAGACCGCATCGGCAATCAGCATGATTTATTAACAATGAGCCACCGACATCCAATCTGTTTATTGTTAGAGTAATTATTGCAGGATATTTCATAATTTTAATAGCAAATATTACAAACATATGTTGGCATAATTTCTAAACTATATTAACATTCCATACAAGACCAGCTGCACGACAACAAAGGCTATGTTCACGGCAGCATTTCAGTTATTGAGCGGCCGCGCACCATCTCATCTTAGAAGGAACAGTGCTGACACCAGGGAACACAAATAGGACTTTGATTATGAGAAGTAATCGGGATTTGTCAAATAATGGAAATTACGGTATCAGTTAGTTCAACTGAGGCGGGAGAAATGCAAGGGGAAAAGCTGTGTTACCTTTACAGAAAAAAGCGAAAAAGATTTCTGGTGAAAGTTGGTGAAGTTGCAATTCGGCGCTGATCGTTGGACGCGCCTTGCGTAAGGGTTTGAGGAGCGACCAGAGTTTCTGGGCCACAGTGGCGCGTCATTGATCACGTGATGTGAGACCGAATCCTCCCGCACAGCTGCACCATTTTAATTCCTATCATTAGACTAGTCTCTTTCTACTTTCTCTAAACAAAAGCCGTCCTCGGTGACGAAATACATGAAACTACCAAATGATTATAAAACCTCACTTGTTTCACCAATGCCCTTTTGGGATGGGGAATAATCGCCCTTCCTACAAGAAAGGGGAACAAACTTCACAAGTTGAAATCGAAGATATTGGCTGTGATTTAAAACCGTAATCGTTCGCTCAAGAGAAAGAATTCGAATAAATGAGGCCCGCTACTGACAGGAAGTTTTGATAGACATGGATTGTCTGTGTCGTGTCTGTACAATTCGATGTCTCACGTCACAAATGAGAAGACTACAGGCAGTTCCAGTGACAAGTGTGCATGACCCAGGTTAAGATATGAACAGGGCAGGAGACTGAGAGGAACGACACGGCATTTTAGGGACTGACAGGGACACGAGGTGATGATCTGAAAAGGGGTGCTGACAGATCCGGTGATTAGTGAACAGCTCTGGCTCTGCCGGTTGTTCCAAGGAACCGGGGCGTTTTCGAACAAACCCGTTTGAAACCGACCCACCTACACAGCGATTCTGACATGGAACGTAAGTGAGAAACAGAAAGTCATCTCATAAATAAAACTATGGTGTGAGTTTTTTTTAATAAACCCGGATTGAAATATCAGCAGAAGCTGAGAGCGACGTGAGGTCTCCGCTTGAGTACAAGTACTCACCCGGGATACCGACGATCACAGTCACTGTGTAACAAACAATCCTGTCTTGTAGCATTGTTAGTCTTAGGTTGTTAGAATTTACAGTTCTGCTCGGAATATTCCCAATTTCCACTCTTCATAAAAAAAGAAGCGCCAGGAAACAAACTCAAATAGGTATAACAAAGTCCAGGAAGGAATTTCTTCAACATTTATTGGGTAAAATATTCACGGATCAGAAGTTGTTGAAAGTCCACTGCGTCCGGATGTTGCCGTGCAAAATGTAATCGAAGCACGAAATGGCATTCTTTTATAGAATAATCTGTTACCGACATTGAAAACAACTTGTACAGTGACTGGTGTTAATTACCGCTAATTAGCAATGATTTCTCTGCTTTAGCGAACCGTAATGCCGATGGGGAAATAACACGCCTGAGTTCATAGAACAAAACGCTCAGCATCATGAAACCTCAAGAGACGGCCGATGCTGGGATCGCAACACCAAATGCGATGTTGTCAAACTACTCCGTCTAATGACAGGACATTATCTGCGCATCGCTGGTGACGACAGGAGTCAGTAATCCCGTTGGTGAGTCCACCTCATCAGCGATGATTCCACTTTAACATTGCGAGTGGAGTCTCAGCTCCAATGCAGATATTAATAACTTTAATTAAACAATAAAGTCAGCACTGTCTTGTTGCTTTTCTGTGATCACGCACCACAAATGTGATTCACTGTTACTTTGCTCCGGTGAGAATTATTTTTTCTCGATGTGATACATTAGCATTAGCTCTATTGGTGCAAACACTCACTGGTGGCGCTGTTCCCGGAGTCAGCCGCTAATGCAGTTGCTGGCATGTATGTAGCGCGAGTTACAAAACAATGACGCTGTATTACAGACCCGATCCTTCACCACTACTGTCGTGTTTATTCCCAGAGACAGAGAAAAAGAGAAAACGTCGTGCCAACGTCGGTTTTAATACAAATAAGTACTGGTAACGATATTAAATATGTTACAGAGTCACCAGATAATTTTGACAGTTTGACTTCACCAAGTAATTCAGGGAAGGAGAGAAAGTGCGAATTAAGCTGCTAAACAGAAGTGAACTGTGTAATGTGACATAAATACACGTTCACAGAAAAGCATCAGGATCCATAAAGAGAGCTAATCCTGAAGCACGCTATTCGGTAGCCCACACGTAGAGTCAGAGTCACAGAGAGGTACAACACAGAATATATCCTTCGGCCCATCTAGTCCACGCCAAAACAATTTGAACTGCACTGGCACTACAGCCCACCGTGTCCCTGCCATTCACGTCCCTATCCAAAAATCGCTTATAGGTTGAAATCGTGCTCGCATGCACCACTTGCTCTGGCAGCCCAGTCCGCATTCTCATGGCCACCAGTGACTTCTGGTTGTCGTCCCACCCAAACTCAGTGGAAAAACAAGTCTGCGTACACTTACCCTATCTATACCCCTCATAATTGTGTATACACACATCAAATCTCCTCTCAATGTTCGACATTCTAAGGAATCAATCCAAACCTATTCAATCTATTTCTCAAAGGACCTCCAGCCCCAATAACATCTTTGTAAATTGTACTCTTTCGGACTCGCTAGCATCTTTCCTGCAGGGAGGTGACCAAAACTGCGCACAATAGAAACATGAAAACATAGACACAGAAACCTGTAGCACAATGCAGTCCCTTCGTCCCACAAAGCTGTGCCGAACAGCAACTTACTTTAGAAATTACCTAGGAATACCCATAGCCCTCTATTTCTCTAAACTCCATGTAGTTGTTCAGGGACCTCTTAAAAGACCCGATCGTATTCGCTTCCACCACAGTCGCCGGCAGCCCATACCACGCACTCACCACTCTCCGCATAACAATACTTAACCCTGACATCTCCTCTGTACCTGCTTCCAAGCACCTTAAAACTGTGCCCGCCCCCCCCCCGTGTTAGCCATTTCAGCCCTGGGGAGAGGCCGCTGACTATCCACACGATCAATGCCTCTCATCATCTTATACATCTCTGCCATGTCACCTCTCATCCTGTCACTCCAAGGAGAAAAGGCCGAGATCACTCAACCTGTTCGCATAACGCATGCTCCCAATCCAGGCAACAGACTTGCCCCCACCTACCCTCGCCCACTGCGTGCACCCTGTATCCCTCTCCGTCCCTCTGACCTCCTCTACATAGATTCAACTGTGTGTATGTGTGGGTGGGGGGCCCTATGTTACAGATACAAGCTGAGAGTGCCCTCCTTAATCCGTTTCAACTCCAGAAGTTATCTGATACATCTCACTCTGCAGAGACCTTTTCACCTTTTCTCCACGTCCGGGCACGAGAGGGCAGCGCAGAGCGAGCTTCACTCTGTGTCTGACCCCTTTTTTTTTTTAACAAAATCCTTTATTACAAATAGCGGTGCTATACAATATATACAAAACAATGGCAAACACAATTACTAAGCTACAAATAGACAATAGACATTACACCAGAATGTTGCCATCTCTAACCACGACGGCATTTACACCCCGCGGAGCCCAACAGTCTCGAAACACCTCTAAGGTCGCCGTGGACTGCGCGTGTTCTTTTTCAATATTTACCCGGGCATGAACATACCCTCTAAACATTGCCAGGCAGTCTGCCCGGGGAGATCCTCCCGCCACCCGTTTCCAAGACCCTTGGATGGCGGATTTCGTCAGCCCCAGGAGCAAGTTGACTAGGACATCCTCATCCCTCCATGCCCCCTTCCTTACTGGATGACCATATATAAATAGGGTGGGGCTAAAATGCAGCCAGAAGGCGAGAAGCAGCCCACGCAAATACGCAAAAAGAGGCTGCAGCCTCGCACACTCCATGTACATGTGGTACACGGTCTCCTCCAGCCCACAGAAATGACATGCGGCTGGGAGATCCATGTACAAACTAAAAAACTTATTGCAGGGCACCGCTCTATGCAGCACCCTCCAGCCGAGATCCCCCAGGTTCATGGGAAGAACCCCCTCGTAAAGGGACTTCCAGTGGGGACCCGCCTCACCTCCGGGTGGAAGGACCGACTGCCATGGCGTGTCGGGACTCTGGACAAGGGCAAGGAAGTGGAGGGTGTGGAGCAGCAGCCCATACAAATACCTCCTACTTGCATCCCTGAATGGGACTTTGGGTATCAATGAGAGACGGCTCAAGTTGTGTGGACACGGCTCCCGGAGAAGATTGCAGGGCCTGGACCCGACAAGCAGCTCGGCCTGAGTCGGTCCACACACCTGAGCCACACCGACATCCACTGAGTTAGGGCAAGGGTCCTCCAGGACCTCGCCCGTTGCCAGAGGAGGGGATTCCCGGCCTGAGGCGACCATGTTCCAGACTCTCAGTAGGTCCTGATAGAAGCCGGGCAGACTCCGAAAAGCAGTACGGCTGACGCCCGCCGGTGGTAGCCGCATGTCTTCGTGAAGACAACAGGCCCTCCGGAGGAAGAAAGTCGCCAACACGTGCCACCTGGGAGGGTGCTCGGCGGACAGGAATCTCTGCAGATTCCTGATTCGGAGAGCCGCCAGTCGCGTTCGAACGCACACCAGCGACTGTCCACCCTCTCCCACTGGGAGACTCAAGACCGCTGCAGAGACCCAGTGTTTCCTGTTGCCCCAGAAGAAGTCCACTAGCTTCCTCTTCATTCTTGCAACAAACTGGGCAGGAGGGGCCAAGGTGACCATCCGAGACCACAACATGGAGGCCACCAGCTGGTTTATGACCACCACCCTGCCTCGATAGGAAAGCACCCTGAGAAGGCCTGACCAGCGCCCCAGCCGGGCCATGACTTTCATCTCCAGGTCCTGCCAGTTCGCCAGCCAGGTCTCCCCAGAAGAACTCAGGTAGACTCCCAGATAGAGGAGACGTCTAGTGCTCCACTCAAAAGCTCTCATCTCCTCCGGCAGGGAGTCCAGCTGCCACTGACCCACAAAGAGTCCGGAACATTTCGCCCAGTTTATCCTAGCGGAGGATGCCGCCGAGAAAACTTCCTGGCACTCGCGCATCCTCCGCAGGTCATTGGGATCTGTCATCATGAGGAGTACATCATCGGCGTAGGCCGAGAGGACGACCTCCATGTCCGGTTCACACAGATCCAGGCCTGTCAGCCTTCGCCGAAGAAGGCTCAGGAATGGCTCGACACAGATCGTGTACAATTGACCGGACATGGGGCACCCCTGACGCACTCCTCTCCTGAAGGGAATGGGCGCTGCCAGTGATTCATTGACCTTAACAAGGCACTCCGCGGCAGAGTATAGGAGCCGAACTCGGGCCACAAAGTGTGGTCCGAGCCCAAAGGCCTGCAGAGTGCCCACCAGGAAACTGTGGTCTACGCGGTCAAACGCCTTCTCCTGGTCAAGAGAGAGAAACGCTGCCCGGGACCCAGTCTCCTGTTGCAGGTGGATCAGGTCCCGTACTAGGTGGACGTTGTCCTGGATGGAGCGGCCCGGGACCGTGTAAGATTGGTCAGGATGAATCAACTGTCTCAGTACTGAACCAAGACGGTTGTCCGTTGTTCGGGCGAAGATCTTGTAGTCCGCACACAGGAGGGAGACCGGGCGCCAGTTCTTTAGCAGGCGAAGGTCTTCCTTCTTGGGCAGCAGGACCGCAACAGCTCTCCGCCATGAGAGGGGCATTTCCCCGGTGGCTAGGCTGTCCCCTAGAACAAGCCTGTAATTAACCCCCAGGACATACCCAAAATCCTGATATAATTCCACACTCAGACCATCTGAGCCAGGGGATTTACCCCTCCGGAGTTGCCGAAGGGCAGTAGACAGCCCCTCCCGAGTCGGGGGAGCGTCCAGACGCGCTGCGTCCTCTGGGCTGACCTTTGGCAAATCTTCCCAGACCTCACTGCATGCCCCCGCATTTGACGGATCTGGTGAGAATAAGGACCGATAGAAAGTGCGGACTTCTTTGATAATTTCGTCGGGATTTGTGATGGAGGAGCCATCAGCATCCAGTAGCTCCACCAGCAGCTTTTGAACTCCCCGCCACTTCTCCAACTAGTAGAAGAAGTGTGAGCCGCGGTCCAAATCTTACAGCATTTGGATCCGCGACCTCACATATGCACCTCGGGTCTGCTGAAGCTGCAGATTCCTTAGTGCGTCCTTCTTCTCCTGGTATTCCTGCCACAGCTGTTAGTCTCCAGCGGTCTGAACAAGACGGGGATCTAGGTAACGCTCTCACGAGCCGCTTCATCTCAGAGCCCTGCCTCTTTGTCGACCCCCAGTGAACTCCCGACATAAAAACTGGATGTTGCCCACATCCCACCACAGCCGTAGGGAGCAGAAATCTCTCCGTCTCTCTCTCTCCAGGTGGCCCAGAACGCCCGGAACGAATCCCGGAATCGGCTGTCCTCCAGAAGCCGGTGGTTAAAGTTCCAATACCCAGATCCCACCCGAGGGTGCAGAGGAGTAAATTCCATTCACACAAGGTGATGATCCGAGCACGACACCGGCCGCATGGAGGACGCCGACACGCGGGAGACATAAGCCCGAGAGATATACAGGCGGTCTATCCGGGAGCCCCCCTCTCTAAATCTTCTGGAGAAGGCGCTAGAGGCAGTGTGAAGATTCCGCCAGCTGTCCACCAAGTCAAAGGAGCCGACTATCTACTTTAACCTTTTCGCCGATGCTGGGTCGCGTTGGAGGCCCGAGCGGTCCTCCACCTCGAGGGTACAGTTGAAGTCTCCCCCGAGGATGACGCAGTCCCCAGGATCGATGGAACTCACTAAGGTGGACAGCTGACAGAATAGGCGCGTCTGCATCACCCCGCGCCTCGGAGCAGACACGTTGACAAAATGCAGCGGTACTCCATCCAGGCGCGCAGCCAGGTGGAGCAGACGGCCGGGCACAACATCTTGGACTCCTACGATTTCCGGCCGAAAGGTTGGGGCCAACAGGATCGCCACCCCGCTAGAGTTGGAGCTAAGGTGACTCATGTAGACCCCGCCCTGCCACTCCAGGAGCCAAGTGGACTCGTCCCCCGGGGTGGTATGTGTTTCCCGCAGGAAAATTACCGCGTATCTCCCATCCCTGAGGACTGAGAGATTGTTATATCTGCGGAGAGAGCCACTGCTACCGTTTACATTAAGACTAGCTATGGTAAGTTTCATGTCGGGAGCCTCAGCACCAGTACCCTTCCCATTGAGAGCGGTGTCGCCCTCAGCCGCACTATCCGGATGAAAACCAAGAATATTCTTTGCTTTCCGGGCCCGACTGCTACCATCGCTACCTTGTGACCCACCATCTCCCGAAGGAGCGAGGCTGCTTTTCACCCTGATGTCTCTCACCAGGTCATCCAGGAAGGATTTCAGCTGCCGTCTGTCATTCCCCGACACAGCATTCCTCTTCCCCTTCCCCTTCTGTCCGACGATGACTCACAGGGACTTCACCAGCCTCGGCACGCTAGGCCAGCGAAGCGAGGCTAGTTTAGGCCGATGCTTTGCACCCACAGAGGAGTGAATAAACACTCTGATCTCCTCCACAGGTATCAATGGGGATTTTTCAGGAGGGGCGAGGATGTCCATTGTCTCGCTATCAAAAGAGTCTCCCTCCAACCCCTCACTGCAGACAGATGCCCCATCTTCCTCCTCATGTGGTGTATAAGGTGGCTGCCCCTGTAGCACACACTGCGCAGCGGGTACCTCCCTCATACCTTCCGGCTCCACCGTCGCATCAGTCTTATCCACAGTTGCGACGATGGAGGGAAAATCCCCAGGGACTCCCTGCAGGCCATTATTTGATGGGGTCGGCATGCAGGTTATATCACCCTCCCCAGGAGACAGGCATGAAGGGGTCCCCAGCAGCTCTGGTCCAATGGATTCACCGACAGCCTGATTCTGACAGTGAGAGAGCTTGGTCTCCTCTACGCTCATACTGCTTAATACACTTGCCTCCAGGGAGGCGCTTACTGCTAAGTCCTGGGTGGAGGGCTCCAGGTCTGTATTAGTTGTGCAAACAGGCCTAGCTCCAGCTTCCTGCACAACTACACCACCTACAACAGGACTGGTGGCTACATCTGGGGATTCAGGGTGAGACACAACTTCCACCCGGATTCACACCCCTTTCTGGGACTCCCCCGCATCTACATTCCCTGCCCGCTTGGGGGAACAGTCCCTTTTGCTCTTCAAGCGGGAGGAGCACGCAGGTGCGGGTTTCACCGATGGAGCGTTTTCTCCGCTTTCATCACCCCGTCCGACTGTACACTTCCCCGAGCCTCCCGCTCCACTTCAGGGCAAATGGGCGTGAGCTCTGCGGTCTCGGGGGCCGACTTCTTCATGTGTTTGGATTTCTTCCTCACTTTCCTTCCCCGCACAGGCTCCACCCCGTCCCTCGCCTGAAACTCCCTGCACGTTGCCTCAGGAACACCCGCCTGAACCACAGGGGTAGGAGCAGGGACTGGAACAGACGTAGGAACAGGGACAGGGCTAGAGACAGGGGCAGGGGCAGGAGCAGAGACTGGAACAGACGTAGGAACAGGGACAGGGGTAGAGACAGGGTCAGGGGCAGGAGCAGGGACTGGAGCAGACGTAGGAATAGGGACAGGGTTAGAGACAGGGTCAGGGGCAGGAGCAGAGACTAGAACAGACGTAGAAACAGGGACAGGGGTAGAGACAGGGTCAGGGGCAGGAGCAGCGACTGGAACAGACATAGGAATAGGGACAGGGGTAGAGACAGGGTCAGGGGCAGGAGCAGAGACTGGAACAGACGTAGGAATAGGGACAGGGGTAGAGACAGGGTCGGGGCAGGAGCAGGGGCCGGCACAGGTGTAGGAGCAGTAATGGGATCAGGGGCAGAGGTAGCTGGGGCACTAGCTCCCGAAGTGGACTTCCTGGGTTTTCGGGTGCGAGGACAATCCCTCCGAAAGTGCCCCACCTCCCGGCACGCATGGCACCGTGGGCGCTCAGAGCTCCAATACACCTGATAATCTACCCCCTCGTTCCGAGCAGTAAACCGGCCCTCAACTTCGTCCTCCATTTCCAGCTGCATGAATACCTGTCGCCGGAAAGAGATTACGATACGGAGGGGTGCGTCTCCGGAATTTGTGCCTGATGGCAGTTATTTCTGACCGTACTTGCCCCAAGCGTGCTAGTGCAGGAAGCAGGTCCTCTTTGGGGATGAAAGGCCTTACGTTACCGAGGACGATGCGTTGTGTGGGAGCTGTCACCAGCTCCATCTGTAAAAAGATATTTCCACCGTGATCCCTCTACTGAGGGCCCGATGCACCAACTCATCATTCCTCAGATAAAACACTGCCTTCCCGAACTCTATCTCAGTGGCCAAAACACCATCTCTCCCCAACAAGTCCTCCATAGCCTCCGCGCAGTTTTCCAGGGTAGTTCCAGTTCGCAAAATACATTGCAAAATACAACTTTCACCGACCGAAACAGGGCGTTGCCCGAGGCTAGAGAGGCAGCCGCCTTTGCATAACACCCCGAAGGCCTGCGACTCCCTATAGACTGATCCGGCATGTTACTTCTGTGTCCGAAGTCGAGAGCGATACGTTGGTGGTGCTGCTTATAAAGTCCTGGAGCGAGTTGAGTAACTGGCTGGAAAAGTTTGTACACGAAAGTACCTTGCTGGCTCAGCGCCAGAAATTCCAACGCCAGGAAAGGCTCCGTTAGTCCTGCAGAACTTCCAGGCCGTGAGAGGTCGAGACGTCTCAAACGATGTTTCGGCTCCGACACCGAACGAGAATCCCGACGATAGAGATGGAAGGAGGTTGTCCCGATGTCAGTGGGGGAACAATGGCGTTTGTCTCCGGTTTTTGGAGCGACCCGGCTTCCTGGCGAGTTGCCAGCCGCCACAGCTGGGAGCTACGCGGTTCGCAGCCATCAACGAACCCAGTCCAAACTGGCAGAAAAACTCCAAACGAAGCTTCCACTCTAAACCAGCCGCTCACTTAGATGTTCAAGAGACGTTTCAAACCAATTTCCAAGTAAATCACGACCTTCATACAGCAGGTTTTTCTCGATTTCTCCCAGCGCAATCAGAACAGCTCCACTCTGTGTCGGACCCTGGGAGTGGGTGATGGTACGATGCAGAGAGAGATCCACTCTTTGTCTCACCACGGGACTGTGTGTTGTGACTGTGCGGAGGGACATTCACTCTGTGACTGCCCTGGAATTTCTGAAAGGATGGTTTCGAGGGAGCTTCACTCTGTGTATGACACAGAAGTGTGTAATGGGACAGTATGGAGGGAGTCTCAATCTGTGTCTGACCCCAGGAGTGTGTGATGGGAGAAGTGGAGGGAACTTCTCTCTGCGTCCTATCCCAGGTGATAGGATGATTTAGAGGGAGATTGATTCTGTGTCGTACCTCGGGAGTGTGTTTTGTTACGGTGTACAGGGAGATTGATTCTGTGTCTGACCCCGGGAGTGTGTGATGGGACGGTTTGGAGGGAGCTTCACTCTGTGTCCGATCCCGGGAGTGTGTGATGGGACGGTGTGGAGGGAGATTCACTCTGTGTCTGACCCCGGGAGTGTGTGACGTGACGGTGTGGAGGGAGATTCACTCTGTGTCTGACCCCGGGAGTGTGTATGGGACGGTGTGGAGGGAGCTTCACTCTGTGTCTGACCCCGGGAGTGTGTGATGGGACGGTTTGGAGGGAGCTTCACTCTGTGTCCGATCCCGGGAGTGTGTGATGGGACGGTGTGGAGGGAGATTCACTCTGTGTCTGACCCCGGGAGTGTGTGACGTGACGGTGTGGAGGGAGATTCACTCTGTGTCTGACCCCGGGAGTGTGTATGGGACGGTGTGGAGGGAGCTTCACTCTGTGTCTGACCCCGGGAGTGTGTGATGGGACGGTTTGGAGGGAGCTTCACTCTGTGTCCGATCCCGGGAGTGTGTGATGGGACGGTGTGGAGGGAGATTCACTCTGTGTCTGACCCCGGGAGTGTGTGATGGGACGGTGTGGAGGGAGATTCAATCTGTGTCTGATCCCGGGAGTGTGTGATGGGCCGGTGAGGGGGGAGATTAACTCTATGTCCGACTCCGGGAGTGTGTGATGGGACTAAGGGAGGCAGATTCACTCTGTGTCTGACCCGCAGTGAGTGTGAAGGTACGGTTTGGAGGGAGCTTTACTCTTTGTCTGACCCCGAGAATGTATGATGGGACAATGTGGAGGGAGATTCAATCTGTGTCTGACCACGGAAGTGTCTAATGGGAGAAGTGGAGGGAACTACACTCTGTGTCTGAACATGGGATTGTGTTGTGATGGTGTAGAGGGAGATTTACTCTGTGCCTGACCCCGGGAATTTGTGTTGTTACGGTGTACAGGGAGATTTACTCCATGTCTGACCCCGGGAGTGCCTGATAGGATGGTTTTGACGGATCTTCACTCTGTGTCTGACACCAGAAGTGTGGGATGGTACGATGCAGAGGAAGATTGACTCTGTGTCTCACCCTGGGTGTCTCTGATGGGACAGTGGGGAGGGAGATTCAATCTGTGTGTGACCCTGGGAGTGTGTGATTGGAGAAGTGGAGGGTTCTTCTCTCTGAGTCTTACCCTGGGTGTGTGTAATGCGACGATATGGAGGTAGCTTCATACTGTGTGTGACCCGGCGAGTGTGTGATGGGCCGGTGAGGGGGGAGATTCACTATGTGTCTGAATTTGGAAGTGTGTGATAGGACAGAGGGGAGGGAGATTCACTCTGTGTCTGACTCGGATTGAGTGTGATGGGACGGTGTGGAGGGAACTTCACTCTGTGTCTGATACCAGGAGTGTGTGATGGGACGATTCAGAGGGAGATTCACTCTGTGTCTCACCACGGATGTGTATGTTGTGACTGTGTGGAAGGTCATTCACTCTGTGTTTCACCCCAGGTGTGTGCGAAGGGACAGTGTGGAGTGAGATTCAATCTGAGTGTGAATCCGGGAGTGTCTAATGGAAGAAATGGTGGGAACTTCTCTCTGAGTCTTACCCTGGGGGCGTGTAATGGGTCGATGTGGAGGTAGCTTCAAGCTGTCTCAGACCCCGAGAGTGTGTGATGGGATGTTGAGGGGGGAGATTAATTATGTGTCTGACTCTGGGAGTGTGTGATGGGACAGAGGGGACTGAGATTCACTCTGTATCTGACTCGGAGGAAGTGTGATGGGACGGTGAGTAGGGAGCTTTACTCTTTGTCTGACCCCGAGAGTGTGTGATTGGTCGGTGTGGAGGGAGATTCACTCTGTGCCTGCCCCGGGAGTTTGTGATAGGATGGTTTTGAGGGAGTTTCACTCTGTGTTTGACATCAGGAGTGTGTGATGGTACAGTGCAGAGGGAGATTCACTCTGTGTCTCACCCCGGGAGTGTGTGTTGTGACTGTGTGGAGGGACATTCACTCTGTGTCTCATCCCGGGAGTGTGTAATGGGACAGTGTGGAGGGAGATTAACTGTGTCTGACTCCGTGAGTGTGTGATGGGACGGAGGGGAGGGAGATTCACTCTGTGTCTGACCCCGGGAGTGTGTGATGGGACAGTGTGGAGGGACATTCAGTCTGTGTCTGACCCTGGGTGTGTGTGATGGGACAGTGTGGAGGGACATTCAGTCTGTGTCTGACCCTGGGTGTGTGTGATGGGACGATGTGGGGGTAGCTTCACTCTGTGACTGTGGCGGGGGAGTGTCTGATGGACGGTATAGAGGAAGCTTCACTCTGTGTCTGACCCCAGGAGTGTGTGCTTTAAGATTACCTTTTTACTCTGTACCAAATTGAAGTTGGCGTTTTAACTTATCATTGTTATCTGATAAACATTTTCTAAAGTTTTTGGAAATCCGTATTACTTTTTTATTTAAAGAAAATTTTAAAGGAGATACTGCTGGTACTATAGTCTGGGCTACTTTTAAAGCATATATTCGTGGCGAAATTATCTCTTACTCTACCTATATAAAGAAAAAAGCTGACAAAGAAAGGTCTGACCTAGCAGCGATATTAAAAGATCTCGATCGAAAGTATGCCCTATCTCCAGATCCAAGTATAATAAATAAGCATATTGAAATCCAATCCAAGTATAATCTTCTGCTGACTTACCCAATTGAACAACAGCTGTTGAGAGATAAAACTCAATTTTACATTCACGGGGATAGAACAGGTAGTTTATTAGCCAATTGCTTAAAATCTTTCACAGTTAATCGTCAAATCACAGAAATTTTTAAAGATAATAGTACTAAGATATCTGACCATTCTGAAATTAACAACGTATTTAAAGACTTTTACCATAAGTTGTATCAGTCTGACTCTTCTTCAGATGATACCTATATGAATGCTTTTTTCAGCAATATCAACATTCCTACATTGTCTGCTGATAGTCTAACACAGTTGGATCAGCCTATTTCCAATGGAGAAGTGGCTGAGGCTATACGTGCTTTACATTCTGGTAAGACCCCACGACCTGATGGCTTTCCTGGGGAGTTTTATAAAACTTCCACTACATTACTTACACCTTATTTATCCTCTGTTTTATCAGAGTCCTTTAAATCAGGCAAACTCCCTCAATCTTTTTATGAAGCTTTTATTTCTCTTATTCTTAAAAAAAAAATCCAGCTGAATGTTCTTCATAGAGACCGATCTCTTTATTAAATGTTCATGCAAAAATCTTATCCAAAATCTTAACTCGAAGACTTGAAAATATTTTACCATCTATCACATGACCAGACAGGATTTATTAAAAATCGTTACTCCCATTTTAATATACGTCAGTTATTGAATGTGATATATTCACCATCCAAAAAAAAAAGTGTATATTATCCTTAGAAGCAGAAAAAGCCTTCGATAGGATTGAGTGGAATTATCTTTTTAAGACCTTAGAAAAGCTTAATTTTGGGCCTAATTTTATTCGTTGGGTTAAATTAATTTACTTGTCTCCTGCCGCTCAGGTTATTACTAACTCTCAAATTTCTAAGCCCTTTAAATTACAGCGGAGAACTAGACAAGGTTGATCTCTTAGTCCTTTACTTTTTGCTTTAGCTATAGATCCCTTAGCAATAGCATTTCGAGAATCTAAGGACATTTCTGGTATACTGAGGGAAGGTATGACTCATAAAATTTCATTATACTGTGATGATATTTTACTTCTTATCTCTAACACTGAAACTTCTTTACCTTCGGTTCTTTCTTTAATTTCCCAGTTTAGTTCTTTTTCAGGATATAAGCTGAACTTAAATGTGAGCTATTTTCTTAAATGATCTAATGTCATCAAATGCCAAATTTCCATTCCAAGTTGTTACAAGTCAATTTACATATCTAGGTGTAACAATTACTAAAAACTTCAAGAATTTATTTGAAGAAAACTTAAACCCCTTATTGAATTATCTGAAAAAGACGCTTTCTAAATGGTCTCCTCTTTCTTTATCCCTAATCGGCTGAATTAATTCGATTAAAATGAAAATTCTTTCTAATTTTTTAAATCTTTTTCAGGCCTTACCTATTTTTATTCCTAAGACCTACTTTGATTCTTTAGATTCAATTTTAACATCTTATACTTGGAATAATAAGCAAGCTTGTTTAAGTAAAGTTTACCTACAAAGAAATAAAGAGATGGGTGGATTAGCCCTACATAATTTTAGGTTTTACTATTGGGCTACCAATATAAGGAATATTACTTTCTGGTCTTATTATATTTATCGTAAAGATTGCCCATCATGTGTCTCCTTAGAAGTTAATTCTGTAAACAATTCCTCTATTGTCTCTCTTCTTGGATCTGTTGGGCTTTAAATTCTGCCCTGTGTTCGTTTAGGAAGAGAGACAACCAACACCGGAATATTACAAAACTTGGCTTTAATGCAGAAGCGTAACTGGCACAGCGGGTACACGGCGTCGCTGGAGAAGGCGCGTTCTGCCCTCCCCTTACATTCTACGCTTATTTATACCCCCTTTCCCCATTCCAACCCCTCGCTACACATATTTGGTAAGGTCGAACTTTGTTGTACAAATTAGGTAATATCGGGCACTTGTGTCCTCCTTACTGGCCCGATGCCATTCAGTCACGAGTTACCTGTTTCTTTTGTTTACTGAATCGCGTGACACTAGCAGTTTCGGTGTAGCGGAATCCCCAGTTTCGCTTCCCCCCTCGCTTGCATTCCTGTCTCCTAATATCACGTGAGCCACTCCTGACCTGTAGTGGCAGTCTCGAATTAACCCTAACATTAACCCTAACACTCCCTCCCTTGGCCTCCCTGAGGCCACATCCCTTACAAGCTTTTCCGCGGCTGCCGGGATCAGGCAGGGAGGTGAGCGTCCCCCGGCACTCTTTGGCGTGTCCTCCCTATTTGCATATTCTGATTTGTCCGACCTAGGGTCACTAAATATGGGTAGGGGTTCCCTAAACATCAGCAAATTTTTACAAGTAGCATGCAACATTTCAGAAGACTTTTTCAAAAGCCAACTCTCAATTTCCCCCTTTGCATGGCCCATTCCAGTCCGTGTCCTCCCATAGCGCGTCCGCTTTCGGGAGGGCCTCGATCTCCCCTTCCACCGGGAGCAAGGGTGCCTAGTACGCCGGTGGAGGTCCATCCTTTCCAGTCAAAGCTCGATCTATAGTCCGGATGACTAGGGTCCTGATACAGGGTATGCAACAACAACCACACGTGATAAAGATAGCAATTGAAATAGACAGTCCTAGCGCCAACTGTCCCAGGAACGCTCCCCACTTACCAAAGGTCTTATTCAGCCAATCTACCACTGGGTTGTTTACCCCGGACTGCTCTTTCAGCTCGTTGGCCAACGCCCGGAGTTCTATGAGGCTGCTGGTCAGCTTTCCGTCTGGTCCACCCCGTTCCCCACCAAACATCATTCCAGGAGGCACACCACTGCCCTCCCGCCGTTCGTTTATTGGGAAAGATGGGTGGATACCCTAGTCCGAGTGCCGCAAAGCGACACATGTAGACTTCGTATCCTTTCCATCCGGCCTCGGAACCTCCCCAGCAGTCAAACACATCACAAAGGACAAATTGAAAAACTTTATTCCTCTTTGGGTCGGCGTCTAATATCACTCTGGCCCCACAGGGGTCCGGCGCTCCCTGAACGAGACGTCCCAGGAGAGCGGTGATACTTATCCACCCCAACATCCAGCCACTCATCCTTGCCCGTTTCCTTCCCCGTGCCCTCTTCGTCAATCGTTTCAATTAGATTAATTTGGCTTCCTTTTGCGGATCTGGAGCAGTGAGAAAATGATGCCAGTTATTGTCCCCCTCCCTTCTTACCTTTTAATGCCCTGTTGGAGACCTCGGTGACAGGGTATGGACCATGCCACCGTTTTTCGTTCCAGGTGAGCTTCCCCGGGCCTCGGAGGAACACTTCCACTGCTACCTTGATGGTGTCTGACCCCTGCGGCTGCTCACTGTTAGATTATTGAACTCGCACAGTTATCAATATTACCATATTTCTAAAAACTCTCATATACTCTGTTACTCAACACGCAAATGTCTGAGTTTTGGTAACTTGAAGTTGAAGTGCTCCATGGCTCCCTAGTACACGGAGAGGATCAAATGTGGGACAGTCGCCTTTCAAAACCTGACCTTCACGTGGGAGATTTCTCCTCTTAACAACCAGTCTAAGGTAGGCGCCGTCAGTAACTCCGTGCACTACGGTGTACCGCGTCTCCTCCTCACTCCTGAGACTTTTATGCCCTTCGTGGGCGGCGGGTACCCTCACTCAGAAGACTTTGCACCGGCGGAGGATCCTTCTAAAAACAGATAAGAAGAGTTAGTACTTACCAGTCACGATTCTGCACCGGGAATGATCTCTCCCAGGGTAATTTGTGGTTGGTGAGGATCCGTCAGCAGACAAGATCTAACTCGGTAATTTAACTATCTAGTGGAAGTCTTCGATATAACAGGCACTTCCTGACCTTCGTCGAGGTTGCGGCCGCAAGTTGTCTGCTGTCGGACCCGCCAGCCTGTGTTGTCTCTCCCTCCCCACGTCGGGGTCACCAAATGTTGGGCTTTAAATTCTTCCCTGTGTTCGTTTAGGAAGAGAGACAACCAACACCGGAATATTACAAAACTTGGCTTTAATGCAGAAGCGTAACTGGCACAGCGAGTACACGGCGTCGCTGGAGAAGGCGCGTTCTGCCCTCCCCTTACATTCTACGCTTATTTATACACCTTTTCCCCATTCCATCCCCTCACTACACATATTCGGTAAGGCCGAACTTTGTTGTACAAATTAGGTAATATCGGGCACTTGTGTCCTCCTTACTGGCCCGATGTCATTCACTCACGAGTTACCTGTTTCTTTTGTTTACTGAATCGCGTGACACTAGCAGTTTCGGTGTAGCAGAATCCCCAGTTTCGCTTCCCCCCTCCCTTGCTTTCCTGTCTCCTAATATCACGTGAGCCACTCCTGACCTGTAGTGGCAGTCTCGAATTAACCCTAACATTAACCCTAACAGATCATACTCTTCTTTTTCAGCAAATAAAACAACAGATAACATAATTGTTAAGCAAACTTTAAGGATTTGGTCTAAATTTAGGAATTTTTTTGGTTTAGCAATTTTTTCATTATCATCTCCCATTCTCCTTAATTATTTTTTTTTACTCCTTCCATGACTGACAAATTCTTTAAGGATTGGGATGAACTAGGTATTAAGTGTTTTTGGGACCTGTTTATCTCAGGATCTCTTGCTTCATTTGACCAATTGTCAACTAAATTTGCACTCCCAAAAACACATTTTTACAGATACCTTCAAATTAGAGATTTCTTACGTTTCCAATTAACTACTTTTCCTATAGGTCCTGAAAAAAAATTACTGGACGATCTTTCAAATTTTAAACCTTTTGTTAATGGTTCTATTACCGGTATCTATAACTTGCTGATTGATTCTAGACAAGACTTTTTAGATAAAATAAAAAAAAGCTTGGGAGGATGACCTAAATTGTCGGATTTCTGATGATAGATGGAATAAAATTCTTAAACGGGTTAATAAATCATCTTTCTGTGCCCGTCATTCTCTTCTACAATTTAAAGTGGTTCATAGAGCTTACATTTCTAAACAGAAGCTATCCAGTTTTTATCCGAATGTTTCTCCACTTCGTAATAAATGCAACTCTGCTGTTGCTTCTTTAATTCATATGTTTTCGTTTTGCCCTAAAATTGAAAAGTTTTGGCGGGAAGTATTCCATACCTTCTCACAACATTTTAGTGTCCAATTTGACCCAAATCCCCTTACTGCCTTGTTTGGTATTATTGCAGATGAAGATATAACTTTAAATACTTCTAACCTACAGGTTTTAGTTTTTCCCTCTCTTTTAGCAAGGAGAGCAATCTTGCTTAAATGTAAGGAGTCTACCCTCCTACACATCTTCAATGGCTATGTGATATGTCTTACTTAAATTTAGAAAAGATCCGCTGCTCAGTCTTAAATTCGAAAAAATCTTTTTATGATATCTGGGGACCTTTCCTAAATTACTTTTCCAATTTATAAAGTTTAACAGTGCACAGACTTTTATGTATATTTTTATCTTCTCTACTTAAGCGATTATGTTTTCTTTTCTAATTTATCCATTATCATCCATCAGCTTTTTTCTTTGGTAGTTGGTAGGGGGTTGACTTTTTATATATAAAAAAATCTTTTATGCTGTATGACCTATTTTTAATTTTTTTGATTACAGAGTGGTATACCTTTATGTGTTATGCTATAACATTTTGATCAATTTTATCACAATATATGAATGTACACAAGTTATATTGAGATGTATCTATGTGTTGCACTCTCTAAATCTTGTTGTTTTCTTCTTCTGAATTTTTTTTTAAAAAGGAGTATGTGCTGGTACAATGCAGAGGGAGATTCACTCTGTCTCACCCTGGGAGTGTGTGATGGGACAGTGTGGATGGACATTCAGTCTGTGTGTGACCCCGGGAGTGTCTGATGGGACAGGCCATCTTGGCCCTTCTCTTCCGTGCTAAACGCTCACTCTCTACGATGTCTCACTGACATGCACTCACCCCATAACCATCCATTCCTTTCCTGTCCATATACCTATTCAATTTTTTTTTAATGACAAAATCAAACCTGACTCTGCCACTTCTACTGGAAGCTCGTTCCACTCAGCTACCACTCTCTGAGTAAAGAAGTTCTCCCTCGTGTTACCCCTAAACTTTTGCCCCCTAACTCTCAACTCATGTCCTCCTGATTGAATCTCCCCTACTTTCAATGGAATAGCCTATTTACGTCAACTTTATCAATCCCCCTCATAATTTTAAATACCTCTATTAAGCCTCCCCCCCTCAACCTTCTACGCTCCGAGGAATAAAGACCTAACTTGTTCAACCTTTCCCTGTAACTTAGGTGCTGAAACCCAGGTAACATTCTAGTTAATCTTCTCTGTACTCTCTCCGTTTTCGTGACATCTTTCCTATAATTCGGAGACCAGAACTGTACACAATACTCCAAATTCGGCCTGACCAATGCCTTGTACAATTTTAACATTACATCCCAACTCCTCTACTCAATGCTCTAATTTACAAAAGCTTTCTTCACCACCCTATCCACATGAGATACCACCTTCAGGGAACTATGCACCATTATTCCTAGATCACTCTGTTCTACTGCATTCCCCAATGCCCTACCATTTACCATGTATTATTTCAGTTCATCGGGTGCTGGGGGCAGCAGTAACCCCAGTTCACTGTTTCTTCTCTAATGAGACCAAAGTCTGACACCAAGACGGGAAGTTACAGCGGTTTATTGATATCATCATGACAAATGTAAATCGACTCACTCACAGTTACACACAATTAAATGACCGGTTGAATAATCAGTCCCGTTGCTTTTTTCAGCAATATCAACATTCCTACATTGTCTGCTGATAGTCTAACACAGTTAGATCAGCCTATTTCCAATGAAGAAGTGGCTGAGGCTATACGTGCTTTACATTCTGGTAAGACCCCAGGACCTGATGGCTTTCCTGGGGAGTTTTATAAAACTTTCACTACGTTACTTACACCTTATTTATCCTGTGTTTTATCAGAGTCCTTTAAATCAGGCAAACTCCCTCAATCTTTTTATGAAGCTTTTATTTCTCTTATTCTTAAAAAAAAATCCAGCTGAATGTTCTTCTCTTTATTAAATGTTGATGCAAAAATCTTATCCAAAATCTTAGCTGGAAGACTTGAAAGTATTTTACCATCTATCACATGACCAGACAGGATATATTAAAAATCGTTACACACATCTTAATATAAGTCGGTTATTGAATGTGACATATTCACCATCCAAAATAATATCAGAGTGTATATTATCCTTAGATGCAGAAAAAGCCTTTGATAGGATTGAGTGGAATTATCTTTTTAAGACCTTAGAAAAGTTTAATTTTGGGCCTAATTTTATTCGTTGGGTTAAATTAATTTACTTGCTTCCTACCGCTCAGGTTATTACTAACTCTCAAATTTCTAAGCCCATTAAATTACAGCGGGGAACTAGACAAGGTTGTCCTCTTAGTCCTTTACTTTTTGCTTTAGCTATAGAACCCTTAGCAATAGCATTTCGAGAATCTAAGGACATTTCTGGTATACTGAGGGAAGGTATGACTCGTAAAATTTCATTATACTGTGATGATATTTTACTTTTTATCTCTAACACTGAAACTTCTTTACCTTCGGTTCTTTCTTTAATTTCCTAGTTTAGTTCCTTTTCAGGATATAAGCTGAACTTACATGAAAGTGAGCAATTTCCTTTAAATGACCTAATGTCATCAAATGCCAAATTTCCATTTGAAGTTGTGTTACAAGTTGTTACAAGTTACAAGCCTAGGAGTAACAATTACTAAAAACTTCAAGAATTTATTTAAAGAAAACTTAAATCTCTTATTGAATTATGTGAAAAAGAGGCTTTCTAAATGGTCTCCTCTTTCTTTGTCCCTAATTGGCCGAATTAATTCGATTAAAATGAAGATTCTTCCTAAATTTTTATATCTTTTTCAGGCCTTACCTATTTTTATTCCTAAAACCTAATTTGATTCTTTAGATTCAATTTTAACATTTTATATTTGGAATAATAAGCAAGCTCGTTTAAGTAAAGTTTACCTACAAAGAAATAAAGAAATGGGTGCATTAGCCCTACCCAATGTTAGGTTTTACTATTGGGCTGCCGATATAAGGAATATTACTTTCTGCTCTTATTTATGGTAAAAATTGCCCATCATGGGTCTCCTTAGAAGATAATTCTGTAAAATATTCCTCTATTGTCTCTCTTCTTGGATCATATTCTTCTTTTTCAGCAAATAAAATAACAGATAACATAATTGTTAAGCAAACTTTAAGGATTTGGTCTCAATTTAGGAAAGTTTTTGGTTTAGCGTATTTTTCATTATCATCTCCCATACTTCTTAATTATTTCTTATCCCTTCCATGACTGTCACAGTCTTTAAGGATTGGGATGAACTGGGTATTAAGTGTTTTTGGAACCCGTTTATCTCAGGATCTCTTGCTTCATTTGACCAATTGTCAACTAAATTTGCACTCCCAAAAACACATTTTTACAGATACCTTCAAATTAGAGATTTCTTACGTTTCCAATTAACTACTTTTCCTATAGGTCCTGAAAAAAAATTACTGGACGATCTTTTAAATTTAAAACCTTTTTGTTAATGGTTCTATTACCGGTATCTATAACTTGATGATTGATACTGGACAAGACTTTTTAGATAAAATAAATAAGCTTGGGAGGATGACCGAAATTGTCAGATTTCTGATGATAGATGGAATAAAGTTCTTGAACGGGTTAATAAATCATCTTTCTGTGCTCGTCATTCTCTTCTACAACTTAAAGTGGTTCATAGAGCTTACGTTTCTAAACAGAAGCTGTCCAGTTTTTATCTGAATGTTTCTCCACTTTGTAATAAATGAAACTCTACTGATGCTTCTTTAATTCATATGTTTTGGTTTTGCCCTAAAATTGAAACGTTTTGGCGGGAAGTGTTCCATACCTTCACAACCTTTGAGGGTCCAATTTGACCCAAATCCCCTTACTGTCTTGTTTGGTATTGTTGCAGATGAAGATATAACTTTAAAAACTTCTAACCTACAGGCTTTAGTTTTTCCCTCTCTTTTAGCAAGGAGAGCAATCTTGATTAAATGGAAGGAGTCTACCCCTCCTACACATCTTCAATGACTACGCGATATTATGTCTTATTTAAATTTAGAAAAGATCCGCTGCTCGGTCTTAAATTCGAATCAATCTTTTTATGGTATCTGGGGACCTTTCCTAAATTACTTTTCCAATTTATAAAGTTTAACAGTGCACAGACTTTTATGTATATTTTTATCTTCTCTTCTTAAGCGATTATGTTTTCTTTTCTAATTTATCCATTATCATCCATCAGATTTTTTATTTGGTAGTTGGTAGGGTGTTGACTTTTTTATATAAAAAAATTCTTTTATGCTGTATGACCTCTTTAAATTTTTGATTACAGTGGTATACCTATATGTGATGTGCTATAACATTTTGATCAATTTTATTACAATATATGAATGTACACACTTTATGTTGAGATGTGTTGCACTCTGTAAATCTTGTTTTTTTTCTTCTGAATAAAAATATTGTAAAAAAAAGTGTGTGTGCTGGTACAATGCAGAGGGAGATTCACTGTGTCTGACCCTGGGAGTGTGTGATGGGACAGTGTGGAGAGACATTCAGTCTGTGTGTGACCCCGTGAGTGTCTGATGGGATAGGCCATCTTGGCCCTTCTCGTCCGTGCTAAACGCGCTCTCTCTACCATGTTTCACCGACCTGCACTCACCCCATAACCATCCATTCTTTTCCTGTCCATATACCTATCCAACATTTTTTTAAATGACAAAATCAAACCTGACTCTGCCACTTCTACTGGAAGCTCGTTCCACACAGCTACCACTCTCTGAGTTAAGTTGTTCTCCATCCTGTTACCCCTAAACTTTTGCTCCTTAACTCTCAACTCATGTCCTCTTGTTTGAATTTCCCCTACACTCAATGGAAAAAGCATATCTACGTCAACTCTATCTATCCCTCATAATTTTAAATACCTCTATTAAGTCCCCTCTCAACCTTCTACGCTCCAAAGAATAAAGAGCTAACTTGTTCAGTCTTTCCCTGTAACTAAGGTGCTGAAACCCAGGTAACATTCTAGTAAATCTTCTCTGTACTCTCTGTTTTTGTGACATCTTTCCTATAATTCGGTGACCAGAACTGTACACAATACTCCAAATTCGGCCTCACCAATGCTTTGTACAATTTTAACATTACATCCCAACTCCTATACTCAATGCTCTGATTTATAAAGGCCAGCATACCAAAAGCTTTCTTCACCCTATCCACATGAGATTCCACCTTCAGGGAACGATGCACCATTATTCCTAGATCACTCTGTTGTACTGCATTCCTCGATGCCCTACCATTTACCATGTATTATTTCAGTTCATCGGGTGCGGGGGGCCAGCAGTAACCCCAGGTCACTGTTTCTCCTCTGATGAGACTCATGTCCGACACCAAGACGGGAAGTTACAGCGGTTTATTGATTTCTTCATGACAAATGTAAATCGACTCACTCACAGTCACACACAGTTAACTGACCGGCGACAACGAGTGACAGTTTGAATAATCAGTCCCATTTCTCACCGTCACTTTGTATCGGGGAACCGATGATTATAAAATCACACTTCAGGGCCGTGTCCGGGATCGCTGCAGATCCAGGGTCACTGCCGAGGGATTTGTCTATTTAACATCATTATATTGGCCAGACTGCCGAATGCACCGTCCTCAGCAAAGCGAGCAAAAGGATTCTCTCCTGGTATAATCCCACCCCGGGACACCGGTGTCTCAGACTGAGCCCCGGACCCCGGGTTCTTCCTGTCTGGGTAATTCTCCGGGGTGTCACGTGGGAGTCCCGAACACGCACAACCGGCGGAAGCTGTCCCGCCGGACAACAGGCGGAAACGCGTCACTGCGGGACCGCTCCGAGCGACGCACAGCGCGAGACCTGAGCCGGTTCCGTTAAAACCGTTGGGAATCACCCCCGGCGCGCGGCCGTTAAAGGTAAGGGCGGGAGTTAAAGGGGAGGGCGGGGAACCGGCCAAAATGTCCCCATCCCGCGGGCGGGGATGTTCACACATTCAGATGTTCAGGATCACTCTCAGTCCGGGTCTGGGTTCCCACAGAGGCTTCAGTTCCTTCCTCCCGGTCCCACTGAACCGATTCCCCTTCAGCCTGAAACAGAAGGGAGAATAAAGATGAAATAAACAGATTACACAAAAGTGTCAGTAACAGGGGACCGGGGTTAATGTTTCAACAACACTCACAGACAAATATTACCAGAAAACCCGCGGATCCGCTGATATTTTATCACATTGAACATTAACACAAACACTCACTGGATCCACTCCAGACTCGGGAGGGTCAGTATGAGGCGGCGGAGAGCGGGGACAGATCGGTCTGTCAGCGAGTTTGATCCCAGGTCCAGCAGCGTCAGTGATGGTTTTGTACTGAGAGCGGAGACGAGATTCACGGCACCAGAATCTGTGAGACAGACACTCTGCAGCCTGGAGATGAGAGAGAGTGAGGGTGAAGGACACAGAGAGACAGGAGACGGTACAAATCCCCAGTGTTTATCAGTAACACAATTACTGATCACATTAATGTTCAGTGTCAGACACCCAGTGACTGTAAACACAATCTCCCACAGTCTGGTACTTACCACAGTTTCTGTATTTTACACTCCGGGTTCCTCAGAGCCACAGACACCAGTTTCACTCCTGAATCTCCCAGTTTATTACCACTCATGTCCAGCTCTGTCAGTGATGGGTTTGTACTGAGAGCGGAGGTGAGA
Source organism: Hemitrygon akajei (assembly GCF_048418815.1). Classification (NCBI taxonomy): domain Eukaryota; kingdom Metazoa; phylum Chordata; class Chondrichthyes; order Myliobatiformes; family Dasyatidae; genus Hemitrygon; species Hemitrygon akajei. Next base: position 467,666 of record NW_027331999.1, read on the forward strand.
TCCTCGGCACCAGAATCTGTGAGACCGACATTGTCCAGCCTACAGATGAGAGAGAGTGAGGGTGAAGGACACAGAGAGACAGGATACGGTACACATCCCCAGTGTTTATCAGTAACACATTTACTGATTTTTTTTCTTAAGCACGACTGTGCAAGTCGGCCAGTGAGAACAGCGAGAAGAGTTTAAAAGGAAGAACAGATTTACAGAGCGAGCGTCAGAGTAGCAGGAGACAGAGTAGGAAGGCTTTGTATCAACAGACTTCGGCAATAAAGGGTCGAGGCGAGGTAGGTTATCTGTTTACAATACAGACAGAGGGTATGTGTGTGAGGCTGGTTTTCTGTGCTCGGTGTCAGATGTGGGAGATCCTGGAGACTCCCAGCCTCCTGGACGGCAACATCTGCACCCGGTGTGTCGAGCTGCAGCTCCTTAGGGACCGAGTTAGGGAACTGGAGATGCAGCTCGATGACCTTCGTCTGGTCAGGGAGAGTGAGGAGGTGATAGAGAGGAGTTACAGGCAGGTGGTCACACCGGGGCCACGGGAGACTGAAGAAGTAAGTCACAGTCAGGAGAGGGAAGGGCAAGAGTCAGGTACTAGAGAGTACCCCTGTGGCTGTATCCCTTGACAATAAATACTCCTGTTCGAGTACTGCCGGAGGGGGAGCAACAACAGCTAAACCTCTGGCACTGAGTCTGGCCCTGTGGCTCAGGAGGGCAGGGAAAGGAAGAGGAAGGCAGCAGAGATAGGGGCCTCTATAGTTAGGGGGTCAGACAGACGATTCTGTGGACACAGGAAAGAAACTCGGATGGTAGTTTGCCTCCCAGGTGCCAGGGTCCGGGATGTTTCTGATCACGTCCAAGATAGCGTGCAGTGGGAGGGAGAACAGCCAGAGGTTGTGGTACATATTGGTACCAGTGACATAGGTAGGAAAAGGGAAGTGGTCCTGAAAACAGAGTACAGGGAGTTAGGAAGTAATTTGAGAAGCAGGACCTCAAAGGTAGTAATCTCGGAATTACTGCCTGTGCCACGTGACAGTGAGAATAAGATTAGGATGAGGTGGAGGATAAATGCGTGGCTGAGGGATTGGGCAGGAGGCAGGGATTCAGATTTCTGGATCATTGGGACCTCTTTTGGAGCAGGTGTGACCTGTACAAAAAGGACGGGTTGCACTTGAATCACAGGGGGACCAATATCCTGACAGGAAGGTTTGCTAAGGCTACTGGGGAGAGTTTAAACTAGAATTGCTGGGGGGAGGAAACCAAATTGATGTGACAGAGGAGAGGGAGGTTGGCTCACAAATAGAGAGAATTTGAAGACAGTGTGAAAGGGAGGATACGCGGGTGATAGAGAAGGGAGGCACTCAGTCCGATGGCTTGAGATGTGTCTATTTCAATGCAAGGAGTATGATGAATAAAACGGATGAGCTTAGAGCGTGGATCAGCGCTCGGAGCTATGATGTGGTGGCCATTACAGAGACTTGGATGGTGCAGGGGCAGGAATGGCTACTTCAAGTGTCAGGATTTAATTGTTTCAGAAAGGACAGGGAGGGAGGCAAAAGAGGTGGGGGCGTGGCATTGTTGATCAGAGATAGTGTCACGTCTGCAGAAAAGGAGGACGTCATTGACGTCTGTGGGTGGAAGTTAGGAACAGGAAGGGGTCAATAACTCTACTGGGTGTTTTGTATAGACCACCCAACAGTAACAGGGACATCGAGGAGCAGATAGGGAGACAGATTCTGGAAAGGAGTAACAATAACAGGGTTGTTAAGGTGTGAGATTTTAATTTCCCAAATATTGATTGGCATCTCCCTAGAGTGAGTGGGTTAGATGGGGTGGAATTTGTTAGGTCTGTTCAGGAAGGTTTCTTGAAGCAATATGTAGATAAGTGTACAAGAGGGGAGGCTGTACTTGATCTGCTATTGGGAAATGAACCTGGTCCGGTGTCAGATCTCTCAGCGGGACAGCATTTTGGCGATAGTGATCACAATTCTATCTCTTCTACCATAGCATTAGATAGGGATAGGAACAGGCAAGTTAGGGAAACCTTTAATTGGAGTAAGGGGAACTATGAGCCTATCAGGCTGGAACTTGTAAGCATAAATTGGAAACAGATGTCCTCAGGGAAACATACCGAAGAAATGTAGAAAATGTTCAGGGGATATTTGCATGGGGTTCTGAGTAGGTACGTTCCAATGAGACATGGAAAGGATGGGAGGGTACAAGATCCGTGGTGCACAAAGGCCGTTGTAAATCTAGTCAAGAAGGAAAGAAGAGCTTATGAAAGGTTCAAAAAATGAGGTAATGATATGAATCTGGAAGATTATAAGGCGAGCAAGAAGGAGCTTAAGAATGAAATCAGGAGAGCTAGAAGGGGCCATGAGAAGGCCTTGGCGGACAGGACTAAGGAAAACCCCAAAGCATTCTGCAAGTATGTGAAGAGCAAGAGGATAAGATGTGAGAGAATAGGACCAAACAAGTGTGACAATGGAAAAGTGTATATGGAACCAGAGGAAATAGCGGAGGTATTTAATGAATCATTTGCTTCAGCATTCATGACGGAAAAGGATCTTGGCGATTGTAGGGATGACTTGCAGTGGACTGAAAAGCTTGAGAATGTAGATATTAAGAAAGAGAATGTGGTGGAGCTTTTGGAAAGCATCAAGTTGGATAAGTCACCGGGACTAGAAGAGATGTACACCAGGCTACTGGTGGAAGCGAGGGAGGGGATTGCTGAACCTCTGGCAATGATCTTTGCATCATCAATGAGGATGTGAGAGGTTCTGGAGGATTGGAGGGTTGCGAATGTTGTTCACTTATTCAAGAAAGGGAGTAGGGCTAGCCCAGGAAATTATAGACCAGTGAGTCTTGCTTCAGTGGTTGGTAAGTTGATGGAGAAGATCCTGAGAGGTAGGGTTTATGAACATCTGTAGAGGCAAAATATAATTAGGAATAGACAGCATGGCTTTGTGAAAGGTAGGTCATGCCTAACGAGCCTGAATTATTTTTTTGAGGATGTGACTAAATACATTGATGAAGGTAGAGCAGTAGATGTAGTGTATATGGGTTTCAGCAAGGCATTTGATAAGGTACCCCATGCAAGGCTTATTGAGAAAGTAAGGAGGCCTGGGATCCAAGGGACATCACTTTGTGGATCCGGAACTGACTTGCCCACAGAAGACAAAGAGTGGTTGTAGATGGGTCATATTCTGCATGGGGGCCGGTGAACAGTGGAGTGCCTCAGGGATCTGTTCTGGGACCCCAAGTCTTTGTGATTTTTATAAATGACCTGGATGAGTAAGTGGAGGGATGGGTTAGTAAATTTGATGATGACACAAAGGTTGGGGGTGTTGTGGATAGTGTGGAGGGTTGTCAAAGGTTACAACGGGACATTGATAGAATGCAAAACTGGGCTGAGAAGTGGCAGATGGAGTTCACCCAAATAGGTGTGAAGTGGTTCACTTTGGTAGGTCAAATATGATGGCAGATTATAGTATTAATGGTAAGTCTTGGCGGTGTGGAGGATCAGAGGCATCTTGGGGTCTGAGTACATAGGACACTCAAAGCTGCTATGCAGGTTGACTCTGTAGTTAAGAAGGCGTACGGTGTATTGGCCTTCATCAGTCGTGGGACTGAGTTTAAGAGTCGAGAGGTAATGTTTAAGAGTTGAGAGGTTATGAGGGGGATAGATCAAGTTGACGTGGATAGGCTTTTTCCGTTGAGAGTAGGGGAGATTCAAACAAAAGGACATGGTTTGAGAGTTAGGGGGCAAACGTTTAAGGGTAACACGAGGGGGAATTTCTTTACTCAGAGAGTGGTGGCTGTGTGGAATGAGCTTCCAGTAGAAGTGATAGAGGCAGGTTCGGTATTGACATTTAAAGTAAAATTGGATAGGTATATAGACAGGAAAGGAATGGAGGGTTAGGGGCTGAGTGCGGGCCAGTGGGAGTAGGTGAGTGTAAGCGTTCGGCACGGACGACAAGGGCCGAGATGTCCTTTTTCCATGCTGTAATTGTTATATGGTTATATGTTGCAGCACTATAGGACCCTGGTCAGACCCTACTTGGAGTACTGTGCTCAATTCTGGGCTTTTCACTACAGGAAGGTCGTGGAAACCATTAGAAAGGATGCAGAGGAGATTTACAAGGATTTTGCCTGGATTGGGGATTAAGCCTTATGAGAATAGGTTGAGTGAACTCAGCCTTTTCTCTTGGAGAGATAGAGGATGAGAGGTGATTTGATAGAGGTGTACAGGGTAATGAGAGGTATTGATCATGTGGTTCATCAGAGGCTTTTCCCCAGGGCTGAAATGGTTAGCACGAGAGGGCATATTTTTAAGGTGCTTGGAAGTAGGTACAGAGAAGATGTCAGGGGTAAGTTTTTTTACGCAGAGAGTGGTGAGTGCGTGGAAAGGGCTGCTGAAGGCAGAAACGATAGGGTCTTTTAATTCCAGAATGGCTGCATGGAGCTTAGAAATATAGTGGGCTATGGGTAAAACAGGTAATTCTAAGGTAGAAACATGTTCGGCACAGCTTTGTGGGCAGAAGGGCCTGTATTGTGCTGTATGTTTTCTATGTTTCTTTGTTTCTGCTGATCACATTAATGTTCAGTGTCAGACACCCAGTGACTGTAAACACAATCTCCCACAGTCTGGTACTTACTTCAGTTTCTGTATTTTACACTCCGGGTTCCTCAGAGCCGCAGACACCAGTTTCACTCCTGAATCTCCCAGGTAATTGTGCCCAAGCCTAAACACAAACAGACAAATTGATGAACAAAGTGATTCAAACCGTGGGTTTGGGGGAATTTCTCTCGCTGGGATATTTCAGGAAACATTAAACCCTTCAGTAAATCACTGATTGGAGTTCCCATCACTGTCAATGTCCCTCACTGCCCAGTTCCAGTGTATTCACCAAATGTCGGTAATTTAGTTTGTCGGTGAGACCCTGTAAACTCTCTCATTTCCAGATGGCTAAACAAAATGCTCCTAACAGAAAAGCAGAACTGTCAATGGGACACAGTGAAATAGACCCACCCGAGCTAAAGGGATGGGGAAGAGAGATCCCACAAGAAGAGTGGGGGATGGGAACAGAGGCCCCACACAAGAAAGGGTGATGGTGAATAGAGATCCCACAGGAGGAAGGGGGTTGGGCAAGAGAGATACCACAGGTGGAAGGGGGATGGGAATAGAGATCCCACAGGAGGAAGGGGGATGGGAAAGAGAGATACCACAGGTGGAAGGGGGATGGGGAAGAGAGATCCCACAGGAGGAAGGGGGTTGGGAAGAGAGATCCCCGAGGAGGAAGTCAGATGGACGAGTGATCCTAAATGAAGAAGGGTGATTGGGAAGGGATATCCCACTGGAGGAAGTGGGATGGGGAAGAAAGATCCCACGGGAGGAAGGGGGTTGGGAAAGAGGGAGCCCACTGCAGGAAGGGGGAAGTGGAAGGGAGATCCAACAGCAGGGTTGGGGAGGAGAGATCCCACAGGAAGAAAGGGGGTAGGGAAGATAAATCCCACCGGAGGGAGGAGGATGGGGATGAGAGATCCCTCAGGAGGAAGGAAGATGTGGAAGAGAGATCCCAAAAGAAGAGTGGGGGATGGGAACATAGGCCACACACGAGAAAGGGTGATGGTGAATAGAGATCCCACAGGACGAAGTGGGATGGGGAAGAGAATTCCCACAGGAGGAAGGGGGACGGGGAAGAGAGATCCCACAGGAGGAAGGGGGATGTGGAAGAGAGATCCCACAGGAGGAAGGGGGATGTGGCAGAGAGATCCCACGGGAGGAAGGGGGATGCGGAAGAGAGATCCCACAGGAGGAAGTGGGACGAGGAAGAGAGATCCCACAGGAGGAAGTGGGATGGGGAAGAGAGATCCCATAGGAGGAAGGGGGATGCGGAAGAGAGATCCCACAGGAGGAAGTGGGACGAGGAAGAGAGATCCCACAGGAGGAAGTGGGATGGGGAAGAGAGATCCCATAGGAGGAAGGGGGTTGGGAAAGAGAGATCCCACAGGAGGAAGTGGGACGAGGAACAGAGATCCCACAGGAGGAGGGGGGATGGGGATGAGAGATCCCACTGGAGGAAGGGGGATGGGGAAGAGAGATCCCACAGGAGGAAGTGGGACGGGGAAGAGAGATCCCACAGGAGGAAGGGGGTTGGAAAAGAGAGAGCCGACAGCTTGAAGGGTGAAGGGGAAAGGAGATCCAACAGCAGGGTTGGGGAGGAGAGATCCCACAGGAAGAAAGGGGGTGGGGAAGAAAAATTCCAATAGGGGAAGGGGGATGGGGAAGAAAGATCCAGCGGGAGGAAGTGGGGGAAGAGAGATCCCACAGGAGTAAGGGGGATGGGGAAGAGAGATGCCACAGGAAGAGGGGAATGGGAACAGAGGCCCAACAGCAGGAAGGGGGATTGCGAAGAGAGATCAGAAGAGGAAGTCGGGTGGACGAGCGATCTAAAAGCAGGAAGTGGGATGTACAAGGATCCCACAGGAAGTGGGGGGGGATGGGAACAGAGACCCCACAGGCGGAAAGTGGAAGGGGAAATGAGATGCCAGAGAAGGAAGGTGGATGGGGATGAGTGATCCCACTGGAGGTAGTGGGATGGGGACGAGAGATCCCACAGTAAGAAAGGAGATGGCGAAGAGTGATCCCTCAGGAGGAAGGGGATGTGGAAGAGAGATCCCACAGGAGAAAGGGAGTGGGGAAGAGATAGACTCCTCAAGAGGAAGGAAGATATGGAAGAGAGATTCCAAAAGAAGAGTGGGGGGTGGGAACAAAGGCCCCACATGCGAAACGGTGATGTTGAATAGAGATCCCACAGGAGGAAGGGGATGGGGAAGAGATAAACCAGAGGAGGAAGGGGGATTGGGAAGTGAGATCCCACAGGAGTATGTGGGATGGTGAAGAGAGATCCCACAGGAAGAAAGGGGGTGGGGAAGATTAATTCCACAGCAGTACAGGGATGGGGAAGAGAGATCTCACAGGAGGAAGGTGGATGGGGAAGAGTGATCCCACTGGAGGAAGTGGGATGGGGAAGGGATATCCCACAGGAGGAAGTGGGATGGGGAAGAAAGATCCCACGGGAGGAAGGGGGTTGGGAAAGAGGGAGCCCACTGCAGGAAGGGGGAAGTGGAAGGGAGATCCAAAAGCAGGGTTGGGGAGGAGAGATCCCACAGGAAGAAAGGGGGTAGGGAAGATAAATCCCACCTGAGGGAGTGTGATGGGGTAGAACGATCCTACGGGAGGAGGGGAGCTGAGACATTCAGATGCCACAGGAAGAGGGGAATGGGAACAGAGTCCCAACTGCAGGAAGGGGGATGGTGAAGAGAGAGACCAGAGGAGGAGTTCGGATGCACGAGAGAGAGCCCACAGCATGAAGGGGGAAGGGGAAGGGAGATCCAACAGCAGGGATGGGGAAGAGAGATCCCACAGGAAGAAAGGTGGTGGGGAAGATAAATACCATCGGAGGAAGGGGTATGGGGATGAGAGATTCCACAGGAGGAAGGGTGATAGGGAAATGAGATCCCACAGGAGGAAGGGAGATGGGGAAGAGAGATCCAATAGGTGGAAGGGGGATGGGGAAGAGAGATCCCACTGGAGGAAGGGAGGTGAGAAAGACAGATGCCACAGGAGGAGGGGATTGGGAACAGAAGCACATCAGCAGGATGGGGGACGGTGAACAGAGAGCCCACAGGAGGAGGTTGGATGGACGAGCGATCATAAAGCAGGAAGTGGGATGTCGAAGGGAGATCTCACAGGAGGAATGGCGATGGGGAATAGGGATCCGACAGGAAGAGGAGGGACATGGAAGAGAGATCATACAGAAGGAAGGGGGTTGGGGAAGCAAGATCCCACAGGAGGATGTCAGATGGGGAAGGTACATCGCACAGGAAGAAGGGGGATGGGGAATGGGGATCCCACAGGTGGATTGCTACCCATGCCACGTGAGGCTAGAAATAGGAAGATAATGCAGCTAAATACGTGGCTGAGGGGATGGTGCATGAGGGAGGGGTTCATGTTTCTGGACAATTGGGCTTTCTTCCAGGGGAGGTGGGACCAGTTCGAATTGGACAGTTTGCACCTGAACTGGAGGGGGACTAACATCCTTGCCGGTAGGTTAGGCAAGTTCTGCTCGTGGGGTTTTAAACTAGATTGCAGGGGGAGGGGAACCAGAGTGTTAGAGCAGATAGTGAGCTGGAGGAGGATACGGGTCATGCCAGGACTGCTTGTATAGACAGATATCAATGGTTTGTACGTGACAGAAATGTTCTCAGGTGCATCTATTTCAATGCAAGGAGTTTTGTATGTAAGGCGGATCAGTTTACGTCGTGGATTGGCACATGAAGATTTCGACATTTTTGCTATTAGTAAGACTTGGTTGCAGGAGGGGCAGGACTTATAACTATATAACCATATAACAATTACAGCACGGAAACAGGCCATTTTGGCCCTTCTAGTCCATGCGAACGCTTACCCTCATCTAGTCCCACTGACCCGCACTCAGCCCATAACCCTCCATTCTATTCCTGTCCATATACCTATCCAATTTTACTTTAAATGACAATAGCGAACCTGCCTCTACCACTTATACTGGAAGCTCGTTCCACACAGCTACCACTCTCTGAGTAAAGAAATCAGCCCTCGAGTTACCCTTAAACTTTTGCCTCCTAACTCTCAACTCATGTCCTCTTGTTTGAATCTCCCCTATTCTCAATGGAAAAAGCCTATCCACATCAACTTTATCTATTTCCCCACATAAGTTTAAATATCTCTGTCAAGTCTCCCCTCAACCTTCTATGCTCTAAAGCATATATGTCAAACTCAAGGCCCGCGGGCCAAATCTGGCCCGCGGTGGAATTATCTTTGGCCCGTGAGATAATATCTAATTACTGTTAAAGCTGGCCCCAGTAATCGAAGCGCCTATGGCGTATGATATGGCTAATGCTGAGTTTATTCAGGTACCATGTTTTCAGGGTTTTTAGTGTTTATTCGGCAGTCTTGCTCGGCAGTCTTCTTCATAAGAAACGGAATTTGTAAAGTGAAACACTTTGTAGTTATAGCAGAGACTGAGACACATGAGAGCAGGCTGAAAAATCGGAGGCAACGGAAGCTGCGTTCGCACGCGTCCGACTGATCCGGCCCGCATGAAGCTGCATTTTGCTCAATCCGGCCAGTGACCTAAAATGAGTTTGACACCCCTGCTCTAAAGAATAAAGAGCTAACTTGTTCAATCTTTCTCTGTAACTTAGGTGCAGAAACTCAGGTAACATTCTAGTAAATCTTCTCTGTTCTCTCTCTATATTGTTGACATCTTTCCTATAATTCGGTGACCAGAACTGTACACAGTACTCTAAATTCGGCCTTGCCAATGCCTTGTACAATTTTAACATTACATCCCAACTCCTATACTCAATGCTCTGATTTATAAAGGCAACATACCAAAAGCTTTCTTCACCACCCTATCCACATGAGATCCCCCCTTCAGGGAACTATGCACCATTATTCCTAGATCATTCTGTTCTACTGCATTCTTCATTGCCCTACAATTTACCATGTATGTCCTATTTGGATTATTCCTACTAAAATGTAGCACCTCACACTTAACAGCATTAAACTCCATCTGCCATCGTTCAGCCCACTCTTCTAACTGGCCTAAATCTCTCTGCAAACTTTTAAAACCTACTTCACTATCCACAACGCCACCTACCTTAGTATCATCTGCATACTTACTAAAACAATTTACTACCCCATCATCCAGATCATTAATGTATATGACAAACAACATTGGACCCAGTACAGATCCCTGAGGCACACCACTAGTCACCGGCCTCCAACCTGACAGTTATCCACCACTACTCTCCGGCATCTCCCATCCAGCCACTGCTGAATCCATTTTACTACTTCAATATTAATACCTAACAACTGAACCTTCCTAACTATTCTTCTGTGTGGAACCTTGTCAAAGGCCTTATTGAAGTCCGTATAGACAACATCCACTGCTTTACCCTCATCAACTTTCCTTGTAACCTCTTCAAAAAATTCAATAAGATTTGTCAGACATGACCTTCTACGCACAAATCCATGCTGACTGTTCCTAATCAGACCCTATCTATCCAGATAATTATATATACCATCTCTAAGAATACTTTCCATTAATTTACCCACCACTGACGTCAAACTGACCGGCCTATAATTGCTAGGTTTACTCTTGGAACCCTTTTTAAACAATGGAACCACATGAGCAATACGCCAATCCTCCGGCACCATCCGCTTTTCTAATGACATTTGAAATATTTCTGTCAGAGCCCCTGCTATTTCTACACTAACCTCCCTCATGGTCCTAGGGAATATCCTGTCAGGATCCAGAGATTTATACATTTTTATATTCGTTAAAAGCTCCAGCTTCAGCTTCATGTTCCGAGGTTCCATTGTTTCAGACGTGATCAGGGTAGGGATGAAAAGGGGAGGAGTGGCATTACCAGTCAGGGAGAATCTCACAGCTGTGCGTAGACATGACAGCCCGGAGGGTTCGTCTACAGAGGCCATATGGGTGGAACTGAGGAATGGGAAAGGTGTGAGCACACTGATAGAGTTGTATTATAGACCGCCCAATAGTCAGAGAGAATTGGAGGAGCAAATCCATAGAGAGTTTGTAGACCAATGTAAGAAACAGAAAGTTGTAATCGTAGGGGATTTTAACTTTCCACATATTGACTCTGAGAAAGGGTTAGATGCCGTGGAGTTTGTCAAATGTGTTCAGGAAAGTTTTCTAAATCAATATCTTGAGGTACCAACGAGAGAGGGTGCAGTACCTGATGTCCTATTACGGAACCAGACAGGTCAGGTGACAGAAGTATGTGTAAGCAAACATTTTGGGTCCAGTGACCATAATATCATTAGTTTCAAGATAATTATGGATAAGGATAGGACTGGTCTACCAGTTAAGGTTCTGAATTGGAGAAGGGCCAATTTTGTGGAAATGAGAGAGTATCTGGGAAGAGTGAATTGGGATAAATTGTTTTCTGGCAAGGATGTGTTCAGTAAGTGGAACACCTTCAAGGGTGAAATTTTGAGAGTGCAGAGTTTGCATGTTCCTGCCAGGATTAAAGACAAAGTTAACAGGCATAGGGAACCTTGGTTTTCAAGGGATATTGGTGATCTGGTTAAGTAGGTGTTCAGCAGGTATAGAAAATGTAAGGGATTACGAAAGAAGGAAATCAGGAAGGCAAAATAAGACATGAGGTTGCTTTGGCAGATAATGTGAAGGTAAACCAGAAGGGTTTCTACAAGTATATTGTGAATAAAAGGAAAGTAAAGGACAAAATTGGTCCCCTAGAAGGTCAGAGTGGTTGTCTATGTGTGGAGCCTCACGAGATGGGGGAGATATTAAACAGTTTGTTTTTGCATCAGTGCTAACTCAGGAAACTGGCATAGCGGATATGGAATTAAGGCAAACAAACAGTAGTGTCATGGAACACATAGAGATTAAAGAGGAGGAGCTGCTTGCTGCCTTACAGTGAATAAAGGTAGATAAATCCCCCGGAACTGACATGATATTCCCTTGGACCTTGAGAGAGACTAGTGTAGATATTGCAGGGGCCCTGGCAGAAATATTTAAAATGTCCTCAGCCACGGGTGCGGTGCCGGAGGATTGGAGGGTAGCTCATGTTGTTCCATTGTTTGAAAAAGGCTCCAAAAGTACACCAGGTATTTACAGACCAGTGAGCCTGACATCAGTAGTAGGTAAATTATTGGAAGGTGTTCTGAGAGATCGGATATACAAAGATTTGGACAACCAAGGGTTGATTAAAGATAGTCATCATGGCTTTGTTCATTGTAGATTGTGTTTAATGAATCTTGTAGTGTTTTTCGAGGAGGTTACCAAGGATGCATATGAAGGAAAGGCTGTGGATGTTGTATGCATGGACCTCAGTAAAACATTTGACAAGGTCCCACATGGGAGGCTAGTTCAGAATGTTCAGACACTAGGTATCCATTGAGAGGTTGTCGATTGGATTCGAAATTGGCTGTGTGGGAGAAAACAGAGAGTGGTAGTGGATGATTGCTTCTCAGACTGGAGGCCTGTGACTAGTGGTGTGTCTCAGGGATCTGTGCTGGGACCAGTGTTGTTTGTTGTCTGTACCAATGATCTAGATGATAATGTGATAAATTGGATCTGCAAGTTTACTGATGACACTAAGATTGGAGACGTTGTGGACAAAGCTTGCAGAGGGATCTGGACCAATTGGAAAAATGGGCCTGAAAATGGCAGATGGAATTTATATCATATAACTTATAACCATTTAACAATTACAACACGGAAACAGGCCATCTCGGCCCTTCTAGTCCGTGCCGAACGCTTAGTCTCACCTAGTCCCACCTACCTGCACTCAGCCCATAATCCTCCATTCCATTCCTTTCCTGTCCATATACCCGTCCAATTTTACTTTAAATGACAAAATCGAAACTCTCTCTACCACTTCTACTGGAAACTCGTTCCACACAGCTGCCACTCTCTGAGTTAAGAAGTTCCCCCTCGTGTTACCCCTAAACTTTTGCCCCTTAACTCTCAGCTCATTCCCTCTTGTTCTAACCTCCCTTACTCTCAATTGCAAAAGACTATCCAGGTCAACTCTATCTATCCCCCTCATAATTATAAATACCGATACTTCTATCAAGTCCCCCCTCAACCTTTTACGCTGCAAAGAATAAAGACCTAACTTGTTCAACCTTTCCCTGTAATTTAGGTGCTGAAACCCAGGTAACATTCTAGTAAATCTCCTCTGTACTCTCTCTATTTTGTTGACATCTTTCCTATAATTCGGTGACCAGCACTGTACACAATACTCCAAATTTGGCCTTACCAATGCCTTGTACAATTTTTGCATTACATCCCAACTCCTATACTCAATGCTCTGATTTATAAAGGCCAACATACCAAAAGCTTTCTTCACCACCCTATCCACATGAGATTCCACCTCCAGGGAACTATGCACCATTATTCCTAGATCACTCTATTCTACTGCATTCCTCAATGCCCTATCATTTACCATGTATGTCCTATTTGGATTATTCCTACCAAAGTGTAGCACCTCACACTTATCAGCATTAAACTCCATCTGCTATCTTTCAACCCACTCTTTTAACTGGCCTAAATCTTTGAACAACAAGCTTTGAAAACCTTCATTATCCACAACACCACCTATCTTAGTATTATCTGCATACTTACTAATCCAATTTACCACCCCATCATCCAGATCATTAATGTATATGACAAACAACATTGGGCCCAGTACAGATCCCTGAGGGATACCACTAGTCACCACTTGTGCAGTGGTGTGAGGTGTTGCATTTTGGAAGGACAAATCAAAGTAGGACTTAGACAGTAAATGGTAGGGCACTGAGGAGTGTGGAGGAACAAAGGGATCTGGGAGTTCAGATACATAAGTCCCTGAAAGTGGCATCACAGGTAGACTGGGTTGTAAAGAAGGCTTTTGGCATCCTGGCATTCATAAATCAAAGTATTGAGTATAGGAGTTGGGATGTTATGGTGAGGTTGTATAGGACATTGGTAAGGCCAAATATGGAGTATTGTGTGCAGTTCTGATCACCAAACGAAAGGAAGGATATCAGTAAGTTTGAAAAAGTGCAGAGAAGATTTACTAGGATGTTGCTGGGTCTTCAGGAGTTGAGCTACAAGGAAAGATTGTACAGGTTAGGACTTTATTCCTTGGAGCGCAGAAGAATGCGGGGAGATTTCAAAGAGGTTTACAAAACTCTGAGGGGTATAGACAGGGTACATGCGAATAGGCTCTTTCCACATACATTAGGAGAGATAAATTACAGGAGGACTTGGCTTCAGAGTGAAAGGGGAAAGGTTTAGGGGGAAATTCTTCACTGAGAGAGTGTTGAGAGTGTGGAACGAGCTGCCATCTGATGCAGAAAATGTGGAATCACTCTTAAGCTTTAAGAATAAATTGGATAGATGCATGGATGGGAGAGGTCTGGAGGGTTATGTACTGGGTACAGTTCAATGGGACAAGCAGAATGAAGTTTCAGCAGAGCAGAAGGGCTGAATGGCTTGTTTTCTGTGCGCTAAATTAACTGAATTTTAAAATTTTCTGAATTGGAGAAGGGCCAATTTTGTGGAAATGACAGAGGATCTGGGAAGAGTGAATTGGGATAAGTTGTTTTCTGGCAAGGATGTGTTCAGTAAGTGGAACGCCTTCAAGGGTGAAATTTTGAGAATGCAGTGTTTGCATGTTCCTGCCAGGATTAAAGGCAAAGTTAACAGGCAAGGGAACCTTGGTTTTCAAGGGATATTGGCGATCTGGTTAAGTAGGTGTTTAGCAGGTATAGACAACAAGGAACAAATGAGGTACTTGAAGAGTATAGAAAATATAAGGGAATACTAAAGAAGGAAATCAGGAAGGCAAAAAGAAGACATGAGGTTGCTTTGGCAGATAATGTGAAGGTAAACCCGAAGGGTTTGTACAAGTATATTAAGAGTAAAAGGATAGTAAAGGACAAAATTGGGCGCCTAGAAGATCAGAGTGGTCGTCTATGTGTGGAGCCTCACGAGATGGGGGAGATCTTAAACAGTTTTTTTGTGTCAGTGTTTACTCAGGAAACTGGCATAGCGATTATGGAATTAAAGGAAACAAACAGTAGTGTCATGGAACATATAGAGATTAAAGAGGAGGAGCTGCTTGCTGCCTTACAGTGAATACAGGTAGATAAATCCCCCGGAACTGACATGATATTCCCTCGGACCTTGAGAGAGACTAGTGTAGAAATTGCAGAGACCCTGGCAGAAATATTTAAAATGTCCTCAGCCACGGGTGCGGTGCCGGAGGATTGGAGGGTAGCTCATGTTGTTCCGTTGTTTGAAAAAGGCTCCAAAAGTACACCAGGTAATTACAGGCCAGTAAGCCTGACATCAGTAGTAGGTAAATTATCAGGAGGTGTAATGCGAGATCGGATATACAAGGATTTGGACAGCCAAGGGCTGATAAAAGATAGTCAGCATGGCTTTGTATGTGGTAGATCCTGTTTAATGAATCTTGTAGTGTTTTTCGAGGAGGTTACCAAGAATGCATATGAAGGAAAGGCTGTGGATGTTGTCTACATGGACTTTTGTAAGGCCTTTGACAAGGTCCCACGTAAGAGTTTAGTTCAGAAGGTTCAGACACTAGGTATCCATGGAGAGGTTGTAAACTGGATTCGAATTGGCTGTGTGAGAGAAGACAGAGAGTGGTAGTGGATGATTGCTTCTCAGACTGGAGGCCTGTGACTAGTGGTGGGCCTCAGGGATCTGTGCTGGGGCCATTGTTGTTTGTTGTCTGTATCAATGATCTAGATAATATTGTGATAAATTGGATCAGCAGGTTTGTGGATGACACTAAGATAGAGGCGTTGTGGACAGCGAGGAAAGCTTTCAAAGCTTGCAGAGGGATCTGGACCAACTGGCAGAATGGGCCAGAAAATGGCAGATGGAATTTAATTCAGACAAGTGTGAGGTGTTCCATTTTGGAAGGACAAATCAAGGTACGACATACACGATAATCGGTAGGGCACTGAAGAGTGCAGAGGAACAAAGGGATCTGGGAGTTCCGATACATAAGTCCCTGAATGTGGCGTCACAGGTAGACAGGGTTGTAAAGAAGGCTTTTGGCATCCTGGCATTAATAAATCGAAGTACTGAGTATAGGAGTTTGGATGTTATGGTGAGGTTGTATAAGGCATTGGTGAGGCCAAATTTGGAGTATTGTGTGCAGTTCTGATCACCTAACTATAGGAAGGATATCAGTAAGTTTGAATAAGTGCAGAGAAGATTTGCTAGGATGTTGCCAGGTCTTCAGGAGTTGAGTTACAAGGAAAGATTGAACAGGTTAGTACTTTATTCCTTGGAGCATAGAAGAATGAGGGGAGATTTGATAGAGGTTTACAAAATTATGATGGTATAGACAGGGTAAATGCGAATAGGCTCTTTCCACATAGATTAGGAGAGATAAATATGAGAAGACATGGCTTCAGTGTGAAAGGGGAAAGGCTTAGGGGGAGCATTAGGAGGAACTTCTTCACTCAGAGGGTGGTGAGAGTGTGGAACGACCTGCCATCTGATGTGGAAAATATGAAAAGGGAGATGGGGAAGAGAGATCCCACTGGAGGAATGGGGACGGGGAAGAGAGTTCCAACAGCAGGAAGGGATGGGAAAGAGAAATCCATAGAAGCAAGGGGGAAGGGGAAGTGCGATCTCATAGGTGAAAGGGAGATGGGGAAGAGAGATCTCACAGGAGGAAGAGGGATGGGGAGGAGAGATCCCACAAGAGGAAGGGGGATGGGGAAGAGAGATCCCACAGGAGGAAGGGGGATGGGGAAGAGAGGTACCACAGGAGGATGGGGGATGGGGAGCAGAGATCTCACAGGAAGGGGGGGGGTGTGGAAAAGACATCCCACAGGAGGATGAGGAAAGAGTAATAGAGACCCCACAGGAGGAATGGAGATAGGGGTGAGATTCCAAAGAATGGAAGGGAGATTGGGATGAGAGGTCCCACAGGAGGATTCTAACGGTAAACGATAATCCTACCAGACGAGAGGATGCAGAAATTTTTTGTACATGTGTGTTGAATCTGAACAGAGGCCCAGAGGAGATGCGCCCTCGCTCTTTGCGTATCTGGAAGTGAGCAAAGTCACACACCGGGAAGGGCAGTGGGTGGCCAACCTCACAATGGTATTTCTTTCCTTCTCACTGGGACAGTCTGCTGACGGTCTCTTGTCCCTCACCGGGAAGGGGGTGTGAATCTCTGACCCACCTGCTGCAGTTAGTGTCGGTCTGGGTGTCAGTAACAGTGAGAAGGAACATTGTCAATGGACATGTCACAGGCAGCGAGAAACACGGCCATTCCTGTGATTTACTACCGTTAAACCAATGGCCGTTGTTCACTGATCTGATGAAGTCTCCAACATCCCTTCACAAGGAATAACAGAACCCTCCCGTCCTTGGGGAATTACTGACCGATCCCCTGGGGATTTGTCACAATTCTTCACAATCTGATTTACTACAAATTTACCAAAATTCCTTTACATTGAAACAACACAATCAGACAGTTTCACAGTTCAAAGTGAGAGATAAATCAAGTTACCTCAACTCCTGGCACTTGTGCAGCCCGGGTCCCAGCCGCCGGATTCCGTCACACTGAATGTGGCAGTCCCACAGGTCGAGGTGTTTTATTGTATCACTGAGTCCGATGACATGAGACAGGACCGCACAGTCAATCGGGGTCAGTGTCATTCCACTGAATGAAAGTGTTTCCACAGATCCCAGTGTGTCCTGAGCCAGTCCACGATTCTGAGACTCAAACAGATAGTGCAATGTGTTCAGGAGGCTCCTTTTACCAGCGTCACTCCCTGTGTTTCCACTCCAGCGTTTAACCTCCTCCTTCACCCAGTCAATCACCCGGCAGGTTGTTTGATGAGGAAATGGACCCAGAAACTCCTCCAGGCCCCGAGCTGTCTTTGGGTTGGAGAGACCAGCAACAAAACGGAGAAATACCTCAAACCGCCCATCCTTCACGCAGTGGGCTTCAGTGAGGAGTTTCATAATATCTCTGCCATCTGGGATCAGGAATTGTGCGACTGCAGCTACAAACTCTTGGATGGTGAGGTGTGGGAATGTGTACACCACACTCTGGGCAGAATCCTCTCTCTCCAAAAGCTCCATCAGGAACCCGGACAGGAACTGGGAAGGCTGCAGATTGTACTTGATCAAATCTCCATCTGTAAACACAACCTTCCTCTGGGACACTCCTCTGAAGGCCATCTGACCAACCCTGAGTAACACATCACGGGGGCTCTCAATCTCACGGCCGTGGTTTCTTAGGATATTGTAAATATAATAGGAGTACAGTTGAGTGATGGTCTTGGGAACTCGCTGTGGGTCCCTGACTCTTTGAGTGAAGAAGGGGCCCAGTGTCAGAGCGAGGATCCAGCAGTAGGAGGGGTTGTAGCTCATGGTGTACAGGATCTCATTCTCCTTCACATGTTTGAAAACAGCTTCCGCCACCGTCTGATCTTCAAAATGTTTGATGAAGTATTCCTTCCGTTCCTCACCAACAAATCCCAGGATTTCCACCCAGACCCTGATTTCTGCCTTTTCCAATAAATGTAACGCAGTGGGACGGGTGGTCACCAGCACTGAACACCCTGGGAGCAGCTTGTGCTGGATTAAACTGTACACAATGTCGGACACCATGCACTTGAATTCAGGATCTGTGCATGTGTACTGAGGTTCTTTATCTCCCCGACTGTCTGCAAAATCAATTTCGTCATTGAATTCATCCAAACCATCGAATATAAACAGCAATCCCTCTGGGTTATTCCAGACCTCTCTCAGGATATTCCCAAAGTAAGGATACTGGTCCAGAATCAGTTCCTTCAGGTTTATTCTGCAGTTAATGGAGTTTAAATCCCGGAATTTGAATCTGAAGACAAACTGGAATTGCTGGTATATTTTCCCCGTGGCCCAGTCATAAACAATCTTTTGTACGATTGTTGTTTTCCCGATCCCCGGGACCCCGGCCATTGCGGCTGAATTCCTAGATCTGGATTTACTCCGGGAAAAGCAGCTCTGGAACAATTGATCAGTCCGGATTTTTTCCAGCTCTCTGTGGAGATGTTTTTCTCTCCATTCCTCGTGGTCTCTGCCTCTTGCCAGCAGCTCATATTCCACCAGTCTCCGATCTCGAACTGTAGAAATGACCGTGAGCTCAGCGTATCGATCAACCAACTGGAAAACCTTCACCTTCTCCCTCATCAGGATCGTGTTCACTCTGAGTGTTTCAGTTTGTGCCCGCAGAGTCTCCTTGTGTTTCTGTTGAACATCTTCCATGGAAACAGAGAACATGGTCACAAAGTTAAATTGCTCAACTGACAAAGAACTTTATAATTGCATTTCAACATTCAGTGTTTGAGATTTCATGAATTAATTCAATGCTTCCATGGATACTAAGACAGAAAGTAAAATTGTGTTCACAGACACCAGAATTGACAGCGATAGATGTCCCAGAAAATGCCCAATACTCATATCCTGTTATTAATCAATTTTGAAGAGAATTTTCCCGATATCCAATTGCAATCCTGACTGCACTTTCGTTAGGACAACATTTGACTATATTTGAAGCATTGTTTACATCATTAGCAGACGATGAACACAAAGGAACTCCAGAGACTGATACAGCTTGGCACCAGAAGTGTCACAGGAGTTGCCAGACCGCGTTGAATGCAACCTAAGACTGCCATAGGGGCTCCAGCTGCAGTAGAAGTGGTAGAGGCAGGTTCGGTATTGTCATTTAAAGCAAAATTGGATAGGTATATGGACAGGAAAGGAATGGAGGGTTATGGGCTGAGTGTGGGTCAGTGGGACTAGGTGAGAGTAAGCGTTCGGCATGGACTAGAAGGCCCGAGATGGCCTGTTTCCATGCTGTAATTGTTATATGGTTATACTTTTTCCCACTGGGTTTACTCCCAAAGTAACAGCGTGAGATCATTGTTTTCCTTCTTCTGGATGAGCTGCCAGACACGAACGATGAGCCCCAACTACCCGAAGCGACTGGTTGTCAGGTGGCAGTAACCCGCATTTGCCCTTTCTCCTATTGGAAAAAATGCCTCTGCCAAGCTTTGTAGCTGAGTCACATGTGAAGGCCAGGAGCTGGACCTGATTGTCAGAGGCTGTTTGAGTTGCACGCCACTGGGAGTATTTAATAGGACGTGGGAGTGTTTCCCCACTACCACCCCTGTGTGCAACAATCTTAAACAACCAAGCAGCTCTATGTTATTGACAACAATAACTTGGCAAATTGGGTTATTATAGTCACATGTACCAAGGTACAATGAAAACTCTTATGCACGCGATCCAAATAGGTCATTACATCACATCGTTGCAATAAGGTCCTACAAGGAAAAACGGAACAGAATAGTGCAGGGAAACAGTGTTTCAGTTGCTGAGAAAATACAGTGCAGGCAGACTATAAGGTACAAGGCCAAAGGATCATTGGCAGGTCAGATTTTTTTTTAGCTTTTGAACTATTCTCCTAAACTGTAGAATTCAACACTTAAAAAAATGGTACAGTACTGCACAAAATTCTGAGGCAGATATATATAACTAGGGAGACCAAGACTTCTGTAAGTACTGCGTAAGGGATGTAGTTAGTCACTTTTAAGCACCAGTGTAAAACTTTTTTTTAAGAGTTTGAACCTTGCCTGTAATTGAAATTATTTTGTCTTTTATTTTCTAGTTTGAACTTTATCCCATTGTAATGCAGTTTGAACGACATCGTCCCGATGAAAAGTGCTTTATAAATAACTTTTTTAAAAAAATTTTCTAACTCAAACTGGGAAATCCTGAGGTAAGGGCAAATCAAAGCACACTCATTTTAAATTGACAGGTCATTTCAGATTACTCTCGTGGCGTATACTATTGTGGCGTTCGGAAGATTTACATGAACATTGCTGTGTGGAGCTAATTCTTTATTACTATCGTGTAGTGCTTTTTGGATGATACCAGTTGTCGATATTATTATCGGGACAATGTGTATCATGTTCATGTTCCACAGTCTTTCAATTTCCTCTTTTAATTCAGCATATTTCTAAAGATTTTTATTAATTGATATCTGTAATTTATGTGTGTTTGGAATGGCAATATCTGTTTAAAAAGTTGTTTTTGCTAGTTTGTCCGGTACAATTATAGCCGGACAGTTAATATGAATTTTCCTATCTGTAATAGTGAATCGGTTACGGTGGATTTGTCGGACTCTAACTCTAAATGTGGAGCAGACTTGTATTTATAGTGAGGGATGGTGTTTTTTGTCGGCTGTAGTTTAAGCAAGATGTTGGTGAAAGTTGTCTACCACTTGATGGTGCAGTGCTCAGATTGAGTAGAACTACTGCGGGATCCTGTAATGTGTTCAATTGTTTCTGGCAGCTCTTGTAATTTTCAGCATTTATCACCTTGAACCTGCTGGCCTTTGTTCTTTATTATTGATAACTAGATGTGTTAAGCACCTGGTCCTGTATGCTCCCTTCTGTTTCTGGGAAGAGGTCTCCAACTATGAGCCAGGCGCTCAAAGCTTCCTTGTCAACATCTAGTGCGCTCAGATCGTGGGGATGTCTTCCGTGGGGAGTCAGACTCTTCCACTCTTCCAAGGTTAACGTTCTTCTATTATGATCGTTTCTTCATTTTTATGGGTTATGCTTTCATTTATGGGTTATGCGTTCAGTGATGTGTACCCCATATCAGAATTGCATATGTTTGTACGGAGTGCTGAATCCTGCTTGTGTTGATAAAAATATATAATTAGAACTAATTGTGGATTTCAGAAAGGGTAAGATGAGGAAACTCGACACACCAATCCTCACAGAGCGATCTGAAGTGGAGAGTGTGGGCAATTTCAAATTATTGGCTGTCAATATCTTCGAGTATCTGACCTGGATCCAATATATGGATGCAGCCACAAAGAAACTACAACAGTGGCTATATTTCATCAGGAGTTTCCAACATCACTCGAATATTTCTACAGATGTAACTTGGAGAGCATTGTGACTGGCTGCATCACCGTCTGGTTCATGGGGACTACTGTACAGGATCGGAGTAAAGCGCACACTCAACGGTTCAGAAACTTCTCCTCTGCCATCTAGTTTCTGAATGGACAAACAACCCATCGATAGTGACTCACTAATCTTTTTTTTATTTCTATTTCTGCATACTTACGGAATCACACAGACATGCATAGCTATACTGTATATGCTTTCTTTGGAAATTACTTCCATTATTTGAATTAATTGTTTTAGCTCCACTGATGCAAGAGCAAATCATTTCCAATCATCCCTGTATAGTTGTGTCAAGGTATAATCCGTTTGTTTTTTTTTCTGATTTGATACCTGATTTTTGTCTGTTTCAGGAAATCCAAGAGTGGGTTCAACGCCAGACAAAGCCATAGTGGGCTTAGTGTGTCACTCTGGAAAATGTCTCCATTTATTTTGTTAACAGTGGTTGTTCCGTTGTTCTTGTTAATATAGTGTTTATTGTACTTCATTAGATGTTGTAGAAATTTCACAAGTATTGGATGCATCTTATATAATATTGAAACCTCTTAACCATGTGAGAGACAGAATCAAATCGTTTTTGATAGACAATATAACACTGAGAGATTTCTACACTCCCCAGTGCTCGGTAGATACATAATCTATTATCAGTTGCTCCTTAAATCTGTTCATACACTGAGTGTATTCTTTCAGCTCTTCTGTAAGTATATTGTGGTTATCTAAGTGAGTGGTTATTAGTAACGATCTGCACGATGTTACAATTTTATATATAAAATTGTCTTCTTATTATTAAGAGCCAATAATAACATAGAAGGTAATCATTCAGTAGTCTTATAAATGCAGAATTAAAGCTGTCCTTGAGGCTGGTGGTACATACCTTCAGCCTTTTATATCTTCTGCCCCTTGCGAATATGAAAGAGAGCCTGTTTGAGGTGGTTTGGGGTTCAGCAGCAAGGCTTTGGGCGGGGTTAGCGTCTTGCCAACTTGATGGAGTTCTTCCAGGAGGTGACAAAGGTGATGGATGAAGTTAGACATGGAGATCTTTTAGTTGGATATTAGTCGGGTGTTTGACAAGGTCCCACATGGAATCCTTATTCAGAAAATTAACATGCTTGAGTACTGTGTGAATTGTTCTGGCTGGAGGTGACCCACACTGGGAGAAATTTCTTTCACTGGTGGGTGATGAATCCGTGAAATTATTGTCATAGACAGCTGAAGACGACAAGTCATTGGGTATATTTAAAATGCAGGTCGATAGGTTCTTGATTTGGAAAAGCATCAGCTTTTACTGGGAGACGGCTGAATAATGGAGTTGAGAGGATTTGCGGAGCAAATTCACTGAGCCAATCGGCGATTTTACTCCTGCATCATATGGTTTTAGGGTGCATCTGGAGTATTGTATTCACTTCTGATTTCCAGCTCTGGGAAGGATTGGAGAGGGTGCACAACAGGTTCATCAGGGTGTTGCCTGGATTCGGTGACATGTACTACAAGGAGGGGTGTGATAAACTTGGTTTGTTTACTCTGCAGTTAGAACAGAGATCTGACTGAGGTGTACAAGTTTGATAGATAAGAGTTTGGATCAACAGCCTGCATTTTGTTTGTTTGGCAGGTGGTGACTAGTGGGGTGCCACAGGGCTCGGTATTGGGACCACAGCTGTTTACGATTTACATCGACGATTTAGATGAAGGCATTGAGAATAACATCAGCAAGTTTGCTGATGATACTAAGCTGGGTGGCAGTGTGACATGTGATGAGGATGTTAGGAGAATTCAGGGTGACTTGGATAGGCTGAGTGAGTCGGCAGATACTTGGCAGATGACATTTAATGTGAATAAGTGTGAGGTTATCCACTTTGGGAGTAAGAGCAGGAAGGCAGATTATTATCTGAATGGTGTAAAGTAAGGTAAGGGAGAAATACAAAGAGATCTAGGAGTACTTGTTTATCAGTCACTGAAGGTGAATGAGCAAGTGCAGCAGGCAGTGAAGAAGGCTAATAGAATGTTGGCCTTTATTACAAAGGGAATTGAGTACAAGAGCAAGGAAATCCTTTTGCATTTGTACAGGGCCCTGGTGAGACCACACCTGGAGTATTGTGTACAGTTTTGATCTCCAGGGTTAAGGAAGGACATCCTGGCTATAGAGGAAGTGTAGATAGATAGATAGATAGATAGATAGATACTTTATTCATCCCCAAGGGGAAATTCAATGTTCCTCCAGTACATCTAGCGTAGATTCACGAGGTTAATTCCGGGGATGTCCGGACTGTCTTACGCAGAGAGGTTAGAGAGACTGGGCTTGTACACGCTGGAATTAAGGAGATTGAGAGGGGATCTGATTGCATCATATAAGATTATTAAGGGATAGGACAAGATAGAGGCAGGAAATACATTCCAGATGCTGGGAGAGTCCAGTTCCAGAGGGCATGGTTTGAGAATAAGAGGTAGGTCATTTAGGACAGAGTTAAGGAAAAACTTCTTCTCCCAGAGAGTTGTGGGCGTCTGGATTGCACTGCCTCGGAAGGCAGTGGAGGCCAATTCTCTGGATGCTCTCAAGAAGGAGCTAGATAGTTATCTTATGGATACGGAAATCAAGGGATATGGGGACAAGGCAGGAACCGGGTATTGATAGTAGATGATCAGCCATGATCTCAGAATGGCGGTGCAGGCTCGACGGGCCGAATGGTCTACTTCTGCACCTATTGTCTATTGTTATTTTTTTTACATAAGACTGATGTCTAATACCAGAGGGCATTTGGTTAAGGTGAGGTGGCGTAAATTTACAGCAATTGTGGTAAGTTTTTTCACAGAGTTGTGGGTGCATTGAAGTTACTGTCTGGGTCATGTCAGTGGCAAATATGTTATAGATGCTGCTAGATATACATGAATGTGCAGGAAGTGCAAGGATATGGTCAATAATATAAGAAAGAATTCCAAAGTATCCAAAATATTTTTTTCTTTCCCAGATGACCGCTGGAAAATGATGTTGTAGTTGCAGTAACGGGCGAAAAGGAAATGCCAGACAAACTCTGTGGAAGTCACTAGCGGAATTACAAAAGGTAAAGAATATCAGCAAACAGAAGTGTGTGTAGTGCTATTACAAAGGAAAAGGGGCTTGGAATATGAAACGTCTGAAGATAGAAAAGTCACCTGGACTGAGTCATACAGTGTATCAGCAGCCTGTCTGGGGTGTGTGGGATTTCCCAGAGTGTGAGGACCTGGAGTGAAGACTTCAGCAGAACCAACAGCTGGATTAAGACAAAAATACAATGTAGAATATTCAGGCTGCAAAGAGAGATTCTCTGAATTGTAACCTGAATCCTGAGATCGGCGAATGATTAATGGCGAATTTTGATTCTGAGGTTTTGCCAAGTCACAGACAAACATTTGATTGTGATTTGAACTGCACATTTCATCACTCACCTATCAGTTGAGTGGGTAACTCAGATAACCCTTGGCCGATGTTCATGTATTCCTGTGGATCAGGACCTGTTTAAACATAAAACAAAATCCATGGAAACACAGATAAAATAATTAATATAACTTAAATGTTTATTTCAATGTGCCTGTGTGTTCAGTGCGTGTTTTAACATACCGAGTTCCTGTATTTCTCTCAGTATTCTGTCCAACTTCGGTAACTCAGTCCTCCACATCAGAAAGGATTCCCACATCGCCCTCCGGGCCCGGGAGCCTTTGCCCATCACCAAACTAAGGAAGAGTCTGGAACTCTCTGTCCGGTTTCCCTTCTCTGTCAGTTCAGTGACTTTCTATAAAAGGAAAACAATGAATTTATTGTGGAGCAGACAGACAGACATGGAGAATGTGCAGGAAAATATCTGTTCATGGCCCCGGTAGCTTCAGAACAGATGCAGTCACTGGGCTGCTGGCTCATCCTCCCTGGGTTCAGTCATTAACAGAGAAACAGTAACTGGAGGAAATTCTAAATCAATATTGCGTAAGAATAAGGATTTATTGTCACCCTAGAGTATATTAAACTTAATTAACTTATTTGTCCATCAATGTGCAACATTACATCAAAAAGATGTGACAACAAGAACAGAAGAGAGGGGAGAGTGAGAGAGCAAAAATGGATGGCAGGCATCACTGAATCATCGTTGAAAGAAGATCATATTTGAGTGCTTATACCCAAGGATAAATAGTTAATCGAAAGGATAGGCGGGTAGGTGAAAGGGTTGGGTTGACTCCGTTCTCATAGAAAGATAAATGTCCTTATAAAGAGGTGGTAGCGGAATGGACGATGTAGATGTTAAGAAACTGCATAGGAAAAATGACCCTGATGGAACAGTAACCAGGATGTGGGCTACAAATTCCAGAGCGAGAGAGAAGAGGCATGTAAAGAGCTCAGTGTTAAAATAGTCATGGGGAATTTCAATACGCAGGTAGCTTTGGAAAATCAGGTCCGTGCTGAATCCCAAGTGAGGGAATTTATAGAATGCCTATGAGATGGCTTTTGAGAAAAGCCTATGGTTGAGCCCACTCTAGGAAAGGCGGGTCTGGATTCGATGTTGTGTATTGCACCAGATTTGATTGGGGAGCTTCAGCTAAATAAACCCTTAAGAGGCAATGATCATAAAATAGCAGAACCCACACTGCAGTTTGAGAGGGAGAAGGTTTAAGTTAGATGTCTCCGTATGACAGTGGAATAAATGAATTACACGGGAAAGGAGCTGGGAAAATAAATTTGAAGAGGACAGTAGCAGAGGTGTAACACATACCCACAAAGGCTGGTATATGTCTAGGGGAAAAGGAGATCCAACCACACACCAACCCACCTCCCGTACACGCAGGTGCTGTGAGAATCGCGTTTATGCCTCGCGCCCGCCAACAGTATCAAACCCACAACAAATACCGGTATGAAATACACTTTAAAGAGTTTACTAAAATTAAAAGAGTATTAGGCAATACAATATATATATACAAGGAAAAAACAAAAGGCGCCAACTTATCAAAGTTCAGTCAGTTTAGTGCACTCGTTGGAGCTCAACCAGCGAACCACTCGACCCCTCGGCGCTTGCTTCCACGTCTTCCACCTTGGACTCCCCGGTGGTCTTCCGAGCGCACGTCCTCCTTCCTCGGCGTCTCCCTCCCGACTCCCTTCACCCCCAAACCCGCGCAACCCCTCCTCCAAGTTCCCATCCTCACAAAACACAATAACATTCCCCATTGATTAACAAATGAATACAATTACCATATCAGCCATTCTAAAGCGAAACAACGGCGAGAGAAACATTTAACAAAGAAACATTCCTACTCGTAACAAACCAAAGAAGCCCTTTTTAGTAACATACACAGGACATTGTACAGAGGCAACAGCAAAGCAGGAATAGATGAGGATTCTGGGATTGATTTGGAAGGCGCAGATAGAGGTAGATAATCCCAAAGATGAAAAATTATAAGTAGAGGGAGGATGATCAACCGTGGCTGACGAGGAAGTCAATGCCAGCACAAAAAGCAAAGGAGAGGACACAGAATATAGAAAAAGATATAGAGGAAAGCTTTTACTAAACAGCCGAAAGCAACTAAAAAGCCGTAAGTAGAGAAAATATGAAATATGAAGTTGGTTAGCTACTAATGTAAAATAGCTCACCAAAAGGTTTGTCTGATATATATGCTCTTTTCGGACAACCCATTGATTTTTGGGGTCATAAGACATCAGTGGTAGTTCATGTCTAACCAATTTTAAGGTTTTTCCAGGGAGTTACGGGAAAGTTGATGAATCGAAGGAAATGGGTGTTGTCGAAGGAATGCACGGCACTTGACAAGGTACAGCACAGGAGGGTGGGCAAGAAAGTTCAGTTGCTCAGCATGCAAGTTAAAGTGGTAAATTGGATTTGACAATGGATTTTTGGAAGAAGACAGAGAGTGGTTATAGACTGTTGAATCTCTGACTGGGAGTTTGTAACTCGTGCTGTGCCACAGGGATCGGTGCTGTGTCCATTGTTGTTTGTCATCTATATCAACGACCTGAATGAAAATGTGGTCAATTGTATCAGCAAATTTGCAGATGACACCAAGAGTGGGGACGTGTAGTGGAGAGTGAGAAAGACGACCAAAGCTTGCAGTGGTGTCTAAACCAGCTGAGAAATGGGCTGAAAAATGACCGATGCAATTAAATGCAGACAAGTGCGATGTATTGCACTTTGGAAGGACTAAGCAGGGTCAATCTTATACAGTGACCGGTAGGGCACTGAGGATTGTGGTAGAACAAAGTGAACTTTGAATATAGGTCCATAATTCATTAAAAGTGGCAGCAAAGGTAGATACACACACAAAATGCTGGTGGAACGCAGCAGGCCAGGCAGCATCTATAAGGAGAAGCGCTGTCGACGTTTTGGGCCGAGACCCTTCGTCAGGACTAACTGAAAGGAAAGATAGTAAGAGATTTGAAAGTAGGAGGGGGAGTGAAAATGTGAAATGATAGGAGAAGACCGGAGGGCGTGGGGTGAAGCTGAGAGCAGGAAAGGTGATTGGCAAAAGGGATACAGAGCTGAAGAAGGGAAAGGATCATGGGACGGGAGGCCTAGGGAGAAAGAAAGTGGGAAGGAAGCACCAGATCGAGATGTAGAACAGATGGGCAGAAAGAGAGAAAGAAAAGAAGGGGGGGGGGACTAAATCTATCAGAGATGGGGTAAGAAGGGGAGGAGGGGCATTAACAGAAGTTAGAGAAGTCAATGTTCACGCCATCAGGTTGGACTCATATATAAGGTGTTGTTCCTCCAACCTGAGTTTGGATTCATTTTGGCAGTAGAAGAGGACATGGATAGACATATGAGAATGGGAATGGGACATGAAATGTGTAGCCACTGGGAGATCCTGCTTTCTCTGGCGGACCGAGCGTAGGGGTTCAGTGAAACGGTCTCCCAGTCTGCGTCGGGTCTCACCAATATATAAAAGGCCACACCGGGAGCACCGAACGCAGTATACCACACCAGCCGACTCACAGGTGAAGTGTCGCCTCACCTGGAAGGACTGTCTGGGGCCCTGAATGATGGTGAGGGAGGAAGTGTAAGGGCAGGTGTAGCACTTACAAGGATAAGTGCCAGGAGGGTGATCGGTGGGAAGGGATGGGGGGGGGGGGGACGAGTGGACAACGGAGTCGCGTAGGGAGCGATCCCTGTGGAATGCAGAAAGAGGGTGGAGGGAAAGATGTGCTTGGTAGTGGGATCCCGCTGGAGGTGGCAGAAGTTACGGAGAATTATACGTTGGACCTGGAGGCTGGTGGGGTGGTAGGTAAGGGCAGGTGTAGTACTTGTTCCGTTTACAAGGATAAGTCCTAGGAGGGAGATCGGTGGGAAGGGATGGGGGGGGGGGGACGAGTGGACAAAGAAGTCGTGCAGGGAGCGATCCCTGCGAAAAGCAGAAAGGGGGGGAGGGAAAGGTGTGCTTGTTAGTTGGATCCCGTTGGAGGTGGCAGAAGTTACTTTCCTTCCCCCCTGTAAGCGAGCCCCTGGCCCGCCCAGGAGGCTAGATCTAAGAACCCAAAACTCTAGCCTCGAGCTATCCAAACCTCCAAGCACTCCGTCCCTAGACAACCCCAGACTCTAGCCTGAGCTACCCAAGCCTCCAAGCACTCCAAAAACTCACGTACCCAAGAACTCCAGGAACCCAAGTATCCAAGATTCCCAAGAACCCAGGACTGTAGCCTCATTCTACCCAAGCCTCCAGGATCTCCACGAACTCCAAGATCTCCACGGACGCCACGAACCCCACGAGCTCCACGAACGTCACGAACTGCGGCCTGTCCCGTCCCTTAGCTTTGTCCCACCCTGTTCCTAGTACTTTGTGTCAACATTTGGGTCCTGTCTCAACGCTCCCCCTTATGACACTTACCTCATTTTCTTCTCTACTGAAATGTCCCTCCTTTGTCAACATCCAACCGAGTCTTTCAACCTTTTCTTCAATCGCTTGTTTGAACCTGGCCCTGTAGAACTTCGTCAGTTGGTACAGTCGATACTCGCCCCCCTCTGCCAGGAGGTCAGAGACTGTAAACTCTGGCTCTGTGAATATAAAAAGAGAATGTCGTCACAAACTCAAATATCGCTTGTCTCCACCGCTCTCACCCAACTCAATAAACCAGTCATGTCTTGAATCTCAGTGTTCACTTGCTTTCAGCTGGAAACAGTATTTTGCCCAAATCTCCAAAATTGGCCTTAAAACCGACACATCAATGCGCTGGACATTACGTTACCAGAAGGACCACATTCACTAGAAACCTGCCTCACCCACCGTCCCATCCACTTACAGATTTCAGGTTAAGATGGGTAATAAATGTTGGGACTGTCAATGACAGTTGCTTCCCAGAGATATTCTCTCCATCCTGGCGAATACATTTCCCATAACTCATATCCTGGAAATACTCTCTTATTCGTTTAGCTGCATTTCCTCCGATACACATCCTGGAAATCATCAGAGCAGGTAATACAGTTCCTGTAGTGGGGTAACGGGTGCCCACTACACCACATGTACCACACCCACACAGTTCCCCTCTCTGACCAACCATCCAACAAAGAAACACATTCACCCGCCTTCCTACCTCATTCTGTGAACACATCACCCTCACATTTCACTCACCTGCTCCTTGTGGGAATGTTGATAATTCCATGTTCAATGAGCTTCCAAGCTGACAGGCAGTCGCCTCACTTGTGCCAGTTCCAGGGTCCTGATCACTGTCTCTGACGTCACTGTCTCTGGGCTGACAGGCAGCCACCTCACTTGTGCCGGTTCCAGGGTCCTGCTCAGTGTCTCTGACGTCACTGCCTCTGGGCTGAATTTGCTTCACTTCCGCTGCGGCCGGACCACATTTCATTGGGACATTGCTCTCAATCTGACCCTGCTTTGGCACCTTGCTCCCCGTGTCCCGATCATCTTCCCTTAGAGATTTGCCTGGTAAAAACCGCTTGAGTACTTTCCGTGCCCGATTTAATTTCCCACCTGAAGTAAATGATGAATAGCAGGTTTAGAGTGATTTATACTCGAACAAAGATTCACAATGGGTGTCTGCAATGGAGCTGAGACTAATACCCGTAGTTCCTGTAGTGGGGTAACGGGTGCCTACTACACCACATGCAATACACTCACATATTTCCCCTCTCTGACCAACCATCCAACAAAGAAAGACATTTACCCGCCTTCCTACCTCATTCTGTGAACAAATCACCCTCATATTTCACTCACCCGCTCCTTGTTGGGGACTTGATAATTCCGTGTTCAATGAGGTTCCGAGCTGACAGACAGTCGCCTCACTTGTGCTGGTTCCAGGGTCCTGATCGGTGTCTCTGACGTCACTGTCTCTGGGCTGACAGGCATTCACTTCACTGGGCTGAATTTGCTCCACTTCCGCTGTGGCCGGACTACATTCCATTGGGACATTGCTCTCAATCCGACCCTGCTTTGGTAGCTTGCTTCCCGTGTCCCGGTCATCTTCCCTCAATGATCCGCCTGGTAAAAGCCTTTTGAGTATTTTCTGTACCCGATTTAATTTCCCACCTTAAGTAAATTATGAATAGCAGGTTTATAGTGATTTAGACTCAAACAAGGATTCACAATGTGTGTCTGCAATGGAGCCGAGACTCCGGATGACCAGATTTGGAGTGGGACTGTGCTGGTGAATGTGAACCACACTTCCTGCCAGGTGACCATCCCGATAAGCCAGTGTCTGGACACATCCAGTCCCAGAAAAAGAACTGGATATACTGATCACCGACTACGCATTAGTTGAACAGACTGATAACCAGCCGTTATTAATGGAACGGCATCAGGTGATACCGGGAATTATAACTGGGATTATCTTCCACAGACATAAATCTCCATGGATCAGAAACTGTCCAGTCACCTGTGTCACTCACAGACAAGCCATTGGATTACTCATGGTCCGATCCTCCAGATCACATGCTCTCCGTTTGCTTTGTCACACACTGTCTTGTCCCCTGGGTCACAGACTGACCATTGCCTTGATACCAACAATGTCCAGTCCCCAGGGTTACAGACTGATCATAACCTTGAAGCCCATGATGCCTAGTCCCCTGGCTCCCATCCCATCTCCTGGACGATGATTGTCAGGTAACAACTGTACAAGTCATTGGCAAACGGAGAGTCTTGCGTGCATTTCTGGCAGCTAAGCTTAGTCTCGCTTTTGCAGTTGCTAATCTATAGGATGGATGTGATTCAGACGGAAAGAGTGTCGGGGAGATTGACCAGTACGTTACTGGATGGGGCTGTTTGGTTTTTGTGTTAAATGGTTTGGCTGGAACAGTTTGCCCTGGATCATGGGAGCTTGAATGGTAACCTTACACATTTAATGAACAAATATAAAAATGCATGATTTGAAATGAATGGCAGTGATAAATGATACTCGGAATTTTGTTAAAAGATTATGACATTTTTGATGTGATGATTGACGCCAAATATGTTTTCTGTATAAGTAAGAGGGGTAGGCATAATAAGCTGTAGATTCAGCTGACACCCTTTCGGTCTGTTTTAAAGAATATCTACATTTTCTTGTTTTTTTTTATTTAATTTTGATTTAACAATCATCTTTGAAAATGATGTTTTTCTTATGTTTTTACTGACCGAAATAAAATGTCATTCATTCATTCATTCATTCAAAAGGGGCATTTTTTCATGTAGTGGTTGATGGGTATAAATTACATGAAGCAACAGGAGGCTGTAACACAAATAAAATTACAAAGTTGAGAAGTTGTGCGAGGAAAAAGGATAGAAGAAGTCTGCAAGGGAAATTTGGGAAAAGCTGCTGGGAAATCGGGCAAGCTCAGAGACATTTAGAACAGCATGAATTAGTCCAGGCTGTAACCTTTCTTTCATTCCACCTGGAATCACAGAGTTGAGCACAATCACAATGCCTACAGGAGACAGAGACAGTTGGTCACTGGTTATACCGGGTCTCCCATCAGAGATACTGGGAATTTAAATTCAGGTAGCAGGTCATCTGAAGAGGGAAATATTGAGAACTCACGTTCACCTTTTTGGCCACAGACCGGACATGGATTGGGGGATGAAAAAAAAGAATCAGGTTTATTATCACCGGCATGTGACGTGAAATTTGTTAACTTAGCAGCAGTTCAATGCAACACATAATCTAGCAGAGAAAAATAATAATAAATAATAATAATAATAATAATAATAATAATAATAATAATAATAATAATAATAGAAAACAAACAAGTAAACCAATTGCGTATATTGAATAGATTTTTAAAAGCGTGCAAAAACAGACAGACTGTACATTAAAAATGTGAGGTAGTGTCCAAAGATTGGATGTCCATTTAGGGATCAGATGACAGAGGGGACGAATTTGTTCCTGAATCGCTGAGTATGTACCTTCAGGCTTCTGTACCTACTTTCTGATGGTAACAGTGAGAAGAGGGCATGCCCTGGGTGCTGGGGGTCCTTAATAATGGACGCTAACTTTCTGAGACAGCACTCCCTGAAGATGTCCTGGGTACTTTGTCGGCTACTGCCCAAGATGGAGCTGACCAGATTTACAACCTTCTGCAGCTTCTCTCGATCCTGTGCAGTTACCCCTCTATACCAAACAGTGATGCACCGAAGCAGACCACAAGATAATCCAAAATGAAGTGTCTCCTGATCCTCAGCCATTTCGAAGGCTGGCAATGTTCTCGGCTCAGCTACAGAAAACAGAGTTCGGAAAATTCTCCTCATCAACTTTGCGCATCGAGGGGGGAGATGATAGCTGCCCTGCCAAAACGTGAAATGTTGTATTATCACACAATTCCTGAAATCCCGGAAATGCTCCAATCACCTGTGTCTGAATTTTATAAATGAAAGTTGGAGATGTCTTTCACCTCTAAACAGGCCCTGATGTGCAACAAACCCTGAACCTGGACTTTTACATAACAAACAACACCGCTGTCTCATTTCTGTTTGTGTATCACTCTCAACCTACTGATTCAAGGTCTCCGGCTCCTTTCACCCAGGTGAAGCTTTGCCTGGTGAGCGGAGTCATTCGACCATTACTGGTGTCAGGTCCCTGCGCTGGAACTGTTGGATTGATCGACTACACAAAATCGCTTTACCAGTGGGATCAATGACACTGCTTGATGAAACTTTTCTCTGCCCTGTTAGCGCCTGTGTAAGTTTCTTCATCTGAACTATTGTGCACCAATAGGGCATAAGTTTAATTATAAAGATCCCAGTGAACATACCTGTTGCCATTCTGATTCTGACTGACGATTGTTGATTGTCGGCGTCTTGTTTACACTTTGGTCGCGTTGCAGGACAGCCCCACCTGCTGGTGATGCCCTGAATTACACAAAACAGGCAGACAGTGAGTCAGAGAGAGTAGGATTACTTTGCAAATGTGACAGTACTGTCATCCTCTGTATCACAGCAGCAGTGTGCTTAGGGACCAAACATCAAATCCCACACCATGTCTGTATGTCGGTCCGGTGATATCTGGCGCATCCTACTGATAGAGTCACAGAGCAACAGAGCGCAGATACAGACCCTTCAGCCCATCGAGACAATGCTGACCACAGTGTACACTTAGATGGTGCTAATTTCCTGTGTTGGACCCATTTCCCTCCTGGCCTCTTCATTCCATATTCACATCCCAACTGCTTCTGGAATTATACAATCGTGCCTGCCTCACCCACTTCCTCTGGCTGCTCCCCTCCACATCATCACCAAACTCTGCATGAAACCGTTGCTGCTCGTGTTGGTTTTGCAATCTATATACCACTCCTCTGCCCATTTAGATCCGCTATAAGCTACGATAATCTTCACCGTGAGTACCATCTACTAATTTTGCGTCAACCACGAACTGACCAGTCAAGCCTTGTGCACCTGCATTCACTTCATTGCTATCAACTAACAAATATCAAATGTTACTTGTAGCTTTGCGATACAGCACTACTTACGCGCCTCCATTCTGAGGAGAAACCTTCAACCATCACTCTTTGCTTGCTACCTTCAAGGAAATTTTTGAATCCATCTAACTTTCTCTCTCTGTACCGTATGGGACCTTATCTTCCAGACCAAGCTGTCATGAGGCACCTTGCCAAAGGCTTTACTGGAGTTCAATGTACACCATCCACTCCTCCTCCCTCATTGATAATCATCTTCAAATACCTTAAAAAGGTATTGTTGAACACAACTTCCCATGCACCATGCCATGGTGATTCCTGATCAGTCTCTGTCGATACAAATGTTAGTAGATATGCTGTGTGTGACTTCTCCATATTGTGGGAAATTATCTCCCGCACCTGCCCTTCAATTTTCTCCACTCACCATCAAAAAGCCAAAATGGCAACCCGTAGTAAGATTATGCTTCTCCAGATGCTCAAATTTCTTATCCCTCAGTAACCACTCCAAGGGTTTGCCCACCCCCGATGTAACACTCACTGGTCTATCATCCCCAGGATTTAAACCCATTGGGTTTATTGAATTACATAACAACATTTGACAGCCTCCAATCATGTGTTACTATCCCTGTAGCCAGAGAGGATGCAATGTTCATTGTTAATGCCCCGTAATCACCCCTCACTTTCTGTAGTAACATGGCGTTTATTGGTAAATTGAACAACATCACTTTCTTAGCAGAATGGCAATATTATGCTATTATCACAATCACTGTCCATCTCATTGGTAACTCAGAATCAAAGCATTCATTAAGCAGCTCACCTATCACTGCATCGTCCAGGCATGTTTCCATCTTTGCTCCTGAGTATCCTACCCTAAATTTATTCCTCCTCCACTTCTTCACCCACATGTAGAACGCCTTGGGCTTTCCTTTATCCTACTTCCCAAGAACTTCTCAAGTTCATTTTGACTTCTATGTCGCTTCTTAAGTTCCTTCCAGGATACCATATAATTCTCTAGAGCCTCGCTTGAATGTTGCTTACTGTACCTAAATAATGCTTCCTTTTCCCTCTTGCTTAAATGTTCTCATCCCTTGTGAACCACGGTT
The DNA here is from genome assembly GCF_048418815.1 of Hemitrygon akajei. Classification (NCBI taxonomy): domain Eukaryota; kingdom Metazoa; phylum Chordata; class Chondrichthyes; order Myliobatiformes; family Dasyatidae; genus Hemitrygon; species Hemitrygon akajei. The sequence continues at coordinate 503,230 of NW_027331999.1, forward strand.
CGTTTATATAAACATTCTTTCACTGTGTGTGGAACAAATCTACCCCGAACCGCATTCAAGTGTTCCTGAAACAAACTTCACAGTTCCATCTTGCATTTCCCTTTGAGAATGTTTTCCCAATTTACACCCCCAAGATGCTTCGAATACCATTGTAACTATCCATCCACTGATTAAATACTGCCTCGTATCGTCTGCTATTATCCTTGTCCATGACCATGATAAAAGTTGGGGTGTTGTGGTCACCATCTCAAAAAGGTCACCCATCGTGACTTCTGTCATCTGACCGGCATCAACTGCCTCAAACTAGATGCAGTATGGCAAATCCTCCAGTTAACCCATTCACATACTACGTCAAGAATCCTGCCTGGAAGCACAATGCATTCTGCTCCATTGACACATTTTGGAACAAGGAGGTGGGATCAATATCAGGAAAGTTGAGATCAATAATGATAATAACCTTGTTGTTTTTGCACCTTTCCCAAAACTGCCAAGTTATCTGCTCTCATTATCCTAGTGGCTTTGGGGGAGGCCTGTAGAATACTTCCAGAATGATAGCCCCCTTCCCTTTTCTGATTTCCACCCACATTGATGTCCTCTGTTTATGTAACTGTCATATGATTCCTAATTAGTAAAGACAATTATCCCCATTTCACACCCCCCCCCCATATGTATTATGAAACAACTAAAACCCTGAGCATCAAACAGTCCGGTCTGTATAATGGTGATAACATGTACCATCCATGTTCTAAGTTACTCGTATTCTTAATACATATTGTATTGAATTAAAGACATTTCCAACTGACTACATGACGCCCTGTCCACAACCGATCCTTCCACAGTCTCTGTGAACTTCGCATCTACCTTTATATCAACTCTTCTATTATCTGACCAAACACTCTGGTTCCCATCCCGCAACGACTGAGTTTAAACTAACCCGGCAGCTCCAGAAGTCCTGGCTGCAGGGACATTTATTCATCTCAAGTACCGATATAACCCATGCCTTTGGTACAGGGCCAAATGGGAACATAACTTCATTATAAAACCTAAATATGCTTAATCACAGATTCGTAGGTTCTGACAATTTATTAGTAGAAATGTACTTGATGGCGACAGGGTATACAAATGTAAATTATTGGTTGGCATTTGCTAGTTAAGACTGAAATGTGGTGCTGGGACATTTGGCTTCAAGAGGGTTTGCGGAGGCTTGTAGGACAACATACTCGAGGGCAAGTATATCGTTGCAGATTGCAATAGACAGAGGAGTTAATGACATGTTGCTGTAGTTCACGGTAATTCCACATTTCTGCAATCACCAGAGCAGGAAAAAACTGCGGCCTCTTATAAAGGGAGGAAATTCTCAACGCATTTTGAGACTATTGTGACGTAAAACAGCCAAGCAAGGAAACAAGCAGAACTGATAAGAGTTTGAAATGAGTAAACAATATGAGGGAATGTGCGTGACTTCCCAGAGTAATTAGCAAATCTGCAGTGAGTGCAAATGGGTCTGACAGACGCATACTGGTATTCCGAGGCTTATTTAGTCCCACTCCAGCTATTTCCTACCTTCCTTGATACAGAAATGTTATGTCTAAAGGACCAGTGTTTGGGTAAATAAGACTCACCAACCTTTCTCCTGGCTGAATCAATGGAGACGTCACGTCAGATGGGTTATCTCCATTTGGTGCTCTCCGTCTTCGGGCTGGTTCATTGTTGCTGTTCCCTCGTCTTCAGTTGTGATTTTCTCCTTGTCGTGGACTTTTCTTCCAATAAATCTCGCAGGTCAGGTCTACCTTTAACCAGAGAGATAATGAAGCATGTTACTCATACAAAGTAGAACAAAGAATTAAACGTATTGGAACTTGAACTCATATATAATGATGCGAGTGAAGAAATCTGTAACTGCCCCTCACACTTTACAAAGCCTGACATGGGATACAAAGTAACACGCACAAAATTGCTGGAGGAACTCATCAGACCAGGCAGCATCTGGATGTCGACTCTACTCTCTTCCATAGATGCTGCCTGGCCTGCTGAATTCCTCCAGCATTTTGTGTGTGTTGCTTGGCAGCATCTGAAGATTTTCTCTTGTTTGTGATGGGACACAAAGAACTCATTACTCAGTCATGGTATAAGATACAAATCATAATGCATAGGAGTAGAATTAGGTGATTCGGTCATTCTAGTCTGCTCCAAAATCAATCATGGAGGATTTTTTTTTCCAACACCGTATTCTTGCTTCCCTGCTATAGCACGCAACCTATTTAGCAATCCAGAACATGAATATACCCAACGACAGCCTCCACCACCCTCTGTGGCATCAAATTCCACAGATCAACCAACATTTGGCTAAAGTAATTTCTCTCATCTCAGTTTTAAAGTGAAGCGGCACTCTCAGATCCCAGACTCTCCGTCTAATCAAGACACCCTCTCCATTCTCACTGCAACCAAACTTCTTGTCATTCAGTCGGTGTAAATAATCACCCCTGTCCTAACCCGCCAACCATTTGAACTCCACTGAACACAGGCCCAGGGCCATCAAATGCTCCACATGCATAATGCTTATCATTCCTTGGATTATTCTTTGAACCTTGTTATCAGCAACTGTACTGAATGCATTTCCGGGGTAAAAATAAAGGACAATTGGTATCAGGATAATGTACTGGGAAAAGCTGTGTGGTTTCTTCTCTCTTCTATCAACTGACACAAAACGAGCGCTGATGCGCTGATCCATTCGCAGGAGATTTAAAATGTTCCAGGTGAATGTAATAAAGAGTAATGAGAATCACAAGAAACGCTCAGCAGGTAAGGAGCAGCTGTTGGGAGAGGGAAAATGTTACCGATTCGGTTTCCTGACCTTTCGTCAGAATGGATTCATCCAGGTTTTAGTGGAAAATCTCGGGTTGTTCTCCTTGGAGAGGTAGGGACTGAGGGATGATCTGACAGAGGTTTTTAAGATTATGAAAGACATAGGTAGAGTAGACAGGAAGTATCGTTCCCCTGTTTTGAAATGTCTAATACCAGAGCACATGCAATGAAGCTGTGAGGGAGTAGATGTAAAGGAAATGTGAGAGTAAGTTGTTTTACTCAGAGAGGTGTGGATGCCCGGAATCTGCTGTCTGTTATGGTGGTGGAAGCAAATACATCGGAGGCTTTTAAGAGACGTTCAGATAGGCACATGGATGTGAGGAAGATTGAGCGAATATGAACATTGTGTAGGTAGGAGTCATTAGTTTTTTTTTAGATAGGCATATGGATGTGAGGAAGATTCAGCGGATATGGACATTGTGTAGGTAGGTCATTAGCTTTTTTTTGAGGGGGTTGATTTACTTTTCAGCTGGTTTGGCACACCATTGTGGCCGAAGGGCCTGTTCCTGTGATGTACTGTTCCATGTTCTGTTCTATCTTCAGCATCTAGAGTTTCTGTTTGTCTCCCACTGGCAGATAGACAGGTAAAAGTGAGGGGGGATTTCCAAATGTGAATTGAATTCTGAAACCCCGGTCTATTTCTACTGGTGCAAACACAAAACAGGGTATTTAATCACAGCCTTTCCCTGTGTGGGATGGAATGGGAACTCATTCTCTGCTTTGCTTCCAAAGGAACTATAGAATCAAACATCTGAGCACAGAACAGAAATACTCGCTCAACATCTCATAAACGCGGACAACTTGATTCCCTGATTCATTTTATCTGGGCCAAAACAAGTGTGGTATCCCAGGATCCAACCTCAGAGGGTCACAGCCATCACCGAGAGCCTCGCACATCTTTTCCAGGTCACACACTGAGAGATTCACGCTACCAATATCCAGCCACCGGAGACGTCTGCTTTTTTGCAGAAGGAGGAACATCCAGCCGCATCTGTAAAATCACCGACATAGACCGAAGCCCAAACACTAACAGTCCCATATTCCTGGAGCCCCCATCCCAAGATTGTATCTCAAGCACCAGCTCTCCCAGGGCTCTTTGCTGCCGGTAATATGCGGCAGTGTCTCAGCTAATCCCAGTTCAAAAATTTACACTCCCACACCAACCCATGACAGAACTGGAGCCTGGTGATCCTTTGTCTGGACGGGGATCAGCCGGGAGACATGGGCATTGGGTCACAAACAGGGTGCTGTTACATTTCAACTTGTCTCCACAGTTACACTGAACATACTTGTTCATTATTTTATTGTTGAGTGCGGTGTAGCCCAGGTCAATTAGCAGCCACTTTCCCCGTCGCGTAACAGGAACAAAATGTTGTAAATATAAATTTGAAAATATAGCACTGGAAACTAAATACAGGAGATATTTTAGTTCTTTTGATGCACAAAACACTGACTGACTGCAACATGTTTGACACAGTGAACAGAATTGCATAAATGCAATCTCTACAATCATTAGTTGTTTCTTCATTCCAACACAGACATCATCCATCCCGCCCGGTGAAAGCTCAAAGTATCAACCGCGGCTGCTGAGGCCCCTGTCTCTCCTCCGAGAGTCAATAACCGGAGAGCGATAAACTTGTTCAACTCTTCTTCCAGCTCTGGTGAGCGGTTGCCCTGGCGACGGAGGAAGTGGCTCGCAAAGATAACCGAAAAAGGAAATAACACACTCAAAGTGACATGTTCTGAATTTCATTATGGCAAAGATGAACTGAACATTCAGCCATTTTGTGATGGTGATCCTAAAATTCCACTGGTTGTATTTACCCTGTCGAGGTGCATTCAGCAAATCTCATGGTAGTTCCAGCTCTACAGAACTCTCAGCACTGCAGACCCTGGTCCAAAATAAAAACACATTGTTGGATATCACCTGTCGGCAACAAATGTCGAAAATGTGTCGAACGATCAAATTAAATTCACAGAGCCCTCAGAACGCAGACACAGGACTATTAGCCCATCCAGTCCATGTCATTTTCGGTGTGGTCCCCTCCCCCTGCACGCAGACCATAGCCCTCTATGCCTCCCTCATCCATTTACCTACCCAAACATCTCTCAAATACTACAATTGAAACTTCATCTGTTACTTCCCCCTCAAAATCCCTTTAAATGTGTCACATTCTCAATTAAATTCACGATCTTACCCAACCTGAGTGGAAAATGCCGACCTGCATTCACCCTTTTTATACCATCATAGTTTTCTATGTTTCTAGCGGGGGGTTGGAACCTAGGGTCCATGGAACCTTTCTTTAATTGTAGGGGCAAATGGCGGAGAAAAGTTGGAACCCTGCTCGGATACCCCCTCATTCCCCTGTATTCCAGGTAATCAAGTCCTAACCTGTTCAACCTATCACTATAATTATTTCGTGAAACACCAGCAATGTCCGTGTAATTTTCCCTGCACACTTTCACTCTTATCGATATCTTTCCTCCAAGTTCGGACCAGAGCTGCACACAATACTGCATATTTTGGAACCACTGTGACTTTTACAACTTTAGCATTAATACCCCTACCCTTCTTCCTAATGGTCAATATGCCCAAAAATCTCTTTACGACTCTGGTGCTGCCTCAAAGGAATTGTGGATCTGTAACATCCACGCCAGGACAAGCAATCTCAAAACGGTTATTTTCCACAAGCAGAGTTTAATGGCATATATGAGTCTGGTGTATTGCCTGACGATCTCTTGAAATCAGTATTTATAACTCTGCCTAAAATTCCTGGACACTATTGACTGCGAAAATTATAGAAAAATCAGTCTTATGAGTCACATAATAAAGATTTTGTTGATAATTGTTCTGAGTCGAATTAAAAACAAGTTAAGGCCAGAAACTTCTGAACTACAATATGGGCTTATGGAGGATAGAAGAACCAGGAATGCAATTGTCATACTACGAATGCTTTTAGAAAGGGCAATTGAGTGTCAAAATGATGTCTTTTTATTTTTTATTGATTTCACTAAAGCATTCGACAAAGTGTAACATGAAAAACTATTTCAAATTCTCACTTAACTAAACATTGACGGAAGGGACCAGTAACTTATTCAAAATTTATATTCGAATCAAACAGTGGCTGTAAAAATTGATGATAATACAAGCAGTTAGACTAAAATTCAAAGGGGAGTTAGAGATGCGTTGCCTCACCGGAATTATTTAATATCTATACTGACATGATTCTCAGAGAAATAGAAGACCTAGATGGGATAAAAATTGGAGGTATTTACATCAACAATATAAGATATGCAAGTGATACCACCCTAATAGCAAGTGCTGCAGAACGCTTACAAATCCTCCTAGACAAAATGTACAAACAAGTGCAGACTTTGGTCTAACCATCAACGGTAAAAAAAAACACATGTATGGAAATATAAAAAGGGCAGGATACTCCCAACTGCCAATTGTCCATCGGTAACCAAGAGATTGAACAAAAGATCGGCTTTAATTACCATGGTAGCTTTATATCACAAGATGCTAGAAGTAAAGTAGAAATAAAAAGAAGAATTGCCATTGCCAAAACCAACTTACAAAAAATGAATAAAATCACAAAATGCTGGCAGAACTCAGCAGGCCAGATAGCATCTATGGGAGGAGGTAGTGACGACGTTTCGGACTGAAACCCTTCATCATTCTACCTCCTCCCATAGAAGCTGTCTGGCCTGCTGAGTTCTGCCAGCATTTTGTGTTTTTAATCATTTCCAGCATCTGCAGATTCACTCGTGTTTCCAAGAAATGAAACCCATTTTTACCGACAGACACATTCCTATGACAACAAGGCTTAGGCTACTGAAATGTTACATCTGGTCAATCTCGCTGTATGTTTCCGAAACATGGACTGTAACACCTGAACTCCAAAAAAACTTAGAAGCAACAGAAATGTGTTTTTTTTAGAAGAATGCTGAAAATATCATACAGAGCTAGGGTAAAAAATGAGACGGTACTCCAACGTGCACATGCAAAAAGATCTTTAATGAGAACATTAAATGAGAGGAAACTTAAATTCCTGGACCATGTCATCAGAACGGGGGAAATAGCATACCTTACATTACAAGGCCCTATGCCTGGGAAACGCGGAAGAGGAAGACAAAGAAGAAAATATATGGACACTGTGAAAGAACTAACAGATCTAAGTGTGTGACGGATCATTGACGCTGTGAGGAGTCATCGGATGTGGAGACCCATGATCGCCCAGGTGTGTAACGCGCAAGGAACATGCAGAAGAAGAATCAATGTCAGTCTCACATGTCCAGACACTCCTGTGATTAACGTCACTTTATGGACATACAATCAATCGTTTTAAACTATCATACTTTATGTATTGTGTTTTGTTTATTATTGTGGTCTCTATCATTATATTTTTTTCTGTCTTGCTTTGGATCCAGAGTATGAATTATTTTGTTCTCTTTTACACTTGTGTACTAGAATGACATCAAACATTTTTGAATCTTGAATCCTGGGGAAAATGCCACGACCAACCTCATTATTTATATTCCATCTTGATTTCATGAACTCCTACAATGGCACCCTCATTCTCATCTGGACTAAAGATCCAGCTCAGCCAAATGCTTCCTATGACTCGGCCCTCTAGTCCAGGCAACATCTTCAACAATCTCTTCTGCACCCTCTCCAGCTTGATAATATATTTACTACAGTAGGGTGAACACAACGGTACATAATACTCTGTGTAGCCATGTACATTCATATACAAATCAATGGCATGAATAGTGAATTACAGAGGTGTCGACACTGACACACACATCCGACTCGTCACAGGCCTCCATTCGCTAAAACCATCTTCAATCATCTCCCCCTGCTTCTTGTTGTGAGCCCGGTGTGAATCCACCTCGCCAGCTCCCCGTGAATCCCACGTGACCGAACCTTCCCGATCAGCTGCCATGCAGGATCTTGTTACAGACTTTACCAAAGTTCAGATGATCAACATCACTGCCTAACTTCACCCAACTCCCTGGTGAACTCTAAACCAATCTCCAAAATACTTGACTGATATGATGTCCTATTGGGCAGTGTAGACGGTGACTTCCCCATAACCAATGCCCAACCGCCCGGGATTTCAGCTTCACTGCAGACTGAGAAAATACCGATCCCAGCTGCAGACTTACCAACCTGGACTGTAGCCCGTATACTGGCAGTTCCATATCCTCAGAGTCACCAGCCCAATATCATCACACATACAAAGACGCCTTGGCGCCGGCAATTTGCCGTGGTGTTCCTGCCATTTCCGATTCACAATCTAAGGTGGAATTGGAAGCTAATGACTCTCTGCCGAAGTTGGTGCTCAGGTTGGTTCCCCGGTCTGTATAGAGGATGTGGATACACTTCAGCCTGACCCCAGCAGCTAAACCGAACACATTTGATCTCTATGTCATCGCTGTGTGGGATCTTGCCCAGCAGAGCGGGCTGCCATGTTTCCTGCAGTGTAGCAGGAACAAAATATAAAACTATAAAGTAAAAAATGCTGGGAGCTCAGTACATCAGACGACATCTCCGAAAGGACAAATAGTGGAATACCGAGTTCCAGAACCGACACTGTCCAAGATGCTGCCGATCTGCTGAGCGTTTCCAGTATTTTCGCCTCCTTACTTTAAATTTCCTGCAACTGTAGTATTTTCGCCCTCTTCATTTTAATGCACAGATAGAAACTGATTGCCACCCTGAACTGTAAACCCCACCCCAAACAATTTGTTAGTTCTAAGTTCATTCTGACCCTGGTGTAGTACATCAACCACAGTCAATGCTCACAGCATCCTTTCCTCCCACTGTCATTCTGTTACATTTGCTCCCGAGGCCACTGTCTCTACGCTGAGAGGCGGTGACCACAGAGCGATAAAAAGTGCAATATTTGCTGCAGCTCTGACGGGCCGTTACCCTGGAAACGGAGGAAGTGGCTCACCGAAAATAACCGAAAAAGGAAATAACAAACTCAACTTCAGATGCTATGAGCTCCATGACAAAGATTAACACTGCAGCCATTTTGTAACGGTGAATCTACAATTGAAATGGTTGCTTTTACCCTGTCACGTGTTGTGTCCAACTAAACCTCTGGTATTGCTAGCGAGCAATAACTAACTAATTAACTAACTGACTGACTGAATAAATAAATAAATAAACAAACAGACAAATAAATAGACACATAAATAAATAAATTCATAAATACGTACATACATACATAGATAAATAGATAGATAGATAAATAAATATAAAGCTGCAATACAAAACTTCACAAGGAAGACAAAGTTTAGAAGAGAGATTGCTGAAATATATCATTGCGGCATTGGGATACAGGCTGGGCAAACATGAACAAGACTTAATTCTCGCATTAATAGGGCCAGACATCGGGAAACACTGTCAGCATTTCGGCAAGTCGTAGTCATGGAAAGAAGATGGAAATAAACTTCCCAGTCCCCCGAGAGGACGTGAGAGATCTGGATCTCACCGTCCTGTCTGAACGGGGAAAGATGAAACTACACTTACACGTGGAGGAGTGTCCCGAGGGTGCGATTACTCTGTTTAACCCTCGAGTCTGCAAGAACACAGCGTGCCTAACGGGCGCTTCCAGTGCGCTGGAAATATGTAAAACAATTATCGACCCCAGGCGTTGATCCACGTGAAGTTTGGATCCGATACCGGGCCGGGTGATGGAGGTAAAGTTCTCCAGGTACATCTTAATGCTTGGGTTCAGTCTCGGCATCACCACCTCATCCCGCTCCTGGGACCAGAACACCAGGGACTGAGCGGCGGCTCATCTCAGGCGGTTCGGTGTGAAGGTCCCATAACCGGAACGACCCCGGCAGGTTGTGTCCATGAAACGGGACGGGGCCGCCAGTTCGGGGAAGTGGACGGGACTCTCTGCACAACATCAGGTTCCCCGCTCCCGTGAACGGCTTCAGTACTCACCGATGGGAAATTGTCGGTCGCTTTCACCCCGAGTGACCGGCCACAATATTGACCGATGAGAACTTGATCAATTTGTCCTGCATACAGCGATTGGTCCACCGACTCCCCGTGACAATCCACTTCAACAGAGAACGGAAAGAAATCTGCCGCTCATCCGGGTCCTCTGGGAGCGGGGGCGGGGCCTCGGAAGCGAGAACCTCTGATGCTGCAGATCTGCGTTTGAAATGGGAGCCAGAAACTGGATCACGTGACGGGTGGAGGGTCTCCCGTCTGAACCGGTGAATCTGCTTCTTGCCCCTCACACACTGTTTGACCTAACTGCTGCATTTTGCATATTATTTCATATTTACACCGGCTACATTTTTAATTTTTTTCCTCTGCATCTTTCCCGTCCCCATTGCTCCACCTCCTGTTTCTCAGAGTTAGGGAATCAATTCCCGTCCCGGTCCGATACTAAATCCGCACCCGATTTGTGCAGGTTTCATTGAAATCACTCATACGTTTAGAAACACTAATTTCTATTCACATTCCTCCGGAGCCTCACGCGACAGAAACACTCGAACATCAAGTGAGAAACAGCAGGAGGAGGTGGCCATTCAGCCCCTCAAACCATCAACAAGATGACGGCTGCTCTCCCTTCTCAGTCACATGTTCCTGCCCGATCCTCATTTCCTCGATCCCTTCGGTCTCCACACATCTGCCGGCCTCTGTTTTATGTGAGGGCGATCACCGAGTCTTCACCGCCCTCCAGGAATCAGTCTGGTGAATCTCTAAAGCAAACACATTCTAACTTCTTATAATCCTCCGTGGAATTAAATATCTTCTGCAGCCCCGTGTTACCCCAACCACTCACCTCCCACCCCTGTCACTCTTTCCACCTTCCCACCTCCCCCCTCACCTGGATCCACCTCTCACTCCCCAGCTCTTGCCCCATCCCCACCCCTCGCCTCTTTTCTCTGACTCTTTCCCGTCCACTCTCAGTCCACAGGGAGGGTCTCGGCCCGAAATGTTGACGGTCCATTTCCCTCCACAGATGCTGCCCGACCCACTGAGTTCCTCCGGCAGTTTGTTCTTTGGTCTGTATACCCCGTGTTAGTATGGGGAGCGGGATTTTACACCACATTCTCGGCACAATCTCAACAAAGCACAAATAATTGTTACGGTAATTGCCATACTTAAACACGAGAAAGCTTGTAAACGCTGGAAATCCAGAGCAGCGCACACAAAATGCTGGAGGAATTCCTCACAACAGGCTCTATCGACGAAAAAGTGTAAACAGTGCACATTTTGGACCACGAGCCTTTTTCATTCCTGAGGAGGAGGGGGAAGTGATCTGAATACAAAGGTCAGGATGGAGAAAGAGACGAGCTTGGAGGTGATAGGTGAAGTCAAGTGTAGGACTGGCCATAGACTAGAGAAGAAATAATCGGAGTGTTGTCAATAAGAGAAAGGGAAAGAGCGGACCCAGGAGGAAGTAACAAGCTGGTGAGCAGAAATGAAAGTTCAGAGTGGGGAATACAGAAGTGGGGGGCGACATTTGTTTACTGGAAGGAGAATTCAATATTCATACAATCAGGTTGGAGGGTACCCGGATGGAATATAAGGTGTTGCTCCTCCACCCTCTGGGTGGTCTCATCTTGGCACAAGAGGATGCCATTGATCGAGACGTCGGAATGGGAATCAGAATCAAAATGTTTGGACACTGCGAAGTCCCCCTTGTGGCAGATGATACAGAGATGCTCGACGAAACGGTCTCCCAATTTATGGCGGGTCTCACCAATGTTAATGAGGCCGCATCGGGAACACGGGTTACAATAGATGCCCCCTGCAGATACGCTGGTGATTTCACCTGCATTTACCCTAGCTATACCCAGCATTCATTACCTCTGTCAAACCTCCTCTCAACCTTCTACGTTCCAACAAATAATGTCCTAACGAATTGAGTCTTTCCTTATAACTCAGTTCGTTTGGTCCCGGCAACATCCTGTGAATCTTCTCTGTATTCTATATAGAAGTGATGTGAATGAAAGCTGCATATTTGCAGTTTGGCAGTGAATTGTGTGTTGGACTGTGATGGGGATCGAATCCGTGACTCTGTGATCCGGAGGAGTGGAATGGGGAAGATACGGAGGGAAATGTTTTAATTGTGGGCACTAAAAATATGAATGAACGGGAAAATACGGCAGGTGGGTCGGCAGCCTGTGAGCGGCGAGGAGCACAGTCACCGGTTCAGGTGGGGGACACTCCATCCATCACGTGATCCAGTTCCGAACTCCCAATTTACCGCAGATCTGCAGCATCTGCGGGACACTACTCCACGTGCATGTCCGCTCAGACAACGCCGTGAGATCCAGATCTCTCACCTTCTCTCGCTGTGGGTGGGATTTTTTTTTTACTCAATTCCCCTGTTACGACCTGCCAACGTGCAGCCAATATTTCCCGATATATGCACGCATTTAATGGAGAATTAAGCCCTTTCCATTTATCTGGGCTTCTCAAAAACGTTCGCACTTCAGTTCAGCCACCCTAATCATTTATTTATTGTTTAGTTTTATTTTGCACTACTCATTTAATGTAGCTACATTATATATATAGTTACTGTAATTCATCGTGTGTTATTTTTGTTTATTATTGTAGGTGGAATCTGTACAGATTGGATGGGTTGCACCTGAACTCAAGGGAGAGCAAGATCCTTGCAGGTTGGTTTGCTAGCATGTTTCAGGAGGGTTTAAACTAATTAACAAATTTGCAAAGGGGATGGGACCCGGAGTGATAGAGCAGTGGAAGAAGTGCATGGAGTAAAGCCAGATCTAACATATAGAGAGGCTTTGAGGAAAGAGAAGCAGAATAAAGGGTGTAAAGGTAGTAAGGCAGAAGGGCTAAAGTGGGTGTACTTCAATGCAAGAAGCATCAGGAACAAAGGTGATGAACTGAAAGCTTGGATACGTAAATGGGATTCTGATGTAGTGGCAATTACAGAGACTCGGCTGGCACCAGGGTAGGAATGAATTCTCAATATTCCTGGATTTCAGTGTTTTAAAAGGGATGGGGGGGGGGGGGTGAAAGGGGAGGAGGGGTGGCAGTACAGTCAGGGATACTATTACAGCTTCAGAAAGGGTGGGTAATGTAGTAGGATCCTCAACTGAGTCAGTATGTTTGGAAGTCAGGAACTGGAAGGGAGCAGTGACTCTATTGAGGGTATTCTATAGGGCCCCTGGTAACAGCAGATATACCGAGTAGCAGATTGGGAGGCAGTTGCAAAAATAACACAGTTGGTATCATGGGTGACTTTAACTTCCCTAATATTGATTGGCTTCTGATTAGTTCCAAGGGTTTAGACGGGGCTGAGTTTGTTAAGTATGTTTAGGACGGGTTCCTGTCACAGTATGTTCACAGGCCGACGAGGACTAGTATGCCTTACTAGATCTAGTATTAGGTAACGAACCTGGTCAGGTCGCAGATCTCTCAGTGGGTGAGCATCTAGGCGACAGAGAGGACAAGAAACTTTTTTATTTGGGATGGGCAAATTATGAGGCTATACGGCTAGAACTTGCGGGTGTGAATTGGGATGATGTTTTTGCGGGGAAATGTACTATGGACATGTGGGCGCTGTTTAAGGATCACTTGCAAGATGTTAAGGATAAATTTGTCCCAGTGAGGAAGATAAAAAATGGTAGGGTGAAGGAACCACGGGTGACGTGGAAAATCTAGTCAGGTGGAAGAAGGCAGCATACATGAGGTTTAGGAAGCAAGGATCAGATGGGTCTATTGAGGAATATAGGGTAGCAAGAAAGGAGCTTAGGAAGGGGCTGAGAAGAGCAAGAAGGGGGCATGAGAAGGCCCTGGCGAGTAGGGTAAAGGAGAACCCCAAGGCATTTTTCAAATATGTGAAGAACAAAAGGATGGCAGGAGGCAAGGTAGGACCGATTAGAGATAAAGGTGGGAAGATGTGCCTGGAGGCTGTGGAAGTGAGCGAGTGCCTGACTGAATACTTCTCTTCGGTATTCTCCAATGAGGGGGAACTTGATGACGGTGAAGACAATATTAGTAAGCTAGATGTTCTGGAGCATGTTGATATTAAGGGAGAGGAGGTATTGGAATTGTTAAAATACATTAGGATGGATAAGTCCCCAGGACCTGACGGATTATTCCCCAGGTTGCTCCATGAGGCGAGGGAAGAGATGGCTGAACCTCTGGCTAGGATCTTTATGTCATCGTTGTCCACAGGAATGGTACAGGAGGATTGGAAGGTGGCGAATGTTGTTCCCTTGTTAAAAAGAAAAGTTAGTAGGGATAGTCCGGGTAATTATAGACCAGTCAGCCTTACGTCTGTGGTGGGAAAGCTTTTGGAAGAGATTCTTAGAGAAAGGATTATAGGTATTTAGAGAATTATGGTGTGATTAGGAACAGTCAGCATGGCTTTGTGAAGGGCAGATCGTGTCTAAGAAGCCTGATAGAGTTCTTTGAGGAAGTGACCAGGCATATAGCTGAGGGTAGTGCAGTGGATGTGATCTACATGGATTTTAGTAAGGCATTTGACAAGGTTCCATACGGTAGGCTTATTCAGAAAGTCAGAAGGCATGAGATCCATGGAAGTTTGGCCAGGTGGATCCAGAACTGGCTTGTTTGCAGAAGGTAAAGGGTTGTGGTGGAGGGAGTGCATTGGGATTGGAGGGTTGTGACTAGTGGTGTCCCATAAGGATCGGTTCTGGGACCTTTACTTTTCGTGATTTTTTTAACGACCTGGATGTTGGTGTAGAAGGGTGGGGTGGCAAGTTTGCAGACGGCATAAAGGTTAGTGGTATTGTAGATAGTTGTCAAAGACTGCAGAGAGACATTGATAGGATGCAGAAGCGGGCTGAGAAGCGGCAAATTGAGTTCAACCCGGAGAAGTGCGAGATAGTACACTTTGAAAGGTCAACCGCCAAGTCAGAGTACAATGTAAATGGGAGGATACTTGGTAGTGTGGAGGAGCAGAGGGATCTGGAGGTATATGTCCACAGAAACCTGAAAGTTGCCTCACAAGTAGATAGGGTAGTTAAGAGACCTTATGGGGTCTTAGCTTTCATAAGTCGAGGGATACAGTTTAACAGTCGCGAGGTAATGATGCAGCTCTATAAAAATCTGATTAGGCCACACTTGGAGTACTGTGTCCAGTTCTGGTCGCCTAACTATAGGAAGGATGTTGAAGCATTGGAAAGCGTACAGAGGACATTTAACAGGATGCTTCCTGGTTTAGAGAGTATGGATTATGATCAGAGACGAAGGGAGCTAGGGTTTTACTCTTTGGAGAGAAGGAGGATGAGAGGAGACATGATTGAGGTGTACATGATATTAAGAGGAATAGACAGAGTGGACAGCCAGCACCTCTTCCCCAGGGCACCACTGCTCAGTACAAGAGGACACGGCTTTAAGTTAAGGGTAGGGAAGTTCAAGGGGGATATTAGAGGAAGGTTTTTCACTCAGAGAGTGGTTGGTGCGTGGAATGCACTGCCTGAGTCAATGGTGGAGGCAGATACACTAGTGAAGTTTAAAAGACTACTAGACAGGTATATGGAGGAATTTAAGTTGGGGGGTTATATGGGAGGC
Source organism: Hemitrygon akajei (assembly GCF_048418815.1). Classification (NCBI taxonomy): domain Eukaryota; kingdom Metazoa; phylum Chordata; class Chondrichthyes; order Myliobatiformes; family Dasyatidae; genus Hemitrygon; species Hemitrygon akajei. Next base: position 518,648 of record NW_027331999.1, read on the forward strand.
AGGGTTTGTGGGTCGGCACAACATTGTGGGCCGAAGGGTCTGTATTGTGCTGTACTACTCTATGTTTTTATTACACTGCAGTCGTAAAGACAGCAAATTTGATATCAGCCGCCGGTGATGTTGAACTTGACTGAAATAGACCCACACGTCGGTCACGTGATCAAATTTTACCGCAGATCTGCAGCATCTGCCTGTTTGTCTCCGTTGCCCCGCCCCGTTCTATCGACCAGCCAATTGCACTGAGCATGCTCAGCCTCCGGATGGGAGGTGGTTTTCTTTCCGTTCTGTGTTGAAGCGGATCCTCGGCGGGGAGCCAGGAGACGGATCTCTGCCTGCGTGCAAAGACATCAAATTCCCACCGGTGAGTGTTGAATCCGGTCCCGAATGCAGGGGTCTGATGTTGGGCAGTGAGTCCCGTTAACTTCCCCGAACAGGCTGTCTCGCCTCGCTGCCACCGCACCGAACCGCCTGAGAATAGCCGCCGCTCATCCCCTGGTGTTCTGGTCCGAGGAGCGGGAGGAGGTGCTGATGCCGGGACTAAACCCACCCGTTGATTTGTACCTGGGGAAATTTACCTCCTTCACCTGGCCCGGTATAGGATTGAATCTTCACCTGGATTGATGCCAGGTGAATAATTGTTTTACATAATTCCAGGACACTGCAATGGCCATTAGGCCTGTTCTTTTCTTGCAGACAGAGAGGGTTAAACAAAGTAATCGCACCCTCGAGAGACTGCTCCACGTGTATGAGTAGTTTCATCTTTCCCCATTTAGACAGGACTGTGAGAACCAGATCTCTCACGTCTTCACGGTGTGGATGGGCATTTTTTTTCTTGACTCCATTCCATTGTTACGACTTGTCGAAGTGCAGGCAATGTTTCCGGGTGGAATCCCTCTCCATGCGAGAATTAAGCCTTCTCCCATTTAGCACGGATCCTTACAAATTTCTACAACTCAGTGACGTCTCCCTCCAGAAGTTTCAAAGCAGAAGCTCAGTCTGCCTAATATTCCGACACAGTTAAAGAGCGGTATCGTTTATTGTTGTCATAAACCGAGGTTCAGTGAAAATCTCGTCTTCTGTACCATCCATGAATACATTACAACAGTACGTTGAGGTGATAATGCATTGCAGACAGACATGTGGTGCAATGACACGTCGAGCTATATTATGAGGCCAGGTGTCCAACTCATCACGCTGGGGAACATCCAGTTTGGTCCCTCTGCTAATTCCGTGCCATTTTGTTCAACCTCTGTCTGGTCTGTATTCCATCGCTTCAATGACATCTATCAGCAATGTTTCTTTTAACTTTTGTCTTCATTATGTGATATTGCCTTGCACCTTTGAGCTAATTGAGTCATCCAGGAATCGTTTTTTGTGAGCTGGAACTACCAGAGCTTCAACCGAATACAACACAAGGCAGAGTAAAATCAGCCATTACAATTTTTGTTTTGGCTGCAGTGTTAATCTTTGTCTTGATGAAACTCATAGCATCTGATGTTGAATTTGTTATTTCCCTTTGTCGGTTTATTTTCGGTGAACCACTTCCTCCGTTTCCAGGGTAACAGCCCACCAGAGCTGCAAGAAGAGCTGCACTTTTTTTATCGCTCTGTTGTCACCGCCTCTCAGCGTAGAGACACATTCACTGCCCCTCAGGAGCCGGTGTGGAAACCTGGATGCCTTGAGCATTCACTGTGTGGAATATATGATGCTTATATTGCGATATAGAGATAACTGATGAATGTAGGGATTGCATTTGTGCAAATCTGTTTAGGACGTCACAAACAGAGACCACACCGTCCACAATCCCCTTGTTCATTCATCCCTCCTCACTAATCTTCCTCCAGATACTTATCCCTGCATACGGCCTAAGGGCTACACCTACCGGTACACCCCCTCCCACACCTCCGTTCCGAGGCCAGAACTGTCGTCCAGGTGAGGCAACACTTCACTGCAGACCTGCTGAGGCAATCTATTGTGTCCGGTGCACATGATACTGACCCCTTTAGATTGGTGAGACCCACCATCAATTGGGAGATCGTTTTGTCGAGCATCTCTGTATCATCTGCCACAGGGGTGACTTTGCAGACCAAACATTTTAATTCTGATTCCCATTCCGACGTCTCGATCAATGGCCTCCTCTTGTGCCAAGATGAGACCGTCCTCAGGGTGGAGGAGCAACACCTTATATTCCATCTGGGTACCCTCCAACCTGATTGTATGAATATTGAATTTTCCTTCCAGTATACAAGTCCACCCCCCCCCCAACCCACTTCTCTGTTCCCCATATGAACTTTCATTTCTGCTGACCAGCCTACCTACTACTTCCCCCCGGGCTCCCTCTTTCCCTTTCTCCTATTGACGACGCTCCGATTCTTTCATCTCCAGTCCTACACTTGACTTCACCTATCACCTTCCACATCCCCTCTTTCTCCTCCCCGACCTTTTTATTCAGATATCTTCCCCCTCTTTCTTGGTAATGAAAAAGGCTCATGGTACAAAATGTGGACTGTTTACTCTTTTCCATAGATAGAGCCTGTTGTGCTGAGTTCCTCCAGCATTTTGTGTGTGTTGCTTTGCATTTCCAGCATTTGCAAGCTTTCTCGTGGTAATAACCGTAGCAATTATTTGTGCTTTGTTGAGATTGTACCTGGAATATGGTGTAAAATCCCGCTCCCCATACTAAAGCGTGTTGTATAGACCAAAGAACAAACTGTCGGAGGAACTCAATAGGTCGGGCAGCATCTGTGGAGGGAAATGGACCGTCAACAGTTCGTGCCGAGACCCTCCCTGTGGACTGAGAGTGGACGGGAAATAGTCAGAGAAAAGAGGCGAGGGGTGGGGATGGGGCAAGAGCTGCGGAGTGAGAGGTGGATCCAGGTGAGGGGGAGATTGGAAGGTGGAAAGAGTCACAGGGATAGGAGGTGAGTGGTTGGGGCAACACGGGGCTGCAGAAATAGAATTTCATTCTATGGAGGATTATAAGAAGATAGAGAGTGTTTGTTTTAGAGATTCACCAGACTGATTCCTGGAGGACGATGAAGACGTCTTCACATAAAACAGAGGCCGGCAGATGTGTGGAGACCGAAGTGATCGAGGAAATGAGGATCCGGCAGGAACATGTGACTGAGATGAGAGAGCAGCCGTCATCTTGTTGATGGTTTGAGGGGCTGAATGGCCTCCTCCTGCTGTTTCTCACTTGATGTTTCAGTTTTCCTGTCCACTGAGGCCGGAGGAATGTGAATATAAACACAGAAGAGATTTCAATGAAACCTGCATAAGTCGGGTAGGCATTGAGTATCGGACCGGGATGGGAATCGAACAAGTAACTCTGAGATCCGAGAGGTGGAGCGATGGGACGCCAAAGGTACCGAGGGAAAAATAAAAAATGTAGCTGGTGTAAATATGGAATAATCTGTAAAATGCGGCAGGTAGGTCGGGCAGTGTGTGAGGGGCGAGGAGCAGAGTCACCGGTTCAGGTGGGAAACCCTCCACCCGTCACCTGATCCAGGTTCTCGCTCCCATTCCAAACGCTGATCTGCAGTATCTCACGTTTTCGCTTCTGAGGCCCCGCCCCCGCTCTCACAGACTCCGGATGGGCGGGGTTTTCTTTCCGTTCTCTGTTGAAGCGGATCGTCTGCTGGGAGCGGATGGTCCGATCGCTGTCTCCGGGGCAAATTGATCACGTTCTCATCGGTGAGTATTGAGGCCGGTCACTAGGGGTGAACGCGAACGACAATTTCACATCGGTGAGTACTGAAACCAATCCCGGGGGAAGGGAACTTGATGCTGGGCAGAGAGTCCCGTCAACTTCCCTGAACTGGCGGCCTCGTCCCGCTTCCTGGACACAACCTGTCGTGGTCGGTCCGGGTTATGGGACCTTTACACTGAACCGCCTGAGGTGAGCCGCCGCTCAGCCCCTGGTGTTCTGGTCCCAGGAGCGGGATGAGGAGGTGATGCCGAGACTGAACCCATCCATTAAGATGTACCTGGGGAACTTTACCTCCATCACCCGGCCGGTATCGGATCCAAACATCACCTGGATCGACGCCTGGGGTCGAGAATTGTTTTACATATTTCCAGCACACTGGAAGCGGCCGTTCGGCCCGTTGTGTTGTTGCAGACAGAGGGTTAAACAGAGTAATTGCTCCCTCGGGAGACACCTCCACGTATATCAGTAGTTTCATCTTTCCCCCGTTCAGACGGGACAGTGAGATCCAGATCTCTCACGTCCTCTGGGGGGACTGGGAAGTTTATTTACATCTTCTTTCCATGACTACGACTTGCCGAAATGCTGACAGTGTTTCCCGATATCTGGCCCCATTAATGCGAGAATTAAGTCTTGTTCATTTATCTGGGTTTCCCGGAATTGTGTACACTCCCTCCGGAATTTCCAAAGGAGCAACCCAGGCTGTCTAATATTTCCACACGATTGAAATGGGGAATCTTTATTTTGTTTTCCATGTCCAGAGGTTGAGTGAAAATCGTGTCTCCGGTATTCTCCACACAGATCAATACATTGCAGTAGTACATTGAGGTAAAACAAATCATTCTGGTTACAGAGAAAGTGCGGTGCAGGTAGATATGTGGTGCAAGGTCACATCGATTTAGACTGTGAGTTCAGGAGTCCACTCATCACGCTGTTCGCTTCTAACAGCAGAATAGACACCGTCCTCGAGCCCGGTGGTGTGTTTCTGTTTTATTTCATCATCGCCCCGATGGGAGGGTGAGAATTGAGAATGTTCACGGTTGTGGGGATCTTTCATTATGTTGTCTGCTTTACTGAGGCAGTGGGAAGTGTAGACAGAGTCCATGGAGGGGAGGTTGGTTTCTATGATGTACTCAGCTGTGTCCACAGTTCTCCGCTATTTCATTCAGTTACAGGAAGCGCAGTAGTCGGATGAAGATGTGAAGTATCTAGATGGGATACTTTTTGCGGTGCATTGACAAAGTGTGTAGAGTGGAAAAGGGCATATACCACAATTCTCACTGTTTGTTCTGGCTTTGTTATATTGGAATCTGTTATCTACCAGTGCGTACTATTATTTCAGTATCTGTGTATTACTGGGCTACCATCAGAGAGTGCACATGATTCCTTCTCCCCCTGGTTCCATCGTCTCATTCCTGCCCATCTTGTTCAATCTCTGACCAGTCTGTATCCCAGCACCTCAATGATATATATCAACATCTTGTTCAACCTCTGTCCAGTCTGTATTCCACCACCTCAATGATATATATCAACCATCTTGTTCAATCTCTGTCCAGTCTGTATCCCACCACCTCAATGATATATATCAACCATTTGTTCAGCCTCTCTCCAGTCTGTATTCCATCACCTCAATGATTTATATCAACCATCTTGTTCAACCTCTGTCCAGTCTGTATCCCACCACCTCAGTGATATATATCAACCATCTTGTTCAAACTCTGTCCAGTCTGTATCCCACCACCTCAATGATATATATCAACCATCTTGTTCAACCTCTGTCCAGACTGTATTCCATCACCTCAATGATATATATCAACCATCTTGTTCAACCTCTGTCCAGTCTGTATCCCACCACCTCAATGATATATATCAACCATCTTGTTCAACCTCTGTCCAGTCTGTATCCCACCACCTCAATGATATATATCAACCATCTTGTTCAACCTCTGTCCAGTCTGTATCCCACCACCTCAGTGATATATATCAACCATCTTGTTCAACCTCTGTCCAGTCTGTATCCCACCACCTCAATGAAATATATCAACTATCTTGTTCAACCTCTGTCCAGTCTGTATCCCACCACCTCAGTGATATATATCAACCATCTTGTTCAACCTCTGTCCAGTCTGTATCCCACCACCTCACTGTTATATATCAACCATCTTGTTCAACCTCTGTCCAGTCTGTATCCCACCACCTCAATGATATATATCAACCATCTTGTTCAACCTCTGTCCAGTCTGTATCCCATCACCTCAATGATATATATCAACCATCTTGTTCAACCTCTGTCCAGTCTGTATCCCACCACCTCAATGATATATATCAACCATCTTGTTCAACCTCGGTCCAGCCTGTATCCCATTGTTGCAATGATATTTCAGTAGTCTTTCTTCTAAACTTTGTCTTCATTGTGAAGTTTTGTTTTGCATCTTTTATTTATTTAGTTATTTATTGTTTGCTAGGACTACCAGAGAGTTAATTGAATACAACACGTGGCAGGGTAAAAGCAGCCATTTCAATTTTAGTTTCACCGTTACAGAATGGCCATCTGATGTTGAGTTTGTTATTTATTTTTTGGTTATATTCTGTGAGCCATTTCCTCTGTTTCCACGGTAACAGCCCGTCAGAGCTGCAGCAAGTGTTGCACTTTTTATCACTCTGTGGTTACCGCCTCTCAGCGTAGAGACAGTGGCCTCAGGGGCAAATGTAACAGAGTGATAGTGGGAGGAAAGGATGCTGTGAGCATTGACTGTATGGAATGTGTTACACGAGGGTCAGAATCAATTAAGAACTAACAAACTGGCTGGAGTGGGGTGGCAATTACATTTTAACGTGCTCCACAGTTGCAGGAAATTTAAAGTAAGGAGAAGAAAATACTGGAAACGCTCAGCAGATCGGCAGCATCTTGGACAGTCTCAGGTCTGGAACTGGGTCTTCCACCATTTGTCCTTTCAGAGATGTAGTCTGATGTACTGAGTTCCCAGCATTTTCTACTTTATAATTTTACATTTTGTTCCTGCTATACTGCAGGAAACATGGCAGCCCGCTATGCTGGACAAGGTCCCACACAGCGATGATATTGTGATCAAACGTGCTCAGTATAGTTGTTAGAAACAAGCTGAGATGTATCTCCATCCTCTCACAATCTACAGACCGCTAAACCAGCCTGACCACCGGCTCTGGCAGAGGGTCATTAGGTTCCAATTCCACGTTAGTTTGCGAATCTGAAATGGCAGGAAGACCACGGCAAATCGCCGAGACCAAACCGTCTTTGTATTGGTTATAATATTGGGCTGGTGACTCTGAAGATATGGAACTGGCAGTATACGGGCTTCAGTCCAGGTTGGTAATTCGACAGCTGGGATCGGAATTTTCTCAGTCTGTAGAGAAGCTGAAGTCTCGGGTGGTTGGACATTGGTTATGGGGAAATTGCCGTCTGCACCACCCGGTGGGACATGATGTCTGTGAAGTATTTTGGAGATTATTTAAGAGTTAACTAAGGAGTTGGATGACGTTTGGCAGTGATGTTGTTCATCTGAACTTCGGAAAAGTCTGTAGCAAGATCCCGCATGGCTGCTGATCGGGAAGGTTCGGTCACGTGGGATTCACAGGGAGCTGGCGAGGTGGATTGACACCGGGCTCGAGAACGACAAGCAGGGGGAGACGATTGAAGATGGTTTTAGTGAATGGAGCCCTGTGATGAGTGGAATGTGCGTGTCAGTGTCGAATCCTCGTTAATTAGATATTCACGCCATTGATTCATATATGAATATACACGGCACGGTTAGCAAGTGTGATATTAAATTCGGCAGTCTGATTGATATTGCAAAAGGTTACAATGAATTTCAAAGATCTTGGTTAGTTATGGAAATGGTCTGAGAAATGGCGAATGGTTTTCAACTTGAACAAGTGAGAGTTGGGTCATTTGGACAGTCAGGCCAGGTTGGGACTGGTGTAATGAATGGGAGGGCAGGGAGGGTTGTGGAACAGATTGAGAAACACAAAAAAAAATCATTAATATGCAACACAGACTACAATGCAGATAGAGAACAAATCCTGACTCCTACACATACTCAGCATACGGGGTCTTCGACCTGAATATTAACGTCCTCTCTGTCTTGTTGAATAATTCCAACTGTTTTGTTTTATTTATGTTAAAGATGTTTTTCCAACTTGTTGTTTTTTATGTATGGCGTGTCTACATTATGTTTAACGAGTTGCGATGTAACAGTCTGATAATAGATAGATAGATAGATAGATAGATAGATAGATAGATAGATAGATAGATAGATAGATAGATAGATAGATAGATAGATAGATAGATAGATAGATAGATACTTTATTCATCCCCATGGGGAAATAGGCAGGTAAATGCTCAAAGAAATCCTGACCGGAGTTCAGGTGATAATAATGATCTTAAAATCCTGCTGGAGAAAATATCATGGTTCTGGACAAGATATCACGACGCTATGCGTGAAATTGCAGTGTTCAGCAGGTCGGAGTGTTTCCATTTTGACTCAAAACATATCTTGCCGTAGGTGTCAATGCCTGGATGTTAAACTGAAAGGAGACGGTGAGAATTAAGTGTGACTGAGAAATCTATATAATTCAGTGATGAGAGGATTGGATGTCCCGTTGGTCAGCAGAAATGTTTCACCCCACACTGCTGTAACAATTGTCTATTACTCACCATAGCGCCACCAGTGGTAGGAGGACAAATGCAGTGGACACTTCTGCTCAACCTGCCTTTGCCATTTCGTTGACACACCATTCTCGGTCCAAGATATACGATTGGTTCCTAAAAGGGAATTGCTTGCAATATAGTCAGTAGATATCCTGGAGAATCCTGGTCCAGTGTACAATCCATGGAGAGAGCGAAAGTGGACATTGCGTGACTGTGGGTAGATAGGCGCAGGTGGATTAGGCCATGTCAAAGTTTCCGTGGACAGGCCCAAGATGTTTGGAAGTGTTTGCCTCAGTTTAAAAACAAAACAGTGTTCTGCTTTACACCCCAATTAATGTTTGACCCTCCTGTTAATTTTGTTTTGTTACAGAGCAGCAAAAGCTGATCACACCTATCAGCAAAATGGCTCAAGGCGAGTGCAGGGGAGAAGTTACAGTGACGTCAACATCGGGGCAGGACTCTGGTACGTTGGCGAAGTATTCTAAATTATAAATTTTGCTGAGACTTTGTGTCTGGGTTTAATTGAAAATCAGCAATTCACAAAATGTTTGTGAAAGGACTGAGCCGAGGGATACAAGAGAGCTAATATATCTGAGGGAAACACAGTCACACGTGGAAGGAGTACAGTTTCCGTCTGCTCCTGCACCTCTAACAGATTGTGATGTACATTAAAATAGCGATTTACTCCAAAAGACAAGACATTCTGTAGATGCTGAAAGTTTTGCCCAACACAAAGACACAAAAAATATTGGCATAACTCAGCAGTTCAGGCAGCATCCATGGGGAGGAATAAATATTTGACGTTTTGGATCAGGACCACAGGGAATAGAAAGTAATGCGACAATATCAATATTTCTGTCTCTTAATTTCCAGTCCGATGAAGGGCCCTGGCTCGAAACATTGATTGTTTATTCTCCTCCATAGATGTTGCCTGACCTGCTGAGCACCTCCAGCATTTTGTGAGAAATCCCAGAGATTTGCTGAGGAAGGGGTGGACCAGGCAGGCAGACAGTAACCCAGAGCAAAGCGGTGGTGATGGTCAGTACCAGGAGAGTGATGGTGATGGGTTACTATATTCTCAACAATAAGCAGAGTCCTTTCCAAGCAGGGAGGTATATTCCTGGGGACACGAAAGAGCAGACTTCAACAGATGGACCTATACCCATTCCCAAACCAAACCCACCCCCAGCCCAAGCTCAGTATCTCAGAATATTTCAATGATTTGCAGAACTCAGCAGGCCGGGCAGCAACCATGGAGAGGAATAAACTTTTCACATTTCAGATCAGGACCACAAAGAATAGAAAGTAATGTGACAATATTTGGAATTTCTGTCCCCTCATTTTCCAGTCCGATGAAGGACCTTGGCCTGAAACATTGATTGTTTATTCTCCTCCGTAGACGTTGCCTAACATACTGAGTACCTCCAGTATTTTGTGAGATATTCCAGAGATTTGCTGAGGAAGGGATTGACCTGGCAGGCAGACAGTAACCCAGAGCAAAGCGGTGGTGATGGGCAGTACCAGGAGAGTGATGGTAATGGGTTACTATATTCTCAGGAATTAGTACAGTCCTTTCCAAACAGAGAGGTGTATTCCCGGGTATAAGAAACAGCCTTCAACGGATGGAGCTGTACGCCTCCCCCCAGCCCGCCCTCATTTCACCCCAAGCCCTACCCCCTCCCAGGCCCGCTCCCGTCCTCACCTCCTCATATATTTCAGACTGTGCTTAGTGAATTGGCGCACAATTTTTAGATTCCGACGAGGAAGTCACTGCCCAACATGGGGTCGGCAATTTCTTTAATTTTCCCCATTTTCCTTCACAGTTCCGAGTTCAGTGATCACCGAGCTCCTGGCCAGCTGGGACGATTCCCAGCTGCTGCAGTTGACGGACTTCTACCGGGACAGGCTGGAGCAGGCGATGGAAGGAGGGGTGCACGGAGTGAGCCTGGCGTTAAAGGCCGAGAATCAGTTCAGCGGAGAGGAACATCGGGTGAGTGGGAGGGAGAATAGGTTTGAATTTTCACATATCACAGGTGTCGGAACACTGACTCATCGGATATTATATCAGAGAAAAGAACAACTGGGAAATAAATACCGCACATGCAATCACAAAGATGTGAAACTAACCCCGTGATAGAAAAGGGTGAAAATACCCCGCAGACTGGTGGGTGGATGCTCAATGTTCAGAGTGAGTTGAGCTGGTAACAGTCGTGTGGGCTTACAGTATTAAATGGAAATATGACGGAAAGTTTCATTTTGGGAAGACCATGCAGCGAGACGACGGCAGGATGTCAGTGAGAACGGGGCATTATTACTGGATGCCACAAGAGCTTGAGCTGTGTTCTGTTCTGGGTGGAAGTGATTCTGTTACAATCTGTAACTGCAAGCAGTGCCGACTAGGGAATACTGCCATGTTGTAATGTGTAATCACTGAATAAACTTCCACTAGAAAAGGCAAAGGAAAGGAATACGGTGTGAAGCTGGTAATCCGCTGTCATGCTGGACACTGGTGGACTGAGGAGATGAATCACATCATCTTTTCTGCAACTTCTCCGAGACTGCTCACTCTGTTATAAAAACCCTCCTGACTTCTTTCTTCATCTGTGATGGTTATTTTCTGATTTCTGTTTTACACCGTCAAATCCGGTGAGGAATTATTCATGGATTTGGAGCCACGTCAATGAAGCGGTCACAGACCAGCCAGGATCTCATTGACTGGTGGACCAGGTTCACTGTGAATGTCCCTCCGTGTGCTCTGCACTGAGAATGTACAGTCCACGTCCAGACAGGATCAGCACCCGTCCGGGTGACTGCTCAGTGTGATCCCGTTACAGAGCACATCATTTACTTCTCACTCTCTGTGTGAATCTGCCAGTCCCCAATATGTTCACTGTTACTCTTCACAGAAAATATCTGATCTCGCTGATGAGGGAGAGCGGGCGGACAGTTCTAAACTCCTCCTGAGCCTGGTGATGGAGAAAGGCACCCGCGCCCGGAGGGTGATGTGGGAAACCTTTGTGAAAATGCGGATTGGTGTCCCAAAGTTGGACAAAATACTGAAGGAAATACAGGAACATGGTGAGATAATATCAGAGGTTAAATTAATTTTGGATTCAAACATTACATATTTATAATTTGAGGAATTGAAACATGATAAATTATTTTAAATCTGAACAGGTTGTGTTCCGGTTCATCAACCCGTACCGGAAATTCCCAGTGAGCTGAAAGGTAAGTGAAGAAACCGCTGTTTCCATCAAAGGTTGATATTATGTAGGGCCATGTTGTTGTTGAGTCACGGGGATTTGATCAGGTAAATATTCCACCGTGACACAGCGCACAGTGAGACACAGGGAAAAATGTTTGCTGGAGGGAGAGTTTTCAGAGGACAGCATGAGGAACCACGCAGAGAGTTGGTGAGTTTCTGACTAGTCTGTTCAAAGCGGAGCAGCATATGAACCCCGCTCTGTTCATATCTGCACTCCCTTAGTGCAAACACTGCTGAGGTTATCCAGTTTAATTTCCCACGCAATAATCCTGAGGAGACGATGTCAGTGAGGGTGTGATGGGGGACAAAATCCTCAGCTCCGTTCACAGAAGCTGAAATTGATGTGATGTGTGATGGACACTGTGAAAGGGTGAGAGATGGGAATTAGGACAGAGAAACCGAGGGTTGTGGGATCGCGGCAAGGAAGATGGAAAGTACTGAAAATATCTATAAATAATACTGTAATTAATTAAATTGTGACCGTCTGGATAAGAAACTCACTACATCCGTAAGCACATTGTGTCGGTGAAAATGGAGCCCGGGGCAGCCCATGGGCTCAGAGAGTGTAAGGTTTCATCATCGCAGACTGAGTTGGATCACACAACTGCACATTTAATAGAGGAGAGAATGAAGGAAAGACAGATATCGTAAAAATAATTAATCTTAGAGTAGCCCATGTTTTAACTTATTACTCGAAGCCCTTGAACAGAAACATAAGGAATCTCAGCCACAAACCTCGTTCAGCCATCTCATTTCCAAGAACAATTTCCAAAGATGTTAATTTTCAAATGGCACCAGAGGAAGTTTTCAAACTGCTCACGTTTCTGTCACCTGTGTCAATGCTTTTCCTGTCCACATTCAGACAATAAAACCCCTCCGTTTCTCTGCACTAAGGATTTGGTAATTCTCGACAATTTTCCTGCAAACTTATTCTTCACTGTTCTTCATCCTGTTTGCTGAGGGAACAGTCACAGCAGTAAAGTTCCCACATCTATTTCTGAATACAGAACAGACCTCTCCCTGATTATTGAAGAAAATTGCTTCTCCCACTGTCACATTCTCTAAAGTAAACATTCCTACGCTCCCTGTTTCACCCGAATTCGTTGTCTGGAGAGCCCAAACACTCCCTGACAGGTCCCGACACATTGTGAGACCCCTCACAACCCTGGCAGGTTCCTACCACACAGTGAGACCCTCCACACTCCTGATAGCTTCACTCCTGTTCTTCACTGTTCTTCATGCTGTTTGCCGAGGGAGAAGCCACGGCAGTGAAATTCCCTCACGTATTTCTGAATACGAAAGAGATTTTCTCCCTGATTATTGAAAAACATTATTTCTACCCTTGTCACATTCTCTAAAGTAAATATTTCAACAATCAATGTTTTCCTACGCTCCCTGTTTCACCCGAATACGTTGAATTGAGAGACCACACACTCCCTGACTGGTCCTGACACTGTAAAAAAAACCCACACAGCCCTGGCAGGGTCCTGACATGGTGTGAGACCCCACACACCCAAAGCAGGGTCTTGTCACCATGGCGGACCCTACAGAACCCTGAAAGTGTCTTTAAACACTGTGAGACCCCACACACTCCCGGCAGGTTCCTGACACACTGTGAGATCCCGCACACCATGACAGGATTTGAACATACTATGAGATCTCACACACACCTGTCAGGATCCTGATACAGTGTGAGACACAGATCTTAGGTAAATAGAAACATAGAAAGCCTACAGCAAAATGGAGGCGCTTTGGCCCAAAAAGTTGTGCCGAACATGTCCCTACCTTAAAATTACTGGGGTTACCCACAGCCCTCTATTTTTCTAGGCTCCATGTACCTATCCAAAAGTCTCTTAAATGACTCTATCGTATCCGTCTCCACCACCGTTGCCGGCAGCCCATTCCACACACTCACCACTCTCTGCGTAAAAAAACTCACCCCTGACATCTCCTCTGTACCTACTCCCCAGCTCCTTAAATATGTGCTCTCTTGTGGCAAGCATTTCAGCCCTGGGAAAAAGCTTCTGACCATCCACACGATCAATGCCTCTCATCATCTTATACACCTCTATCAGGTCACCTCTCATCCACCGTCGCTCCAAGGAGAAAAGGCAGAGTTCAATCAACCTGTTTTTATAAGTCATTCTCCCCAATCCAGGCAACATCCTTGTAAATCTCCTCTGCATCCTTTCTATGGCTTCCACAGCCTTTCTGTTGTGAGGTGACCAGAACGGAGCACAGTACTCCAGGTGCGACCTGACAAGGGTCTTATATAGCTGCAACATTACCTCTCGGCTCCTAAATTCAATTCCATAATTGATGAAGGTCAATGCACCGTACGTCTTCTTAACCACAGAGTCAACCTGCGCTGCTGCTTTGAGCGTCCTATACACTCAGACCCCAAGATCCCCAAGATCACACTGCCAAGTCTTACCATTAATACTATATTCTGCCATCATATTTGACCTGCCAAAATGAACCACTTCACACTTAGCTGGGTTGAGCTCCATCTGCCACTTCTCAGCATAGTTTTGCATCCTTTCAATGTCCCGCTGTAACGTCTGACAGCCCTCCACACTGTACACAACTCCTCCAACAATTTTGTCATCAGCAAACTTACTACCCCATCCCTCCACTTCCCCATCCAGGTCATTTATAAAAATCACGAAGAGTAGGGGTCCCAGAACCGATCCCTGACGCACACCACTGGTCACCAAACTCTATGCAGAATATGACCCGTCTACAACCACTCTTTGCCTTCTGTGGGCAAGCCAGTTCTGGATCCAGAAAGCAATGTCCCCTTGGATCCCATGCCTCCTTACCTTCTCAATAAGCCTTGCATGGGGTACCTTATCAAATGCCTTGCTGAAATCCACTACCTGCCCTTGACAAAGTCATGCGGACTATTCCTAATCATATTATAGCCCTTCAAATGTTCATAAATCCTGCCTCTCAGGATCTTCTCCATCAACTTGCCCTCCACTGAAGTAAGATTCAGTGGTCTTCAATTTCCTGAGCTATCTCTACAGCCAACGCTCGCAACCCTCCAATCATCTGAAACCTCTCCCGTCGCCATTGATGATGCAAAGATCATCGCCAGAGGCTCAGCAATCTCCTCCCTCGCCTCCCACAGTAGCCTGTGGTACATCTCATCTGGTCCCGGTGACTTACCGAACTGGATGCTTTCCAAAAGCTCCAGCACATATTCTTTCTTAATATCTACATGCTCCAGCTTTCCAGTCTGCTGCAAGTCATCACTACAATCACGAAGAATACTGACGCAAAGTAGTCATGAAGTACCTCTGCTATTTTCTCCGGTTCCATAGACATTTTCCCAATTTCACACTTGTTACGTGTTAATTTCACCTTGCATTTGCTGCACACTTCGTGTGTATATCTCGGAGAATCTATATCATAGTTGCCTCCGACATGACCCAGGCAATAAAGGTGTACGCTGAACACCTACGCTCTGTCCGCCAGAGAAAGCAAGACCTCCCAGTGGCCACACTTTTTAATTCCACGTCCCATTCCCATTCTGATATGTCTATCCATGGCCTTCTCTACTGTCAAAATGAAGCCACACTCAGGTTGGAGGAATAACATCTTATATTCCGTCTGGGTACCCTCCGACCTGATGGCATGAACATTGATTTCTCTAACTTCCGTTACTGCCCCTCCTCCCCTTCTTACCCCATCCCAAATTTATTTATTTATTCCCGCCCCTTTTTCTCTCTCTCTCTCTGCCTCTCTCACAATCACTCCTTGCTTGTTCTCCATCTCCCTCTGCTGCTCCCCTCTCCCTTTCTTTCTCCCTAGGTCTCCCGACTCATGATCCTTTCCCTTCTTCAGCTGTGTATCCCTTTTGTTACTCACCTTTCCAGTTCTTAGCTTCACCCCTCCCCCTCTGTCATCTAGCATTTCGGATTTCCCCCTGCCCCTCCTACTTTCAAATCTTACTATCGTTTCTTTCAGATTGTCCTGACGAATGGTCTCGGACTGAAACGTCGTCTGTACTTATTCCTATAGATGTTCCTTGGCCTGCTGCGTTCTACCAGCATCTTGTGTGTGTTGCTTGAATTTCCAGCATCAGCAGATTTCCTCGTGTTTACAGTAGTCCAAGTGGGGTCTGAACAGGGTCCTATATGGCTGCAATGTTACCTGCCGGCTCCTAAATTCAATACCACGATTGCTTAAGGCTAATACACCTTACGCCTTCTTAACCATTGAGTCAAACTGTGCAGCTTTGAGCGTCCTATGGACTCGGACCCGGACCCCAAGATCCCTCAGACCCTCCACACTGCCAAGAGTCTTACCATTAATACTATATTCTGCCATCATATTTGACCTACCAAAATGAACCACCTCACATTTATCTGGATTTAATTCCATCTGCCTCTTCTCGGCACAGTTTTGCATCCTATCAATGTCCTGCTATAACCTCTGGCATCCCTCCAGACTATCCACAACAACTCCAACCTTAGTGATATCAGCAAACTTACTAACCCATCCCTCCACTTCCTCATCCAGGTCATTTATAAAAATCACGAAGAGTAAGGGTCCCAGCACAGATCCCTGAGGCACCCCACTGGTGACCAACCTCCATGCAGAATATGACCCGTCTACAACCACTCTTTGCCTTCTGTGGGCAAGCCAGTTCTTGATCCACAAAGCAATATCCCCCGGATCCCATGCCTACTTACTTTCTAAATAAGCCTTGCATGGGGTACCTATCAAATGCTTTGCTGAAATCCATATACACTACTTCCACTGCTCTTCTTTCATCAGTATGTTTAGTCACATCCTCAAAAAAATTCAATCGGGCTCGTAAGGCACGATCTGCTTTTGACAAAGCCGTGCTGACTATTCCCAATCATATTATACCTCTCCAAATGTTCATAAATCCTGCCTCTCAAGATCATCTCCATCAACTTACCAACCACTGAGATAAGACTCACTGGTCTATAATTTCCAGGTCTATCTTTAATCCCTTTCTTGAATAAAGGAACAACATTCGCAACTCTCCAATCCTCTGGAACCTCTCCCGTCCCATTGATGATACAAAGGTCATCGCCAGAGGCTCAGCAGTCTCCTCTCTCGCCTCTTACAGTATCCTGGGGTACTTTCCATCCGGTCCCGGCGACTTATCCAACTTGATGTTTTCCAAAAGCTCCAGCACATCCTCTGTCTTAATATCTACATGCTCAAGTTTTTCAACCTGCTGCAAGTCGTCACTATTATCACCAAGAGCCTTTTCCACAGTGAATACTGAAGTAAAGTATACATTAAGTATCCCTGCAATTTTCTCCGGTTCCATACACACTTTCCCACTGTCACATTTGATAGCTCTTATTCTTTTACGTCTTATCCTCCTGCTCTTCACATACTTGTAGAATGGGTTGGGATTTTCCTTAATCCTGCCCGTCAAGTCCTTCTCATGGCCTCTTCTGGCTCTCCTAATTTTCTTTTTAAGCTGCTTCCTGTTAGCCTTAAAATCTTATAGATCTCTAACATTAACTAGCTCGCTGAACCTTTGGTAAACTCTTCTTTTCATCTTGACCAGGTTTATTACAGCCTTTTAACACCACGGTTCCTGCACCCTACCATAACTTTCCTGTCTCATTGATAGATAGATAGATAGATAGATAGATAGATAGATAGATAGATAGATAGATAGATAGATAGATAGATAGATAGATAGATAGATAGATAGATACTTTATTCATCCCAATGGGGAAATTCAACTTTTTTTTTCCAATGTCCCATACACTTGTTGTAGCAAAACTAATTACATACAATACTTAACTCAGTAAAAAAAAATATGATATGCATCTAAATCACTATCTCAAAAAGCAGTAATAATAGCTTTTAAAAAGTTCTTAAGTCCTGGCGGTAGAATTGTAAAGCCTAATGGCATTGGGGAGTATTGACCTCTTCATCCTGTCTGAGGAGCATTGCATCGATAGTAACCTGTCGCTGAAACTGCTTCTCTGTCTCTGGATGGTGCTATGTAGAGGATGTTGACGTCGCACGTGATGAAGACCATGGAGCGGCTGATCATACAGAATCTGAGGCCACAAACCAGGCACGCCCAGGATCCTCTTCAGTTTGCGTATAAGGAGAAGGTGGGAGTGGAGGATTCTATCACGCATTTGCTGCACAAATCACTCTCTCACCTAGAGGGGGTCAGTTGTGCTGTGAGGATTACATTCCTTGACTTCTCTAGTGCCTTTAACACCATCCAGCCCAAGATCTTAAGGCACAAACTAACGGAGATGGGAGTAGACTCTCACATGGTGGATTGGATAGTGGACTACTTGACAGATAGACCTCAGTATGTGCGGTTGGGAGACTGTAGGTCTGACACGGTGGTCAGCAGCACAGGGGCGCCGCAGGGAACCGTACTCTCTCCGGTCCTGTTCACCCTGTACACATCAGACTTCCAATATAACTCGGAGTCCTGCCATGTGCAGAAGTTCGCTGATGACACGGCCATAGTGGGGTGTGTCAGGAATGGACAGGAGGAGGAGTATAGGAAACTGATACAGGACTTTGTGATATGGTGCAACTCAAACTACCTGCGTCTCAATATCACCAAGACCAAGGAGATGGTGGTGGACTTTAGGAGATCTAGGCCTCATATGGAGCCAGCGATCATTACAGGTCTGAAGTCATTCAACTCCTTTGGTTGTGGTTTCTTCGGTACCGGGACAATACAGGATGTTTTCCACTGTCTGGGTACTCTTTTCTGCTCCATGCTCATGTTGAAGATGCGCTGTAGTGGTTCTCCCAGCTCAGTCGCACAGGCCCTCTGTAATCGTGGGGAAACTCCATCCGGTCCAGCCGCCTTGCTGGTACAGATCTTCCTCATTGGAACGTTCCTATGCAGAACTCCACACAAATATCCCCTGAACATTTGCCACATTTCTTCCGTACCTTTCCCTGAGAACTTCTGCTCCCAATTATGCTTCCAAGTTCCTGCCTGAAAGCATTATAATTCCCCTTACTCCAATTAAACACTTTACTAACTTGTCTGTTCCTATCTCACTCCAACGCTATTGTAGAGAAGATAGAATTATAATCACTATCTCCGAAATGCTCTCCCAATGAGATATCTGACACTTGACAAGGTTAATTTCCAAATACCAAATCAAGTACAGTCCCCTCTGTTCTTGTAGGCTTATCTAAACAATGTGTCAAGAAAAGTTCTTGAACACACCTAAAAAACTATACCTCATCTAAACCCTTTGCTCTAGGGAGATGCCAGTCGATTTTTGGGAAATTAAAATCTCCCGCCACAACTCTGTTATTATTACAACTTTCCAGGATCTGTTTCCCTACCTGCTCCCCGATATCCCTGTTACTATTGGACGGCCTATAAAAACACCCAGTAGCGTTATTTACCCCTTCCTGTTCCTAACCTCCACCCACACTGACTCCGTAGACAATCCCTCCATGACGTCCTCCTTTTCTGCAGTCGTGACACTATCTCTGATCAACAATGCCGTGTCCCCACCTCTTTTGCCTCCCTCCCTATTCTTACTGAAACATCTGAAACACGGCACTTGAAGTAACTAATCCTGTCCCTGAGCCATCAAAGTCTCTGTAATTGACACCACATCATAGCTCCAAGTACTTATCCATGCTCTAAGCTCATCCGCTTTGTTCACAACACTCCTTGCGTTAAAATAGATACATCTCAAACCGTCGGTCTGAGCACGTCCCTTCTATATCACCTGCCTATCCTCCCTCACACATTGTCTCCAAGCTTTCTCTATTTGTTTGCCAAACTCCTCTTCCCTAGTCTCATCAGTTTGGTTCCCAACCCCCAACAATTCTAATTTAAACTCTCCCCAGTAGTCTAAGTAAACCTCCCCGCCAGGATATTGGTCCCCCTGGGATTCTAGTGCAGGGGTTCAAGTCCTTTTTGTACGGGTCACACCTGTCCCAAAAGAGGTCCCAATGATCCAGAAATCTGAATTACTGCCCCCTGCTCCAATTACTCAGCCACGCATTTATCCTCCACCTCACCCTATTCCTATTCTCACTGTCTTGTTGCACAGGCAGTAATCCCGAGATTACTACCTTTGAGGTCCTGCTTCTCAACTTCCTTCCTAACTCCCTGTACTCTGTTTTCAGAACCTCTTCCCGATTCCTACCTATGTCATTGGTACCAATATGTACCAAGACGTCTGGCTGTTCCCCCTCCCTCTGCAGAATATCGTGCACGCGATCTGAAACATCCCGGACCCTGGGAGGCAAACTACCATCCGAGTTTCTTTACTGTGTCCACAGAACCGCCTGTCTGAACCCCTAACTTTTGAGTCCCCTATCACTACTGCCTTTCTCTTCCTTTTCCTACCCTTCTGAGCCACAGGGCCGGACTCTGTGCCAGAGGCACGGCCACTGTCGCTTCCGCCAGGTAGGCCGTCTCACCCAACAGTACTCAAACAGGAGTACTTATTGTTCAGGGTGCTTAATGTAAAGGAGCCCTTAAGAGGCAATTAGTGTCCGCATAAAAGCCAAGGAAACGCAATGTAAGATAACAAAAGTGAGTGGGAAGTTGATTGATTCGGAAGCTTTTTAAAATCCAACAAAAGGTAGCAAAGAAACTTAAAGAAGGGTGGAAGGCAAAGGAAATGGAATTTTAGGACAGTTAGTCTAACCTCAGTGGTTGAGGAAGTGTTCGAGTCTATTATTAAGGATGAGGTTTTGTGGTATTTGGAACCTAATGATAAAATATGTCAAAGTCAGCATGGTTTCTGTGAAGGGAAATGTTGTCTGACGAATGAGCTCGAGCTCATTGAGTAAATACCAAGCAGGGTGGACAAAAGAGAGCCAGTGGATGTAGGGTAGGAGGGTACCATACGGCGGGTAGGAGGCAGGGAGCGGGAATAAAAGGAACATTTCTGTTTGGCTGCCAGTGACTGGTGGTTTTCCTCAGCGATCAGTATTGGGATGATTACTATCCACATTGTTTGCCAGTGATTTGGATAACGGAACTGATGGCTTTGTGGCAAAGTTTGCGGACGATAGGAAGGTAGCTGGAGGGATCGGTAGTGCTGAGGAAGCAATGCGATTGCAGCAGGTCACAGACACATTAGAAGAGTGGGCAAAAAGTGACAGATGGAATACAGTGCTCGGAAATATATGGTAAAATATTTTGGTAAAAGGAACAACAATGCAGACTTATTGAAATGTAGAGAACGTTCAAACATCCGAGTTTAATGTGGCATCATGCTGGCAACAACGTTGTGGGCCGAAGGGCCTATTCCTGTGCTGTTCTGTGTTCTATGCAGGTCCTGTGACAGCTGAAATCCTGAACCACCTGCTACCGAAATTCCTCGGTCTCTGCTCTCTTCTTCAGCACCCGACCTGTAATCGGCATGGTTTTCAAACTTGTATTTCAAGTCACGGACCAGTAGCATCTCCCCTGTCTCCCCTTTCCACAGACGTTGTCTGACCTGTACTCACATCTGAACTCCCGTCCTTCTACAGCTGTGCTGCAGAGGGCAGGCTAACTTGCTGCATAACTGTGGCGGACTGGGAGGCTCTACAACGGGGAGTCAAAACAGCCCAACGCATCACCGGGACCCCTAGCCTACCTTCCATCAGGGACTTTATATAGAAAGGCTGCGGAAAACGGCCAGCAGCATCAGGAAGGATCCCACCTATCCTGCCTGTGGGCTGTTTGCCCCTCTCCCATGAGGGAGGAGGCTACATAACATCCACAGCAGGACCACCAGACTCAAAATTAGTTACTTTCCTCAAGCAGTAAGACTGATCAACACCTCCAACGACTAAGCCACCCCTCCACTGCTAACAACCCCCACCCCACCACCAGCACCGTTTTAAAATTTTCTGTCAGAGCCACCTGAGGTCAGAGTGACTCCTGTATCCTATGTATTTATAGAAACATAGAAATCCTACAAAACAATACAGACTCTTCGACCCACAATAAAATTACTAGGGTTACCCAGAGACCTCTATTATTCTAAGCTCCATTTACCTATCTAAAAGTCTCTTAAATGACACTATCGTATCCGCCTCCACCACTGTTGCCGTCAGTCCATTCCACTCTCTGCGTAAAAAAATAACTTACCCCCGACATTTTCTCTGTACCTCCTCCCAAGCACCTTAAACCTGTGCCCTCTAGTGGCAAGCATTTTAGCTCGATTTATATTTATTGTGTTTTTCATTGCGTTCTCTATCTGAGCTTTTTTTGTTGTGCTACATCAGATCCGGAATAACAATTATTTCCTTCTCCTTTACATTAGTGTATCTTGAATCGTAAATCTGTTCAGTATTTGCAACACATACACGTTAAGAGACACGAGACTGCAGATCTGTGATGATGGATGGGGGCACTGTTTGTGTTTTCTGTCAAAATGCTGACTGTCTCAATCTCCTGAGCAAGACATTGACATTTTCTCCCCCAATCCCCCCACCCACATTGCACGTGCTGATCAACAAAGCTACTTCTTTGTATGTTGAATTGGTGATGGTGGGAAGGGGAGCTGTTATTCCCCGTCCTGTTTTTTTTTGACAGTATGCTGTCACGTACCCCGTGACGGGTTAAACAACCAGCAGAAATACAAAACAGTCTGGTATTGCTATAAACTAATAGTATTTATTAGTAACTACGCAATACAGTAATATCAATGCAGATATATCAAACAGGTTAATAATGATTTTGTGTGTGTGTGTGTGTGTGTGTGTGTGTGTGTGTGTGTGTGTGTGTGTGTGTGTGTGTGTGTGTGTGTGTGTATGTGTGTGTGTGTGTGTGTGTGTGTGTATATATGTGGAAATAGGTAAACCAAGCTTCTTCAAGCCTAGGCGTAAATGGATATAGTCTTACGATGATGAGTGAAGTTCAGTTCAGTTCGTGGTATTGAGTCGAGTAGTGATGGAGAGAGAGAGAGGGAGAGTTTTGAGTCTTCAGGTAGATTGACGCCGTCGCTCGTCCTGTTGTTCTCCGAAATCCTTTCGAAGTCACCGACTGTGAGTATACCAAAGGCCACCGTTCTTCTGTGGTGGAGTTATTAACCCAGGCAAGGGTTGGACACACGAATAACTCCCCACCGGTCACACCTTTTCCACACTGCGAGAACCACTGATCGATTTCCGCAAATGGATCCTCCAAATACCCACCTTCCTGTGGGCACAACAAAGCTCATCCAGTGTCTAAAACTGTGTGCCTGTCGGTCTATCAGCGGACCTCCAATTTATCTCACCGTGCTGAACACCAGCCGTCCATGAAATAACACCGCCCTCGGTCACCATGGCCACCCATGAGCTGCTCGTTGCTCTTTCTCTGCAAAAACTCAAAACAAGCTTGCAGGGAAACCTTAACACCATCGCCGAGCAGTCTTCACCCCCCCTCTCTCTCTCTCTCTCTCTCTCTCTCTCTCTCTCTCTCTCTCTCTCTCTCTCTCTCTCTCTCTCTCTCTCTCTCTCTCTCTCTCTCTCTTAATAACAATATGTACGATGTCTCTGTCCCTTTTCAAAAATACAGTTCATAGGGGTAATTCAGGACCCCGTCACAATGCCCAATACCATTTCCTCGCTCTCCATACGCCACGTCAACGCTGGGCTTTGAAAGTTCTTCCATAGGGTCAATGATAGTTGTGGCAGTAGTGGGAGTTTGTCCAGTACGGGGCTCTCGGGAGTCAGTAAACTAAGTGTGAAATACTTACTTTCACAGCACAATAAATTTGGAAATGTGATGTGATGTCTCTCTATCCAGGTTGAAGTTTGTTATCAAATTTACTTTTCTTTACGAAAATCCATTGATGAATTTAATTTTGCATTAGCTCTGAGCTAACTCTTGTGTGCTTAAATACTGAGTTCTGAGTTGAGGCATCTAACAGTTTGTCCACTGTCTGTTCCCATGGAAGATATTCAACAGAAACACAAGGAGACTCTGCGGGCACAAACTGAAACACTGAGAGTGAACACGATCCTGATGAGGGAGAAGGTGAAGGTTTTCCAGCTGGTTGATCGATACGCTGAGCTCACGGTCATTTCTACTGTTCGAGATCGGAGACTGGTGGAACATGAGCTGCTGGCAAGAGGCAGAGACCACCAGAAATGGAGACAGGGACATCTGTGTGGAAAGTTGGAAACACTCCGGACGGATCAGCTGTTCCAGAGCAGCTTTTCCCGGAGTAAAACCAAATCTGGGAGTTCGGCAGCAGTGGCTGGAGTCTCGGGGATCGGAAAAACAACAATGCTACAAAAGATTGTTTATGACTGGGCCATGGGGAAAATATACCAACAGTTCCAGTTTGTGTTCAGTTTCAAATTCCGCGATTTAAACTCCATTAGCTGCAGAATAAACCTGAGGGAACTGATTCTGGGTCAGTATCCTTACTTTGGGAATATCCTGACAGAGGTCTGGAAGAACCCAGAGGGATTGCTGTTTATATTCGATGGTTTGGATGAATTCAAACACAGAATCGATTTTGCTGACAGTCGGAGAGACACAGAACCCAAGCACCAGTGCCCAGATCCCGAGTGGTGGTGTGAAGTGTCTGACATTGTGTACAGTTTAATCCAGGGCAAGCTGCTCCCAGGGTGTTCAGTGCTGGTGACCACTCGTCCCACTAAGTTACTTTTATTGGAAAAGGCGAAGATCGGTGTCTGGGCTGAAATCTTGGGATTTGCTAATGAGGAACGGAAGGAATATTTCATCAGACATTTTGAAGATCAGACGGTGGCAGCAGCTGTTTTCAAACACATGGAGGAGAACGAGATCCTGTACACCATGAGCTACAACCCCTCCTACTGCTGGATCCTCGCTCTGGCACTGGGCCTCTTCTTCACACAAAGAGTCAGGGACCCTCAGCAATTTCCCAAGACCACCACCCAACTGTACTCCTACTATATTTACAACGTCCTGAAAAACCACGGCCGTGAGATTGAGAACTCCCGTGATGTGTTACTCAGGGTTGGTAAGATGGCCTTCAGAGGAGTGTCCCAGAGGAAGATTGTGTTTACAGATGGAGATTTGATCAACTACAATCTGCAGCCTTCCCAGTTCCTGTCCGGGTTCCTGATGGAGCTTTTGGAGAGAGAGGATTCTGCCCGGAGCGTGGTGTACACATTCCCACACCTCACCATCCAAGAGTTTGTAGCTGCAGTCGCACAATTCCTGAATCCACATCCCGGGGATATCCAGAAATTCCTCACTGAAGCCCACAACACGACAGATGGGCGATTTGAGGTATTTCTCCGTTTTGTGGCTGGTCTCTCCTCCCGAATGACAGCTCGGGGCCTGGAGGAGTTTCTGGGTCCATTTCCTCATGAAATAACCTGCCGGGTGATTGACTGGGTGAAGGAGGAGGTTAAACGCCAGAGTGGAAACACATGGAATGAAGCTGGTAAAAGGAGCCTCCTGAACACATTACGCTACCTGTTTGAGTCTCAGAATCGTGGACTGGCTCAGGCCGCACTGGGATCTGTGGAAACACTATCATTCAGTAGAATGACACTGACCCCGATTGACTGCGCGGTCCTGTCTCATGCCATCGGACTCTGTGATACAATAAAACACCTCGACCTGCAGGGCTGCCACATTCAGTGTGAAGGAATCCAGCGGCTGGCATCCGGGCTGCACAAGTGCCAGTATTTGGGGTAATTCGTTTTGTCTATCACTCTGAACGGTGAAACTATTCTATTGTGTTGTTTCAATGTTAAGGAATTTCTGTAAAACTGTAATGATTCCAATTGTGAAGAATTGTGACAAATGCCCAGGGGATCGGTCAGTAATTCCCCCAGGACGGGAGGGTTCTGTGGTTCCTTGTGAAGGGATGTTAGAGACTTCATCAGATCAGTGAACAACGGCCATTGGTTTAATGAAGGTAAATCACAGGAATGGCCGAGTTTCTCGCTGCCTGTGACACGGCCATTGACAATGTTCCTTCTCACTGTTACTGACACCCAGACCGACACTGCCTGCAGCAGGTGGGTCAGAGATTCACACCCACTTCCCGGTGAGGGACAAGAGACCGTCAGCAGACTGTCACGCCTTTACACCTGTGTGAATGTGCTCACCAAGAGATACCCAGACTCTATGGTGGAATATCCTCTCCCGATTGTGGGCCTCAGTTGAGACCAGACCTTCCAGTGTAATCTTTTTCTGCATCCTCTCGTCTTGTGGATCATGATTTCCCATTTTTATCGTCCATGCGATCTCTCTTCCGCATCCCCCCTTCCTCCTGTGGGATCTCTCCCCCATTTCCATTCGTCCTGATGGAGCTTTCTTCCCCAACCCCACTTCCTCCTGTGGGATCTCTCTTCCCCATCCCCCTTCCAGACAGACAGACAGACAGACAGACAGACAGACAGACATATTTATTGATCCCGAGGGAAATTGGGCTTCGTTACAGGCGCACCAACCAAGAATAGTGAAGAAATATTCCTCCAGTGGGATCTCTCTTTCCCACTGCCCTTCCTCCTGTGCAATATCTCATCCACATACCCCATTCCTCCTCTGGGATCTCTCTTCTCCATCCCCATTCCTCCTGTTGTATCTTTCTTCCTCTTCCTCCTTCCTCCCGTGTGATCACTCTTCCCCATCCGACTTCCTCCTGGTGGATTTCTAATTCTCCATTCCTTTTCCTCCTGCAGGTTCTGTCTTCCTTATCCCTTTTCCTCAAGTGGGGTCTCTTTCACTATCTCCCATCGGCACTTTCCCATTCACTATTCTTCCTCTCCGTGGGATATTCCCCCACCGTTCAGGACATTCTTCCAACCTTAGGCCGTACCCTTCCCGACCCTCTCACGTCAGGAACACTTTTCTAGCCAGCGGCAAACAAGTCAGAATATGTGGAGTTTACAGGGTCACAGTGACAAAATAAGTTACTGACTTTCGGTAAATACACTGGAGATGGGCAGTGATGGGCATTGGCTGTGATGGGAACCCCGATCGGTGATTTACTGAAGGGTTTAATGTTTCCTGAAATATCCGAGTGAGAGAAATTCCCTCTGACCCACTGTTTGAATCACTTTGTTCATCAATCTGTCTGTTTGTGTTTAGACTTGGGACGAATGACCTGGGAGATTCAGGAGTGAAACCGGTGTCTGCGGCTCTGAGGAACCCGGAGTGTAAAATACAGAAACTGTGGTAAGTACCAGACTGTGGGAGATTGTGTTTACAGTCACTGGGTGTCTGACACTGAACATTAATGTGATCAGTAGTTGTGTTACTGATAAACACTGGGGATTTGTACCGTCTCCTGTCTCTCTGTGTCCTTCACCATCACTCTCTCTCATCTCCAGGCTGAGCCGTATCGGTCTCACATATTCTGGTGCCGAGGATCTCGCTTCCGCTCTCAGTACAAATCTATCACTGACGGAGCTGAATCTGAGTTATAATAAACTGGGAGATTCAGGAGTGAAACTGGTGTCTGCGGCTCTGAGGAACCCGGAGTGTAAAATACAGACACTGTGGTAAGTACCAGACTGTGGGAGATTGTGTTTACAGTCACTGGGTGTCTGACACTGAACATTAATGTGATCAGTAATTGTGTTACTGATAAACACTGGGGATTTGTACCGTCTCCTGTCTCTCAGCGTCCTTTACCCTCACTCTGTCTCATCTCCAGGCTGCGGGATGTCGGTCTCACAGATTCTGCTGCCGGGGATCTTATCTCCGCTCTCAGTACAAACCCATCACTGTCGGATCTGATCCTGGGATCAAACTCGCTGACTGACCGATCTGTCCCCGCTCTCCGCCGCCTCATACTGACCCTCCCGAGTCTGGAGTGGATTCTGTGAGTGTTCGTGTTGACGTTCAATGTGATAAAATATCAGCGGATCTGCGGGTCTGTGATTGTTCTTGAAACATTAATCCCAGTCCCCTGTTACTGACACTGTTGTGTAATCTGTTTATTTCATCTTTATTCTCCCATCTGTTTCAGGCTGTGGGGGAATCGGTTCAGTGAGACCGGGGAGGAGGAACTGAGATCTCTCCGGAAACCCAGAATTGGACTGAGAGTGTTCCTGTGAACATCTGAATGTGTGAACATCCCCGCCCGCGGGAAGGGGACATTTTTCCCAAATCCATGCCCTCCCCTTTCACTCCCTCCCTTTAATGGCCGCGCGCCAAGTTTAATTTATAACCGTTCTTTTTTTGTAATTTAATTTTTATTAAAGTTCATCATCAAGCAAACATTTCAATAAGATGTATTTCAGATATTGTACATATATACTTATCTTTATACTGTACATATAAACATACCTTTGTTCATTGCGGCCAAAAAGTTCTCTTCAAAAGGTTTAAAGGAGCATCTAAACAAATCCGATGCATTTTGGAAAGAAGTCCTGTGGATTGATGAAGTTAAAATGGAACTTTTAGGCCGCAATGAACAAAGGAATGATTGGAGAAAAAGAGGTGGAGAATTTCATGAAAAGAACACCTCTCCAACTGTTAAACACTGGGGTGGATTGATCATGCTTCAGGCTTGTGTTGCAGTCAGTGGCACGGGGAACATTTACTGGTAGAGGGGAGAATTAATTCAATTAAATACCAGCAAATTCTGGAAGCAAACATCACACCGTCTGTAAAAAAGCTGAAGATGAAAAGAGGATGGCTTCTACAACAGGATAATGATCCTAAACACACCTCAAAATCCACAATGGATTACCTCAAGAGAATAATGCTAACGGTTTTGCCATGACTCTCTCAGCCCCTCGACCTAAACATCATCAAGAATCTGTGAATAGACCTCAAAAGAGCAGTGCATGCAAGTCGGCCCAAGAATCTCACAGAACTAGAAGCCTTTTGCAAGGAAGAATGGGCGAAAATACCCCAAATAAGAATTGAAATATTCTTATCTGGCTACAAAAAAGTGTTTACAAACTGTGATATTTGCCAAAGGGGCTGTTACTAAGTAGTGACCAAGCAGGGGTCCCAAACTTTTACCTCGTGCACTTTTCCTTTTTTGTAATTTTGAAACTAAAAGATGTAAATTAAAAAAATAGGCCATCTTTAACTGTATGCCTTTTGGAAATCAGTTCGTCTTTTACTCGCTTATTTATTCACAGTAACAGAAATTTTGATCAGGGGTGCAAAACTTTTGCATGCCACTGTATTATTTGGTTGTAGGTAAAAATCACCAGATAAATATATACGTGCATGGTCACTTACATTTATTGTCCCAATTCCACAGGTGTTTATTTTGTCTTTATCTTTTCCAAATGTTATGAAATTATTCTTGTATATACAGAATGGGGGGGGGGAGGTCAGAATAATGAGTGTAATCCCTTCTGTCGGGGAAAAGATCGCTCCATATATCGATTAGACCAACATCATCAAAAAGAATGCTAACTTTCTTATGTAAGGACATTGTTTCACAGGTTTTTTCTATTGGAAGTGTTTAACTTTAGTTGTAATTGTAAATTTAAGATTCCCCAAATATCAAGAGTTCTTTTGTATCCATTACTATAATATTAGTCATTTTTTGGAAGAAACTAATATCACTTCCTGGGGGTGCGAATATGTTCAAAAGAGCAACTGAATTTCCATCTATATTTCCCCTTAACAGAATATATTTGCCCCCCTTATCTCCCATTTCAAATGCCTTCTCTAAATTTAGCTTTCTTGAGATGAGACTAGCAACTCCTCTCCTATGTCCTGATTTATATGAGGAGAAAAACAAATTAGTGAAGCACATTCTCTTTAGTTTTACATGCTCATTATCACTAAAATAAGTTTCCTGTAAGTATACTACATGGACTTGTTCTTTCATTTTTGATAGAATTTTACTGCATTTGATTGGATTTAACAGCTCATTTACGTTAAAAGAAATGAATTTTACTTTGTCCTTAGCCATGTATATTTGTTTGACGGTATATCATTAAAATTAGCAAAATAGAACTTAATAGATCTAGTCCCTGAACAAATAAGAACCAAGAGACGCGAATGAATAAAAAAGGTACCGAGGGTGTGGTTCCAAGGCTGAGGTCTCTAGTAGATGATCCTGGGTTGAGCTAGAGGAAACGTCTAGCCGTGGGGGATAGCCGCTCGTATTTGTGTGTTGAGGGCCCCCACTGCAGTACCCATAAAAGTAAGTGAAAAAATCTATGTCCATTACACTGAGAGGACTTCCCTGTGTATTCCTGCCATGCATATATTCTCATCTAGATGGGGGAAAAGAGTGAATGAATGAATAAAAAATAAAATAATTGAGTAATATAAACTGCACATTGTATATATGTACTTCTTGAAATAAGTATAGCACCGTCTATTTTTCTTCCGTTTAGCTTCTCAACACTTTTAAAGTAAGCCAAACCTTATGGCTCTTCTGGAGGGGGTGAGGGCTTTCTTCGGAAAACTCACAGGCTCTTCCTGATATACTTCTCTCGCCCTCCTCCCGTCCCCTGCTTTCTCGATTCTCGCACTATTTCCCAAGCAGAGTGGGATAGCTGCTCAGCCGGTCTATCCCTCGGTTTGATCACGCTGACGGCCAACCCTCTGGCCATTATGTCTGTAGTCGCCTCTTCCACTGTCTGATATTTGGATCCCATCGTTATAAAACACTCGAAGTTTTGCAGGGTACCGAGTTTGAAAGCTAATCCTTCTTTGCTTTAATATTCGCTTTATTTCAGAGTATTCTTACGTCTCTGCAGGACCGCCGGTGGGTAATCTTGATTGAAATATATACAATTTCCCGTCCAAAAACACCCTCTTCTTACCGCAGGCCCTTCGTAGAATCTCCGCCTTGGTATTGTATCGAAAGAACCTAATTACCATTGAGCGTGGCTTATCTTCTTTGTCTCCGGTAGACTGCGGGGCGAGCACATGATGCGCCCTCTCAATTTCAATCAGCATCGGCGATGGAAGCTCTCGCGCGTCCCACAGCAGCTTTCGTACAAACGCCGTCATAGACAAAGCCTCCGCTCCTTCGGGAACGTTGTGTATCCTGACATTTTTTCCGTCGTGAATCTTCCCTCCAGGTCAAGCATTATACTCTCTTGTTAATTTAGTATTTTAATCGTCTTACTTAGTATCTGTTACACGTTTTGTACGCGATCTTCCACCTTCTCAATTCGAGTCTCTGCCACCGCTATTTTCTAATTGACGTTGGCGAGCTCTGACTTGATATCATTGAGTTGTTGTTTTATATCTTTTTGGAATCCTCGTATTTCTTCCAGAATTTTCATTGTATTTGCCACAACGCCTGAGCCATTTTCAGTCTCGCTGGCACGTGGTAGGGTAGCAGAGCCGTTCGCTGAAACCCTCTCGGCCACAGGCTTCGCAATCATGCTTTTTTATCTCCATTCTTTTTCCCGATTCTTGCACCTTTATCAGTTCGAATATTATCGAATGATCTGAAATATGACGGATTAACGGGGAAAATATACGTATTTCCGGAGGAGCTATTAGCTTATGCTGCCGTTCTGGACGATGACGTCACTGGAACCTATACCGTGTGCTTTTTATAGGCCGCCCAGTAGTAACAGGGATATCGACGTGCAGATAGGGAAACAGATCCTGGAAAGGTGTAATAACAACAGAATTGTCGTGGTGGGATATTTTAATTTCCCAAAAATCGACTGGTATCTCCATAGAGCCAGGGGTTTAGATGGGGTGGAGTTTTTGTTTAGGTATTTTCAGGAAGGTTTCCTGACACAATATGTAGATAAGCCTACAAGAGGAGATGCTATACTTGATCTGGTATTGGGAAATGAAACTGGCCAGGTGTCAGCTCTCACAGTCGGAGAGCATTTTCAAGATAGCGATCACCGTTCTATCTGCTTTACAATAGCATTGCAGAGAGATAGGAACAGACATAGAAACATAGCAACATAGAAAATAGGTGCAGGAGTAGGACATTCGGCCCTTGGAGCCTGCACCGCCATTCAGTATGATCATGGCTGATCATCAAACTCAGAACCCTGTACCTGCTTTTTCTCCATACCCCCTGATCCCTTTAGCCACAAGGGCTATATCTAACTTCCTCTTAAATATAGCCAATGAACCGGCCTCAACTGTTTTCTGTGGCAGAAAATTCCACAGATTCACCACTCTGTGTGTGAAGAAGTTTTTCCTCATCTCGGTCCTAAAAGGCTTCCCCTTTATCCTTAAACTGTGACCCCTCGTTCTGGACTTCCCCAACATCGGAAACAATCTTCCTGCATCTAGCCTTTCCAATCCTTTAGAATTTTATACGTTTCAGTAAGATCCCCCCTCAATCTTCTAAATTCTATTGAGTATAATCCTAGTCGATCCAGACTTTCTTCATATGAAATTCCTGCCATCCCAGGAATCAATCTGGTGAACCTTCTCTATACTCCCTCTATGGCAAGAATGTTAGGAAAGCGTTTAACTAGAGTAAGGAGAATTATGAGGTTATCAAGCAGGAAGTTGGAAGCTTAAATCGGGAACAGATGTTCTCAGAGAAAGGTAAGGAAGAAATGTGGCAAATGTTCAGGCGATATTTGTGTGTTCCACTGTGACAGGGAAGTTATGATAGGGTACTGGAAACGTGTTGTAAAAAGGCTGTAATAAATCTTGTCAAAAAGAAAAGAAAAGCTTACAGAAGGTTCAGAGAGTTGGGTAATGTTAGAGATCTAGAAGATTATAACGCTATCACGAAGGAGCTTAAGAAGGAAATTAAAAGAGCCAGAAGGGGCTATGAGAAGGCCTTGGCCGGCATTTTGTATAGATCATCCAATAGAAACAGAGACATCGAGGAGCAGATAGGGAGACAGATTCTGGAAAGGAGTAATAATAACAGGGTTGTTGAGGTGTGAGATTTGAATTTACCAAATATCGATGTGAATCTCTCTAGAGTGAGGGACCTAGATGGGGTGGAGTTTGTTAGGTCTGTTCAGGAAGGTTTCGTGACACAATATGTACATAAGCCTACAAGGGGAGATGCTGTACTTGATCTGGTATTGGGAAATGAACCTGGCCAGGTGTCAGGTCTCTCAGTGGGAGAGCATTTTGGAGATAGTGATCACAATTCTATCTCTTTTACCATAGCATTAGAGAGGGATAGGAACAGGCAAGTTAGGGAATCCTGTAATTGAAGTAAAGGGAACTATGAGGCTATCAGGCTGGAACTTGTAAGCATAAATTGGAAACAGATGTTCTCAAGGAAAGGTACTGAAGAAATGTAGAAAATGTTCAGGGGGTATTTGCGTGGGGTTCTGAGTAGGTACGTTCCAATGAGACATGGAAAGGACGGTAGGGTACAAGATCCGTGGTGCACAAAGACTGTTGTAAATCTAGTCAAGAAGAAAAGAAAGGTTCAAAAAAACTAGGTAATGATATGAATCTGGAAGATTATAAGGCAAACAGGAAGGAGCTTAAGAATGAAATTAGGAGAGCTAGAAGGGGCCATGAGAAGGCCTTGGTGGACAGGATTAAGGAAAACCCCAAGTTATTCTGCAAGTATGTGAAGAGTAAGAGGATAAGATGTGAGAGGATAGGACGAATCAAGTGTGACAATGGAAAAGAGTTTATGGGACCGGAGAAAAGCAGAGGTACTTAATGAACACTTCACTTCAGTATTCACAATGGAAATCGATCTTGATGATTACAGTGATGACTTGCTGGGAACCGAAAAATTTGAGCATGTAGATATTACGAAAGAGGATGTGCTGGAGCTTTTGGAAAGCATCAAGTTGGATAAGTCGCCGGGACCGGATGAGATGTACCCCAGGCTACTGTGGGAGGCGAGGGAGGAGATTTCTGAGCCTCTGGCGATGATATTTGTAGTATCAATGGGGACACGAGAGGGTCCGGAGGAATACAGGGTTGTGGATGTTGTTCCCTTATTCAAGAAAATGAGTAGAGATAGCCCAGGAAATTATAGACCAGTGAGTCTTACTTCAGTGGTTGGTAAGTTGATAGAGAAGATCTTGAGATGTAGGATTCATGAACATTTGGAGAGATATAACATGATTAGGAATAGTCAGCATGGCTTTGACAAGGGCAGGTCGATGCCTTACGAGCCTGATTGGATTGTTTGTGGTAGTGTCTAAACACATTGATTATGGAAGAGCAGTAGATGTTGTTTATATGGATTTCAGCAAGGCATTTGATAAGGTAGCACATGCAAGGCTTATTAAGGAAGTAAGAAGTCATGGGATCCAAGAGGACATTGCTTTGTGGATCCAGAAATGGCTTACCCACAGAAGGCAAAGAGTGGTTGTAGATAGTCACATTCTGCATGGAGTTCGGTGACTAGTGGTGTGCCTCAGGGATCTGTTCTGTGACCCTTGCTCTTCGTGATTTTAATAAATGACCTAGATGCGGAAGTGGAGAGATGGGTTAGTGAGTTTGCTGATGATAGAAAGGTTGGGGGTGTTGCCAATAGTGTAGAGGGCTATCAGAGTTTGCAGCGGGACATTGATAAGTTGCAAAACGGGGCTGAGAAGTGGCAGATGGAGTTCAACCCTGATAAATGTGAAGTGGTTCATTTTGTTAGGTCAAGTATGATGGCAGAATGTAGTATTAATGGTAAGACCCTTTCAGTGTAGAGAATCAGAGGGATCTTGCTCAGACCCCACTTGGAGTACTGTGCTCTTTCTGGTCGCCTCACTACAGGATGTGGAAGCCATAGAAAGGGCGAAGAGGAGATTTACAAGGATGTCTCTTGGTTTGGTGAGCATGCCTTAAGAGAATAGGTTGAGTGAACTCGGCCTTTTCTCGTTGAAGCGAAGGATGATGAGAGGTGACCTTATAGAGGTGTATAAGATGATGAGAGGCATTGATCGTGTGAATAATCAGAGGCTTTTTCCTTGGGCTGAAATAGTTGCCACAAGAGGACACAGGTTTAAGGTGCTGGGGAGTAGGTACAGAGGAGATGTCAGAGGTACATTTTTACTCAGAGTGTGGTGAGTGCCTGGAATGGGCTGCGGGCAACGGTGTAGGAGCGGGAACCATAGGGTCTTCTAAGAGAATTTTGGGTAGGTACATGGAGCTTAGAGAAATAGAGGGCTATACGTAAGCCTAGTAACTTCTAAGGTAGGGAAATGTTCGGCTCAACGTTGTGGGCCGAAGTGCCTGAATTGTGCAGTAGGTTTTCATTGTTTCTATGTTTATTCCTATTTTTCCTTCTCTGTTTTTAACTGTGATGAAACCATTATATTCCCATGGGGATTGTGCTGTCTATAAAGCACTTGGAATGCGTTGACTGAATAATTCATTGCGAGAGGCTGCTTGCATCATTAGAGGGAAAGTTCACTTCAAGTGGAACATGCGGACAGTGTATCTCGGTGTGGAGAACATATTGTCCGTGGTCATCACCGTCACTGGAGTTCCTGGTGAGTGAGCGCAGCAGTTCCAGATGTGTGAAACTTTGTCTGAATTAGTAATGGCAACAAATAAAGGACAGAAAAATTAAACAACAACAACACAATCATTAAAATGTTGGAGCGGGTAAAGTGAAAGCAGTTACATCGACGGGAGCTGGATAAAATGTACTTAGAATGTGTAATGCTGTCGTGTGGACATTGTTTGAGATGTCTGTCATCTTCGAAAAGACTCGGAAGTTTTTAATAGCAAAACTTTTCAAATATATCAAGTATTCGTGAATACAGCGCACTGAAAGAAACTGTCAAGGGCAAACTCAACTGTCTAGTACACCAGCAATAACAGGAACGATTCTCCAAACCCCTATAAAGTATGAAATAATAAGCACTATCTCGGATAAATTCCCCCGTGGAAAAGACGGTGATGTGCGAGTTTGCGTTGAGCAATCGTTGTCAGACAAAAAATACAGACATGGGTAATAAATTATTCCTTTTTTTATTGTAGCAGGCAATTACATGTGTGGTAACGCACAGAATGGAACCCCGTCTGTCATGATGTAGACTGTGTCGATTATGTCAATTAGGTCGGGACCGGGCGTTTTATTTATATTTTTTTCTGGTGTTCCCGGCGAGGTGAAGTTGGGCGATGTGGAGAGTTATGAGGACGGGTTTTATTGTTCCCAGCGAGGTGAAATTGGGCGATGTGGGGAATTATGAGGACGGGTTTTATTGTTCCCGGCGAGGTGAAATTGGACGATGTGAGAATTATGAGGACGGGTTTTATTGTTCCCGGCGAGGAGAAATTGGGCGATGTGAGAATTATGAGGACGCGTTTTATTGTTCCCGGCGAGGTGAAACTGGGCGATGTGAGAATTATGAGGACGGGTTTTATTGTTCCCGGCGAGGTGAAATTGGACGATGTGAGAATTATGAGGACGGGTTTTATTGTTCCCGGCGAGGAGAAATTGGGCGATGTGAGAATTATGAGGACGCGTTTTATTGTTCCCGGCGAGGTGAAACTGGGCGATGTGAGAATTATGAGGACGGGTTTTATTGTTCCCGGCGAGGTGAAATTGGGCGATGTGTAGAATTATGAGGACGGGTTTTATTGTTCCCGGCGAGGAGAAATTGGGCGATGTGAGAATTATGAGGACAGGTTTCATTGTTCCCGGCGAGGTGAAATTGGGCGATGTGAAAATTATGAGGACGGGTTTTATTGTTCACGGCGAGGTGAAATTGGGCGATGTGAGAATTATGAGGACAGGTTTCATTGTTCCCGGCGAGGTGAAATTGGGCGATGTGTAGAATTATGAGGACGGGTTTTATTGTTCCCGGCGAGGTGAAATTGGGCGATGTGAGAATTATGAGGACAGGTTTCATTGTTCCCGGCGAGGTGAAATTGGGCGATGTGAGAATTATGAGGACGGGTTTTATTGTTCCCGGCGAGGTGAAATTGGGCGATGTGAGAATTATGAGGACGGGTTTTATTGTTCCTGGCGAGGTGAAATTGGGCGATGTGAGAATTATGAGGACGGGTTTTATT
Source organism: Hemitrygon akajei (assembly GCF_048418815.1). Taxonomy (NCBI): domain Eukaryota; kingdom Metazoa; phylum Chordata; class Chondrichthyes; order Myliobatiformes; family Dasyatidae; genus Hemitrygon; species Hemitrygon akajei. Next base: position 555,114 of record NW_027331999.1, read on the forward strand.
GTTCCCGGCGAGGTGAAATTGGGTGATGTGGGGAATTATGAGGACGGGTTTTATTGTTCCTGGCGAGGTGAAATTGGGCGATGTGAGAATTATGAGGACGGGTTTTATTGTTCCCGGCGAGGTGAAATTGGGTGATGTGAGAATTCTGAGGACGGGTTTTATTGTTCCCGGCGAGGTGAAATTGGGTGATGTGGGGAATTATGAGGACGGGTTTTATTGTTCCCGGCGAGGTGAAATTGGGCGATGTGGAGAATTATGAGGACGGCTTTTATTGTTCCCGGCGAGGTGAAATTGGGCGATGTGGAGAATTATGAGGACGGGTTTTATTGTTCCCGGCGAGGTTTAATTGGGCGATGTGGGGATTATGAGGACGGATTTTATTGTTCCTGGCGAGGTGAAATTGGGCGATGTGAGAATTATGAGGACGGATTATATTGTTCCCGGCGAGGTGAAATTGGGCGATGTGAGGATTATGAGGACGGATTTTATTGTTCCTGGCGAGGTGAAATTGGGTGATGTGAGAATTATGAGGACGGGTTTTATTGTTCCCGGCGAGGTGAAATTGGGTGATGTGGGGAATTATGAGGACGGGTTTTATTGTTCCCGGCGAGGTGAAATTGGGCGATGTGGAGAATTATGAGGACGGCTTTTATTGTTCCCGGCGAGGTGAAATTGGGCGATGTGGAGAATTATGAGGACGGGTTTTATTGTTCCCGGCGAGGTTTAATTGGGCGATGTGGGGATTATGAGGACGGATTTTATTGTTCCTGGCGAGGTGAAATTGGGCGATGTGAGAATTATGAGGACGGATTATATTGTTCCCGGCGAGGTGAAATTGGGCGATGTGAGGATTATGAGGACGGATTTTATTGTTCCTGGCGAGGTGAAATTAGGTGATATGAGAATTATGAGGACGGATTTTATTGTTCCCGGTGAGGTGAAATTGGGCGATGTGTAGAATTATGAGGACGGGTTTTATTGTTCGCGGCGAGGTGAAATTGGGTGATGTGGGGAATTAGGAGGACGGGTTTTATTGTTCCCGGCGAGGTGAAATTGGGCGATGTGGAGAATTATGAGGACGGGTTATATTGTTCCCGGCGAGGTGAAATTGGGCGATGTGGGGAATTATGAGGATGGGTTTTATTGTTGCCGGCGAGGTGAAGTTGGGTGATGTGGGGAATTATGAGGACGGGTTTTATTGTTCCCGGCGAGGTGAAATTGGGTGATGTGGGGAATTATGAGGACGGGTTTTATTGTTCCCGGCGAGGTGAAATTGGGCGATGTGGGGAATTATGAGGACGGGTTTTATTGTTCCCGGCGAGGTGAAATTGGACGATGTGAGAATTATGAGGACGGGTTTTATTGTTCCCGGCGAGGTGAAATTGGGCGATGTGAGAATTATGAGGACGCGTTTTATTGTTCCCGGCGAGGTGAAACTGGGCGATGTGAGAATTATGAGGACGGGTTTTATTGTTCCCGGCGAGGTGAAATTGGGCGATGTGTAGAATTATGAGGACGGGTTTTATTGTTCCCGGCGAGGAGAAATTGGGCGATGTGAGAATTATGAGGACAGGTTTCATTGTTCCCGGCGAGGTGAAATTGGGCGATGTGAGAATTATGAGGACGGGTTTTATTGTTCACGGCGAGGTGAAATTGGGCGATGTGAGAATTATGAGGACAGGTTTCATTGTTCCCGGCGAGGTGAAATTGGGCGATGTGTAGAATTATGAGGACGGGTTTTATTGTTCCCGGCGAGGTGAAATTGGGCGATGTGAGAATTATGAGGACAGGTTTCATTGTTCCCGGCGAGGTGAAATTGGGCGATGTGAGAATTATGAGGACGGGTTTTATTGTTCCCGGCGAGGTGAAATTGGGCGATGTGAGAATTATGAGGACGGGTTTTATTGTTCCTGGCGAGGTGAAATTGGGCGATGTGAGAATTATGAGGACGGGTTTTATTGTTCCCGGCGAGGTGAAATTGGGTGATGTGAGAATTATGAGGACGGGTTTTATTGTTCCCGGCGAGGTGAAATTGGGTGATGTGGGGAATTATGAGGACGGGTTTTATTGTTCCTGGCGAGGTGAAATTGGGCGATGTGAGAATTATGAGGACGGGTTTTATTGTTCCCGGCGAGGTGAAATTGGGTGATGTGAGAATTATGAGGACGGGTTTTATTGTTCCCGGCGAGGTGAAATTGGGTGATGTGGGGAATTATGAGGACGGGTTTTATTGTTCCCGGCGAGGTTTAATTGGGCGATGTGGGGATTATGAGGACGGATTTTATTGTTCCTGGCGAGGTGAAATTGGGCGATGTGAGAATTATGAGGACGGATTATATTGTTCCCGGCGAGGTGAAATTGGGCGATGTGAGGATTATGAGGACGGATTTTATTGTTCCTGGCGAGGTGAAATTAGGTGATATGAGAATTATGAGGACGGATTTTATTGTTCCCGGTGAGGTGAAATTGGGCGATGTGTAGAATTATGAGGACGGGTTTATTGTTCGCGGCGAGGTGAAATTGGGTGATGTGGGGAATTAGGAGGACGGGTTTTATTGTTCCCGGCGAGGTGAAATTGGGCGATGTGGAGAATTATGAGGACGGGTTATATTGTTCCCGGCGAGGTGAAATTGGGCGATGTGGGGAATTATGAGGATGGGTTTTATTGTTGCCGGCGAGGTGAAGTTGGGTGATGTGGGGAATTATGAGGACGGGTTTTATTGTTCCCGGCGAGGTGAAATTGGGCGATGTGGAGAATTATGAGGACCGGTTTTATTGTTCCCGGCGAGGTCAAATTGGGTGATGTGGGGAATTATGAGGACGGGTTTTATTGTTGCCGGCGAGGTGAAGTTTCGTGATGTGGGGAATTATGAGGTCGGGTTTTATTGTTCCCGGCGAGGTGAAATTGGGCGATGTGGAGAATTATGAGGACGGGTTTTATTGTTCCCGGCGAGGTGAAATTGGGCGATGTGAGAATTATGAGGACGGATTTTATTTTTCCAGGCGAGGTGAAATTGGGCGATGTGGAGAATTATGAGGACGGGTTTTATTGTTCCCGGCGAGGTGAAATTGGGCGATGTGAGAATTATAAGGACGGGTTTCATTTTTACTCGCGTTTCTGGCGATGTGAACTTAGGCAATGTGGGGAATTATGAGGACGCCGGGATGATCCAGTGCCATTAATGATTCTCGATGTGTGCGAAAATCTATGGCAATTTAAAAAAAGTAACGTGGATAAATGTAATATATGAAATTAAAAGCGAAGTGCTACCAAAATAGCGATTTGCATAATATATTCGAAATTTATCGTGAGCCAATTCTTAGGTCAACTGGAACACTGTTCACTGTTCGCGTGTAAATAGGGCAAGCAGCTAAAGTCAGAGCTGGTCAGTTGATATTCTCAGCAAGTAGCTTTTATCCGATTGTCAGTGTCATGTTTTCCTACTCCAACTTCGTCTCGACATTACGAGGCTAAAATTGGAGTGTCGCGTGCAGCCTGTGCTCCTTCCTTAAGAAATACTTACTCGCAACAGAGGAATGTTCACCATCTTGGCCTCTGGCGTGGCTCCACTGTGACGGAGATTGGATTACGTGGACTGGACGCTCTGTCAGCAAGCTTCCTCTTTCAAACAATGACCTGTGCATTCAATCACACTGAGCAAGATGAATGATTTGAAAATATTGCAGATAATCTCTGTCTGCGTTTACATGGTTGGCACAACATTGTGGGCCGAAGGGCCTGTAATGCCGTGTAGATTTCTATGATTCTATCACTCGAGAGTCTGGGTGCAGGGAATATGCATCCTGTACCGTGCCGTCGAGGCCTAGGAGGCAACATTTCAGAAGAATGAATACACTGTTCACGACGGATATCAGATGAAATTCTTTAATGATCGTGAGTGGAAAATCATTGGAATCCGATAGCAGTGAATCTGAGGTTAACAGTAACTCAACCTTACCCGTGATGGATGGTGGACGGCGATTAAGTTGGGGGTGCCTGATTGCGAATCATGTTTATTTCATTCCTTTTTCTTTCTCCAGTGAATTTAGTGGCGATTGTCATCCTGCCCCGGGGAAAGTCCGGACTCTCCGTCTGCACGACACAGTACCTGGTGGCCATGGCAGCGGCGGATCTACAGGTCACTACCACTGAGGTCTTTTTGTATCAACTCAATTATCATTATATTCCCGTTTGTTTCCTGAACGTCCGCTCTGTGTGCACTGTTCTCCGTGTCCTGTCCCGCATTGCCGTGAACTGTTCCGTCTGGTTCACCGTCACTTTCACCTTCGATCGGTTTGTTGCCATTTGCTGTCAGAAACTGAAAACAAAGTACTGCACGGGGAGAACGGCGGCCGTGGTTCTAGCGACATCTAGCGGTCGGTTCTGTCTCAAAAACGGCCCACTCTACTTCACTTACAGAGAAGCACAAACCTGCTCACAGTCAGACTCGCTGTTCCCGACTTCTACCCTCTCTTCCCTAAGGTGACGCAGCTGGCTCAATATCGACAGGCCGTACAGCTACGATGTCCATACAGTCAGCATTGTCACTCTCCTTCGATCGCACCTGGGTGCTGGAGGTCCTTAAAAATGGATTCTTCCATTCTGAGACACAGCTCCCTAAAGATATCATGGTTATTTTGTAGGCTCGTGCCCAAGATGGAGCTGACTAGATTTACTAACTTCTGCAGCTTCTTTCGGTCCTGTGCAGTAGCCACCCCCCCCCCCCCATTCCAGACAGTGACGTAGCCTGTCAGAATGCACACCACGGTATCAGTATAGAAGTTTTTGAGTGTATTTATGGAAGTGCCAAATCTCTTCAAACTCCTAAAAAAAATAAAGTATATTACCGAGCAGTGTTACAAATTACAGCAATTCTCTGATATCTAATATATCTGAAGGTGGTGCCCTCCATCCGTTTTTCCCGTTAAGTATGGCCAACCAACCCTTGTGCCAGGTGGTTGACACCCATCTATTGTAGGGGTGACCATTACCCGTCCATTGCATTAGCGCAGAACCTCCATTCATTGTTCCGGGTGGTAGTGAAGCCTCAGCCATTGTTCCGTGTGGTGTTGAACGTCCATTCATTGTTCCCGGTGGTAGTGAATCCTCAGCCATTGACCCGTGTGGTGTTGAACCTCCATTCATTGTTCCCGGTGGTAGTGAAGCCTCAGCCATTGACCCGTGTGGTGTTGAACCTCCGTTCATTGTTCCCGGTGGTAGTGAAGCCTCGGTCATTGACCCGTGTGGTGTTGAACCTCCATTCATTGTTCCCGGTGGTAGTGAAGCCTCAGCCATTGACCCGTGTGGTGTTGAACCTCCATTCATTGTTCCCGGTGGTAGTGAAGCCTCAGCCATTGACCCGTGTGGTGTTGAACCTCCATTCATTGTTCCCGGTGGTAGTGAAGCCTCAGACATTGACCCGTGTGGTGTTGATCGTCCATTCATTGTTCCCGGTGGTAGTGAATCCTCAGCCATTGAACCATGTGGTGTTGAACCTCCATTCATTGTTCACGGTGGTAGTGAATCCTCAGTCATTGACCCGTGTGTTGTTGAATCTCCATTCATTGTTCCCGGTGGTAGTGAAGCCTCAGCCATTGATCCGTGTGGTGTTGAACCTCCATTCATTGTTCCCGGAGGTAGTGAAACCTCAGCCATTGACCCGTGAGGTGTTGAACCTCCGTTCATTGTTCCCGGTGGTAATGAAGCCTCAGTCATTGACCCGTGTGGTGTTGACCCTCCATTCATTGTTCCCGGTGGTAGTGAAGCCTCAGCCATTGACCCGTGTGGTGTTGAACCTCCATTCATTGTTCCCGGTGGTAGTGAAGCCTCGGCCATTGATCCGTGTGGTGTTGATCCTCCATTCATTGTTCCCGGTGGTAGTGAATCATCAGCTTCTGACCCATATGATGTTGAACTTCCATTCATTGTTCCCGGTGGTAGTGAAGCCTCAGCCATTGACCCTTGTGGTGTTGAACTTCCATTCATTGTTCCCGGTGGTAGTGGAGCCTCAGCCATTGACCCGTGTGGTGTTGAACCTCCATTCATGGTTCCCGGTGGTAGTGAAGCCCCAGTCATTGACCCGTGTGGTGTTGAACCTCCATTCATTGTTCCCGGTGGTAGTGAATCATCAGCTTCTGACCCGTGTGGTGTTGAACCTCCATTCATTGCTCCCGGTGGTAGTGAAGCTTCGGCCATTGTTCCGTGTGGTGTTGACACTTCATTCATTGTTCCCGGTGGTAGTGAAGCCTCAGTCATTGATCCGTGTGGTGTTGATCCTCCATTCATTGCTCCCGGTGGTAGTGAAGCCTCGGCCATTGACCCGTGTGGTGTTGAACCTCCATTCATTGTTCCCGGTGGTAGTGGAGCCTCAGCCATTGACCCGTGTGGCGTTGAACCTCCATTCATTGTTCCCGGTGGTAATGAAGCCTCAGCCATTGACCCGTGTGGTGCTGAACCTCCATTCATTGTTCCCGGTGGTAGTGAAGCCTCAGCCATTGACCCGTGTGGTGTTGAACCTCCATTCATTGTTCCCGGTGATAGTGAAGCCTCAGCCATTGATCCTAGTGGTGTTGATCCTCCATTCATTGTTCCCGGTGGTAGTGAATCATCAGCTTCTGACCCATGTGATGTTGAACGTCCATTCATTATTCCCGGTGGTAGTGAAGACTCAGTCACTGACCCGTGTGGTGTTGAACCTCCATTCATTGTTGCGGGTGGTTGTGAACCCTCAGCCATTGACCCGTGTGATGTTGAACTTCCATTCATTGTTCCCGGTGGTAATGAAGCCTCAGCCATTGACCCGTGTGGTGTTGAACCTCCATTCATTGTTCCCGGTGGTAGTGAAGCCTCAGTCATTGACCCGTGTGGTGTTGACCCTCCATTCATTGTTCCCGGTGGTAGTGAAGCCTCAGCCATTGACCCATGTGGTGTTGAACCTCCGTTCATTGTTCCCTGTGGTAGTGAAGCCTCAGCCATTGACCCATGTGGTGTTGAACCTCCATTCATTGTTCCCGGTGGTAGTGAAGCCTCAGCCATTGACCCGTGTGGTGTTGAACCTCCATTCATTGTTCCCGGTGGTAGTGAAGCCTCGGCCATTGATCCGTGTGGTATTGATCCTCCATTCATTGTTCCCGGTGGTAGTGAATCATCAGCTTCTGACCCTTGTGGTGTTGAACCTCCATTCATTGTTCCCGGTGGTTGTGAAGCCTCAGCCATTGACCCGTGTGGTGTTGAACCTCCATTCATTGTTCCCGGTGGTAGTGAATCATCAGCTTCTGACCCGTGTGGTGTTGAACCTCCATTCATTGCTCCCGGTGGTAGTGAAGCCTCGGCCATTGGTCCGTGTGGTGTTGACACTTCATTCATTGTTCCCGGTGGTAGTGAAGCCTCAGCCATTGACCCGTGTGGTGTTGACACTTCATTCATTGTTCCCGGTGGTAGTGAAGCCTCAGTCATTGATCCGTGTGGTGTTGATCCTCCATTCATTTCTCCCGGTGGTAATGGAGCCTCAGCCATTGACCCGTGTGGTGTTGAACCTCCATTCATTGTTCCCGGTGGTAATGAAGCCTCAGCCATTGACCCGTGTGGCGTTGAACCTCCATTCATTGTTCCCGGTGGTAGTGAAGCCTCAGCCATTGACCCGTGTGGTGTTGAACCTCCATTCATTGTTCCCGGTGATAGTGAAGCCTCAGCCATTGATCCGTGTGGTGTTGAACCTCCATTCATTGCTCCCGGTGGTAGTGAAGCTTCGGCCATTAGTCCGTGTGGTGTTGACACTTCATTCATTGTTCCCGGTGGTAGTGAAGCCTCAGTCATTGATCCGTGTGGTGTTGATCCTCCATTCATTGCTCCCGGTGGTAGTGAAGCCTCGGCCATTGACCCGTGTGGTGTTGAACCTCCATTCATTGTTCCCGGTGGTAGTGGAGCCTCAGCCATTGACCCGTGTGGTGTTGAACCTCCATTCCCAGTGGTAATGAAGCCTCAGCCATTGACCCGTGTGGTGTTGAACCTCCATTCATTGTTCCCGGTGGTAGTGAAGCCTCAGCCATTGACCCGTGTGGTGTTGAACCTCCATTCATTGTTCCCGGTGATAGTGAAGCCTCAGTCATTGATCCGTGTGGTGTTGAACCTCCATTCATTGTTCCCGGTGATAGTGAAGCCTCAGCCATTGATCCGTGTGGTGTTGATCCTCCATTCATTGTTCCCGGTGGTAGTGAATCATCAGCTTCTGACCCATGTGATGTTGAACGTCCATTCATTGTTCCCGGTGGTAGTGAAGCCTCAGCCATTGACCCTTGTGGTGTTGAACCTCCATTCATTGTTCCCGGTGGTTGTGAAGCCTCAGCCATTGACCCGTGTGGTGTTGACACTTCATTCATTGTTCCCGGTGGTAGTGAAGCCTCAGCCATTGACCCGTGTGGTGTTGACACTTCATTCATTGTTCCCGGTGGTAGTGAAGCCTCAGTCATTGATCCGTGTGGTGTTGATCCTCCATTCATTTCTCCCGGTGGTAGTGGAGCCTCAGCCATTGACCCGTGTGGTGTTGAACCTCCATTCATTGTTCCCGGTGATAGTGAAGCCTCAGCCATTGATCCGTGTGGTGTTGATCCTCCATTCATTGTTCCCGGTAGTAGTGAATCATCAGCTTCTGACCCATGTGATGTTGAACTTCCATTCATTATTCCCGGTGGTAGAGAAGCCTCAGCCATTGACCCGTGTGATGTTGAACTTCCATTCATTGTTCCCGGTGGTAGTGAAGCCTCAGCCATTGACCCGTGTGGTGTTGAACCTCCATTCATTGTTGCGGGTGGTAGTGAACCCTTAGCCATTGACCCGTGTGGTGCTGATCATCCATTCATTGTTCCCGGTGGTAGTGAATCATCAGCTTCTGACCCATGTGATGTTGAACTTACATTCATTATTCCCGGTGGTAGTGAAGCCTCAGTCACTGACCCGTGTGGTATTGAACCTCCATTCATTGTTGCGGGTGGCAGTGAATCCTCAGTCATTGACCCGTGTGCTGTTGACCATCCATTCATTGTTCCCGGTGGTAGTGAATCCTCAGTCATTGACCCGTGTGCTGTTGATCCTCCATTCATTGTTCCCGGTGTTAGTGAACCCTCAGCCATTGACCCGTGTGGTGTTGAACCTCCATTCATTGTTCCCGCTGGTAGTGAACCCTCAGCCATTGACCCGTGTGATGTTGAACTTCCATTCATTATTCCCGGTGGTAGTGAAGCCTCCGCCTTTGACCCATGTGGTGTTGAACCTCCATTCATTGTTCCCGGTGGTAGTGAAGCCTCAGCCATTGACCCGTGTGGTGCTGAACCTCCATTCATTGTTCCCGGTGATAGTGAAGCCTCAGACATTGACCCGCGTGGTGTTGAACCTCCATTCATTGTTCCCGGTGGTAGTGAAGCCTCAGCCATTGACCCGTGTGGTGTTCAACCTGCATTCATTGATCCCGGTGGTAGTGAACCATTGACCCGTGTGGTGTTGAACCTCCATTCATTGTTCCCGGTGGTAGTGAAGCCTCAGCCATTGAACCGTGTGGTGTTGAACCTCCATTCATTGTTCCCGGTGGTAATGAAGCCTCAGCCATTGACCGGTGTGGTGTTGACCCTCCATTCATTGTTCCCGGTGGTAGTGAAGCCTCAGCCATTGACCCGTGTGGTGTTGAACCTCCATTCATTGTTCCCGGTGATAGTGAAGCCTCAGCCATTGACCCGTGTGGTGTTGAACCTCCATTCATTGTTCCCGGTGGTACTGAAGCCTCAGCCATTGACCCGTGTGGTGTTGAACCTCCATTCATTGTTCCCGGTGTTAGTGAAGCCTCGGCCATTGACCCGTGTGGTGTTGAACCTCCATTCATTGTTCCCGGTGGTACTGAAGCCTCAGTCATTGACCCGTGTGGTGTTGAACCTCCATTCATTGTTCCCGGTGGTAGTGAAGCCTCAGCCATTGACCCGGGTGGTGTTGACCCTCTCTGCAATGTGCCTTGTGTGAGTGACCCACAATCCATTGATCACGCCGGGCTGACCAACCGTCAACTGTACCCGCTGGGGATGACCCAACGTTTTTGATCCCTGTGGAGGGGTGTAGTGACCGGACATTTATTGTTGCCGTTGAAAGTTACCCCTCCATCCATTGAACACGGTGGGGTAACGAGCCATCCTTGTCTCCCGGTTGTGCACCCGTAACTCCATTGCTCTTGGAGGATTTGACCCGTCATCACTTGTTCCCGGTGGAGGTAACTCTCCATTCACTCTTCGCTATGGATGACACGCTTGATATACTGTTACTGATTGAGACTTGTCTTTGTTCATTTCATCTGATATCATCTCATAACGCCTGTCGCCATTGAGACGATGCCCGCAGGATCGACCGTCACTAACACTGAGCCCAATATACATCACTTTTCCTGCCGTCTGACTCTCTGTTACTTTCGTCGAAAGAGCAGCTTACAGCCTTAAGATAAATTGTCAAACATACCAATAATGCTATTAATCCCACTAGGTTCACCACTGTTTCGTTGAAACGTCGCCCCGACTGCTCAGACGCCTCCCATTTCCGCAGGTTCCAGCGCTGGACACTGACTGCTCAGACAACGCAGATAATAAAACGTACATCCAACCTAAAGGGGAAATCACAAATGAGGTATCAGTTGCTCGATATTACTGGTTTACTAGCTACTCTCTATGTAGAAATGTGACATGATGCATCTCTCAAATGATCACAACTCAGAAAGGCATAAAGGATGCCTTAATCATGCGAAAGAATGTAAAGAATAAACTATTGTAGATTCCTTAATTCTAAATCATGTCCGGCGGAAAATCAGAAAACTTTCCTGTTGCTATATTGACTCCCATAAGGCATTTGACTTGTCCTGCACTCATGGTGAATAGACGCTCTTAAAATATATAAACTGCACCCGTTTCTTGTGAAATTTCTTCAACATGTGATGAAGCATTAGAGTAGCGTAATTACTGTATCGAACAAACAAAATAGAACAACTACCGTTATCAAAATAAACCGAGGTGTTTTGTTTTCCCCCGGAGCGAATGTGTAAATCCACTACGGATCTGTCAAATTATGCATCCGCAATCTAATTTACTGAATCGGACGAAAATGGACATCAATTCAGAAACAATGAAATCGATTATACTTTAACACCCCTTCTATACATGTTTGATTTGAAATTATTTGCCCCTTCAGCAGTGAAGCGAAAAGAATTAATTAAAATAGCAGAACTATTTTCGAAAGTTATAAATATGAATTTTGGACTGGATGAGTGTCCAGCATTTAACATAAAGGAAGTTGCAACAGAGCTAATAGATATAAGACAGAGCAGCGGGATAAAATCAACCGATGGAAGAATATGACATGTAAGTATCTGGCATATCAACAATCAAATGAAAATAGATCATAGATTTATAAAGGAAAACCTTTTGAAAGAATTTACTTGAAGGCTTCAGAAAATCTGTTAAACGCAGCTCAACAGTAAACATACAACAAAAGCAATATACGTTCACTGCACCCATGTTAACGCATTCTTCTGTCATAATAACTTGATCTGCTACCGATCTGGAAATTAAAAAAAGTAAAGTTTCAAACGGCAAATTTTAGATGAAAATGTATATTCGAATTCGCTTAGATTAACAGTATCTATTATAGAAGGAGGACGAGGAATAACGGACATTAAACATTTACTGAAGACACATCTAGTCAGATAAAACTTCCGACAATATATTTTCATTAACGAAAACAGTATTCAGCATTCGACGCGAGCACAGGCAATTCTGATAAGAAGTTCAAACCACTGAACTGAAAGGAGAGCACAATTCAGAAGAAAAGAAGTAATTATGTCCATTGAAGAAAAAGTTATCTAATAGAAGAGCATGTCCCATGATGGAAGACTCCTATGATCTGAGCAGACTAGATTTGCACAGGGAACCGTTGGACGCCTAGCTAACAGTTGGAGACCTCCCAGAAACAAAGGGGCTCTTGTGGCAATGCAGGACCAAGTGGTTAACACACACACACACACACACACACACACACACACACACACACACACACACACACACACACACACACACACACACACACACACACACACACACACACACACACACACACACACACACACACACACACACACACACAATCAAACATACGTATAAAAGACCAACACATTCAAGATGATAAACTAAAACATTCAGAGATAAAGAGAGAGAGCGAGAAAGAATGATTTAATGATAATATTCACTGTTATTCAAATTCAAAATAAACCGTGCGTCAGTCAAGCTTTTTCCGTTCGCGACTGCAAATCAGGTTGTCAACTTCCGAAAATTATAGTCTCTCTGGTAGGACGAGCTTGACTTGACCTTCAAGTCAAGTAACATGATAGCCTCATGATCTTGTGCAGCGCTTCCAACGTTGTGGGGTGCAGTGCGCTTGATGTTAATCTTTATCCAGTCTAGAATCATTCGCTTTTTACATCATTCTGCTGCATGTCAACGGCACCAATTTCGGGCTGAGAATTTGATCTGAGCTGATTGCCCTCTCACTGTACTCAGCCAGATCCCGTCAACCTTCACTTATGTTTTCTAGTCCATGCCCGCCTAGCAATATATCATCAATGGAGACAAAAATTGGGAGCCCAGGCAAGAGATTGCAATCTGCCGATTCACCGGGTAATGGATCTCAAAATCCAGTCTGCCTTTAAAAATGCCCTTGATATGTTCTATGATGGGTTAACCCACTTCGTAACCATCTCAGAGCACATACATCTTAGGCCAGAAGACCATAAGACATAGGAGCAGAATTAGGCCATTTGTTCATCGACTCTTCTCTACCGTTTAATGAAGATTGAGAACAAAGAAGTTCCAACACCTTCTGAAATCAATTGGATCAAGGTCGCAATGTACAACACAGCAGCAGGTGGGAGACAGGCGGACAGACAGCTAGGCAACCATACAGACTGACGGATAGACATGTAGATACGCTGCCCACAGGAACTGTAACCGGCAAGGGCAGTGGACGTAAACAAAGAAAAATTCCTTGTTCTGCCATGTGGTCGCAGGAATGGAGGCTTCCATTTTGAGACTGTGCTTGCGGTCTCCATTTGATGAATTGGTTGTTGATCAGAGCAGCGCAACTAAACGTGGACATCATGCGGTTTTTAAATGTGTGCTGATGATCTTCTAAACCTGAGACCCCCTTCAGATAAACCACTGTTGCATAGCAGGGTAATGGAAGGAGAATCATGAGATCTGGTCACCTGGATCAGGTGTTTCCTTAGCTTCCAGTCTGGACTGAAACAGGCTGAGTTGGATAGCAAAACAATAACTTACCTGGACCTCAAGTATGGGGGAAAGAGCCATGTGACAATACTGTTTGCACCCTTGGGTCAGATCCAGTGAGAAGCTGACAAAGGTCAGTCAGATTAGATTGTGTCAATGGAAGCAGAACATAACAGATTGATCTGACAAGCAAAAAGATCAGTATCGAAGATGTCAGGTGTACTGGCAGCGACCACTCCGTGGAGAGAACAACCACCGTAGAAGTGGTTGACCGCCATTCGGAAAGGGGTGTCTGGCTCTCTCTCTCTCTCTCTCTCTCTCTCTCTCTCTCTCTCTCTCTCTCTCTCTCTCTCTCTCTCTCTCTCTCTCTCTCTCTCTCTCTCTCTCTCTCTCTCTCTCTCTCTCTCTCTCTCTCTCTCTCTCTCCCCCCTCTCTCTCTCTCTCTCTCTCCTCTCCTCCCTCCCTGGTCTGGAGAAATGAATGGTTTCAATACTGAACACGTGCATGCAGCTAATATATTTAAACGTCTGGGTGAAGCAACTCTTTTTCCTCCGCCTCAAGGAGACAATGGTAGATTTGTCGTGGATCTCTGAAGTGTTCTGTCTTCGACAGCTTCCCCATTGACCCCCTCTGAATCTCCTCCAATCTGATCACAGCCTATGCTGTTATAGTTAGGAGGCTCTGATTCAGACTAATATGAAATATTATTGTATCATCACTTTCCGTCAGTAAAAGCGGACCGTATAGAAAATAACATTATGAATCCGCATCCCCACTTGCACTAATGTTGAACTTCCGGTTCCTTGTACGTCTCCATATCAGCCGTCTCGAGAATCCCGTCACTCATTGCCCAGCCCGGCTCTTCCACGGAAGGTCGTCACCACGTACTTTAAAATTAACCCCTACCTGCCCTTCACTTTCCACCTAATGAATGTAATCCGATAACCGGCATCCCATTGGCCTATCGCTGCAGCCAGTATCTGGATTCAGTGAATGCTCATCTTTAGAGCCATTCAGTCTGGACCATTCAATATATAAGTACGTCGAGATAGCACGTCAGGAAAATTAAGAGAATATGCAATGTTGTGTGATATTTACAGTGACAGTGCAGTTCAGATTGTCAAATAAGTCAATACGATTACCTACCTCACTGTCAACAACGCTACCAATTCAGTGCATCTGCAAATCAGTTGTCATTGTTGGTACAAGCGTAATGAATGCAGATACTCTTTCGGTTTAAGCATTTGCACCAATCCGAGGGTCATGTGCACGGTAATTGAATTATTTTGCTTCACACCGGTGCGAATCCTGACGGGAGATGGGTTACTATGTGAGGGGCTTCATCAATTTGATGCACATACAAAATGTTGTAGGAAATCAGCAGCTCGGGCAGAATCGACCGAAATGAATAAAGAGTCGGCGTCTCGGGCCGCGACCCAGTTTTGGGGTGGAATGAAAGGGAGAGTATATCAGAATAAGGAGGTTGCGAGGAGGGGGAACAGAACAAGCTGTAAGGTGATGGGTGAAGAAAGGTGCGTAGGTTGTGGGACGGGCGAAATAAGTGGCGGCGGGTGATAACTGAAAAAGGCATAGGGCTGGAAAAGAAGGAATCTGATAGGAGAGGGGAGTGAGCGGATTGGATCATTAGGGAGGGGAAAGAGGGGCAGTGGTGTCGACAGGCAAACGAGGAGAAGAGACAGAGATAACAGTGAGCAAGCAGATAAGGGGAAAGGGAACAGTATATACCGCAACATGAAGATATCCATGTCCTTACCATAAGCTCAGAGGTTACCAAGACGGAATGTACGGTGTTAATTCTCCAGCCTAAGGCTGGCTTCATAGTGGCAGAAGAGGAGGCCATGGAGAGATATTGCGGACCAGGACTGAGGATATTAGTTGAAATGGTTGGCCGCTTGTAAATTCCGTTTTTTCCCGATGGAGCTGCGGTGCTCGACAGGATGAAGAAGGACCCTTGGCCAAGAAGGTCGACTGTTTATTCGTTTCATGGATAATGCTTGGATTGACCAGTTCTTCCAGCATTTTGCGTCTATTGCAATTAATTTGATTCAGGGTGTTCATGTGTTAAACAACTTCATAAACCTGGGTGACATTTTCGTTTAAGGCTTTTTTTTTACTGCGTTACGCAAAAGTACTAACAAATATTACTTTATATGTATATTTATATTCCGAGACAATAAGCAGTACGGTGACGTTACAACATTGGTTTATGGTGATAAAGTCTACGGATGCTAGAAACGGACAGTAACAATCATGAAACCGAGCGGTGATCCTGAGAGACTTTCACAACATCAGTCACTGACTTCTCCAATCGTCATTTCGTCGTCTTTGAGATTTTGCAAATTCGTGTACCTCACCACGATTGGGATTTTGCTTGAATTACATCATGTTTATTTTTACCCCAGCTGTTGGAAGACACGTCAGCCTTGTGTAGTATTGAATATTCAGTGTTCTGGAGCGAGTATAAATGAAAGATCGTGGAGATTCATCAGCTCAGAGTTTCTTCAGCGGGATCGCGGTCAGCTGGAAGACAGACTGACTTTCGGTCAACATGTCTGAAGCATTTTACCGTGTGAGAAAGATATATTACATGATCATTGCTGTTATCGGTGCTCCTGGTAAGAATATCGGCCAACTAACATTGGTCTTTGGACTCGATCGGTTACCGGCAGAGTTGTGATGCCGGTGTATCAGTGAGTGCGGTGCAGACATTGTAACATTGCAGTTTAATCTGTGGACTCAGAGCAAAATAATCCTCAGGTAAAAACATGTAGTGTGATCGTTCGGGGAGATGGATTCATTTTGCGGATTCATGTCACACAGGTTTGATTTATCAATGCAAACCCGCTGTTAAGATAAGCTCCGATATTCAAGCTCGATCACCAGCCTTACGGATTCTTTAGTGCTTTTCGGTATCAATTTGAAGACGTTTCTCGTGTTTTAAGAAATTGCTGTAAGTTTGAAACGAACGCGGGAAGCGAATCACTGCTGAGATTCAAGAGCGAGCGGAGGACGTTGCTTCTCAGTTAGACTCCGAACCATCGGGAGTTTCGAAAAATAACACTCCATCGGCGATTTAGAGAACCAGGGTTTGTTCCCACGCCTTATTTTGCGTGAAGTGAAGAAGGAATTAAGAGCTAAACCCGCGATGTCCGATAGTTGTCAAAGGTGGTATGGTTGATGCAATACTGCGCTCTGAAACAATAAGCATCGAAGCATTTAGAATAATGCTGCAGTAATTTGAAACGATCGCTAAAGGAGGCAGATGTTTGAAGTACCTAGAACACATAGTACTTCCGTTGGAAATTGGATGCTGTAAGCACTAGCGTGCAGAATACCTGAAACTGCCAGCAGGTTAAGCAAAAATTGTAATACCTAAAATTGAACTTTCTGATGTGATTGCTTGACGTAGTGAGAATCATCCCTGGACAAGGGTAGTTAGAGAAATTAAAAGAAGCGAGTCCAGCAGTCCTGTCTGGGCGGTTGACAGCCAGGAGACGTGGAGGAAACGAAGGAAAAGGGAATTTGCTTAGAGCTTTGTACGCGGTTACAAGGCAAGGGAGCGATGCTGTGCTGTATGGAGAAAGTGTCCGGATATCGGGGACGGGATCGCGGCAATCGTCACACTAAAAAAATATTGCCGAGCTTCGTTGCTTTACATATCAACCGAAAAACTGATGCTGAGACTCCCGCTTTACACTTCTACACCTCAAGAAGTGAGTTGTCTGGAAAGTTTGTTTGTTCTCAGTTTCCGGTTTATTTCTGCCGTGAGACGCTGGGAGCTTCTCATTCACTCATTCTTTTTGATGTTCCTTCAGTGAATATACTGGCGATTGTGATCCTGTCCCGGGGAAAGTGCGGCCTCTCCACCTGCACCACTCGATACCTGGTGTCCATGGCAACGGCGGATCTACTAACCATCGTCTTTGAGGTCGTATTGTGGCGGGTCAGTTACTATTACTTCCCCGGGACTTTCCTGGACATCACCCCCGTGTGCAGTGTGATCTCTGTCTTGAGAGAGGCGGCTACAGAGTGTTCTGTCTGGTTCACCGTCAGCTTTACGTTTGACCGGTTTGTCGCCATCCGTTGTCAGAAGCGGAAAACAAAGTATTGCACCGGGAAAACTGCGGCTGTGGTTCTGACAACAACTGGCGTTCTGTTCTGCTTTAAAAATGTGCCCACATTCTTTATGTATCAACCTGTGAAAGTGGTTGACAATATACCCTGGGACTGTATCACAAAATCGGCCTACTATACGGATCCCGGGTGGATGGCATATAACTGGGTTTTTGCCCTTCTGACGCCTTTACTCCCGTTCGTGTTAATACTACTGTTCAACGCTCTGACTGTCAGATATATTTTAGTGAGGAGTCGCGTCCGTAAGGGGCTGAGGGGTCAGAGTAAGACGGAGAACGGCAGTGACCCGGAGATGGAGAGCAGGAGGAGGTCTGTGATCTTACTTCTCACCATCTCCGGGAGCTTCATCATCCTGTGGTCGGTGAATGTTGCCGAGTTCCTTTATTACCTCATTGCCGGACCGCATCAAACTAAATACAGCGGTTTGGAATACATACTTGATCACGTTGGGGAGATGCTGATGATATTAAATTGCTGCACGAACACGTTTATTTATGGGGTGACTCAGTCCAAGTTCAGAGAGCAGTTCATCAGCGCAGCGAAATATCCGCTCACGTCAATTCTTCAACAAATTAATAAACAAAATTATCTGAGTGCTTCCCAGTTGCCTTCGTAATATTTTTGAACTTGACATTACAGAACTGTCCGGTCCGATAACTTGGCAGCGAGGAGAATAAAACTGGTTTACAACCCAAGATAGACTCGACCTGGGAACAGTCTTCGGCACACGCAGCCCCCGACATCCACCTCCTACCAATGACTAATTCTGGCCCACCCTTCTTTTCACCGTATTCCGGATATCGGCACACGCAGCCCCCGACATCCACCTCCTACCAATGACTAATTCTGGCCTACCCTTCTGTTCACCTATTCCGGATATCGGCACCGCCGCACACCTTTGGATAAATAATTCCGCACTGCAGTGCAAATGAAAGCCGTTCCTCCTGTGTCACGCAGAGGAAGCGGAACAGCTTGCCGAAATACCCCCGTCACTGGAAAACGGGCCGAATTTACACTGAGCACCCCGGAGGTCAGATCGGGTGTGGCCCATGCTCGGACTGAGCAGGCGGCCCCGCAACGAGATTTAGCTGATTGTGTTCAACATGGTACGTGCCTGAATACGCTATGAGCTG
This sequence comes from Hemitrygon akajei, assembly GCF_048418815.1. NCBI lineage: Eukaryota > Metazoa > Chordata > Chondrichthyes > Myliobatiformes > Dasyatidae > Hemitrygon > Hemitrygon akajei. The sequence goes on from NW_027331999.1 coordinate 573,707, forward strand.
AGAGCCTAACTTCAGTTACCGAGTTCATCTGTGTCAGTGCTCTGGTATAAAATATATGATGCTTACTTCCACGCGCAAAGTCTTAATAAGATCCAATTATCATCTGCAAAATGTCTATTTCTAAAGGTTCAAGCGTGCATGACATTGTGAGGAAGGCGCCAATCTTCCTCAGTTCCCAAGGTGGTAGTTAGGAGAAAGCAAAAATAAAAAAAGTGAACGCGACATAGTAAAAGCCGACGATAGGCACTTCAGTAAGGATTCGGGCGAAGGCCCGGTGCTTGATTCAGACATGAGATAAGCAATGAAATTATTGGATATAGGAGTAGAATTTTGAAATTTGTTCCATCAATCTCTCCGCCTTTCTTTCTTGTGTGCTCTGTGCGAAACATCTCAATCTATCCTCAACCCCAAACACCTTTCTTCTTCCAAAAACTTCAACAATCAATAACTGTTGATTAAGTACGCCCAATGACTTGTCTTCTAAACCCTCTGTGGTATCAAATTCGCGTCCTCTTCAAATCAGTACCAACATTGCATTTGACCTCGTTCATCTGACTTAACCTGTACATTAGCCTTCAGGGATTTCAGAACAAGGACTCAGAAGTTCATGAACAGTTTTTAATTTGGGTATATTCTTCCCCGTTAGAAACGTCTCCACACATTCATATTTCATTTCAAAATGCATAACCTATACCTTCATAAACTGTATTGTATCTGTCAGATCTTTGCGCACTCTGTCAAACTGACCCCCAGCCGGCAACTCTTCTGGTCTCTGGAAGTAGATGTGCTCACTTGAATCCCATCCGCCAGCGAACTCTCCACTGCTGATAGACTCATCTATCACCAGTTCCCCGTCTTATCTTTGTCTCCCTAATATAATGACGCAACATTAGCTATCTCCCGGCCATTCAATATATTACTTTTGATCAAGAGCGTACAAAGATCCCTGCCAAGGGCACAACAATCTCTGTTCTTGTTTCCCATAAAGGTTAAAGACGACCAGGACCTGAGTACATTAATGAAGAACTCCAACACTATATCTTCCGATGTGAATATGCCCCAGTCCCATCCAGTCAACTTACAAACTATGTCAGTCTCACGAGTAAATGTAGATGTGGGGTATTCAGTTAACACTTCGATCGTTTCCTGTGGTTATGCGCATAGATCACCTTTGCACGAGTTTGTAAGTCTGTCGGGATCAAAGGATGTTATGAAGGGGAGGATGTATTGACACGGGATAGGGGTTGTGGGACAGGTGGCAGGAAAGGAAAATCATGGGGGAGAGTAGGGGTGGCCTGGGCGCCGGCACACCCGGCCCTGAGACACCAGTCAAGGACATTTGATTCTATATATTGTGTTTACTGATCATTGCAGAATGTCTCTTTCGTGCTTCATGCTCCCTATCCTATCCCTATCCCCTTTCCCATCCATGAATTCCATCTCTCTAGCCCCATTCCCACTCACGTCTACAACCCAAGACACATATTAGATTCAAGTTCATCATCACTAACATATGTCTTGAATATCGATGTTTTTTTTTGCTTCCGTAGCAGCGGAGTGCAAACATAAAATCGCTATAATACTGTCACAGGCGCCTCAGCTATACGGACATATATACCTCGACACATCCCTTAGACTTTTGCACGGTACCTTTAGATCAATGAATTGGATTTCTCTTTTCTTATTACTAATAGGAATGCTTCATGCCACCTTATGACCTGTTCATGTATTGACATGATCCCTACAATGCACAGGGACTGGCTTGATCCAGGCTGCCTGTACTTTGACATATCTACTCATGTTTCTTTGCCATACCCTTAATGCCCATTGGCAGACGAGCTGCCCTAATTGTCCCAGCATTGTTCATTTCTCAAACTTCATCATTGTACCCTCAATGGATTCTTAAAAACTTCAGTCTTGTTCGGCATCGTTTACTTATGTAACATTTGCGAGTTTTTTTCTTATGGCACCGAATTGAGGGTTCGCATTATTTAATCTTTGAATCGAACGTCTGTTCTATTTTTTCTCTCTAACAATCTGTAAACGAGTAGAGTGGTGGGCACTGGTCACAAACGAGTTCCGCACCGACACATAGGCCTCTTGAACAGTCTCATTCCACCTCAAGCGATCGACTGCAACCATTTGACATTCACCATCTTCAGCGTACTTTCAAAAAGTATCTGCAGACACAATGAAGACATTTGACCCAGTGTAAACCGTTAACACTTCGGCAGTCAAAGAAAGACAAATTCATGAAGTATAACACCCTATTATTTTTAGCATACATTCTCTGAATCCCTTTCATCTAGTTCCTGTTCACCATTTGGTGTCCTCCTCTGTGATCGCAGCGTTGTGATCACCCCTTTCGGATTTATACGTTTTTTTCACAAAAGACGTCGCTGATTGTTTTCTCGTTTCTGATACTGAGTACTTCGTATGAACTACCGTTATTTCCTCCCGTTTGTTACCTGAGTTATGAAACATACAGTAGGTTGTTTCAGGGCTACTATATCATGTGTAGTTCTGATGGTCACAGTACGCCACAGATGTGATTGCACTCCATGTATGTGTAGAAGTGGGACATGGGTGAATATTAGGTGGGACGGAATATTTCACCTATAAGGAGCCTTTGAAAAGGCGGGGTTTATTTCTGGGACGTGGGACAATCTTGTTCCGACCAGAATGGAGTCAAAGCGCAGTGAGCTTTGGTTTATTGTGAAGCGCAGGGGCAAGAAAGTTTATTCACCCCGTTGCTGACTGCCATTCGGAATTACCGTAGTTCGGGAAGGGGGAGAAGCTGACGAACGCTTAGAAGCAGAGAGGACTACGACTTGCGTTGGCAAATGGGAGATAAAAATGAAAGTTTATATTTCCTGATTATTTCCCCCTGGACGTCCCGTTCTGAGCGGAGACCTGACTGAAGTTTACAAAATCAGGAACGCAAATTACTGCCGGCCGCCAGAATAAATTTCTCGCAATTTTTGGTTTACCAATGATAGAACCACACCATTTAATCTCTTCAGCGCGTCGGATGATTGCATTTCTCACATTAATGGCTAAAAGATCGATTTTGCTGAAATGGAAGATTAATCCTCCCTCCACATTTCATTGGTTCTCTCAGACTATGTTATGTTTAAATCTAGAGAAAAATAAGAAGTGTTATGTACGACCCTTCCATTAAATTTGATCAGGCTTGTAGGCCTTTTATTCAACATTTTCATATGATGTGATTTGACCTCTTTCCAAACCTATTCTTCTGTTAAAATATGTAGGAAGGTTCGGAGCTGGTGACACTAATGGTCCTGTTTTTTTCCCCCGATACTATAAAGAGCCCATGTTCTTTTCTTAGCTTTTTTTTCTGCTATGTTAGTATTGGTTAGTTCAGTTTTTTTCTTTTTGGGGATATATATATGTATATACATATTTGTTTTTTCTTCTTTTCTTAGTCTTTCTGGATATGTTAATCCTATTTTTGTGAACTCTACATCTGTATTTGAACATCTTTGGGAGGTTCATTAACTTTGTACTAACTGAATATATAACTATATATGTTATCTGTTAACAATGTAAGCCCAACAACTGTGTGGCAATACTATGTATATCCACTATTTTGATATTAATAAAAAGTTTGAAAAAGAAATAGAAATTTATCGGTTTCGGAACGACAGATTGTCGAGGACACGGACATTGGATGAGAGGGGATACGTTTGAAAGAAGCACGTTGGGCAAATTAATGAGACCGGATGTGACTGCGGCATTCGGTTGCTTTTCGGATCATGTCGAACAGCGCGGATTGGTTACATTTGGCGTCAAGGTAGATACCGATATCATGGGCCGGACATTTCTTTGCTGCACTGTCCTACATTCTGAAAGAGTCAGAACAGGTGATGTCTGTAGTCCTCATACGGAAGGATAATATTATTGAGTCTTCCACTGCATTAACGGCAAAGGAAGATACACACCAACGCATTTTCACTGTCGGGAGGTTCATGAACGAGCGGACTCGGTTTCATTAAGGACAAGTCATTTAAAGCAGTGAAGGTAGGTTGTATTAATGACTGACTGCACGGATCCCTGCAATACTGTACCGAGGAGAGCTGTGGAGGTTGACGTATCGGAAAGATAGAAGCATACACTGCACAAATATAGTGTTTGGGCAGATGGAATGAGGAAAATGATTGGAAACTGGAGCAGAGAAAGAAATGTATCCGGGGTAAATCAGCCACGATTATACTGAACAGCGGGGCAGTCACGCAGGGCCATAGAAACCACACAGTCCGGTGCCCTGAGAAGAGAACGGAGAATTAAAGTGACAAATTCACAGAGCTCACTACGTCAGGCTGTCCGTGTTGCCGTCAGAGAAAACAAAACAGGGAGATAAAACTTCATTTCACCGCAGAAAAGGGCAGAGTAGCAAACAGATCGCGGCGGAGATTCGGAGAGGACCCGATGCTCCCATCCTGTCGATGGTATGAAACATGCAGACACCCCCTTCTAGCCAGGCAGCGATTTTGTCCACTATCAGCACCCCATTTGTCTATCGCCCTCCGCTATCCGGATTCTCCTACCGCCTGCAGACAGATGTCTCCACCTATTCATACTGATCATGTCTCCACCATCGTTCCATCCAGTTGGAGAGGCCTGACTGTAAATGCCCACTGTATTTCCCTTCATAGAAGCCGTTTGATCAGATAAATTCTTCCAGCATTTTCTGGCTCCATGAATCAGCCCCACCGAGGTGATGTAAATCTCCATCCTTCCCTCCCCTCACCAGGGCGCGTTACGTTTCAGATCCCCACCAACCCATAAGCACAGTGTATCTCCCCAACACTGGCCTCTCTCTCCTGCCGTCTGTCTCCCTCTCCACACCCGCCGGGTGTCGCTCTACTGCAGACTCTCTCCGCCATTCTCTTTCTCTGTAACAAAAATATTAAAATATACAATAAAACAGCAGCAAATTCAAGACGGTAAAGCACAAAATGCGAAAATAAACCGGAAATTCTCCAACGCATTACAGGATCTTGCAACAGTTTAATTCATTCTGATTACTTACACAGGTAAACTCAGGCGGCGAGCTTAATTCACCAACATTCTTGCGTTACAATGCAAACGCATGGAAGATACTTTACATTGGTACAAGTACAACCATGATCCATTTTCTGAGTCAGAGCCCCGGAATTACATTACGACCGATCCATTACCAGAGATAGGACCATACATGATACTCGTCCAGGCAAGGACATCTTAATTGATGTAGCCATTCCAATCACCCACAACATACAGAAATCAGAAAGGGAAATAACAGAAATATGCTGACATGAAAGAATAAACTGAAAGCCTATGGTACACGAACAGGGTGAACATTGTCGCTAACATAATACCTAAAAGTGGTTTCATCGCAACAGCATTAAGAAATTAGGCCTACCCGGCAATATTTACACAAATCTCCAGAACGCTGCAATAGTAACCACCATCAGAACAGTCCTAAAGTTCACAGCAATTGAGAGATGAGTGTGCTTGTCCATGTCCATGCCTCAAATATTACCAGCTTTAGGTGAGACGACAAATATTATTAAACGCGCGATCGTACTGGAGTGAACGCAGAGGAGATTCAAAACGCAGTTTGCTCGGGTGAAAATTATCAGAAGTTAGGAAGGGAGATGACATTTATTTTTTGCAGCAGAGTAGTAATTGGGTATCCCATAGAAATTTCACACAATTCTGACCAGACCTCCCGAGTTCTCCACTCGTTAGTATTTCCCTTCAACAGTTTTAGCTATTGCGAAGGACAAGTGAAAGGTTTGCTGTAAGTTCGTGTAGACTATGGAATTCATTTTCCATTTAACTCTTGTGCAATATTGTAAATTAACGATTGAGTTGCATTGTTGTCGATTTGGCGTTGAATATCCTCAGATCCTGGCCCGTTCTGTTATAATCGAAATATATGTGGCAGTGACAGGAGCGGCAATATAGTGAAAATATATTTTAAAAAGTTAAGGTAGGATTAGTTAAGTAATTAGTAGGAGGTGGAGGTCACGGGCTCTCGGTGTCTTAGGTTACTTTTTCCCCCACTGTGTCTGTCAGGCCTAAACTAGGTTCATTCTCACTTTTGCCACATTATCCAATCGGTGTCAGGTCTTTAATATCAAAAAGGAAAACACCGCTAAGCCCCCGAGAAGAACTTAGAGATTCTGTTTATTAATTCGCTGAATAATTGATATCAGCGGATATTTCGCTGCGCTGATGAACTGGTCCCTAAACTTCGACTGTGTTACCCCATAAATAAACGTGTTTGTGCAGCAACTTAATAACACCAGCATGTATCCGGAGTGTTGAAATATGAACTCCGAAGCGTTATAATTATTTTGATTCAACCCAGAAATAGTGTAATAAAGGAATTCGGCAACATTCACCGACCACAGGATGATGAAGCTCCCGGAGATGGTGAGAAGTAAGATCACAGACCTCCTCCTGCTCTCCATCTCCGGGTCACTGCGGTTCTCCAACTTTCGCTGACCCTTCAGCACCTTACGGACGCGACTAGACACTAAGATGTGTCTGACTGTCAGAGCGTTGAACAGTAATATTAACAAGAACGGGAGAAATGGCGTTAGAACTGTAGAAAACCATTCATATCCCACCCATCGGGGATCCGTATAGTAGACAGGCTTTCGAATACAGTCCCAGGGTATGTTGTCAATCACTTTCGCAGGATGATATGTAAAGAAGTCTGGCACATTTTTGAAAAAGAACAGAACGCTAATTGTTGTCAGAACCACAGCCGCAGTTTTCCCGGTGCAATATTTTGCTTTCCACTTCTGACAACAGATGGCGACAAACCGATCAAAGGTGAAAGTGACGGTGAACCAGACAGAACAGTCCATGGCTGCAAATCCCAGGACAGCGATCACACTGCACACGGGGGTGATGTCCAGGAATGTCCCGGGGAAGTAGTAATAACTGATCCGCCACAGTATGACGTCAAAGATTATGGTGAGTAGATCCGCCGTTGCCATGGCCACCAGGTAGCGAGTGGTGCAGGTGGATAGGCCGCACTTTCCCCGGGACAGGACCGGAATGGCCACTAAATTCACTGGGGGAATAGCAAAAAAATGAGTTAATTACCGTCTCGCCACTTCGTGGGTCATAGGACAGATATCAGCTCGGAATTATCAAATGTCAGACTTTGTGCGTAGTTCATTACTGTGCATTTACGATGTGTAAAGCAGGAGTTGAACATGCCTGAATCGGTGCATGTTGTGTTAATGGGTACGGTACTCGCCACTGGCAGAGGAGCACAGTTGGGAAGGAGGCTTGCCAACTGATTGCGGGGGTCGCTTTGAACTAATCAATATAAACCTCCCCCCATTATGTTTCAGGCTGATGCGTACAGCCTGGATACCCCTGCACATTTCTCAGTGATTGTCATTGCCGTGATCCCGTCACCTAGGTTTTGCCACTCTCCTCAGAGAGCGAAGCAACGCTGCTGCGCATCTGCAAAGCAAATTTATTTCCCCAGTTCACATGCCGTAGCTTCCTCCTGTTTCTCACCCGTCCGTAGGGCAACTGCTCTGGCCGGGATTTTCTCACAACTATGTCAAGGTATCCGACCAGAAAGGTCCAATTTTCGTTATTCAAAGATTTTGCCAGACTGGCTGAACGTTTCAGTTATTCTGCATGTTAGTGCCTAAACCATTCAATTTCCAAAGGAGACACTTCACAACAATAGCCTCTTTAGGAGTTACTCCAAACTAGTGCAGCGTTATTCTAAATCTTTCGAAGATCAGAGCGGAGAATCGCATGAACATTACCCCGCCTGACCTCCAACGGACACCGCTGGGTTACCTCTTAATTCCCTCTTCGCTGCCCGGATAATCAGGAGTGGAATCAAACCCTGGTACACTGAGACACACACGCACAGACCCTTATTTGAATTCTTGACGCTCCCGATGATTCGGTATCTAATTCACAAGTGATATCGACCACCGGTCCCTCGATCTCACTGGGTTTTCGCTTCCCTTCAAACTTGCAGCAATATTCTAAAACACGGCGCAATACCTTTAAATTTGAATTTAAAGCACGTTGTGTTACAGATACAGAATAAGTGTGCCGAGCGCGCTGGATTATCGAAATTCACTTTGACAGCGGATTTGCCTTGATACGTCAAAACTGCCTGCCATGAATCCACAAAATAAATCCATCTCCCAGAACATGTAGTCTACATCTGTTTCAACCTCCGGCTGATTTTGACAAGAGACCACGGATTTAACTGCAGGGGAACTTTTAAACGGACACAGATTTTTGTCACAATCTCTGCACCGCACTCACTGGTACACCGGAAGCTGAACGCTGATGGTAAATGAACGAGTTCCAAGAACGCGCACACAGAACAGCAAATGTTGATTTGGCTATGCTTTTACCAGGAACACCAATAGCGGCAATGATCATATACCACGTCTTTCTCACACCGTAAAACGTTTCAAGCATGCTGTGTGAGATTCAGTCAGTCTTCCAGCTGCAAGCGATCTCGCTGAAGAAACTCTGAGCTGATGAATCTCCACGGCCGTTTATTTATACCCGCTCAAGCACACTGAATATTCAATACTACACAAGGCTGACGTGTCTTCCAACAGCCGGTGTAAAAATAAACATGATGTCATTCAATTAAAATTCAATTGTGATGAGGTATGGATAGCTTGACACGAAATTACAAAATCTTAAAGACAAAGAAATGCCAGTTCGAGAAGTCAGTGAATGCTGTTGCAAAACACTCTGAGATCAGATTCTCCTCTGTTTCAGGATTATTATTGTTGATTTCGCCCATTCCTAGACTCCATAGACTTTATCATCATAGACCAATTGGACTGCTTTGTTCCACTCTGGGAATTGGCTCGGTTGTAGATCTTGCACCAGAAATGTATAAAAGAACAGGTTGTTTGTACTTTGTAATAAATAGGTCGTAAAATAGATTGAAACATTGTGGAGTCTTAAAGTAATATCGCAATCAGGCTTAAGAAAATACGGAACGCATGCAAACCGCTAATTAAATGACGCTTCGTCCAGCCACACAGCCCCATCCATTAAAGGAGAATTTCGCCGTGGACAAGCTATTTCTACATCTATCCCCATTCCCAGTCCGAGATGTCAATCAATGGCCTCCTCTTATATTCCGCCAAGGTAACCTCCAATTATGAGGCATGAGCATGGAAATCTCTATCTTCCGGTAGCTTTCCTCACCCTTTTTCCTCTTCATTATTTCCCCAATCTGGACTCTAAACCTTATCCTCATCTGCCTATGACCTCCCCCTGGAGCCCCTCCTCTTACCTCCTTTACTCTGCTTTCCTATCAGATACCTTCTTCTCCAGCCCTTTGTATTTTCCACTTATTTTGTCCCACTGCCCCACCCAGCAGCCGTCACCTGTCTCCTTCTAGAATGTCCTTCTTTCCCTCGTCCAACCTTTTTGTTCTGGCACCCTCCAGATGCCTTACGAGCCCTGTTGAAGGGTCGTGGCCCGAAAAGTCGACTGATCATTTATTTCCAGAGATGCTGCCTACCTGATATTGATACACATGCAGTTCGTCACAGAGACTGAATAAATCTCCATGTCATCCTTTCCCTTTCACTGCCCCGCAATGTCTACGTTGGAAATTGACACACCTGCACCCTTGACACAGACCGTAGGGCGAGAGTTAGCAGGATTCACTTTCTACTAGATGAGTTATACTAGTCTATGTTTCTGTTTCACTCTTTAGAACAAATTCTGTCACGCTGGAAAAAATAATAGGTCACAAATTGCTTGAAGTCCATGGCCAAAACAGGCCGATTTCTGGAAGCCAATAAAGTGGAAGCATCCGGTGACGTGGTGTAATGGCAGGTGAATCACATCTGATGAATATTCGAGTTCTCCTAGTATAATATGCATATTGTCAAAAAGCGGCCGTGCAACAAATGGAAAGTGTCGGACAAGAGAAAATCTGCAGGTGCTGTAAATCTGAGCAAAACACACCAAATGCTGCAGGAACTCTGCAGACCGGCGAACATCTGTGGACAAAAAAAAATGTACAGTCAACATTTCGGCACCTCTGTTGAATAAATAAGATCAGGAGTAGATTGAAAAGGTGGAGGAGAGGAGAGAGAATCACAAGGTGATACGTGAAACCGGTCGCGGGTGGGGAAGGGGGCAGGGGGAAATATGGAGAATACAGGACAAAATAACACAAAATAACCATCACAAATGTGCTTTAAAAGACCAGATTTCACGAGCTAAATGCAGAAAATGCCAAGAGAAACAATCGAAGAGATTACAGGATCATGCGGCAGTGTAACTTTTATAGACACATTCAGATGGTAAACATCTTTTATCAAAATCCTACTTGATAATACAACCTCTTGATCCAGTTTTAGCTTCAGAGTACCACACATTATATTACGACCAATCTGTAATTACAGACAGGATGATCAATAGTAAAATGTCCAGAAATACTGTAATAATACAGGATCAAAAAGCAGGAGCAACTGACGTGAAAGATGTAGCCGTTCCAAACGTACATAACATACGGAAATTAGTAAGCGACAAACACCAGAAACATGCTGCAGGAAGAGGAATTTGAAAGGCTGTGGGCCATGAACAGGGTGTACATTGATCCAATAGCAACATCCACAACTGGTATTATCACACCTTCACCTCACAATAACATTCAACAATTCGACCCACAGAGCAATATTTCCGTAAATCTCCGGAAAGCCGCAAGAGTCACCACCAACAGAGTAATCTGAAAGTTCCCGGCAATTGAGAAATTTCTGTGCTTGGCTTTCCCTGTCCCTCATGTTCCACACGCTTGAGCCGAGGAAAAAAATAAATATAATATTAATATGCGTACCCACGGCGGATAACGGAACGGTCTGCAGATATGAAGGACAAGTGGGAAATAAAATATCACTTTGGCTTTGGTCAGCATTCATTCTCAAGTTAAAGGACATCTAAAGCCAAAGTATGGCTGTAGGGAACAACCCTTCACTTCAGAAATGGGAAAATGTCCACGGAATAGATCATAAGACCATAAGATATGAACAGGATTGGGCAACTTGGCCCATCAATGGCGCTCCGTCATTTCATAATTACTGATCCATCTCTTGCCTACCCTCCCACCCACCCCCACTCCCGTATTCCTTCACGCCCTGAACAATGGATAATCTGTCACACTTGATCTTAAATATACATGAAGACGGCCTCCACAGCTGCCTGTGGCAATGAATTCCACAGATTCACCACTCTCTGGCTGAATAAATTCCTCCTCATCTCCGTTCTAAAAGGACATCCCTCTATTCTGAGGTTGTTTTCTCTGCTCTTATACTCTCCCACCAAAGAAAACATCCTCTTCACATCCATCAACGTCTTTTTACATTCGACAGGTTTCATAGAGTTCACCCCTCATCCTTCTTAATCGCCGTCAATACAGGCCCAGAGCCATGGACCACTCTTCATAAGACAAACCGATAAGTACTGGAATCATTTTCGTAACTGTCCTTTGAATCCTCTCCAGTTTCAGAGCGTCCTTTCTAAAATAAGTGCCCTAAAAGTGCTCACAGCAGTCAAAGTGAGCTCTCACACTTGCTTTATAAAATCTCAACATCACACACTTGCTTTTAATTTTTAGTCCACTTGAGCAATGTGAGCATCGCACTTTAACTTTAAATTTATACTTTATTGTCACAAAACAATTGAAACTAGAGCGCACAATCATCACAGTGATATTTGTTTCTGCGCTTCGGGCTCCCTGAAGTACAAATCGAAATAAATATAATAACAAATTTAAATTATAAATCATAATTAGAAAATAGAAAAGGGAAAGTAAGGTAGTGCAAGTCGGGTCCGGATATTTGGAAGGTACGGCCCAGATCCGGGTGAGGATCTGTTTGGCAATCTTATCACGGTTGGAAAGAAGCTGTTCCCAAATCTGGCTGTACGAATCTTCAAGCTCCTGAACATTCTCCCTGAGGGAAGTGGGACAAAAAGTGTGTTGGCTGGGTGGGTCGTGTCCTTGATTATCCTAGCAGCACTGTTCCGACAGCGTGTGATGTAAAGTGAGTCTCAGGATGGAAGATTGGTTTGCGTGATGTGCTGGGCTATGTTCGCTATCTTCTGCAGCTTCTTCCGGACTTGGACAGGACAACTTCTATACCAGGTTGTGATGCACCCTAGAAGAATGCTTTCTAAGGTGCACCTATAATAATTAGTGAGGGTTTTAGGGGACAGGCCAAATTACTTCAACTTTCTCAGGAAGTAAAGACGCTGGTGGGCCTTCTTGGCAGGGGACTCTGCTTGGCTAGACCAAGTCATGTCTTTTGTGATATTCACCCCGAGTAACTTAAAGCTTTTGAGCTGTTCCACTTGCGCACCACCGATGTAGATATGGTTGTACAGTTGCCTTCCTCAGCACAGGCTCCACCTGCAAAACAATCTCTGGGGAATCCTGCACAAGACCTCCAAATCACTTTGCATCTGTGTTTTCTTTTCTGTATTTTCTCTCCGTTTAGAAAATAGTTAACTCTTTAATTTCTTCTACCGAAGTGCATGACCATACGGCACCCGACACTGTAATGAGCAGAGCATTAGAAAAGCGGCACAGGGGTTTGCCAGGACATGGCTGGAACTGGCGCTGGGCGTGACAGTCGGCGAACAGATAGGTCTGCGCTGCTGAATGGGCGGCTTGTCACCGGGACACCCGAAATGATACACCCTGCCTTCAATGTAGGCCACGAACACTGCAGAATACAACTGCAGCAGTTGTTTCTCAGACAAGTAGTCCACTGACAACTGAGAACACACGAGTCGTTCAGAAAAGGCAGACACGATTGAAGTGGGCATTTTAAATGTGTTTGGTTGTTTGCCTTTTCCGTCGTTTCATTTCAAGTATACACATTTATAATCTCCATTCATTACTGAGTAACGATACTTGAGACTGACATGACAGTACACAGGGCAAACTTCATCAACAGTGTACAGCGCAATCTCCCTTTATACAAGTAAATGCACAAGGAATAGCAGATCCGCGAATAGTGAAAATTAAAAAAAAACACTATCATATAATCCCTATAGACATGTTAAACCAGAAACAACATGAAATTGCACAAGAGCTGGAAAGAAACCAACGTAAAGAACAGAACAATGCTATACAAAAATCATTGAAGATGTCAACCCAACCCGTGAAGAGCTGATACAAATAGGCTCACTTCAACAACGGTTGCACAACGTTCCGTTAATTGCAACATCACCGATGTGGAGACTCCACAGAATGCTAATGACCAAGCTGAGAGTACAGACAAAATTATCCTATCTGTTACCGGCAGCCAATAACGTACTGCACAGTGCTGACAGCCGTAACCTCTGACAGAGGAGGTTGAGGATTAATAGGCATAAAAATTCACATATCAGTGATCTAAAACTTCTAATAATATAATTTCAACAACGAAATCGGATTCAGCACTCCGCGGGACGATGCGCATTTCTGATAAAAAGTACACGCCACTAAATTTAAATGGAAGCACAACCCAAGAAAATGACAAATAATTCAACCTGAGTAAAATCAAACCAATGGAAAAGCAAGAACCCCATGGAAGACATCCCACGATGTGAGCAGTCTAGAGTCGGTATGGCAGCGCCGAACGCTTTGCTCAGAGTTGTAGACCCGTCCATGAAACAGAGAGGCTCCTTGTTGCAATCCCGGCCCAGGAGGTTAACTCAAAAACATTATCAAATATAAGTAAAAAAGACCAATACATGCAAGACGGTAAATGCAGAAGATGCCAAAAGAAACCAAAAACAACTCGACACATTACAGATCTTGCAGCAGTTTAACTCAATCTGATTAATTACACAAGCATAATCAACGAACGAACATCAAATTATTGGGACGGACAACAACATTTTGGTTTAAAATATAAACCCATGAAAGACTCACAGCCTTGCTATAAATACAAGCGTGATCACGGTTTACTGTCAGAGTCCGACAAATTATATTAGAAATGATCCGGTATTAAAGATAGGCCGAGCTATACTTTTAGTTGGGATATTACATTACAGTATAAACAAGCAAAAACAAACTACTTAAGGAATATAGCCATTGCAAACACATAAAACATACAGAAATCACTAAGTGAAAAAATACCGGACATGGGAAATTGAAAGATAATATTAAAGAATATGGAACGGGAAGAGGGCATACATTTTCCTAATAATAATAATATCTGCAGCAATCACTACACAATAGATTTAAACAACTATGCCAACACCGCAATAATTATGTAAATCTTCAGAAAGCCAAGAGTAAACACCACTAGAATAATCCGACAGTTTCTAACAGTTGAGATGTGAGTGTGCCTGCCGATGCCCGCACCTCAGGTTTTGAACTGAGAGATAACAAAAAATACCCAATAAATGTTAATGACATCGAACAAAAAGTTCCTGAAAGTTAGTCCGTAGATTCTCGAAACAATTCAGAGATGGGGCGAGGGACGTTGACTGAATATATCTTCTGTACTTCACAGCATGATGGTTGAAAGTGGTATTACTGTTCCTTAAGAGTTGGGAGGATCCTGAGGTTCCTGTACCTTCTTCCTGATGGTTGATAGGGGTAATCACTGTCCCTGACCTGTTGGCGAGGGTCCTGAGACTCCTGTACCATCTTCGTGATGGGGGTGCAGCTAGCAGAGTGAATTGCATTGATGGTGTGGTTACTTAATGATGGACGCTGCTTTCCTGCGACAGCGCTCTGTGCAGATTTGTTAAATGGTGGGGAAGGCTTTACCTGCAATGCACTGCACCATATCCACTATTGGTGTAGGATGTTATGTTCAAAAGCATCAGTGTGATACTTCGAGTCACACATCTATGGAAGTTTGACAAAGTTTCAAGTATTCTTCGATAACTTTTGAGGAAATGGAGGCACTGCTGTTCTTAGCCCCTAAACTGCATTTACGTGCTGGACTCAGAACAGATCCTCCTAAATGAAAATAGGACATTAAATCTGATGGCCCTCACCACCTCTGATCCTCCGAAGAATACGAACTCATGGATCTCCGGTTCCCTGTTCCTGAAGTCACTAATCAGCCCCACCTTCTTGCTGACAATGTGTGAGGAGTTGTGGCACTCCTCGGACAGATTTTCAATCTTTCTCCTATACACTGATTTATCAAGGCCTGTGATTCGCTAAACGGCAGTGGTGCATACAGTAGAATTAAACATAGCATTGAAGCTGTGCTTCGCCGCAGGAATCAATATAACGTAGGTAGAGCAGGGCGAAGCACACAACCCTGCGGCACACCTGTGTCGATGCAGTTTGTGGAAGAGATGTTTTAGCGAATCTGAGCTGACTGGGGACAGCAGAATAGGAACGCGAAGATCCAATTGCACAAGGAGGTATTAAGGATAAGGTCCTGAATCTTATTGACTAGATCTGTGGGATGACAGCATTGGATGCCGAGCTGTAGTCGATGAAGAACATCCTGATGTATGCGTCTTCCCTGTCCCGATGTTCCAGGGTTGAGTGAGGAGCCAATGAAATTGCGTCTGCTGTGGACCAGTTGCGACCGCAGGTAAACTGGAGAAGTCGCTTCTCCTGCAGAAGTTGATATACTTCATCACCGATCTCTCAAAACGTTTTATCCCTGTGGATGTAAGAGCTGCTGGACGATAGTCCCTGAGGCCGATGACTACTTTCTCTTTAAGCGCCGGTACAATTAAAGTCTGCTTGAACCACGTAGTTGCTTCAGATTCCCTAAGCGAGGCGTTAAAGATATCGGTGAAAACCCCAGACCGTTGATCAGCTCAGGTCATTAGTACTCAGTCTGGGCCCGATGCTCACCGTCCGTTCACCCTTCTGAACGATGCTGTCATGTCGGCCATGAGACAGGAATCACAGGGTCATCGGGGGCTTTGGGAGTTCTGGAAGGTTCCTCCATGTCTTGACGGTCAAAGAGAGCTTAGAGGCCATTGGAATCACCTGGAGGCAATGCCTTGTTTACACCTGAGTCGCTTGTCTTCACAGTGTAGGAAGTGACAGCATGCAACCCCTGCCACAGCTGCCGAGCATTGGTCAGTGATTCAGGTTCGGCCCTCAGCAGATGGCGGAACTCATGGGTCAGCCAGCGATTCCGACTGGAGAAGACTCTGACTGACTTAATGGGGAAACGCTCGTCTCGGACTGTTTTTATAAAGTCCGTGACAACCACGGCGATGATCATTCAGACCTTCTAATGAGTCCCCAGCAGGGCCAGGTTCGCCGTCTGGACACAATCCTATATCCGCCCTCCACCTCCCACGACCACCTTTTGTTGACTAATCTCTGAAGCTCTGCTGTTTGGCTTCTTCCTGAGCACAGGGAGGAGATGTACAGCCAAGTGATCCGATGTCCCGAAATGTGGTTTAGGAAAATTCGGCATCCCTAATGGTAGTGTAGCAATGGCCGAGTGCGTTGTGACGCTCGGAGCTGCAAGTTACATTGCGAAGATAATTGGGCAGAGATTTCTTCAAACAAGCCTGATTGAAGTTTGCGTCAATGATTTTAAAGACTGATTGAAGTCACCAAAATTATTTGGAAGAAGTCGGGCTGGACGGTTTCTTGTTTGCTGATGACATCATTCAATATCTCCAGTGCCTGCTCAAAGTCGGCATTTAGCGGTTTGTAACGAGGAATCTCCTGTATTTAGTCATTAGAGGATTGGGAAAACAAGAGTGCGACAAGAGAGCGGCGTCCTAGTAACTCAGAGAGTTTATTCTGAAACACAAATTTCCAGCTTTTGCCGGAGTGAGGGAGGGCAAAGTGCCACGGGATGGGGAGGTGCTTCGAAAGAGTTCGAATACGCAGTCATGTCTGTGATATGACAGGATGTTTGCTTCTCTACCACTACTGGCGAGAGCAAAGTTAGGATAATCTTGTGCAGGTTTGGTGAGGGCCAAGGTCCCACCCGTTTCTACCAGTTTATGGGGTTACATCAACTGAGGTTGCAGGCCGGTAGTGCAGCAACTGGGCCTCCAACTCCACAGTGCAGCGGACGACCTGGCGAAGGGACAGCCTTGAGTGTGGAGCCAGGAGGAACACAAAGTGAAAGGAATGGAATGGACTCGTGGTGCAGAAGCCGTGTGGGAGTCCGCCTGGCTCTCACAGTTCCCAAGGGTGTTTCGACAATGGCCGCTCTGTCGATGGCGTGAGAGAAATTTCGACTCGGCGTCAAAGCTGCATGGGACACACAGTGGATGGGACACGCAGTGGATGGGACACGCAGTGGATGGCACACGCAGTGGATGGGACACGCAGTGGATGGGACACGCAGTGGATGGCACACAGTGGATGGGACACGCAGTGGATGGGACACGCAGTGGATGGGTCACGCAGTGGATGGGGCACACAGTGGATGGCACACACAGTGGATGGGACACGCAGTGGATGGGAGACACAGTGGATGGGACACGCAGTGGATGGGACACGCAGTGGATGGGACACACAGTGGATGGGTCACGCAGTGGATGGGGCACGCAGTGGATGGGACACACAGTGGATGGGACACGCAGTGGATGGGACACACAGTGGATGGGACACACAGTGGATGGGACACGCAGTGGATGGGACACACAGTGGATGGGACACTCAGTGGATGGGACACGCAGTGGATGGGACACACAGTGGATGGGACACACAGTGGATGGGACACACAGTGGATGGGACACGCAGTGGATGGGACACACAGTCGATGGGACACGCAGTGGATGGGGCACACAGTGGATGGGACACGCAGTGGATGGGACACGCGGTGGATGGCACACGCAGTGGATGGGACACGCAGTGGATGGCACACGCAGTGGATGGGGCACACAGTGGATGGGACACGCAGTGGATGGGACACGCAGTGGATGGGGCACACAGTGGATGGCACACGCAGTGGATGGGACACGCAGTGGATGGCACACGCAGTGGATGGGACACGCAGTGGATGGGACACGCGGTGGATGGGACACGCGGTGGATGGGACACGCAGTGGATGGGACACGCAGTGGATGGGGCACACAGTGGATGGGACACGCAGTGGATGGGGCACACAGTGGATGGGACACACAGTGGATGGGACACGCAGTGGATGGGACACACAGTGGATGGGACACGCAGTGGATGGGACACACAGTGGATGGGACACGCAGTGGATGGGGCACACAGTGGATGGGACACGCAGTGGATGGGACACGCAGTGGATGGGGCACACAGTGGATGGGACACGCAGTGGATGGGACACACAGTGGATGGGACACACAGTGGATGGGACACGCAGTGGATGGGACACACAGTGGATGGGACACACAGTGGATGGGTCACGCAGTGGATGGGGCACACAGTGGATGGGACACGCAGTGGATGGGACACACAGTGGATGGGACACGCAGTGGATGGGACACGCAGTGGATGGGACACGCAGTGGATGGGACACGCAGTGGATGGGAGACGCAGTGGATGGGACACGCAGTGGATGGGGCACACAGTCCCATCCAGAAAGTAATCTGCTGAGCCGGAAACCAGCAGAGCCTCCTTCGCGTGTAGAGCCGACAGATTGTGGAGGAGGACAGAGGGAGTGAGACGGACTATGGTAATGGAACGAGGGGCTGGGGAGAGCCGACTCAGTTGCTGTTTGATGCGTTGGTGGTCGGCTCCACCGTATTAAAGAATTTTCCCTTAACTGCGTGGATTCTGAAGCCATCGGTTCATGATTCCATAAGATCTTTGTCAATACGGAGAGCCAGACTGACGAGGTGTTAGAGGTCGGGGGGTCAACTCCCAGGTAAACAGCTCATCTTTCAATTGCTCCAAAGGCCGTGATGGAAATGTACAAGCGTCTCATCCGTCAATCTAGCCGAACCCCGGAGCGGTAGTCCTGGATTCCACGGCACAATCCTTGTCGCAGGTGAAGTATCAGATCCGATGCCTCCTTTACGCATCTCGCAAGGTCGGAGGCTCGGCGCTTGTCAGCGGTGAAATCCTCATATGTGTTGCAAATGCTGTTTTTATCAGCGGTTGCCCAGGTCAAATCTCGTCCAGTCAACAGATAGATTAAGAAGACGATCTTGTCACGGTGTGTAGAATACAGAGAGCGCTGGCGCTCGAAGTGTAAGACGCTCTGGGACAGGAAGTTGCAATACCGGGTTAGAGATTAATCGAATCCGTTTGGACGGCACGGAGGTGATCCACCGAGGCAGAGAGTTGGATAAGACGGCGGAAAGTAGTTATTGACTTTCTGCAGCTTCTGGATCGTGTGTTCCTGTCGGCGGACGATCTCCTTCCTGCAAACATACTCTTGGGTCAATCGACGTTTCACTCATCGAGTCAGGAAAGGTTGAGGAGTTTTGACCTAAAAGCAGAACAGCGGAGACGATTCAGCGGGGATCGATAAGATTAATCAGAATCCGCAACATAACGAGCTACGAAGGGCCACAAAGCAACAGCGAGGGCTTTCATACCCGCACGCCAGTTTAGGGTTGCACAGCTTCCATTGTAAAATCCCACTGAAACATCCATTCAGCCCTTTCCGTCTCGGACTGACCCTTCCCTCCCTGTCACACTGATCTCCCTCTCCTCCCTATCTCGTCATCTCCTACTCTAACCAGTGATTGCGAGGACCCTCACTTCATTACCCGACCACCCTCTTCTACATGACGCTCTCCCTTCCCTCTTCCGACCTGACCCTCACTATCTCTGCGACCCTCCACAGAAATCGACTTCCCTACCCTCTTTGGCGCTTCTTGTCCTTCCCGATCGGGACCGTGCCTGCCTGCCTGCCGGCGAGAGGTGCAGTTGCCCCGGGGAGGACGCGGACGGGATACAACCAGTCCTCTTTCCAGTCTGCAGGCGGATTTAGAGTCGCAGCCGGAGCTCAGTGCAGACGAGAGCCGGGCCGGACTGGAAGTGGGTAGGGAGAATCTGGCCCGTGTCTCCACCGCCTGTACCTTGAGTACCCGGGATTCCCCTCCACCCACCAGGTCCCTTCTACTTCCTATTCCGCAATACGGTGATTCACCGGTGCCTATCCTCATCCGGACGTAAAACGCCCCCGAGCTCCTGCCTCTTTGCCAGGGGGTAAAGGTGCTGAAGACACTGGAGCTGGCCAGGCGTTTCGGGTCGATTGGACCTAAGGCCGTGGAGGCCGTGCAAAGGTGAGGGAAGGTTGGAGATTTACCTCACTCCGTGATCCACGGGGGAGAGCCTGTCCGGTGGGTGGGTGATCAGAAGTCCAGGCACTCGTGTGTCTGGCGGTGCTCCTGTGCTCGGGGATTCAGTAGCCTGGAGGTCAAAGGAAGGCCAGAGTGAAAGCATGAAAATGCGGGGCTGGGCCGTTAGGGGGAGCTACTGGAAGGCGGGATGTGGCGGGGGAGCTCGATTCGTCATTTCAATTATTTATGGAACAACACAAACCAAAGTCTTGTGAAAAACTCAGTAAAAATCATATTTTAGTGCGCTCTACTGTGTACTGGCACCCATCTTTCTTCAAAGGGGACATTGACTAATCCCAGAAACCCGTGTCAGTCACAAAATAATACCATGATCCCGCTATGTCTGCACATCCTCGCGCCAACGCAAACTAACCCTACTGCCACGTTGCCCCAGCTTATTCCCCAGATCCCTATGCCAGTCCTTGAAATAATCTCGCTGCCCGGCTTTCTTCCCACAGCTCTGCATCAGTCACCAAATTAATCCCACTGCCCTGCGATCTCCCCAAAACCCCGTGTCAGTCCCCAAACGAATCACCTTACCGCGATCTCTCCCCTCGGACCTAGATCAGTCCCCGAACTAAGCTCCTTGTCCTGCTCTCTTCCGACAGGCCCGTATCCGTTCCCAAAGTAATTAATTGGCTAAGTATAATTATGATGCTATTAGGCCGGAATCTCAGAGCTAAAACAGGGAACGGATGCCCCCTGGAAAATGCACGACGGAAATGAGAAGCTATTTTAGGCAGTACTTGTATAGGGTTCTGGACAGGGATAGAGATGAAACACACGGCTGGAATTGGTGGAGGTGGGACAGGTCCTTAATGAGGACTTTACTTCAATTTTCACCAGTGAGAGATCCTCGTGTTTGCGTGGAACCGTTAAACGGGCTTATGTGCGACAACAAGACGAGGTTAAAAAAAAGGATATACAGGAACAGCAACAGGGATAGATAAGTCCTCTTCTGAGGTTGCGAGAAACCCCAGGTTACTGTGGGAAGCGGAGGAAGAGATTGCTGCGCCCTTGGCGATTACCTTTGCGTTATCACTGCCGCACATGTAGTATCAGGGGATTGGAAATGGAAATATTATCCCTTTGCTCAGGAAAGGGAGTAAGGATACCCTTGTATATTATAGCCCAGTGAATCCTACTTCAGTGATGGGCAAATTATTGGAGAACATTCATTGAAACCGAATTTACGAGGTTTGGGAGACCCTGATTTGGGAGAGTCAGAATGGTTTTGCGAGAGGCAGGTCATGCCTCACGTGCCTGGTTCAGTTTTGTGAGGATGTGACAAAGCACATTGGTAAAGGCAGAGAAGTTGATCTGGTATAAATAGATTTTAATAAGGCAATTAAATCCTGTTGCTGTTGCCTTGACGTCGCACGTGATGAAGACCATGGAGCGGCTGATAATACAGAATCTGAGGCCACAAACCAGGCACGCCCAGGATCCTTTTCAGTTTGCGTATAAGGAGAAGGTGGGAGTGGAGGATGCTATCACGTATTTGCTGCACAAATCACTCTCTCACCTAGAGGGGGTCAGGTGTGTGCTGTCAGGATTACATTCCTTGACTTCTCTAGTGCCTTTAACACCATCCAGCCCAAGATCATAAGGCACAAACTAACGGAGATAGGAGTAGACTCTCACATGGTGGATTGGATAGTGGACTACTTGACAGATAGACCTCAGTATGTGCGGTTGGGAGACTGTAGGTCTGACACGGTGGTCAGCAGCACGGGGGCGCCGCAGGGAACCGTACTCTCTACGGTCCTGTTCACCCTGTACACATCAGACTTCCAATATAACTCGGAGTCCTGCCATGTGCAGAAGTTCGCTGATGACACGGCCATAGTGGGGTGTGTCAGGAATGGACAGGAGGAGGAGTATAGGAAACTGATACAGGACTTTGTGATATGGTGCAACTCAAACTACCTGCGTCTCAATATCACCAAGACCAAGGAGATGGTGGTGGACTTTAGGAGATCTAGGCCTCATATGGAGCCAGTGATCATTAATGGAGAATGTGTGGAGCAGGTTAAGACCTACAAGTATCTGGGAGTACAGTTAGACGAGAAGCTAGACTGGACTGCCAACACAGATGCCTTGTGCAGGAAGGCACAGAGTCGACTGTACTTCATAAGAAGGTTGGCGTCATTCAATATCTGCAGTGAGATGCTGAAGATGTTCTATAGGTCAGTTGTGGAGAGCGCCCTCTTCTTTGTGGTGGCGTGTTGGGGAGGAAGCATTAAGAAGAGGGACGCCTGACGTCTTAATAAGCTGGTAAGGAAGGCGGGCTCTGTCGTGGGCAAAGTACTGGAGAGTTTAACATCGGTAGCTGAGCGAAGGGCGCTGAGTAGGCTACGGTCAATTATGGAAAACCCTGAACATCCTCTACATAGCACCATCCAGAGACAGAGAAGCAGTTTCAGCGACAGGTTACTATCGATACAATGCTCCTCAGACAGGATGAAGAGGTCAATACTCCCCAATGCCGTTAGGCTTTACAATTCTACCGCCAGGACTTAAGAACTTTATAATAGCTATTATTAATGCTTTTTGAGATAGTGATTTAGATGCATATCATATTTTTTTACTGAGTTAAGTATTGTATGTAATTAGTTTTGCTACAACAAGTGTATGGGACATTGGAAAAAAAGTTGAATTTCCCCATGGGGATGAATAAAGTATCTATCTATCTATCTATCTATCTATCTATCTATCTATCTATCTATCTATCTATCTATCTATCTATCTATCTATCTATTTGAAACGGTTAACCATGGTAGGACCGTTCATAGCGTCAGAAGGCTTGGTATCCAGGGAGAGTTGGCTGGTGGATTCAGGACTAATGCCCACAGAAGGCAGACTGTAGTTGTGGATGGAGCGTTTTCTCCCTGGATGTTGGTGACCAGTGGAGTCCTGCAGTGATCAGTTTGAGACTCCCGGCTTATGTGTTTCTATGAATGATTTTTAAGAGGAGGTGGAGGGGTGGATTATTGTATTTGCGGTGATGTGGAGGTTGGTGGAATTATGGATAATATAGAATGTTGTCGCAGATTACAAGAGGACAGTGACAGGACGCAGAGCAGCGCTGAGAAGTTACAGATGGATTTCAACCCGGAAGCTACGAAGTGATTCCCTTTGGGAGAGTGGATTTGAAGGCAGAGGCATTACTTGCTTTAGTCAACCGGGGGCCGCACATTAGTGCGAGTTCCACAATGGAAACAGAGTTTTGAGACTCTCTCCAATAAGCCGAGGCCCGCTCATCGGAACGAGTACCACAATCGGCACGGAGCGGTGCACTGCAGGAGCAGAAGGAAGTGTGATTGACAGGTGAGCTCGAACACATCCGTTGTTCTGCACATACACATAGTGACGATTGTGTTATGAAAACAGTTGAGTGAACTCGGCCTTTTCTCCTTGGAGCGACGGAGAATGAGAGGTGACCTGATAGACGTGTATAACCCGATAAGAGGCATTGATCTTGTGGACAGGCAGAGGCTTTTTCCCAGGGCGGAAATGGTTGTCACAAGTGGACACAGGATTGAGGTGTGGGGATTAGGTACAGATGAGATGTCAGGGGTAATTTTTTTTTACGCAAAGAGTGGTGAGTGCGTGGAATGGGCTGCCAGCAACGATGGTGGAGGCGGATAAGATAGGGTCTTTTAAGACACTTTTGGATAGGTACATGGAGCTCATGTTACGTATTCAGGCAACAATAAATATAGATGAGATAGGCAAGGGTTTAACAACAAATAACACGTTTATTAAACACTGAACCAAACCCCCTCAAAAGTAAACAAACCCAAACGTAACCGGAAAACAGCTGCTGTGCGACACATTCACAGTTCTTAATAGCTTTGCAGTCCCAAACAGTCTTTAAAGCGGTATTGGGAAAAAACAGTTCTTTAGAACGATATGCCGAAAGTTCAAAAGCTCACAGTACTTTTAAAAGGAGAGACTTTTTTAAAGCGATGTAAATTCTCTTCCACGTCGATGTCCTTCGATTCCCCGGCGTCGAACTTTCCCACGAAGAATTTAATTAAATATAACGGCTTAAAAGGTACTGACCTTCCTTCCACACTATTCTCAATCTCCCGCTATTTCCAGCGGAGACTAACACGAGAATAGTAAACGAAATCCTTCCGAATGAGGATCAAACAAGGTCGAACTTTTCCACCTTCGAAAATCGATTCTCCTCGATCTTTACCTTCCAAACTTTTGTTGACTCTCCATCAGCAAAGAAACCGTTGGCAGTGACCTTTTAAACTTTAGGCATTATATAAAACTTCATTTTTAACTAAACTGCGTCATCACATTAAATCACGCAGTGACATGAAGTCATCTTAGCAAATTCCGCCACGAACTGCCCCACCTGACAGGGTGGGTCTTCCTTTTATACCCTGTAGAAAAAAACTGTCACATGACCTCTACTGGCGGGAAAATGATATCACTCCACCATCACAAAACCATTACCTCATGTCCAGTATAACTTCAACCCCAGTCACGTGACAAGGGTACCACTGTCACGTGTCACGGGTACGTAACACTCAGAAAAGTAGAGGGCTATGGGCAATCCTAGAAATTTCTAAGGTAGGGACATGTTCGGCACAGCGTTGTGGGCAGAAGAACCTGTATTGTGCTGTACTTTTCTATGTTTCTATGTTTGTATGAAAGACAATATACCTGAAAGCAAATCTGGAGAAAAACAGACAACTTCGTGGCAAATAATAGATCAGCCTGAAAACCTGCGGAATGGTCACAGATTTTACTTGTTACTTTTGTTCAAACAGAGAAAGCATGGCGAAATACTGGTAGAATTGTAGCTGGTTTGAGAATATCTTTAAAGTTAAATCGACTGCTTCGCAGGTCACGGGTATGAGGTGGTCAGGTCATTCACTGGAAGAGGTCAGGGTCCTGCCAAACACCCCATGTGTGCGCTGGAAAACATTGTTCTTCAAACTGTCCACAGCCCTCGCTAATCTCCCGAGGACACGTTCCCTTTTTGATCACAGGCCTCTGGAATATCGCTGTGGATCTTTTACAGTGTTTGGAGGAATATGTGCAGTGTATCTTATTATAACACATGTCAGCTGTCATTGCCTGATCCATCACTCACACCGCCCAGAATGACTGGAACAAACGAAAGAAAATAATGAACGAATGTTGCCCTTTAATAAAGAAGTGTTCTCCATTCCCCCTGCCAGAACAAACTCCTTCCCTCAATTTCAGAAGCGAATGTGCACGGTCAAATATTACAAAATAAATCGACTTCAATATGAATGCCTGTTTTAAAGCAACAATAATATAAAAATATGCTATTTATATGCTGAAGCCAGGTATCATGGAAAATAACATGGAAGAAGGCACATCATATTTTGTTTTAAAGTAAATAGATTGCAAAATCCCTTGATGAGTCAAATTCACGACACGGGGACAGAGTGAGTAAAAATATTTTAACGTAAGTGTTTGTGCAGTTGGTTGTCACTAATGTCCCTGACGTGATAGCCACGCTAATTGCCTCAGTGGAATTGCTCTCTCCTCAATAAAAGTCTGCTAAACCGATCACCAGTCCATCTGAGCAGCTGAAACGCTCCGTACAACTGAACGCTGCTTCTGACGGAACATGGGATATGCGGCGATTTACTACATCGCGGGCATTTTCTATCCCACACTTGTAGCGGTTGGTGTCCCCGGTAAGATGCCGGAGCTGGTCACTTTATGTATGGTGCCGTCGTTACTCTGCTGCGGTATCCGCACTGTTACTGAGCACAGATGCTACCATCGGCTGAAACGTGTTTCCGGAATGGAGGATTCAGGCATCTAATGGTTTTATTTCCATTTTCCATATCTCGATCGCAGCGTTTTCTTCTTTTGTCAATTAAGTTGGTGCCAATATCGTCACTGTTTCATAATTTCACCTCGCTCGGCTTTCTGAAGTCATGCTGGTCTCCGCTTTTCTAGGTCCGAGTCTCTATCAGTGCAGACACTTCGAACTTCTAACAACGTGGCAGCTTATTTAAATGACGGTCCGGTCTATTTCCGACACGCAGGTCCGTTCATCTGCAAGTCAGTAAATGAGATCTCGTGCTTTATATCTCCTTGACTCCACTTTCTCGCCGCTACAAACAATCCCGTCAGCTATTTCACCTCTAATAATGGAAATGGTGTTGTTAACAGGGGCGATCGGGTGCCCACCGGTCCGTGAGTCGTGGAACTCGGATGCCTCGCTCTAAACTGTGGGAAGGTCGCCAATCCACTGACACTCACATCCGTCATTGTCCTCCAGCCGGAGTGCAGCGACGGAGACCGCACACACTGGATTCCCGCTTTCCACTTCCAAACAGACCATACCTGGGGGCATTCAGAGAGTTGCTGCTGACCATATTTTGTTTTCATATTTTTGTAGTTACCTGTTTGGAATGGAAACAAGGGATCAGATGGTGGTTATCGTTGTTGATTTATGGAACAGACTAACAATATCTTCAATTATTCTGATTATATTTCTTTTTTTCCCAATTTGTTGCAGTTAATTTAACGGCGATTGTGATATTATCTCGGGGAAAATGCGGACTCTCCAAATGCATCACCCGTTACCTGGTTGGAATGGCAACAGCGGATCTGATGGTGGTTATCGTATTCGCTTTAGTGGACCAGACCAACAATATCTACATTTATTCCAGATCCCTGCTCATCACTCCAGTATGCGCTCTAACAGTTGTGTTTCGGGTCGTAACGACGGACTGTTCTGTTTGGTTCACGGTCAGTTTTACCTTCGATCGTTTCATCGCAATATGTTGTCGAAAGCTGCGGGTGCGATACTGCACCGAGAGAACAGCAACGGTGGTTATCGTGACCGTGGTTATAGTGAGCTGTGGGAGATGTGTCCCGATTTACTTTGCCCTTGAACCTTACGTCATCATTGACAACACGCCGTGGCGGTGCATCCGCACACATGAATACGCTACTTCACCCGTGTGGAGAGGTTACCAATTACTGGACAGTATTTTAACACCATTGCTACCAATCGGCTTAATCCTGGTGTTTAACGGGTTAACCGTAAGACATATCGTTCTGGCAAATAGAGTCCGCAGAAGGCTTCGGCACAGCAGCGACAATCAGAAAGATGCCGAGGTGGAAAAACGCAGAAAATCGATGATTTTGTTGTTTGCTATATCAGCTAATTTCATATTATTTTGGATGCCCTCTGTAGTCCATTCCCTGAAATGGCAAGTGCAAAACTATTTTTACGAGGACAGATATTTGAGTTCCCCGGTCTACATCCTCCAGCAATTTGGGTACATGTTGCAAACACTCAGCATGTGCACCAATACTTGTATCTATACACTGACACAGAGGAAATTCAGAGAAGAGCTGAGGAATGGAATGAAGTATGTGCTTACATTAAATGGCTATCAGTGTAGATAATGCCCGCGTCTAATGAGAATTCAGCGAAGTTTTCAAATAAAGCCGTTTTACAATGAACAGCTTTGGCAAATATGTCTTAAATACATACAATCATATGCCTGGTCAACCGTAAATTGCAGAATTGGCGGAAAATTGCTGACTTCATACAGTTCAGGTCGGTAGCAATACAAACGCTCAATGCTCCTGGAGTGTTTGTTACATTGGTTCAAGTATGTTCCAAACTATCACAGACACTCGGCTGTCACAATGGGCAGGAATGGCTTCAGGACCTTCCGGGTTTCAGATGTTGAAAAATGTACAGAGTCGAGTAACGGAGTGTAAAGGGAGTGCGATGGGAAACCAGGGATAGTATCGCTGCTGCAGAAAGGGAGGACAACGTGGAGCGTTCGTTTGTTAATAGACTGTGAGACGAACACAGAAACATGAAGCGAGAGAGCACCCTATCTGGAGTATTCTATACTGCCGCCCAACAAATTACACCAAAAACAAAACGCAACGGGAACAGTGAGGAACCGATCGGGAAACGGATCTTTGACATGCGCCAGGTTATTGACACGGGCAGCTGAGACTTACACAATATTATGTATGTATTATATATTACACAACATACGACCAGGCATTTGGCATAAATCCTCAGCTGTGTCCAGGAAGGATTCATGTCACTATAAGAAGAAACGCGGACTAGCGAACAGTCCATACGGTATCTAATATTAGAAAAGGAAACGGATCAGGTGACAGATCTCTCCGCGGGTCAGCATTTCAGAACGATAGCGCAGAACTCCCCTCCATTTACCTTGCCCAGGGGTAGGACGGAGAGTATGGAATTTGGGGTCTGCAATGTATGGTGCTACCTTGCAGGAACTTGGGAACGGACATTGGGAAATGATGCACTCAGAGAAATACACAACAGATATATGGGGATTGCTCAGGGAGCACTGACATTCGGTACAGTAAGAGTCTGTCTCATTGATGCAGGGAAAGGATGATAGCATAAAGTAACCCTGCCTGACAAGAAAGTTGGAACAGCTCGCCAGGAGGAAGAAAGAAAGATACGTAAGGTTTAGGAAGAAAAGATCGGGTAGGGTTGTGGCGAGTCACAATTGAGAGAAGAAATAATTTAACAATGGACTTAGAAGAGGTAGAAAGGAACTTGAGAGCCCTTGGCGAGTTGCACTGTGAAGAACAGGAGTAGACTGGAGAGAGTGTGGGGAGATCAGAGGAAAACTTGTGTCTGGAGTCCAAGGAGGCGGTGACGCTCCTCACCGAATACATTCATGAATATGAACACAGCGTAAAAAGGCAGATATGCTCGAACATGCCGAGGCTCAGAAAAAAGATGCGCTGGAAGTTTGGAAAACATGATGATAGATAATTCCCCGATACCGGAAGGGATATAGTCCAGATAATTTTGGAAGGCCAGCGAAGATATTGGTGCACTTTTTGACAAGATATTTGTGTCTTCGCTGGCCCTGGAAGTAGACTTTGAAGATTTGGGGACGGCAAATGTAATCCCTGTGTTGACGAAAAATAATAGGTACGCTCTTTCGAATTAGAGACCACTGAATATTATGTCAGTAGTGGGTAAACTGTTGGAGAAAGGCTATTGTGGAGGGAATTTATGGGCACTTGGAGAAACGTAGTTCAGCTGCGGAGAGTCAACATGGCTTTTTCAGGGGCATATTGCCCTTTATGAACCAGATTGAATTACTTGTAACAGTGAAAAACAAATAGATGGATCAGAACAGTCGATGTGGATGTATTAATTTTGATAAGCGTTCGATCCGTTCCCAATAGTAGAATCATTCAGAAAGTCAAGAAACATGGGATCCAGAGAAACCTGGCTGCTTTGATTCCGAATTGGATGATGTAGTAGATAGAGTGAATTCTGGCTGGAAGACAGTGGGCACCCGTGTACCGCAAGGAGGGCTGAAATTTCGGTACAATTTATAGCTATATTTGGACTCTGTAGTTATAGAGGGAAATAATCGATTTAAACTGACCACCCAGCTGCAGCTGGATAATTTATGGAATTAGGGCTGACGACGTAAGCAAATCGCTGAGCAATTGACTGCACCACCACGTTGTCTAAACTGACCTGTAATTTACATATTACAGGGCAAGTGCAACAATGACTTCAACACGTTTTCCAATGGAACCCTACAACTTAAAAATACCAATTCCAAATTCCTAATTCAAGTACACACCATTTTATCCTAATGCTAATTTACCTCTGAATCGTGGTTTTATCGTATAATCATATAAATATATAACAATTACAGCACGGAAACAGGTCATCTCTGTCCGTCTAGTCCATATATGTCAAACTCAAGGCCCGCGGGCCAAATCCGGCCCGCGGTGGAATTATCTTTGGCCCGCGAGATAATATCTAATCACTATTAAAGCTGGCCCCAGTAATCGAAGCGCCTATGGCGAATTATATGGCTAATGCTGAGTTTATTCAGGTACCAGGTTTTCAGGGTTTTTAGTGTTTATTCGGCAGTCTTCTTCATAAGAAACGGAATTTGTAAAGTGAAACACTTTGTAGTTATGGCAGAGACTGAGACACATGAGAGCAGGCTGAAAAAACGGAGGCAACGAAAGCTGCGTTCGCACGCGTCCGACTGATCCGGCCCGCATAAAGCTGCATTTTGCTCAATCCGGCCCGTGACCTAAAATGAGTTTGACACCCCTGGTCTAGTCCATGCCGAAGGCTTACTCTCTCCTAATCCCACCGACCTGCACTCAGTCCATAACTCGCCATTCCTTTCCTGTCCATATACCTATCCAATTTTACTTTAAATGACAATATCGAACCTGCCTCTACCACTTCTACTGGAAGCTCGTTCCACACAGCTACCACTCTCTCAGTAAAAAAGTTCCCCCTCGTGTCACCCTTAAACTTCTGCCCCCTAACTCTCAACTCATGTCCTCTTGTTTGATTCTTCCCTGATCTCAATGGAAAAAAATCTATCCACGTCAACTCTATCTGTCCCCCTCATAATTTTAAATACCTCTATCAAGTTCCCACTCAATCTTCTACGCTCCAAAGAAAAAAAGACCTAAGTTGTTCAACCTTTCTCTATAATTTGTGCTGAAACTAAGGTAACATTATAGTAAATCTCCTCTGTACTCTCTCTATTTTGTTGACATCTTTCCTATAATTCGGTGATCAGAACTGTACACAATACTCCAAATGTGGCCTTACCAATGCCTTGTCCAATTTTAACATTACATCCCAACTCTTATACTCAATGCTCTGATTTATAAAGACAAGCATACCAAATGCTTTCCACCCTATCCACTTGAGATTCCACCTTCAGGGAAATATGCACCATTTTCCCTAGATCACACTGTTCTACTGCATTCCTCAATGCCCTACCATTTACCATGAATGTCCTATTTGGATTATTCCTACCAAAATGTAGCGTCTCAAACTTATCAGCATTAAACTCCATCTACCATCTTTCAGCCCACTGTTCAAACTGGCCTAAATCTGTCTGCAAGCTTTGAAAACCTACTTCATTATCGACAACGCCACCTATCTTAGTATCATCTGCATATTTACTAATCCAATTTACCACCCCATCATCCAGATCATTAATGTATATGACAAACAACATTGGACCCAGTACAGATCCCTGAGGCACACCGCTAGTCACCGGCCTCCAACCTGACAAACAGTTATCCACCACTACTCTCTGGCATCTTTCTTCCACCCACTGGTGAATCCATTTTACTACTCCAATATTAATACCTAACGATTGAACCTTCCTAACTAACTTCCGTGTGGAACCTTTTCAAATGCTTTGTGATTAACCTGTCTTGATGCACAGACGTATCAGTTCTGTGTCTTTCCTGTCCACTTGAACTAGAACACCTATCAGTCAAATGCAATCCATTTTATCAGCTGAGGAAGTTTTTTTCTAGTAGTGTTGTACATTTGAACTCAAGCGAGCATTAGCCAGGCACTGAAGGAGCTAAGCTTTGTTATCCGCAGGTTCGAAACTGCACAACCTAATGCTTTACCTCTCAATGTGTGTGTGTGTGTGTGTGTGTGTGTGTGTGTGTGTGTGTGTGTGTGTGTGTGTGTGTGTGTGTGTGTGTGTGTGTGTGTGTGTGTCTGTGTGTGTGTGGGGGGGGGGGGGGGGGGGTGGGAGGTTGGTGTGTGCAGCCAGGCCAGCTTGATGAAGTCTCTGATCAGTTACCAACAAAGTTTCGCTCGTGAACCCAGAGGAGGCAACGCACGTGAACATTGTTGTCCCATATTCAAGAACGCCTGCAGTACCATCTATACCCACACTTTTGAAAGTCTGCTCACTTGGCTGGACTTCTATTCCCGGCATATGGGCAGAGACTAAGGACCACAGCACCAGTGGTGAGGACCAAGAAGGCCACAATTGTTACCGACTACACGAAGACCTGTGTAGATTAGTGTCTGCCTTGGAGAACTTGCCGGCCACTGACCAAATCAAATGCCGTGGATGAACCAGGACATCGGCCGTCTGCTGAGGGCTAGACCTGTGGCCTTCAAGACCAGTAATCCGGAGCTTTCCAATAAATCCAGGTATGGCCCATGGAAAACAATTTTAAGTGTGTATAAACAATTCCGATTAAAGTTACAGGCCGAATCGGATAAACAGAATCGGATTCCCCCTCTGGGGAAGTTGGGGGCGTTTGAGAATGGGGTTCCCCACTGACCGGTGAATCAGCTTCATTCGGTTGCAGCAGATAAGCTGACAGAATTAATGGTGAGAAGCTGAAGGAGGCAACTTGTCCCATGAACTTCCTGACATCTCAGGGTACGGATCCCAGTTGCCCAGTCCCCCTCCTCATCTCTCTTGGCCCCGCCACTGCTTCTCGCCAAATGTTTCCCTACTCTTCGGAAGCATCTCCCCCCGTCCTGCCCCTCCCCCACTTAGCCCCGTATAAAGCACCGAGTTCAACCCCACCGCCCGTCCTTGGATGAATGAGAGGCACCGGAGTCACTTACAGTCTCTATCTGAGGGTCACAAGTTCCCGTCAGTGTCTGCCTGTCTGTCATTCTCCTACTATCCCTTTCTATTTGTATATTTCCCCCTCTCCGTCTGTCTCTCTGTCAGTTTCTGTGCCTGTGTGCGTGCGTGCGTGCGTGCGTGCGTGCGTGCGTGTGTGTGTGTGTGTGTGTGTGTGTATTTCTGCCTGGTTGTTTCTCTCTGTCGCTCTCTGTCTCTGTCTCTCTTTTCCTTTCTCTTTGTGCCTTTCACTGTCTTTTCCAGAAGCGAATGAAATCTATCCCTTAGAATTCCCCCCCCCCCCTCCACAATTTAAATGCCATGGTGGAAAGTGCATTGTAATCCTGACTTGCCTGAACTTCCTTCCGAAACATGAGACAGACATTGTCTATTCTGACATGCATAATGCCACATGCAACTGAACCTGCGACCTCGTAACTCACTGAGCTGCAGGTCACGGCGTTTGTTCTGTTGCGCTGATGAGAGGGTTAATGGCGGCAGTCTCGTTTATTACTGGCAGCAACGTAACATCGGTAAATTGTCCGAGCTGTCCTGTTTGTAAAACAAAAAGGGCGTGTGACTCAGAACAAGCACTGTACCAAGGAACAGGTCACGGAGAGATCCACTGATAACATCGCGGGTCGACTTAATGATTTTCACTAGGAGCAGATTAATCTTTAATCGGGGTTTGTTCATTTATCTGCAGAGCCATTAGCTCAGTCTCGCATTGGTCAGTGTGAGAAGAGGATCAGGGGCCGCTGTGAAAGGTAGGAACCAGGATATACTGATCAAAAATCACCAAAAAGGCATAATCGGCACGAGCTGTTTGAATTAGTATTTCTGTGGTTCAATACAAGCGCTGGGGAGTAGGGTGTGGAGATACGCGCCTTTATTTCTGCTGTCTCTGTTCAATATAACCACAGCCAACTTTGTTCTGAGTTGTCGCTGGAGTTTATAATCCAACAATGAACCGGTCGCAAGGTTAATAACAAATCAAAGCGACAGCACCGACCGGACCGAACCAGGATGTGAGTTGTGATTCCTCGCTGGAGCAGATTAAACATTTGGAGAGAAATGTTATCATCGGCCCCGGGCACTGAAGCGGTAAATCTGGCTCAAACATTTGGAAATTCTGGAAATAGTTGCTTCAATGTGCTTTGTGTTGGACATTAGAAGCGCTGTGAGAACAGGGTGTGGCGTGACTTGCTGATTAATGTGAAGCCCAGGTTTATCGGTGCATTATCAGGTGAACATTGTGTTCACTTACTGTTTGGAACCATAAACCTCAGGTGTTCGGACTCGCTTGAAACGGAATCAAGCTCAGCACAAGGTAAGGATAGAATGGGCAATGCGATGCTGTTTTAATACGTGTGTGTGTGTGTGTGTGTGTGTGTGTGTGTGTGTGTGTGTGTGTGTGTGTGTGTGTGTGTGTGTGTGTGTGTGTGTGTGTGTGTGTGTGTGTGTGTGTGTGTGTGTGTGTGTGTGTGTTTTTTAATCAAAGACTGGGTACAGCTGGCAGGGATATTTAAAATAACACTTCCTGAATCTCACTGGCTGTTTAAATGACCGAAGTCGACACAGAGGGCACTTTACTGTGTATCTCCTGTACCGACTAACGTGGCCACAGAATTTATGTTCTGCTGTTGTATCCCATCGACGTCAATGGTCAATGTTCGACAGGTTACCCGTTCAGTGGTGCTCTTCTGCACATTACTGTTGT
Source organism: Hemitrygon akajei (assembly GCF_048418815.1). Lineage (NCBI taxonomy): Eukaryota > Metazoa > Chordata > Chondrichthyes > Myliobatiformes > Dasyatidae > Hemitrygon > Hemitrygon akajei. Next base: position 608,096 of record NW_027331999.1, read on the forward strand.
ATCCTGTGGTTATTTGAGTTACTGTCGCCTTCTTTTCAGATTCAATCAGTCTGCCCATCCTCCTCTGGTCTCTCTCATTATCGAGGCATTGTCTCCTACAGAACTGCCATCGCTGGATGCTTCATTTTTTCGCTCCATTCTCTTTAAACTGAGACTGTTGTGTGTGAAAATCTCTGGAGTTCAGCAGTTTCAGACTACACTATCTGACACCAGCAATCATTCCATGCTTAATGCCACTGAGATCACATCTGTTCCCAGTTCTGCGTCTGATCTGAACAATATCTGAACCTCTTGACCATGTCTTCATTCCTTTATTAAACTAACAGAGCCGCTGCCCCACGATTGGCCGATTTGCATTCACCTGGTGTACAATCACCACACAAATTAGAGTTCTACCATTGCTTTGGAGAAGAAAGATACTGGACTTTGCCGAGGAGTAATGAGTTGGAGCTGGGCAAATTACGCAATTATTAGACAGGAATTAGGGAAAGTTAATAGGAAATGGCTGTTTTGAATGTTGGAAATTGCAAATGTGGAGGGCATTTAAGGACTAACTGCACGGAATGCTGGGCAAGTACATTCCAGGAGGAAGAAAGGAGATGGATGGCAAGGGAAGGGAACCTTGGATGTCGAAAGAGGTGACAAATTTAGCCAAGACATAAATGCAAAGCTTAGGAAGCTCGAATGAAACGGTCCCCTTGATGATTATAAAGGGCTGAAGGTGGATTTAGGAAAGCATTGAAAATTCCTCGGAAAATAGGATTACAGTGAATCTCAGGGCATTCTATCTACACATCTGCAATGAGGAGATTTCAAGCCTTTATCTAAGCAAGGATGTTCTGACACTGTAGAGGATTCAGAGGAAGTTCACAACAATGATTACAGGATTGAACGACTTGTTTGATGGGTCTGAGCCTGCACTCACTGTAATTCAGAAGATTTGTCTTTGCAGATTAGACGTGTGTGGTGAGTTTCCTCTGATGAGTCTGGGCCTGCACTCACTGTCATTCAGAAGATTGGTCTTGACAGATTAGGCGTGTGTGGTGCGTTTCCTTTGATGGGTCTGAGCCTGCACTCACTGTCATTCAGAAGATTGGCTTTGACAGATTAGACGTGTGTGGTGAGTTTCCTTTGATGGGTCTGAGCCTGCACTCACTGTAATTCAGAAGATTGGTCTTGACAGATTAGACGTGTGTGGTGAGTTTCCTTTGATGGGTCTGGGTCTGCACTCACTGTCATTCAGAAGATTGGTCTTGACAGATTAGACGTGTGTGGTGAGTTTCCTTTGATGGGTCTGGGCCTGCACTCACTGTCATTCAGAAGATTGGTCTTGTCAGTTTAGACGTGTGTGGTGAGTTTCCTTTGATGGGTCTGGGCCTGCACTCACTGTCATTCAGAAGATTGGTCTTGTCAGTTTAGACGTGTGTGGTGAGTTTCCTTTGATGGGTCTGGGCCTGCACTCACGTCATTCAGAAGATTGGTCTTGTCAGTTTAGACGTGTGTGGTGAGTTTCCTTTGACGGGTCTGGGCCTGCATTCACTGTCATTCAGAAGATTGGTCTTGACAGATTAGACGTGTGTGGTGAGTTTCCTTTGATGGGTCTGGGCCTGCACTCACTGTCATTTAGAAGATTGGTCTTGATAGATTAGACGTGTGTGGTGAGTTTCCTTTGATGGGTCTGGGCGTCATTCAGAAGATTGGTCTTGACAGATTAGACGTGTTGGTGAGTTTCCTTTGTGGGTCTGGGCCTGCACTCACTGTCATTCAGAAGATTGGTCTTGAGTTTGATATATTCTTGATTGATAACTAGCTTTGCTGTTACAGTAGGAAGGCAGAAAGAAATGGAGCATTGCGGGGGTGTGGGAGGGGTGTAATCTTCAACCTTGATGAATGGTGGTGCAGACAAGATGGAGCGAATGGACTAATTCTGCTCCTGTATCTTATATCTTACAATGACTGAATTATGACTCCTTCTTGCCCACATCAGGTTTTCTGATGTGTGAGGGACAATTACAGATATGTTCACTGAGATTGTGATATTTTTATTCAACATTTAAATTTCTGTGAGATTATGTCTTTAGGAACATGGAACAGAAATGTTGTGTTTTCCTTTGTATTGTGAACTTACTTCGTTATCTTTCATGTTAAAGTTAGACCTGCAGTGAGACATTTATTGGAAGAAAAGCACACAACTGGAAGCAGAGCGCGACTGATGACGAGGGAACAGCAGCAAGTGAACCAGCCCGAGGATTGAGAGCATCAACTGGAGCGAACCCTTCTGACTCGAAGATTCCAGTGATTCAGTCAGGAGAAAGTTTGGTGAGTCTCATTTACTCAAACTCTGGTCCTTTAGACATTATATATCTTCACAAAGGAAGGTAGGAAGTATTTGTAGCGAACGTGAATGTGCCCAGAGTACCAGTTCAGCCTCTGTCAGACCCAGTCGCAATCACTCCAGGTCTGGTAATTTGCTTTCAGCAGCTCAGCTCTTCAAAGCCACTCACATTCCGTCATTGTTTACTCATTTCATGGTCTCGTATCTTCTGAAGTAACTTTTGGTCTGATCTTCGTGATGTAGTGATTGCAGAAATGTGGAACTACCATGAACTGCAGTAACAGGTCATTGACTTCTCTTTCTATTGCAAGCTGCAATGGTGTACTTACCCTCGAGTATATTTTCGTGCAGCCCGTTGCGGAGAACAAACCCCTTTGAAGCATTTCTCGCATCACTTCATTTCCTTCAGTCCTAGAATGACGTCCATTGGGAGCATAAATAAGGAGGAATCTAATTAACCAGAGTGGCGCATGTGTACAATTCGTTGCCGCAGGTGGCTGTGAAGATCAAGTATTTGGGTGTATTTAGATAGATAGATAGATAGATAGATAGATAGATAGATAGATAGATAGATACTTTATTCATCCCCATGGGGAAATTCAACAATTTTTTCCAATGTCCCATACACTTGTTGTAGCAAAACTATTACATACAATACTTAACTCAGTAAAAATATGATATGCATCTAAATCACTCTCTCAAAAAGCATTAATAATAGCTTTTAAAAAGTTCTTTAACTCCTGGCGGTTGAATTGTAAAGCCTAATGGCATTGGGGAGTATTGACCTCTTCATCCTGTCTGAGGAGCATTGCATCGATAGCAACCTGTCGCTGAAACTGCTTCTTTGTCTCTGGATGGTGCTATGTAGAGGATGTTCAGGGTTTTCCATAATTGACCGTAGCCTACTCAGCGCCCTTCGCTCAGCTACCGATGTTAAACTCTCCAGTACTTTGCCCACGACAGAGCCCGCCTTCCTTACCAGCTTATTAAGACGTGAGGCGTCCCTCTTCTTAATGCTGCCTCCCCAACACGCCACCACAAAGAAGAGGGCGCTCTCCACAACTGACCTATAGAACATCTTCAGCATCTCACTACAGACATTGAATGACGCCAACCTTCTAAGGAAGTACAGTCGACTCTGTGCCTTCCTGCACAAGGCATCTGTGTTGGCAATCCAGTCTAGCTTCTCGTCTAACTGCACTCCCAGAAGAGGTTGGTAGATTTTCTATTAGTCAAGACATGAAGGGATACTGGCCCTGTCGAGGGAAGCGGCCCTATCGAGGGGAGCGGCCCTGTCGAGGGAAGCGGCCTTGTCGAGGGAAGTGGCCCTGTCGAGGGAAGTGGCCCTGTCGAGGGAAGCGGTCCTATCGAGGGGAGCGGCCCTGTCGAGGGAAGCGGCCTTGTCGAGGGAAGTGGCCCTGTCGAGGGAAGTGGCCCTTTCGAGCGGACCGGCTCTATCGAGGGGAGCGACCCTGTCGAGGGAAGTGCGAGTCTTTGGCTCGAGAGCCTTCGGCGAGGAGACTGAGGGAGGAGACTACACCACAGTTGGAGAGGGTAAGAGGCGGTGAAGAGATGACAGGTAAACTGATTCAGTGTGATGTTTGCCTGATGTGGGAGGTCAGGGACAATTATGGTGCAACTGGCTGCTACAACTGTGGTAAGTTTGTCCAGGTTCAGCTCCAGAAGGACAGTGTTGGAGCACTGGAGAGGCAACTGGATGACCTCAGGATCATCCGGGAAAACGCGAGTTTTCTGGACAGGACCTACAGTGAGATTGTTACACCGAAAATACCGGAGGAGAGAACGGGGGCTACGATGAGGAAGGGATGGATGCTTGAAGTACTGGAGACCCCGGAGGATGTGTCTCTTGAAAGCAGGTTCACCCTCTTGGAAGCTGTCGGGACAGAAGATACTGCCATTCTGAGAGGCGGACAGGTCTGCGAGTCGCAAACTGGCACTGAAGCAAAGCAGATGAGACAGACGACAGGCAGAGCCGTGGTAGTAGGGGACTCCATAGTGAGAGGTACAGAAAGGGGTTTCTGCGGCAACAGGCGGGATTTAAGGATGGTATGTTGCCTCCCTGGAGCCAGGATCCAGGAGATCACGGACCGATTGCAGGGAATCCTCAAGGGTGAAAGTGAACAGCCAGATGTGGTAGTGCATGTCGGCACAAATTACATCGGGAAGCAGAGGAAAGAAATTCTGCAGCGTGACTTCAGAGAACTCGGAAGAAGGCTGAAAAGCAGGACCTCCAGGGAGGTTATCTCCGGTTTGCTGCCAGTTCCTCGTGCTGCTGAGGGCAGGAGCAGGGAGATAAGGGATCTGAATGTGTGGCTGAGGAGCTGCTGCGGTCAGCAGGGTTTTAGATTCTTAGACCACTGGGATCTGTTTTGGGGTAGGGATGAATTGTACAAAAGGGACGGGTTGCACTTTAACAGGCGGGGGACCAGCATTTTCGCAGGCAGGTTTGCCACTGCTACACGGGTGTGTTTGAACTAATAAATGGGGGGCGTGGAGGAGACGAACTGGAAATATAAGGATGGAGCCAAAGGGAACGATAGAACAAGAAAAGTTAAGAAAGACAACAGATTTAAAGGGGCAGAAAGCTCAAGAAGGGATCGTATGAAGAAAGCTCAGTATGGCCAAGTGCAATAGGGACTGATGTGAGAAGCGAGGGTGGTAATGGATTGAAAGTATTATATATGAATGCACGAAGTATAAGAAATAAAGTGGATGAGCTTGAAGCTCAGTTGGAAGTTGGTAAGTATGATGTTGTAGGAATAACAGACATAGCTGCAAAATGACCAGCGCTGGGAAATGAATATTCAAGGTTATATGCCCTATCGGAAGGGCAGACAGGTGGGTAGTGGGGCTTTGCTGGTGTGGAATGAAATTCAGTCCCTTGCGAGGGGTGACATAGAATCAAGAGATGTAGCGTCAGTATGGATAGAACTGAGGAATTGTAAGAACAAAAAGACCCTAATGGGAGTTATCTACAGGTCCACAAATAGAAACCTAGATATAGGGTGCAAGTTGAATCAAGAGTTAAAATTAGCATGTTGCAAAGGTAATACTACGGTTGTAATGGGGGATTTCAATATGAAGGTAGACTGGAAAAATCAGGTTGGTACTGGACCCCAAGAAAGGGAGTGCCCCAGAGATGGATTCTTAGAGCAGCTTGTACTGCAGCCTACTAGGGAGAAGGCAATTCTGGATCTAGTATTGTGTAATGAACTGGATTTGATAAGGGAACTCGAGGTAAAGGAACCATTAGGAGGTAGTGACCATAATATGATAAGTTTTAATCTACAATTTGAGAGGGAGAACTGAAAATCGGAAGTGTCAGTATTGCAATTGAACAAAGGGGACTATGGAACCATGAGGGAGGCGCTAGCCAAAGTTGACTGGAAGGATACCCTCGCAGAGATGAAAGTGGAACAACAACGGCAGGTATTTCTGGGAATAGTAAAGAAGGTGCAGGATCAGTTCATTCCAAAGAGGAAGAAAGATTTTCAGGGGAGTAGGGGCGACTGTGGCTGACAAGGGAAGTCAAGGACAGTATAGAAATAAAGGAGAAGAAGTATAACATAGCAAAGATGAGCGGGAAGACAGAGGATTGGGGAACTTTTAAAGAGCAACCGAAGATTACTAAAACGGCAATAGGGGGAGAAAAGATGAGGTACGAAGGTAAGCTAGCCAAGAATATAAATGAGGATAGTAAAAGCTTCTTTAGGTGTGTGAAGAGGGGAAAAAAAACATATTTAAGAACAAACTTGGGCCCTTCAAGGCAGAAACGGGTGAATTTATTATGGGGAACAAGGAAATGGCAGACGAGTTGAACAGGTGCTTTGGATCTGTCTTCACTAGGGAGGACATAGACAATCTCCCAAATGCAATAGTGGCCAGAGGACCTAGGGTAACGGAGGAACTGAAGACAATTCACATTCGGCAGAAAATGGTGATGGTAGACTGATAGGATTGAAGTCTGATAAATTTCCAGGGCCTGATGGTCTGCATTCCAGGGTAGTTACGGAGGTGGCACTAGAAATCGTGAACGCAATGATAATCATTTTCCAATGCTCTGTAGATTCAGGATCAGTTCCTGAGGATTGGAGGATAGTTAATATTATCCCACTTTTTAAAAAAGGAGGGAGAAAACAGGGAATTATAGACCAGTTAGACTGACATCAGTGGTGGCGAAGATGCTGGAGTCAATTATAAAAGATGAAATAACGGTACATTTGTATAGAAGTAACAGGATTGTTCCGAGTCAGCATGGATTTACGAAAGGGAAATCATGCTTGACTAATCTTCTGCAATTTTTTGAGAATGTAACTATTAAAATGGACAAGAGAGAGCCAGTGGATGTAGTGTAGCTGGACATTCAGAAAGCCTTTAATAAGGTCCAACATAGGAGATTAGTGGGTAAAATTAGAGCACATGGTATTGGGGGTAGGGTACTGACATAAATAGTAAATTGGTTGGCAGACAGGCAACAAAGAGTAGGGATTAACGGGTCCTTTTCAGAAATGAAGGGATTAAAAGTAGCATTAGCAAATTTGCAGATGACACAAAGCTGGGTGGCAATGTGAGATATGAGGAGGATGTTAGGATAATTGGGCAGGTTGGGTGAGTGGGCAGATGCATGGCAGATGCAGTTTAATGTGGATAAATGTGAGGTTATCCACTTTGGCGGCAAGAACAGGAAGTCAGATAACTGTATGAATGCTGTCAAGTTAGGAAAACGGGAAGTACAACGGGATCTAGGTGTCCTTGTTCATCAGTCACTGAAAGTAAACATGCAGGTACAGCAGGCAGTGAAGAAAGCTAATGGCATGTTGGCCTTCTTAACAAAGGGAGCTGAGTATAGGAGTAAAGAGGTCCTTCTGAAGTTGTACAGGGCCCTCGTGAGACCACACCTAGAGTATTGTGTTCAACTTTGGTCTCCAAATTTGAGGAAGGACATTCTTGCTCCTGAGGGAGTGCAGCATAAGTTCAATAGGTTGATTCCCGGGTTGGGAGGGACTGTCATATGTTGAAAGATTGCAACGACTGGGCTTGTATACACTGGAATTTAGAAGGACGAGAGGGGATCTGACTGAAACATATAAGATTATTAAGGGTTTGGACACGCTAGAGGCAAGAAACATGTTACCGATGTTGGGGAAGCCCAGAACCAGAGGCCACAGTTTAAGAATAAGGGGTAGACCATTTATAACAGAGTTGAGGAAAAACTTTTTCACTCAGAGAGTTGTGCATCTGTGGAATGCTCTGCCTCAGAAGGCAGTGGAGGCCAATTCTCTGGATGCTTTCAAGCAAGAGTTAGATAGAGCTCTTAAAGATAGCGGAGTCAAGGAATATGGGTGAAAGCAGGAACAGGGTAATGATTGTGGATGATCAGCCACGATCATATTGAACGGCAGTGCTGGCTCGAAGGGCCGAACGGCCTACTCTTGCACCTATTGTCTATTGTCTATTGTCTATAAAACTGTACCGTCAAGCACCAGCAAACATTCCACTCTCAAAATCACTAAGATTACATTTCATCTCCATGGTGAAGTTTGTTGGAGACAGAATGTACCCTTTACTAAGGAACAGGATAGGGAGAGAACCGCTAATAAATCTGTAGGTTTAGTTAATGATTATTACCAGGAGCTGACTGAATATTAATCAGGGCGTGTTCATTACCGACAGAACCCGTAGAACAGCCTCACTGGGACAGAGTGGTAACGGAACCTAGAGCCGCGGTAGAAGGTAAGACGTTCTATATACTGAAATATAAACATCATAAAGACAGTTAGCCTCTTTTATGAACACTTGAATGAGATCGATAACGTATTGTGTTGATCGATATTAGAACTGTAGAGAATCGCTTTTGAAAGAATTAATAACTCTCTTCATCTCGTTGAATGCATCGACTTCCTGTGCATGTCCCGGGGGGAACCGGTGCAGTTGACAAGTGTTATTGGAATCGCCGCACTTTCAACCCGGCTACGAATCATCAGCAAAGGCTCGGGAGGTGCGAGCTCCCGCATCTCGGAACTGTCCCCGGGCTACTGCTCGCAGTAAAAGGAAGCCGATCCGTCCACACTCGGGGCTTTACCGATCCCCGACCGAGGGAACTGAGGATTCGTTTTCTTATTTCCTCACTGGCGGGATCGACACTATCTGTCCATCCTAGACGGCATTTTGGTTGGTGGTCAAAAGCATGGAACCACCCACACTGGAGATTACAGCCGGGGCGGGGGGTGGTCGTGGGGGGAGGCGGTGTAAGGAGTTGATGGTTCCATTATATAGTCGGTTGGTGAGAACTGTTGTGGATCACCGCCTGCAGTGTTGTTTCCCTTCTGTCAGATAAGAGTGGGTAGGTGGGAAACCAAAAGAAGGTTCAGCAGACAGGTATCTGCCCCCATGAGTTTTTCTCTGATTTCGATCCGTCAGAGTCTCGTTAGTGTGGCCGTTCACTTGTGGCCTCTCCTTTAGCTAAGCCGTTCTTCCGTGGTGAGCCCGCCAATCCCAGGCAAGGGAAAGGACGCACGCGAGCCCCACCGGCTGTCGCTATTAAACGCTGTCACGGGATTCCTAGCGTTTCTCCTGGTGCGTCTAAAGGGGTTGTCCCCCAGACCCTCTTTTATCCTTACTCACGGGGTCTCAGATGTCAATCAGGTTGGGATGATGCAATCCCTCAACCAGACCACTCTGGTCGTCCCCTGAGGGCTTCAATGAATAGTACAGTACTCAATACACAATTCTGTCTCTAAGAGACAATGGCCGTTATCCGTGGCTTTGTCTCGCTGAGGCCAGGACACATTCCAAAACCTTGTGGATTCTCTCTCATTTCCTGGGTCCCAGACCCGAATTAATAGCGATCTTGCGATTCTCAAAAAGGAAGGGGCGACTTTGTACTCTTCGGCCCCTCAGAGTTGTGGCACATTCGTAACAGTGTAGATCCCGCCAGCGAAGGAATAAACAAAGCGAATCCTCGGTTCCTTCGGTCAGCGATCAGTAAAGCCCCGGGTGTGGAGAGGCCGGCCTCCTGCTGGAAACAGTAGCCCGCGGACAGTTCCGAACATCTGGAAGCTAGCTCCTTCCTAGCCTTTGCTGTTCATTCGCAACTGTATTGAAAGTGCGACGTTTCCATTAACACATCCAACTACACCGATTTCCCGCAGGGCATGCACAGGAAGTTGATCTAATTAGTCGAAAGGAATTATTATTTCTTTCAAAAGCGATTCACCTACAGTTCTACTGTTGAATACACCAATACGTTCTCAGTCTCATTTAAGTGTTCACAGAAGTGGCTAACTGCCTTTGTGATGTTTATATTTCAGTATATAGAGCTTCTTACTGTGTACCGCGGCTCCAGGTTCTGTTACCACCCTGTCCCAGTGAGGCTGCGTTACGGGTTCTGTAAGTAATGAACACACCCTGGTTAATGTTCAGTCAGCTCCTGGTGATAATCATTAACTAAACTCAGAGCTTTATCAGCGGGTGTCTCCGACTCCTAGTCCTTGGAACAGGGTACGTTCGGTCTCTCAGAAACATCAGAATGGGGATGGAATGTGATCTCAGTGATTTAGAACGTGGAATGTTTGTTAATGCTAGACGGCGCAGTTTGTAATATCGCAGAAACTCCTGATTTCCTGGGATTGTCACCTTCAACAGTCTCAGTTTGCGGAGAACACAACAGAAAAAAACTAAGGCTGCGGCAGTTCCGTGAGCAAAAAACTCCTTATGAATGAGAGAGATGGAAGGGAAAAGGCCAGACTGATTCAATATGTCAGGAAGACGACAGTATCTCAAATAACCACGCTACAACAATAGCGTGCAGAGAGGCATCACTGAACGTGTAACATGTCGAAGACTGAACTGGGCGGGTTACAGCTGTAGAAGACCACGGACATACACTCAGCGGCCACACTATTAGTTACAGGAGGTGACAGTGAGATGTACTTCAGGAAGTTTTATTTCAGATAGTCTTAAGATACACTCTATCTTTGCGCAAGGTAGCACAAAAACCATACAGCGAGAAAAAAAATAAACAAGCGCCGAGCTCTTGATTCCGTTTCCAGTGAATCTGAGAACTGAATTCTCTGGGTCCAAACAGTGAGTGAGTACCCCCTGCGGAACATTCAGTTGAGATCACGCTCAGCAACCCGGACCTCACACTAATCAGGATGTAACTCCACACCCCGCTCCCCAGTGCTTGAACTGAAGGACACGAAACCTCAGTCAGGCAAACGGTTGTATTGTGTTGTTCGGTACCGGCTTACGATTGTACTTCGGTGCACCGTGACAAAGATTACATACAGAATCTCTTTCCAATTCAGTCTGCTCCAGGGATCCTGTTTCCTTTCGGTTGGTCTGATCGAATTAATTTATTGTTTAGTTCCGGATCAATTTATTCTCCGACTGAAAAATCCCGTGACAGCCGAGGGCAAAGTTCAATATGGGTTTATTGGAGAGACACACCAGCAGGACGGACTCTATCAACTCTGGTTGGGAATACTTTCCTTGTAAACAGTGAACAGTCGCTTTCGCCAGATGTGACTGTACCCCATCTGCTGCAGCTGCACTGATATCAGAGTCGGACCGTTTATAAAGCAATCTTCAATATTTGTCCACAATGGGGCCACTATAATAATGGGCAAGGCAGCAACGGTCTGGAGATAACCACGCCCTAAAGAGTACAGCAAGATAAGAATATATTTCCACATTCAGATCAGTGTTCACTTACTGGAAATAAATAAAATTATTAATCAGATAAAAATATGACGAATGGGTCTGTTTACTTTCCTCCAGCTGGTGTGCTTCCCCGACCTCACATTTAGATACCGGAGCCGTTTCTCCTTACTGTGTGATGAATATTCTGTCTCCTGAATATTGAGGACGGTCAGTCCCATGACACGCTAGACCCACAGAGAGAGGGAAAACATCTCAACTGTCTTCAACTGGCGGTGCTTGGTTTCAGATCCTCACACAACAGGAACTATTTTGTCCACGTCCCTGTCAAACTCTGCGGGATACTTTATGTCCCATCGAAGTTCCCACTCATTATACCAAATTACCGCGGATACAATCAAGTATATTGTTGTTTTAAACAAAAACTGTAATGTATACAAGCCCCTGAAGTATGTCACACCACAAATCAAGATCACAACAGATTCCTCATACAAAAACTCTCAGGGGCAAATATCTGTCTGGTAAACCTTCTTTTGATTTCCCACCTACCCACTCTTATCTGACAGAAGCGAAACAGCACTGCAGACGGTGATCCACAACAAGTCTCACCAACCGACTATATAATGGAACCATCAACTCCTTACACCGCCTCCCCCCACGACCACCCCCCGCCCCGGCTGTAATCTCCAGTGTGGGTGGTTCCATGCTTTTGACCACCAACCAAAATGCCGTCTAGGATGGACAGATAGTGTCGATCCCGCCAGTGAGGAAATAAGAAAACGAATCCTCAGTTCCCTCGGTCGGGGATCGGTAAAGCCCCGAGTGTGGACGGATCGGCTTCCTGTTACTGCAAGCAGTAGCCCGGGGACAGTTCCGAGATGCGGGAAGCTCGCACCTCCCGAGCCTTTGCTGATGATTCGGAGCTAGGCTGAAATCGCGGCGATTACAATAACACTGTCGACTGCCCCGTCATCCCCCGGGACATGCACAGGAAGTCGATGCATTCAATTAGATGAAGGGAATTATTAAGTCATTTAAAAGCGATTCGCTACAGTTCTAATGTCGATCAACACAATACGTTATCAATCCCATTCGTGTTCATAAAAGTGTCTAAATATTTTTATGATGTTTATAATTCAGTATATAGAGCTTCTTACCGTGTACCGCGGCTCCAGGTTCTGTTACCACCCTGTCCCAGTAAGGCTGTGTTACGGGTTCTGTAAGTAATGAACACACCCTGGTTAATATTCAGTCAGTTCCTGGTGATAATCATTAACTAAACACACAGCTTTAACAGCGGGCCTCTCCCTATCCTGTTCTTTAGTAAACGGTACGTTCTGTCTCCAGCAAACGTCACAATGGAGATGAAATGTGATCTGGATGACTTTTAGGGTGGAATGTTTGTCCGTGCTAGACGGTTCAGTTTGAATATCGCAGGAACTGCTGAAATCCTGGGATTGTCAGGTTCAACAGTCTCAGTTTTGCGGAGAATGGTGCTGGAAAATAAATCAGGTTGCGGCAATTCTGAGAGCAAAAACGTCTTAGTAATGAGAGAGGTCGGTGGAGAAAGGCGGGATTGATTCAATCTGCCAGGAAGATGACAGTAACTCAAATAATCACGTTACTACTGCATTGTGCAGAGAGGCATCGCTGGACGCGTAACGTGTTGAACATTGAACTGAAAGGGCTACGGCAGTAGAAGATCACGGACATAGAGTCAGTGGCCGTATTACTAGGTATCGGAGGAGCACAATACAGTGCACACAGACAATTGTTATCAACAACCAATGAGATTTAAATCAGCAAGTTTTATTTTAAATATCACTGACAGATACTTGCTGTCTTTGCTGGAATAGCACACTCACTCCTGCAGAAAAATCAGGCGGATCCGCAAAGCCACACAATTTTAAAGACAGAAATGAAATGGTAGAAAAACTAGAATTCCTGCCATCACAAGTGGACGCATTAACCCATCGTAACGTTGCCCACCCAGTACAGTCTCCGTGTTTCCTCTGTGCTGAGCTGCTGATTCTGTTTCCAGCGAATCCGAGCACCTGTATCTCACGACAAATCGATCAGCTCCAGGGAGCAACCGCGACCCGCATCCTGGTTCAGATCGGGTGCTGTCATATCGCATTAATTTATTGTTTACTTTGGGACCAATTTACTGTCTGACTATAAACTTCAGTGACAGCTGAGGGCAAAAATCGTTGTGGGCTTATAGGAAAGACACAGCAGCAGGATGGGCCATGTGAACTCTGGTGAAAAGTAATGATTTTGGAACAATCTTTTCTTTTGAACACTGGACATTCCCTTTCACCAGATTTAACCGTATCCCGGCAACCTGCAGTAGCACCGATCTCAGTCAACAACTTTATAAAGCAAACTTAAATATTTGTCCACAATGGGGCCATTACAATGATGGGCAAGGCAGCAGCTATGTGGAGATTGCAAACTGGACATAGCCACAGCGAAAAGAGTACAACATATTTCACCATCAGATTAGTGTTCACTTACTGGAAATAAATAACCTTATAAATCAGATGACTTTCATGACTACCGGGTCTATTTACATTACTCCCGTCGGTGTGTTACTCCGCTATCACCATTACTTTACAAATACCTGAGCTGTTTAAAGAAGAGGAAGTGCTGGCGCTATTAAGGATAGTGGACAAGTCTCCGGGACCTGACAGGATATTTCCTCGGACTTCGAGGGAAGTTAGTTTAGAAATAGCAGGGGCTCTGACGGAAATATTTCAAATGTCATTAGAAACGGGGATGGTGCTGGAGGAATTGCGCATTGCTCGTGTGGTTCCATTGTTTAAAAAGGGTTCTAAGAGTAAACCTAGCAATTCTAGGCCTGTAATTATGACGGCAATAATGGGTAAATTAATGGAATGTATTCTTAGAGATGGTATATATAATTATCTGGAGAGACAGGGTCTGGTTAGGAACAGTCAACATGGATTGGTGCGTAGAAGGCCATGTTTGACAGATCTTATTGAATATTTTTTATTTTTTTATTACATTTTTAGAAATTTACAAAGACTAAATGTGGTGATAAAATAGTAAGAAAAAGAAAAATAATATTAACCCTCCCCCCTCCCCTTAACCCTCCCCCCTTAACCCTTGTCTAAAGAAAGAAGAGAAAGATTGCCTGGATACCGGAGGATCCCCACATGCTCCATGAAGTTCAAAATAATTTTAATATTTATTTTTACCTTCCCCAATTACTTTATAATTTTATCTTCAAAGGACCTATGTATTTAACCCTATCTTTTGTAGGTATGGGAGCCAAATTTTCAAAAATATATCATATTCATTTCTTAGATTGTATGTAATTTTTTCAAGTGGAATTCAACTATGTATTTCATTATTCCAACGATCCATAGTTAAATATAAATCAGATTTCCAAGTAACTGCGATAACTATTTTGGCTACTGCCAATGCAATTTTTATAATTTTGTTCTGATACTTATTCAATTTAAGTTTCGGTATTGTCCCTTCAATGTCTCCTAATAAAAATAATACTGGACTATGTGGAAGTTGTACTCCAATAATTTGTTCCAATAAAAGTCTCAGATTTGTCCAAAATGGTTGAATTTTAAAACAAGACCAAATAGAATGTAAAAAAGCACCAATTTCTTGATTACACCAAAAACGTTGGTCAGACATATTTGAATTTAATCTATTTATTTTCTGTGGTGTTATATATAATTGATGTAAAAATTATATTGCATTAATCTAAGTTGAACATTTACTGTATTTATCATATTATCAGAACATAATCTTGACCAGCTTTTCCCATCAATTTTAACATCCAAATCAGATTCCCATTTTTGTCTTGATTTATGAATTCCTGATTTAATTGTCTGTTTTTGATTCAAATTGTACATACAGGATGTAATTTTTTAAATTTTTACTTTTTGAATTAATATTTCTATTTCACTAGGTTTTGGCATCAATATTGTTTGACCCAGCTTTTCTCGTAAATAAGCCTTTAATTGAAAATAACAGAAAAGAGTGTTCTTTGATAACTTATATTTATTTTTTTAATTGATCAAACGACATCAATATACCTCCTTCAAAACAACCACCTATATATTTAATCCCCTTTTGGAACCAATTATATAAATTTTTATTATCCATTGTAAAAGGAATAAGCCTATTTTGAATTAAAGTTCTTTTTGCTAATAAAGATTTCTTTATCTCAACGTCCATATTTACCTTATTCCATAAATCAATCAAGTGTCTTAATATAGGATATTCTTTTTTTCCCATATCCATTTGGATTCCCATTTATATATAAAATCTTCTGGTATGTTTTCTCCTATCTTCTCTAATTCTATTCTAAACCATGCTGGTTTTTCTTCATCAAAAAAAGACGCAATAAATCTAAGTTGATTTGCTTTATAATAATTCTTAAAATTTGGAAGTTGTAACCCTCCTAAATAAAATTTACATGTCAATTTTTCCAATGATATTCTTGACATCTTTCCTTTCCAAAGAAATTTCCTTACATATTTATTCAGTTGTTGAAAAACTTCTGAGGTAATTGTATTGGTAAAGTTTAGAATAAATATTGCAATCTAGGAAATATATTCATTTTTACAGCATTAACTCTACCTATTAATGTCATTGGTAACATCACCCATTTATCAAGATCCTCTTTTTTTTTAATAATGGCAAATAATTTTGTTTATATAATTTTTTTACATCATTATCAACTCTAATACCTAAATATTTTACCCCGTTTATTGACCATTGAAATTGAGTTACTAATCGACATTGATTATAATTTCCTTTGGGACGGGGTAAAATTTCACTTTTATCCCAATTTACTTTATACCCTGATACTTTCCCATATTCTTCCAATCTAAAAGATAATCTTTGCAAAGATTGCAATGGGTTTGTTAAATAAATCAAAACATCATCAGCAAATAAATTAATCTTATATTCTTCTTGATTAACTCTAAAGCCCTCAATGTCTGAATCTGTTCTAATTAATTCAGCTAATGGTTCTATTGGCAATACAAATAAAGCAGGTGATAATGGGCAGCCTTGTCCAGTTGACCTCGTTAAGCAAAATGGTGTTGAAATCTGACCATTTGTAACGACTTTAGCTTGAGGATTAGTATTTAATGTTTTAATCCATTGTATAAAAGATTTTCCTAACTCATATTTTTCCAATACCTTAAATAAAAAATCCCATTCCAATCTATCAAATGCTTTTTCTGCATCCAAAGCAACTGCCACACTCATTTCCTCTCTTTTTTGTGCCAAATGAATTATACTAAGTAACCGGCTTATATTATCAATTGATTGTCTGTTTTTAATAAAATCTGTTTGATCCATATGTATTAATTTTGGTAAATATTTAGATATTCTATTAGATAAAATTTTTGCTATTATTTTATAATCTGTATTCAACAAAGAAATAGGCCTATATGATGTTGGCTTTAAAGGATCTCTATCGTTTTTTGGCAAAACAGTTATAATCGCTTTTAAAAAAGATTGTGGGAGTTTATGCATTCTTTCCACTTGATATATTTCTTCCATAAAAGGAGGAATTAATCAATCTTTAAGTTTTTTTAATAAAATTCAAGAGAAAAACCATCTTCTCCTGGGGATCTATTACTCTGAAGTGATCCTAAAGCTTCTTCAACGTCTTTTAATGTAAAGGGCATATCTAATCCTTTCTGTTCTTCCAAATTTAATTTTGGAAGGGTTATTTGTGATAAAAATGTATCTATCTCAGCAATCTTATTTTGTGATTCTGATTGATATAGTTCAGTATAAAAATGTTTAAAAGTTTCATTAATTTCTAAAGGTTTATAAGTAACCTTAATTACACTTGCTCTAATTGCATTTATTGTTTTAGAAGCCTGTTCTGTTTTCAACTGCCAAGCAAGAATCTTATGTGATCTTTCACCTAATTCGTAATATTTCTGTTTAGTTCTCATAATTACTTTTTCTGTACGATATTTCTGAAGTGTATTATATTGTAGTTTTTTATTAACAAGTTGTCTTCGTTTTTCTTCTGTCATATATCTTTGAGATTCTTTTTCTAACTTTATGATACCTTTTTCTAATTGATCTATTTCTGCCAAATATTCCTTCTTAATTTTAGATGTATAACTTATAATCTGACCACTTAAATATGCTTTCATCGCTTCCCATAATCCAATTTTATCCTCAACTGAATGTAAATTTGTATTAAAAAATTTAATTTGTTTTTTCATAAAATCACAAAAATCTTGACATTTTATTAAAATTGAATTAAATCTCCATCTATAGATCGATTTCTTATCCATCATTATGATTGTCATTATCAAGGGGGAATGATCTAACAGTATTCTTCCTTTATATTCCACACTTTTCACTCTATCTTGAATATTTTTTGATAATAAAAAAATCAATCCTTGAGTAAGTTTTATGTCTATTTGAATAAAATGTATAATCTCTTTCTCTTGGATTATTTTTTCTCCATATATCAATCAGGTTTAAATCTTTCATTAATGATAAAGTTAGTTTTATTACTTTTGATTTTGTAGCAACTTTAGTTGACCTATCCAAAACTGGATCTAAACAAAAATTAAAATGTCCACCTATTAATATTTTATCATGTGCATCAGCCAAGTTCAAAAAACTTCTCTTTTTAGCACCTTGAGTAGCTGCCTTCAAGATCATTTCTTTATCTTGGTACCTCAAGCATTTTATCAACATTGATCTTGGATTTTGATCTTGCTGAGGTCTTGGTCTTAAAGCTCTGTGTGCTCTTTCAATTTCAATTACTTGGCTTGTTTCTTTCATTTCAAAAATTTTCGGAATCCATTCTTGAAATAATTTTATTGGATTTTCTCCCTCTGTACCTTCCTTAAGACCAACAATTTTGATATTATTTCGTCTACTTGAGTCTTCAAGCGCATCTATTTTTTCCAACATCCGTTTTCTTTTTATTGTCCAGGCAAGATTATTGTCTTCCATCTTATCTATTCTTTCAGTATTTTCTTCCACTTTTACTTCCATTTCTTTAACTTTATTATCCATCTTCTTTTGTTTTTCCACCATATTATCGAGTGTATTCTGCATCCTTCTTATAGCTTTTAATTCATTCATAATATATATCAGGATAACTTTTATGACTCCTTTAATCTCCATTTTCTTTTCCTCTTCTTCTTCCTCTGAATTTCCCAAAGAGTCTGACTCCACTTCCGATATACTTTCAGTTTCACTTCTAGCCGTAGTTGGGATTTGTAGTTCTGTTACTTTTGCTGATATCTGTTCATGCATACTTGATTCTTCGTGCATGCATTGTTCTTGCCGTTTCTTTTAGAGACCGCCGACATTGCTGCAACTTACTGTCCCGCATCATTAGAAGTGCCATGCACTTCGCCGGGAGGAGATCCAACTTGAGTCCAAGGCTTCGCCGATACGGTTAGGCCTTTTTCCGCGCCGATTTGCGCAGTCTTCGAGTGTAGTAGCTTTCTTCTGTTTCGGTTTAGGAGCCATATCAAAAGATAATCCTGAGCTATTTATAAATAGTTTCTAGTAGATATTTGTTAACTCTTCTTCACTTAAACCTTATTTTATTACTTTTTACGAGGGAGCTGGATTCCCAACGTCTTGACCCTACGTCATCACGCGACGTCACCAGATCTTATTGAATTTTTGAAGAGGTTAGGAGGAAAGTTGACGAGGGTAAAGCAGTGGATGTTGTCTATATGGAGTTCACTAAGGCCTTTGACAAGGTTCTACACGGATGGTTAGTTAGGAAGGTTCAATCGTTCGGTATTAATATTGAAGTAGTAAAATGGATTCAACAGTGGCTGGATGGGAGATGCCAGAAAGTAGTGGTGGATAACTGTTTGTCAGTTTGGGGGCCGGTGACTAGTGGTGTGCCGCAGGGATCTGTACTGGGTCCAGTGTTGTTTGTCATATACATTAATGATCTGGATGATGGGGTAGTAAATTGGATTAGTAAGTATGCTGATGATACTATGATAGGTGGCGTTGTGGATAATGAAGTAGGTTTTCAAAGCTTACAGAGAGATTTAGGCCAGTTAGAAGAGTAGACTGAAAGATGGCAGATGGAATTTAATACTGAGAAGTGTGAGGTGCTACATTTTGGTAGGACTATTCAAAATAGGACAATCATGTTAAATGGTAGGGCATTGAGGAATGCAGTAGAACAGGGTGATCTAGGAATAATGGTGCATAGTTCCCTGAAGGTGGAATCTCGTGGATCGGGTGGTGAAGAAAGCTTCTGGTATGCTGGCTTTTATAAATAAGAGCACTGGGTATACGACTTGGGGTGTAATGTTAAAATTGTACAAGGCATTGCTGAGGCCAAATTTGGAGTATTTTGTACTGTTCTGGTCACCGAATTATAGGAAACAGGTCAACAAAATAGAGTACAGAGTAGATTTACTAGCATGTTACCTGGGTTTCAGCACCTAAGTTACAGAGAAAGGTTGAACAAGTTAGATCTTTATTCTTTGAAGCGTAGAAGGTTGAATGAGGACTTGATAGAGGTATTTAAAATTATGAGGGCGATAGACAGAGTTGACGTGGATAGGCTTTTTTTCCATTGAGAGTAGTGGAGATTCAAACAAGAGGACATGAGTTGAGAGTTAGGGGGTAAAAGTTTAGGGATAACACGAGGGGGAACTTCTTTACTCGGGGAGCGGTAGCTGTGTAGAATAAGGTTGCAGTAGAAGTGGTAGAGGCAGGTTCAATATTGTCATTTAAAAAAAAATTAGATAGGAACATGGACAGGAAAGGAATGGGGGGTTATGGGCTGAGAGCAGGTTGGTGGGACTACGTGAGTGTAAGCATTCGACACGGAATCGAAGGACTGAGATGGACTGTTTCCGTGCTGTAATTGTTATATGTGAGGTGATGGATATTCAGATGAAGTAGAACTTGTACAGTAAATGGCAAGGCACTGACAAGTGCATAGTTCACTGAAAGGCAGGATGGTGAGAAAAAAAAAGCGTTTAGCATGCTTGCCTTCATCAGTTATGGTGTAGAGTTTAGGAGCGGGGGATTATTTGCAGTTATGTAATTTGTTGTTGAGACCACTTTTGGAATATTACCTACAATTTTGCTTACCCTGTTATAGGAAGGACGCTGTCAAGCTGGAGAGGGTGCAGAAGAAATTTACGAGGATGCTCTTTGGACTAGAGGGCCTGGGTTACAGAGAGGTTGGCCATGCTGGACCTTTATGCCTTGGAGAATGGGAGGTGACCTCAGAAGTTTAAAATCATAAGGGGTATTGATAAGGTGGGTTGTCATTATTGGAGAGTTGGAGAGCACAAAATGAAAGGTCACAGATAGAGGAGAGGAGGGGAAAAATTGAAAAGAGTCCTTGGGGATAACCTCTGTATACGGAGGACAGTGAGTACCCGGAAGAAGCTACCAGATGAAGTGGTTGAAGTGGGTTCAACTGCAACATTTAACAGGCATTTGGACAGGTACATGGAAGGGAGAGGCTTGGAGAGTTATGGGCCAAACTAGACAACTGGGACTATCAGGGAGGATGCTGTGGTTGGTATGGACCAGTTGAGCCGAAGGGCCTGTTTAGATCGCATTACTCTAGGATTACATAATTCTAAAGTGACACAAGTTGCATCCCAGTGCAAATAGTTTTACTTGTACACATCGTTCTGCTATCAGTCACTGGTGTCTTTTCAGGGCTCCTGGCATCCAAGGTTTTACTCATACACATTGTGGATCATGCTAACTATCTGCCCTCTTCTGCTATCAGTTATCTGTGCTTTCTGTGGGCTCCTGGAGTCCAAGGTTCACTGCTCTTCATGAAGCGTAAATTCCTGCCGTAGGTGATGCTGATGCCGTTTTCCTTCAATAGATGTTGGCCTGCGATGGCTTCGCTGTCTTGTCACAATTGCATACTGCTGAATGTCTGGGTGGAATCAGCCTTGCCTTTGGGACTAGTTATGCCTTAGTTGCAGCCTTTCATAAAGTGGCTTGACCAATGGATGGCAGGGTGGGTGGGCCACTGCTAATTTAACTTTGAATACAATTCTCTGGTTAAAATAGAAGCAAAAAGCCAAGGTCCTTGAGTATACTTCTCTTTGTTTCTCCTATTGTAGGCATACATAGACCAGGTTGAAATACCATGAAAATCAGATGCCTTCAGTAGCTATGCCAGCACGTTACCTTCCCTGCACTGCCATATATTCAGTTACTAATCAATGGTCAATAATGCATCATCTTCCATAGTATTAGTAACCTGTGAACTCAACCTGAATGGTGAACGAGCTGGGATTTTACTCTTTAGAGCAAAGGTGGGGTGGGGGGGGGGGTGGGGAGTGGTGATTTGATAGAGGTGTATATGTTGATAAGAGGCATCGATAGAATGGAGAGCCAACAACATTTTCCCAGGGCAGAAATGACTAATATGAGGGGGCATAATGTTAAGGTGATTAGAGAAAAGTGTAGGGGTTTGTCAGAAGTAGTATTTTTTAACAAAAAGAAAATGGTGGCTGTATGGAATGCACAGCTTGGGTAGTGATAAGGGTAGATGCATCAGTGAGATTTAAGAGGCTTTTAGATAGACACATGGATGAAAGAAAAATGGAGAGCTATTTGAGAGAGTAGGTATCAATTGATCTTGGCGCAGATTAAAAGTTCGGTGCAACATCATGGACCAAAATGTCTGCATTGTGCTATATTGCTCTAGGTCTGGCCCAGCTCAGATTAAGCCCCGAGAGGAGTGATGAGAGCTGTGAAGCGAGGTGGAATAAAGCCTTTGGAATCATATATCTTTAAGGCCCAGAAGAAAACTATGCGATTTTCAGTTTAATGACAGAGATGGTATCCTATAGGTAGATTTGTTTTTCTGCTGGGATGGAATGCTTCAGGTCAATTAAACTTTCAACAGTGTGTAGGGCCCTGCCTATTCCTTACCTCACCACCATTTTGAGGTCAATATTACAAATCATTAGTGAAACTCGTTACAGTTTAAACTTCCCATTTTTCTCAAGCATCATGTAAATGTAAAGTTTTCTTTGAATTAATCCATATTTTTTCTTTATTTCAGGTGAATGATGAGTAGACGTCGGCGATTCTATGAGAAAGTAGTGCTGGGTGTTTTGATTACTCTGGGATTGTTCTTCATGTTCTGGGATAATGACCAACGTCGAGAGACTGATGATCTTGCAGAAACTGTTCATCGCAAAGATCTGCCCAAGGTTGTTACTGCTGATGCAACTAAATCAGTGCTCAAGCCAAAGTGCCACGCGAACACGACATTGTTGCACTTGTCCTCATTTCATCAAGAGAAAGAGCACATAAAAAACTTCTTGATGTATAAACACTGTCGAGAATTTGACATGATTCAAAATGTCCCAGACAAATGTGGTGGTCGAGAAGGATCTCAGAATGTCTTCCTGCTCCTGGTGATCAAATCTCACCCTTTCAACCAGGATCGGCGGGAAATGGTAAGGAAGACCTGGGGCAAGGAATGCGAATTCAATGGGGTCCTAATTAAGAGAGTCTTTATCTCTGGTGTCTCTCCTGATCAAAAGGAAAGGAGGAAATTGAATCAGCTTTTAGCCATGGAAAACAGAGAACACAGAGATGTCCTACAATGGGATTTCTTGGATACCTTTTTCAACCTCACCCTCAAACAATACAAGTTGCTGCAGTGGGTCAGTGAATTTTGCCCCAGAGCTAAATTCATCTTCAATGGAGATGATGATGTCTTTGCCAACACCGATAACATGGTTCATTACTTGCTAGGCATGAAGGTTCACCAACACCTGTTTGTGGGCCATCTCGTTTATGGGTTTGGGCCCAAACGCCAGAAGTCGAGCAAGTATTATGTGCCAGAAATAGTGACCACCATCAAGTCGTACCCACCATACGTTAGTGGAGCGGGCATACTTATGTCTGTGTATACAGCTCACATCATTTACCACATAGCCCAAGACCTTGAACTATACCCCATTGATGATGTATTTTGGGGGATGTGTCTGGCCAAGACTGGACTAGCCCCACGCTCCCATAGTGGATTCAGGACAGCTGGAGTCAGGGTTCTTTCAACCCAAGATGACTCTTTCAATCCTTGCTATTACCGTGAGTTGCTGCTAGTGCACCGTTTTCGGCCTTTCGAACTGCTATTGATGTGGGATGCGGTGCATGATGCCAATCTGAAATGTGCTCATGCTGCCCAGAAGTCTGCATCCACGAAAAGGACCGCATGAGTCATGAGAGAATGTAGCAACTGTTGGAATGTAATGCAGTTTGTAAACATGTGTTAATCAGTTGTTTATGCAATGTAAGAAGCTCAATTCCTAAATTATATTGGAGTATACATTAATTCATAGAGTTGGTGCCTTTCTACATTCTACAAATGTTTGTAAAGCTGTCAGGTGTCATCACTCAGCCTAATTCTTACTGCACCCATAATGACATTACAATATTGACAGGAGCACCACAATTTAAGTCAATTGTAAAGTTATTCCAAGTGAGCAGTCCTTGTTGCATTGCGTGCAGATAGGTACAGCATCTTCACTTGGGGCATTTGTATAATAAGCCACCAATAAAATTTTTAGTTACAGTTATATCTGTGTATTTTTTTCTTGCCGTTTCTCACATGACCCTTGCAAAATGTGAAAGAGACAAATGCATTTCTTGGACTGGAACTGTGAGAACAACAAAGAATCTAGATCTAAAATTGTCTCAGGGTTGGAGGAATAGAGAAACTGATGGTCATCACTTCTGTACTCAAATGTCAGCCTGCATTGTGTCTCTGTAACTACATATCAAATAGAAGTACACACGCAGGAGATGGCTTTAACTGGAGTATTCACATTGCAGAGAGGGAAAGAGATCAATGAACATGTGGGGACAACAGATCAATATGCATACAGTGTCAGCAGTCCATATGTAGTGCGAAGGGGAGTGGCATTAGATTTGGCAGGTGTCTTGTCTAAGACAATGTACTCGGTTGCCAGTGTCATGTTCCTGTCATTGACATGGCCATCACTGAGAGGTAAGTCCGGTAGCTTTGACTAGTGGCCAACCTGGACATCGGGAATCTGGAGAGGGACTTCAATAAGGCTCATTGTCCGAGGGGCAGCTCACGGCACTGCAATAGAGCAATCGGTGACCAATCAACTAGTGGCCAATCGGCATTTGGGATTGATTAGTAAGAGCAAATGAAAGGAAGGTGGGGCAAACCCAGTGGCCGTCGTCTGAGTAGAAACATAGAAAACCTACAGCATAATATGGGCCCCTCGGCCCACAGAGCTGTGCCGAACATGTCCCTACCTTAGACCTACCTCGGCTTTACCCATAGCACTCTTTTTCTAAGCTCCATGTAACCATCCAGGAGTCTCTTAAAAGACCGTATCGTTTCAGCCACCACCACCGCCGCCGGCAGCCCATTCCACGCACTCACCTCTCTCTGTGTAAAAAAAAACTTACTCCAGACATCTCCTCTGTATCTACTTCCAAGCACCTTAAACTATGCCCTCTCATGCTAGCTATTTCAGCCCTGGGGAAAGCCTCTGATTGTCCACATGATCAATGCCTCTCATTATCTTGTACACCTCTATCAGGCGACCTCTCATCCTCCATCGCTCCAAGGAGAAGAAGGCCGAGTTCACTCAACCTATTCTCATAAGGCATGCTCCCCAATTCAGACAACATCCTTGTAAATCTCCTCTGCACCCTTTCTATGGTTTCCATGTCCTTCCTGTAGTGAGGCAATTATAACTGAGCACAGTACTCTAAGTGGGATCCGACCAGGGTCCTATATAGCTGCTACATTGCCTCTCAGCTCTTAAACTCAATCCCACAATTGGTGAAGGCCAATGCACTATATGCCATCTTAACCACAGAGTCAACCTGTGTAGCAGCTTTGTGTGTTCTGTGGACTCGGACCCCAAGATCCCTCTGATCCTACGCACTGTCAAAAGTTTTGCCTTTAATGCCATATTCTGCCATCATAGCGTAGGGACTGCGGTCTGCAGTCAGGTACTCAGGATCACTCAGCACAATGTTGCACGAACATTATTAGCAAAACACTCCGACACAAGACGGGTTTCATTTTGTTACAGACAGAAATGCCAGTTTGGTACTACAAGTAAACTGCATTTCCACATTGGTGGAGAAGTGTGCTGACACCCCTCGCTATCTGTAAAAACTGTGACGAGATGCTCAGGTGTATTCAATATGGACTGTGCCTTTAAAAAGAGAGAGAGTTGGTGTACAGCGATTGAGAGAGAGAGAGAGAGAGAGAGAGAGAGAGAGAGAGAGAGAGAGAGAGAGAGAGAGAGAGAGAGAGAGAGAGAGAGAGAGAGAGAGAGAGAGAGAGAGAGAGAGAGAGAGAGAGAGAGAGAGCACCGAGAAGCTCGTGAGTCTCCATGGTTACGGAAGGGCGGAGCTATATAATGGGCAGCTGGCGTTCAGCATGTTTGGGATATATACAAGGTCAGCTAGATTTTCAGACAGACACACAGATACACGGAAGACACTGACAGAAATACAGAAGAAATAGACACTGGATGAACTTTCAGTGCCCACGAAAGGGTGGGTTTTGATCGCAGTGTGGGAAAGGGGTGACCGGTGGAATGTTATCGGTGTGTTTAACCTTTGATAGCTTTACTGCCTGAAGGCGGTACTCTTGTGTGATCACAAAACTTTAACAGGTACTTCGGAAGGCAACGGAAAGATCGACGACATCAGCTTACTTGGAAAACAAATCACCTCTCTCTCTTTCTCTTCTCAATTCTACTCAATATCACGAACTGAACTGACGTCATTCCTATACCATCGTAAGACTGTATCATTGACCACCTAAGCTGAAGAAGTTTGGGGTTTTATATTTACACACTTACATTTGCATAAAGTCTGCTAACCTGTTTGATTTATCTGGTTTTATATTACGAGATTACGTGGATACAGATAAGTAGTGTTTTATTTGTAACAATACCAGACTCCATGTGTGTTCCATCTCTGCTGGTTTTTTTAACCCGTTACGGGGTACGTAACAAAACCGTTCCAACCCCTACATCACACCGCATTTCTGTAAACCCCTTCGACCCCTACAGCACTCGGCATCTCTGCAAAACCACCATCATCCACCCTGGTGCATTCAGACGACAGCAGACCCGAGAAAGATACAGTCGTGTCAGATTGAATGGTTCATAAAACACTGTTGGCCAGTAGAAACTACAGTCTGATCAAGGACAGGGGAAGCAGACAAGCCAGTTCTCTCTGCCCTGCCCTCACTCATTTTATTGGCTATGAACTGATTCTTGCACTGGAATAATTTAATCAGAGGAACTGAATGTGGACACAGGAAGCTTCAGGTAATGATCTGCTAAACCTGAGCCCATTCTCAAACAAGTCGCCATTTGTTAAGTGAAGGGTGTGGACTCTGAACTGATTCCTGACTCTGGGACAATCTAATCAGAGCAATAAACCTGAGACCATGCTTAGAGGAGCAGCTACTTGTTGTGTAAAATGCCAGACCTACCAAAGAAGCAATCTGTAGTCTCGTTAGACTCTGTCTGGGTTGCCTCATTTAACTGGTTCGGACCAGTCAGGGTGTAAAGATACGAATACACAAGGCTGGGGTGGGCAGAGCCAGGTACAATATGTTGGTTGTTGCTCTGTACAATGATCAGTAACCAGGTGACCCAGGTAGGTCAAGTGACCTTGAGCCAATGGTTTTGGGATCCAATGGTTCAATTGATGAGGAACAATATAAGATTCCGGAGCTCCAAACATGCCGGGGTGATAACTCTCCAGCGGCCAGAGACCAACCATTGCCGAAAAGTAGGACCAAACGGATATATGGAGATCGGGAACATGAGGATCGGAAGATGATGAGAGGCATTGATCGTGTGGATAGTCAGAGGCTTTTTCCCAGGGCTGAAATGGTTGCCACAAGAGTACACGGTTTGAAGGTGCTGGGACGTAGGTACAGAGGAGATGTCAGGGGTAAGTTTTTTTTTTTACTCAGAGAGTGGTTAGTGCGTGGAATAAGCTGCCGGCAACAGTGGTGGAGGCGGATACGATTGGGTCTTTTTAAGAGACTTTTGGATAGGTACATGGAGCTTCGAAAAATAGAGGGCTATATGTAAGCCTGGTCATTTCTAAGGTCAGGACATGTTCGGCACAACTTTGTGGGCCGAGGGTCCTGTATTGTGCTGTAGATTTTCTATGTTTTCTATGTTTCTATGGAATGTCTTGCTAGCGTAGACTCTTTTCCCGGGTAATACCTTTTCTCTTCATTGACTGTTCATGGAGTGTCAGGGTTTCCAGTAGGGTGCACACAGGAAGATAGTGTGTAAATCTACGTGCTTTTAGTAGAAATAATAAAAGATACTTGTTGGTAAATACAGATTCTCTGTATCTCATTGATCATTGTTACAAGGGATGATTCTTGTTACAGTGGCGTCCATCATTGACATTGCCCACTAACAGGACGTGCCCTCTACACAGTGTTACCATCGGGAAGGAGATACAGAAGCCTGAAAGCTCACGCTCAGCGATTCAGGAACAGCTTTTTTCCCCGCTGCCACCTGTATCTCAGTTTTGTTTTCTCGATATTTATTTATCCTGTATTTCATTGTACTGCTACCGTAAAGTTAAGAATTTCACGACGTATGTCTGTGATATTAAATCTGGTTCTGATTCTTTAAATGTACCTTTGAAATCTTTGATTCTGATTCAGATGCGGGGGTGGGGGATGTGTTAGATCGAACTTACATTAGTTGAAAGCCGATCAGAACCTCATGTACTGTGCTGTAATATTCTATGTTCTGTGCTCGATCGAGCGTACCGTGTCTTGCAATAGTTAAGTAAGTCGATTAATTATTTAAAGTAATGACGCCTTGCTTTTCCAGACTACTCTCAATGCGTCGGATAATAAAGTGCAGGAGAATTTTTTTTAAAAGAACAATATGCCATAAATATCAGTGCCGACCGCTGGATGATCTCGATAGCTTTGCTCGGAAGGGACACGCCATGTATTATGTAATGAGGAATTGTTCTCGGTGTTCAGACTACGCTGGTCATGGGGTATGAAGGGAAGTATCTGGACAAACAGGAACATTGGCGATAGTCAGTATGGGGCAGTGCGTAGTAGGTCATGTCTAATCAATCTCACAGAGCTTTACGAGGTAGTTACCACGAATGGTGTGGAAGGCAAGGCAGTGGATGCCGTCTAACAGGGACTTCAGCAAGGAATTTGCAAGGATCACTGTGGGAGGATGCTCAAGAAGGTTCAGTCGTTTGGCTTTCACGATGAGGTAGTAAATTAGATTCGCCATTGGGTACGTTACGGAAGCTAGAATGTGGGAATGGATGGTTGCCTTTCTGACTGGGGACCTGTGATAAGTGGAGTGTCCCAAAGATCGTTGCTGTGCCCGTTGTTATTTGTAATCTATATGAACTATCTGGATAATACTGTCGTTAACTTTGCCGACGTATTATTTGCCGATGACACTACCGGTGTAGTTGACAGCGAGGAAGAGTACCGGAGCATGAAGCAGGATCTGGACCAGCTGGAGAGATGGGCTAAAGATGGCCGATCGGATTTAACGCAGACAAGTGTTAGATTTTGCACTTCGAGAGGACCAGCCAGGGTTGGTCTGACACAATGAGAAATAGGGCACTGAGGAGTACGATATAACAAACGAATCTGGGAATGCAGGTCCATAATTCAATGAAAGTTGCGGCACAGTTAGACAGGATCGTAAAAGCAGCTTTCCGCACATTGGCCTTCATGGAGCAAAGTACTGAATACAGGAGTTGGGATGTTATGTTGATGCTATTTACGACTCTATTAAGGACTAATTTGGAAAAATAATGTGTACGATTTTGCTCAACTACCGGCTATTGCCGGGACTGGGCTTTTTGAATAAGAAGGAAAGATTACATATGTCAGCACTTTATTCCCGAGCGTGTAGGGGTATTGAGGGGAGATTTGATAGAGGTATACAACAATATAAGGCGGATGGCGAGTATAAATGCAAGCAGGCTTTCTCCACCGCTGTTGGGCAAATACAACTAGAGATCTGGGCGAATGGTGAAATGTGAAATATTTAAGGGAAACATGAGGGAAAACATCTTCACTCAGACAGTGCTGCCAAGGCAAATAGCAATTGTGATTTCGATGTCAATGTTTAAGAGATGATTGGATAAGTACTGGGATATGGATGACCACGGTCCGGGTGAGGTCGATGGCAGTAGGCAGTTTAAATAATTCCTCATTGACTGGACGGGCTGAAGACCCTGTTTCTGTGCAGTGGTTTCCTATGGCTGTCTGACTGGATGTCTGGCAATTTCGTGTCTCACAGCACCGACCAATCTAAAAAGTCGTTGATCCTGTTTTATTCCTCTGTCCTTGCACACACTGAAGCATGGAGACTGAGTTAATGGATGGTTACAGCATAAGAAGATGGAAGCTCTGGAACTTGTTTATTCTGTATTCTCCAATTACCTGCGATGGTTTTAAAGGAAGACAAGTGTGAGCCCGGATACTTCTTTGCTGTCGCTGCGTTTTTAGTTTGTGTAGATTTGTATGATTTATTTTTTAATGATTTCAGAGGGAAAAACGGATTCTACACCGGCCATGTGGATTCAGGGTTAAAGGGATCGAAATATGAGCATATCTACACCAGATACATTAAAACCACAATTTAGAGGTCGATAGGCATTTGGATAAATTGGTGTGTTCTTGAACTGGAAATTAGGAATTGGTATTTTGGAAGAATTGTTCTTTTAATGAGCAGCAAAAACTGCAGCTGAACACTTTGAAATGCTGGTTTTACGTTGTAGGGTTCCACTGGAAAAGATGCTTTGAAGTCATTGTAGCATTTGCCCTGTCATATGTAAATGGCAGGTCAGTTTAGAAATCGCGCTGTTGCAGTCAATAGCTCAGCGATTTGCTTCTGTCGTCAGCCCTAATTCCATACATGATCCTGCTGCTGCTGTGTGGTCAGATTAAATCCGTTATTTCCCTCAGCTCTGTTTCTCGGAGCACTGTGACTGCTGACTCCAACTATAGTTGAGAAGTGTGCCGAAATTTCAACCCTCCTTGCGGAACACGGCTGCCCTCTGTCTTCCAGCCGGAATGCACTCTAATCATCTGCCTTCCGTTTGTAAGCCAATTCTGAACCAACCAGTCACGTTTCCCTGGATCCGTTGCCTCCTGACTTTCTGACTGAGTCCACTATGTGGAAATGATCAAACGCCTGACCAAAATTAATATGTAACATGTTGACTCGCCGTAGCCAGACTATGTTTCTCCAAATACTTATAAATTCCCTCTACAATAATCGTTTCCAACAGTTTACCCACTACTGACGTAAGACCTGGTCTACAATTCCAAGGATTATCGTTAATATTTTTCTACAACAAAAGAATACCATTTGGCACATTCCAGTCATCTGGTTCCGTGGACAGTGAAGACAGAAATATCCTGTCCAAAAGCTTACCAATCCCTTCACTTGCTTTCCCAAATTCCATAGAACATAGAATAGTACAGCACATTACAGGCCCTTCGGCCCGCAATGTTGTGCCAACCCTCAAACCCTGCCTTCCATACAATCCCCCAACTTAAATCTCTCCATATGCCTATCTAGTAGTCTCTTAAATTTGACAAGTGTATCTGCCTTCATCACTGACTCAGACAGTGTATTCCACGCACCAACCACTCTCTGAGTAAAACACCTTCCTCTAATATCCCCCTTGAACTTCCCACCCCTTACCTTAAAGCCATGTCCTCTTGTACTGAGTAGTGGTGCCCTGGGGAAGAGGCGCTGGCTGTCCACTCTGCCAGTGCCTCTTAATATCCTGTACACTTCTATCATGTCTCCTCTCATCCTCCTTCTCTCCAAAGAGTGAAGCACTAGCTCCCTTAATCTCTGATCATAATCCATACTCTCTAAACGAGGTAGCATTCTGGTAAATCTCCTGGAGTATATCCCTTCCGACACCAGGGAATCATGTATCATAATATTTTCCAAGTTTCCAGCGCTTCCTCTTTCATAGCGTCGGCATGTTCAAGTATATCTGCCTTTTGACGCTGTGTTCACATTGATCAATGTATTCAGTAAGGAGCCTCACTGCCTCCTTTGACTCCAGATACGTTACCTCGGTTTTCTCTGATCTACCCACACTCTCTCCAGACTCCGCCTGTTCTTCACAGTGCAACTCGCCAAGGCCTTCTCAACTCCCCTTCTACCTCTTCTAAGTCCGTTGTTGAATTCTTTCCTGTCTGCCTTGTGACTCGAGACAGCCTTACCTGATTCTTTCTTCCTAATCTATAAGTATCGTTCTTTCTTCCTTTTGACGAGTTGTTCCAACTTTCTTGTCTCCCAGGGTTACTTTACACTGTCATCCTTTCCCTGCGTCACTGAGACAAGCCTATACTGAGCTCCATGTAAGTGCTCCCTAAACAATCCCCACATATGTCGTGCGCATTTCCTTGATTCCATCATTTCCCAATTTACCTTCTCAAGTCCCTGCAAGGTAGCGCCATGCATCGCTGACCCTCCCATGCTCTCTTGTCCCATTCCTGTGCAAGGTGAATGGAGGGGAATTCTGCACTATCGTCTGCAATTTTGACCAACGGAGAGATGTGTCACCCGATCCGTTTCCTTTCCTAATATTAGATCCGGTATGGACTGTTCGCAAGTCCTCCTTTCTTCATATAGTGACATGAATCCTTCCTGGACACAACTGAGAAATTATGCCATACCGAAACCCCTTACCCTGGGAAGGTTCCAAAGAATGTTGGAGATGTTTCATTTCCCCGTGTCAACAACTTGGTACATGTCCAAATTCTGTTTCCCTCACTGTTCCCGTCGCGTTTCTTTTTCTAAATCTCGTGGGCGGCTGTACAGAATACGACAATTGGGTTGATTTATGTTTCTGTGTTCGTCTCACAGTCCATTAACAAAAGTACGCTCCACGTTGTCCTCCCTTTCTATATCTGCGATCCAGTCCCTGGTTACCAATCGTGTGCTTTACTTGTCACTGGCCATTTTGAAACATCTAAAACCCGGAATGCCCTGAAGCCATCCCTGCCCTTGTAACAGTCGGGTGTCTGTGATAGTTTGGAACATAATTTAACCAATGTAACAATCACACCAGCAGCATTGAACGTTTGCATTGCTACCTACCTGAACTGTATGAAACAAGCAATCTTCCGCCAACTATGCAATTTCCGGATGACCAGGCATATGATTGTTTGAATTAATGACATATTTGCCAAACCTGATCATCTAAAAGGGCTTTATTTGAAAACTCCGCGGTATTGTCGTTAGACGCGGGCGTTATCTACACAGATGGCCATTTAATGTAAACACATACGCCATTCCATTCCTCAGCTCCTCTCTGAATTTCCTCTGTGTCAGTGTATAGATACAAGTATTGGTGCACATGCTGAGAATCTGTAACATGTACCCAAATTGTATGCCGGGGAACTCAAATATCTGTCCTCGTAAAAATAGTTTTCCTTTTGCCATTTCAGGGAATGAGCGACATAGGGCATCCAAAATAATATGAAATTAGCTGATATAGAAAACAACAAAATCATCGATTTTCTGCGTTTTTCCATCTCGTCATCTTTCTGATTGTCGCTGCTGTGCCGAAGTCCTCTGCGGACTCTATTTGCCACAACGATATATCTTACAGTTAACCCGTTAAACACCAAGATTAAGCCGATTGGTATCATTGGTGTTAAAATACTCAGCAGTAATTGGTACACTCTCCACGCGGGTGAAGTAGCGTATTCGTATGTGGCGGTGCACCGCCACGGCGTGTTGTCAATGATGACGTAAGGTTCAATGGCAAAGTATAACGGGGCACCTCTCACGCAGCTCACTATAACCACGGTCACGATAACCACCGTTGCTGTTCTCTCGGTGCAGTATCGTTCCCGCAGCTTTCGGCAACATATTGCGATGAAGCGATCGAAGGTAAAACTGACCGTAAACCAAACAGAACAGTCCCGCGTCACAGCCGCCAATACAAGTGTCAGAGCGCACACAGGAGTGATGAGCAGGGATCTGGAATAAATGTGGATATTGTTGGTCTGGTCCACTAAAGCAACAACGATAACCACCATCAGATCCGCTGTCGCCATTCCAACCAGGTAACGGGTGATGCATTTGGAGAGTCCGCATTTTCCCCGAGAAAGGATCACAATCGCCGTTAAATTAACTGCAAGAAATTTGGAAACAAAATAGAAATATTGTCAGCAGCAATTCCCTGAATGCCCCCATTCTACCGATGCTATGCAGGGTATGGTCTGTTTGGAAGTGGAAAGCGGGAATCCAGTTTGTGCGGTCTCCGTCGCTGCACTCCGGCTGGAGGACAGTGACGGATGTGAGTGTCAGTGGATTGGCGACCTACCCACAGTTTAGAGCGAGGCATCCGAGTTCCACGACTCACGTACGTGAGAACAGTTGATCGCCACAACAAACAACACCATTTCCATTATTTGTGGTGCAAGTGCTGACGCCATTATTTGTAGCGGTGGCCAGGTAGCATTAAGGAGAGATAAGACACGAGTTCTCATTTACTGACTGACAGAAGAACAGACCTACGTGTCGAAAATAGACTGGACCGTCATTTAAATAAGCTGCCACATAGTTATAAGATCGAAGTGTCTGCACTGATAGAGACTCGGACCTCGAAAAGCAGAGACCAGCATCATTTCAGAAAGCATAGCGAGGTGAAATTATGAAACAATGTCAATATCGGCATTAGCATAATTGACAAAATAAAAATCATTTCGATCAATGTACCGAGCATTTAAATAAAACAGTCAGATACCTGAATCCTCCATTCAGGAAAGACGTTTCAGCCGATGGTATCTGTACTTTATTACAGTGCGGATACCGTATCAGAGTAAAGGCTGATTTATACCTCTGCGTCAAATGATCGCCGTGGGTACGGCGTATCCGCGTAACCTACACTGTACCCTACGCCCTACTCTACGCCATAGCCTGACGCGCACTTCTCCAAAAATCCAACTGCGCGTCGCGGCGACTCAGACCGCAACAAATATGATTGGTCCGCTTGGTTGCATCGCATTTCCTCCTGTCTGTAGGCATACTGTCAGGTACACTGATGCGAAATTAATCGCTGGAGACGATGAACCAAATCTTCAAATCTACCTACAGACATCCGAAAATAATTGAAATACATTTCTTCGTCCATGTCTCTCAGTGGCTGGACAAGCACAGGAAATTCACCATCCTGCCTCAAACCAGAAGGCCATAACCATAAGACCGTAAGACAAAGGAGCAGAAGTCGGCCGTTCGACCCATCGGGTCTGCACCGCCATTTCATCATCAGCTGATCCAATCTCCCCTTCAGTCCCCTTCAATGGTCATACATACCATCTACTCCGACGTTTTCTCTCTTTTCTGCGTAGCAGTAATTTGAATAAAAGTAACTCTTGCTCAACATTCATCATCTCCAACTCCAACATGATGCGCTCAGTCACCATTGTTTGAAGTACACGAAGAAACTCTACACGGTGTCATTGAAACCTCATCGCCAACTAGCGTTTTGGCGGTGAATTGCAGGTTTAAATGCTCACAACGGCGCAGGCCACTTACGAAGGGTTCGGCGTAGTCTACTACGCAGAAGTATAAATCAGCAAGACGATGGCATAATACATAAAGTGAACAGCTCCGGGATCTTACCGGGCACACCAACCGCTACAAGTGTGGGATAGAAAATAGCCGCGATGTAGTAAATCGCCGCATAGTCCATATTCCGTCAGAAGCAGCGTTCAGTTGCACGGAGCGTTTCAGCTGCTCAGATGGACTGGTGATCGGTTTAGCAGACTTTTATTGAGGTGAGAGCAATTCCACTGAGGCAATTAGCGTAACTATCACGTCAGGGACATTAGTGACAACCAACTGCACGAACACTTACGTTAAAATATTTTTACTCACTCTGTCACCGTGTTATTAATTTGACTCCTCAAGGGACATTGCAATCTATTTACTTTAAAAAAAAATATGAAGTGAATTTTCCATGTTATCTTCCATGATACCTGGCATGAACAATTTAAATGTGATATTTTTATGTCTGTGTTCCCTTTAAAGTTGGCATTCATCTTGAAATCGATTTATTTTGTAACATTTGACGGAGCACATTCGCTTCTGAAATTGAGGGAAGGAGTTTGTTCTGGCGGGTGAAATGGAGAACACTTCTTTGTTAAAAGGGAATATACATCAGTTCTTTTCTTTCGTTTGTTCCAGTCATTCCGGGCGGGGTGGGTGATGGAATAAACAATGACAGCTGACATGTGTTACAATAACACTGCATTTATATTCCTCCAAACACATTAAAAGATCCACAACGATATTCCAGAGACCTGTGATCAAAAAGGGAGAGTGTCTTCGGGAAATTAGCGAGGGCTGTGGGCAGTTTGAAGAACAATATTTTCCAGCGCACACATCGATCGTTTGGCAGGAACCTGATCTCTCTATTGACTTGACCAACCCATACCCGTGACTTACGATGCAATCGATTTAACTTTAAAAATATTTGACTTTGAAGACTGAGAAGGTGAAAAAAGCACTCTACCACCACTGAGAAGAACTTAGACATTTTATTTATTAATTTGTTGAATAATTGTCATCACCGGATATCTCGCTGCACTGGCGAACTGTTCTATGAATTTCCACTGAATTCCCCGCAAATAAACATGTTTGTGCAGCAACTTCACACCATCAGCATGTATCCGGAGTGTTCAACATTTTCCAAGCCTTGGAGGAGTCCGAGCTAAAACGTACGCGGGGGAGGCAATGACGGGAGAATGAGACCACAGTGGACAGCGGAGTGGAGACACACGGGGAAGAGAGACATGGGTAGAGAAACTGAGATAAAAACGTGCAAGAGACGGAGGATCAGCGAGATAAGGGAACGCGAAAGAAGTAGAGACGTGAGGGAAAAGAAATTTCAAGGAAGCAGACACTTTGGTTTTAAAGACAATGGCGGAGAATGGTTGGTTGTAGAGAGACTGGGAGTAGGTGAAAGAGTTATAGAGTGAGAGAGGGAGCAGAGGAAAGAGGCTGGGAAAAAAGAGAGACTAGTGGAAGAGAGTCTTGTAGAGATGGGGAGAGGCACGGGGAGCGAAAGAGAGAAGCGCAGGAAGAAAGAGAGAGACTGGGAGAAAGACGGGAGAGAGGAAGAGGTTGAGAAGGAGCGAGTGTCAAGTGCAAGACAAGAGGGGGATAACGGTAGAAGGAGAGTGACGAGGAGAGAAACCAGAAGCGTGGCTACCCTGGTGTCAGTTCTTATTGTGTGTCATTTATCAAACGTCTCCTCTGCTCATGGAGCAAATACTTCTGTAAGCCCGCCTGAAATAATTGTAATTATCCAAATTCCACTAGTCGCCGTGGCAGGGTATTACTGAGCAGCAGCGCCTGTGCAAGAAAATATGCTCGGAATTGAGTTTTCAACAAGTGTCCCTTGTTTGGGTCCTTTCCATTGGCAAATGCATTCTAACGTGCATTACATCAGAGTCCGTTATATTCTTATTTAGACTGAATCACGTAACGAATACTCTTGTAATCTCAAAGGAATACGGGCCCAACATATTTCGACATCAGGCTCTCCTCTCAACAACGGAGAGGACAATGGGTTTTCTACCAATTAACTTCAAATGGCTTCGGAGTTCAGTTGTGACGCAATCTGCGAATGCGGGCTCGTTGGTCTAGTGGTATGATTCTCGCTTCGGGTGAAAAAGCATATGCGAGAGGTCCCGGGTTCAAGTCCCGGACGAGCCCCGTTATTGGATATTATCAGCGATTTGCTTTACGATTTTTTTGCATTGACACACGAGATAATTGGCAATATCAAACAGAAACTCTGAAGAAGAAATTGGAAATAGTTTTCAAGGCAGATAAGTTTGAAGTGTCACATTTTGGAATGTCAAACCAGCTGAGTATTTATTCTAGGAATGATAGAGCACCGGGGAGAGCAAATCTGCAGGGAGAGAGAGTCGGAGAAGGACATAGTTTGCTGAAACCCGTCTCATGTGCAGAGAGACTGTGGGAAAGGTGTTCGGCACGCTGGCCTCAGGAAGTCAGTGTAGGAGTTGGGAGACTGTGTTGCTGTTACACTCTGTTGTGGAAATACGTGTAAAATGGAAACAGCGCAGCAGTCTTTGGAAAACGATGGGTCTGCATGCTGATGAGCGCTGTAGACATTCATGTGGAAGAACAAGAAACTGGCAAGTGAACTTATATAGTTTAACCTCTTCCCTTTTTCCGACCAGGACACAAGTGCCTCTAACTTGTATATAATATCGGCTTTTACACTTCATAGGGTTGCGAATCGGTGCGGGCAGAAATTAGGTGACAAGTGAAACTGCTCACTCCGGTCACATTGTTGTGCCAAACGCTTGGGATTTCGAGAGCTGGAATTTTACCACTGAACTCATTTTCTGCTGATCCAGATTGAGAGTCTCAGTTCCGATCTTCACCAACATCTGTCTTACGGATGTGACTTACTTCAGAATCAGAATCAGATTCAGGTTTAATATCTCGGACAGATGTCGAGAAATCTGTTAAATTAGCGGCAGCAGTGCAATCAATACATGATACATATAGAAATAAAAATCAAACATTCAATTACAGTAAATATATGTATATTAAATTGTTGAATTAAAAATAGAGAAAAACAGATAAAAGAGTGATGCAGTGTTCATAGGTTCAATGTCCATTTAGACATTGGATGGCGGAGGGGAAGAATTGGTTCCTGAATCGCTGAGTGTGTGGCTTTAAGCTTCTGTACCTCCTTCCTGATGGTAACAGTGAGAAGAGGAATGTCCTGGGTGATGAGGTCCTTAATGATGGTCGCCGCCTCTCTGAGGCACTGCTACATGAAGATGTTCTGGACACAACGGAGGCCTGTCCCCAGGGCGGAGCTGACTGATTTCATAACTTACTGCCAGTCTCGCCGCTGGCTTTCAGGGGCAGCGATGAAGATCCTCCATCCCTGTCAGTCGGCGATGTTCAGGGATTCATTCATCGTGTCAGTAGCGTCCTCTCGGTTTGCGCAATTCCCTGCCAAGTCCCAGGTAGCGATTCAGAAATACCGACGGATGCTTCATTTTCGTTTCACTGAGGTTTTCTTTGACCAGTTCGGCTTGATATCTCTGAGCTGAACCCTCGAATTTGTGGGAGTGGGTGAACACTTTCAGTCTGCCCTCTACCATTTGATTTGTTTGGCATGAGTGACCCTGCCAAGAGCCAAAGCATTAACTCCTAACTCCAGCCAGCTTCGCTCTCCAGGTTACTGAGCCAGGCAAGCCTTCACACCGCGACTAGGTTGTGTTCTGTTTGGAGTCTATGGATGTGATCACTAATTACAAGCCAACCCTGAGACGAATACCAGGAATGTCTGACAACATACCGAGCTGAAACCAATCACGTGAAAGTGACAGTCTCAGCCCATCCTGAGTTTGCAGTGAAAGGTGCAAACCCTTTCTGAAGAGTGTCGTTCCCCGTGAAGCCGCTGTTTGCTCCATTCTGTAGATACTGAACCATTTCAGCAATGACCAAGGACAGATTACACCGGGTACTCCGGAGGAACAGCCATTGCGTTGACTGAACTGCTGATCAATGACTGGGACGGGTGAAGCACCGAGTAGGCGGTAAAGTTCCCTGCTACCCATACTGCACTCGGAACTTGAAGGAACACATAGTTTACGTTCACTGTGCAGGTAATCCCGTTTCTAATGACACCAACAGGCGTTTCAGCATCAGATGGATATGCTGGTTGGGTGGAGTCGAAGCAACAGCCTTCTCATCAATTTTAGTACAACCATGGTGCAATTGTACTCCTGGGAGAATGTGTCAGGTGAACAAATGTGTCAGTGAGGTGAACCTCACTGGAAGTTCATAAGGGTGAAGATCTTTAGGTTCCTGGGTGTCGACATCTCAGCGGATCCATCCTGGTCCCAACATGCTGACGCGGTGACTGTGCAGACGTCGTAATTGTTCATTAACGAGATTTAGAGTGCTGTCAAAGAATCAGATGAATTTCTACGGACGTACGTGGACAGCATTGTCAGTCGTTGCGTCACGGTCTGGTGTGGGGCGGGGTTCCGATGCACAGGATCGAAAGAAGGTGCAGAGAACTGTAGTGGCGGACACGCCTCGACACTATCGAGGATATGTTCGCAATATGGTGCCAAAAGAAGGCTGTGTGCATCATTCAGGACCTTCGTCAGACCAAACATGCCCTCTACATATTTCTACCCACGCGGGTGGGGAGTGGGGGAGTGTGGCGTGGGGTGGTGGATGTAGAGGAGTCTGAAAATAGAAAATCACATTTTTATCAAGAGCCACTTCTTCCACTCAATTTAGTCGTTTCTCAACACATGAACACATGAACTCTCCTAGACAATTCCCTTTTATAATTTCTATTATTTTATTTATCACAATTTATAGTGCTGTACAGAAAATAAAAATAATGCTTAGTGAGAGATAACATAGGATCAGAGGATGAGAGTTAAATACAGTCCTCTAGCAGTCGACGTTAAGTACAAATGACAACCGGAGCTGCACAAGGCATGTGAAAATGGCAATATTACGATTGTCACTGTAGGATCTCAATATGTAGGTAGTTTGAGAAAGTTCAGTTGTCGCTGGATACTCAGAGAGGGAATTTGTGTAATGACTTCTGAATGGATTTTTAGAGTATGTTTTGGTCGAGCCCATTAGAAAAAGGCAATTGGGTTTGTGTACTGTGTTGTGTTTTGACCAGGTAGGTTAAGATACAGGAATGCTTGAGAGGCAGTGATTGTAATATGATCTAATTTATCCTGCAGTCTGAGAGCGAGAAGATAAAATCAGAGTTATGAGTATTTCATGCAGTAAGTGGAACTGTAGTAATACGAGTGAGGAGAATATAAAGGTTCAAAGGGTTAATTTTATTGTCAAAGTCCGCAGGTACAATACAACTCTGAGATTTGTCTGCTCCAGACAGCAAATAAATACCGAGAGACCATCGGTTTTCATGAAAGGACAAACATCAACACCGGCACGAGAAAAGAAAAGAAACAAATCTCGCAGTTCACAAATTGCCTACACCCCGCAGAAAAAAAATTAACGACAATACAAGTACCCGAACACGTCACTCGCAGAAATAAAGTCAGGAGTGATTACAGCCCGCAACCCCCTCACTCGCATGGAAAAACAAAGTCAACAACAGTCGCCGACCCCGTCACTCCCAGAAATAAAGTCAGGGATGATAACAGCCCTCGACCCCCTCACTCGCATGGAAAACAACGGCAAAACAGTCGCCGACCACGTCACTCGCAGAAATAAAATCAGGGACCATAATAGTCCTCGACCCCGTTACCGGCAGAAAATAGCAGGGAACTAAGTCTGGAGCCGTCCAGGAGGTTTGGAAAGGGACTCTAGCATAGCTGACGGAAAATCCACAATAGCGAGTGTTTTTGGGGGGGGGGGGGGTCAATTGGAAAGGTGCATCCCAAATAAGAATAAATATTCGAAAGGGAGGATGAGGCAACCATGGCTGATACTGGAAAGTAAAGACAGCATGAAGGCAAAAGTGAGGGCTTATCATACAACAAGCATTAGTAGGAAGCCGGAGGTTTGGAACCCTTTAAAATGGCTAATAATAGAGAAAATACCATTTTTTCAGACATATGAAGATTACAGAGGATGCGAGAGTGGATATCAGAAAGCTGGAAAATGACGTGGAAGAAGCGGTAAGGGGGAGAAAGAGAAGGCGGACGAACTGAATGAATATTTTGCGCCAGGCTGCTCTGTGGAAGACTCCAGCATAATGGCACCGAGAAACACGTGTCAGAGGGCATCAGTGAGAGAGGATGCTGTGACCTGGAGAAGGTGCCTGTGAAGCTGAAAGGTCTGAAGTTAGATGTCATCGGGACCAGCTGGACTACACCCCGGGGTTCTGAAAGTGGTAACTGGAGAGATTCTGTAAGCGCTCCTTCACGTATCATTATATGTAGACCAGCTCTATGACAAAGAAAGCCCAGCAGTGTCTCTACTTTATTGCGAAGGCTGCCAACCCCCATCCTCATCACATTCTACAGGGGTTGTATTGAGAGCATCCTGAGCAGCTGCATCACTGCCTGGTTCGGAAATTGCAGCATCTCAGATCGCAAGACCCTGCAGCGGATCGTAAGGTCATATAAGAAGATCATCGGGGTCTGTCTTCCCGCCATTGCGGACATTTACACTACACGCTACATCTGCAAAGCAAACAGCATCATGAAGGACCACACTCCCCCTTCATACGAACTCTTCTCCCACCAGCCGTCTGTGAAAAGGCACCGAAGCATTTGGGTTCTCACAACCAGACGATGTAACAGTTTCTTCCCCCAAGCTATCAGACTCCTCAATACCCAGAACCTGGACTGTACGCCTTACTGCCCTATTGTCTTGTTTATTATTTATTGCAATGCCTGCACTGTTTTGTGCACTATATGCAGTCCTGGGTAGGTCTGCAGTCCAGTGTATTTTTTTTCTGTGTTGTTTTTTTACGTAGCTTTCTCTAGCTCTTGTGCTGTGTCATGTAACACCATGGTCCTGAAAAACGTTGTCTCGTTTTTACTATGTACTGTACCAGCAGTTATTGTCGAAATGACAATTAAGAAGTGACTTGACTTGATATTCTAGAATAGATCCTGATGGTTGGAAAACTGAGATTGTCACTCCACTCTGAAGGAAGTTAGGCTAAAGAAAGGAAAATATAAGAAATGTAGTCTGACTTCAACGTGTTCAAAAACTCAAAAGATTCGAAGCACATTGAAGATCAAAGACAGTTGAGGAGAAAGGGCGGAGATTTGTCAAATAGATCATCGTGTGGTACGGTGATGCCCCTTGGAAGAAAGGATAAAAAAGTCTCTGAATGGGGATGTTTTTCAGAAATCAGAGTTGCCAAGATACCTTGTGCAATATTCCCTAAATGTTTACTTCCAGGCTGACTCAGTGGTGAAGGAATGCAAATACAATTTTAACATTCATTTCAGGAGGAGTAGAATATAAAATAACAATGTAATGTTGTTATTACATTACAACATTACATTACATTACAATGTCGACTGTACTTCCTTAGAAGGTTGGCGTCATTCAATGTCTGTAGTGAGATGCTGAAGATGTTCTATAGGTCAGTTGTGGAGAGCGCCCTCTTCTTTGTGGTGGCGTGTTGGGGAGGAAGCATTAAGAAGAGGGACGCCTCACGTCTTAATAAGCTGGTAAGGAAGGCGGGCTCTGTCGTGGGCAAAGTACTGGAGAGTTTAACATCGGTAGCTGAGCGAAGGGCGCTGAGTAGGCTACGGTCAATTATGGAAAACCCTGAACATCCTCTACATAGCACCATCCAGAGACAGAGAAGTAGTTTCAACGACAGGTTACTATCGATGCAATGCTCCTCAAACAGGATGAAGAGGTCAATACTCCCCAATGCCATTAGGCTTTACAATTCTACCGCCAGGACTTAAGAACTATTAAAAAGCTATTATAAATGCTTTTTGAGAGAGTGATTTAGATGCATATCATATTTTTACTGAGTTAAGTATTGTATGTAATTAGTTCTGCTACAACAAGTGTATGGGACATTGGAAAAAAATGTTGAATTTCCCCATGGGGATGAATAAAGTATCTATCTATCTATCTATCTATCTATCTATCTATCTATCTATCTATCTATCTATCTATCTATCTATCTATCTATCTATCTATCTATCTATCTATCTATCTATATGTCCGTCATTATAAACCAAATTTTGATCCTGATCTTTATCCCTAATACTGGAAATCTCCTTCATTTTCGATACTGACGGCAGTGTTACCCATCCACACCCCGTTCTGACCTAACGGTGTTGAAACAAATTCCACAGCTGTCCAATTATACTCTTTGTATTGGAATAATGATTCACTTTTTCCATTACTAAACAGAAATCAAGTAAAATCCTCACTTCAGGGGCAGTGCTACGGTGGGTGCTGAACATTGATGCGATGCTGAACATTCTTCAGCTGCGATGGCCGAGTGGTTAAGGCGTTGGACTTGAAATCCAATGGGGATTCTCCACGCAGGTTCGAACCCTGCTCGCAGCGCTCACACCAACAATCCCTCTACCAATAAAATTTAACACCCTCTGTGTTCAGTTGAGAACTGCGTATTTTAATACTCTTCAACACAATTCAATACAATGCATTTCTATCTCATTTGTTCATTTGTTCAATGTTCATTTCTATTCCGACTCTGATCAATCCCCTCGAGGCAGCTTAAACTCTCTGCCGTTCGGCGTTTTACTGTCTTGTAAAACTAAAAGAATCAAACACCGAGATTCAGCGTCAGTGTAAAGAAGTGGACTCTGTCCTTTCGCTCTACGATTCGCATGGCGAGGTATTTTCATCCTCTGTCAGATTCTAATCTCACTCAATTCCTGTGTTACTGTAGTTGTGGCAGAGTCCACCCGAGAGCAGTAGCGTCTCCCTCAGCTGTAACTAGAGCTTTCCCCTGATCAAATCTCCGGTACGTCTCTGCAGCTGGAGATGTTGGAGATCACGGGCAGCAAGCGGTAGAAGCGAGCAATGTATGGCGAATGACCCACAGTGTCATTGACTACAGATCCCCAATCCCTGAGATTCGACGTAGTACAGTTCCCGGCAGTGAGACCATTCGTCAGGCCGACCCACAGTGTCATTGACTACAGATCCCCAATCAGTGAGATTCGATGTAGTACAGTTCCCGGCAGTGAGACCATTCGTCAGGCCGACCCACAGTGTCATTGACTACAGATCCCCAATCAGTGAGATTCGATGTAGTACAGTTCCCGGCAGTGAGACCATTCGTCAGGCCGACCCACAGTGTCATTGACTACAGATCCCAAATCCCTGAGATTCGATGTAGTACAGTTCCCGGCAGTGAGACCATTCGTCAGGCCGACCCACAGTGTCATTGACTACAGATCCCCAGTCCCTGAGATTCGATTTAGTACAGTTCCCGGCCGTGAGACCATTCGTCAGGCCGACCCACAGTGTCATTGACTACAGATCCCCAATCCCTGAGATTCGATGTAATACAGTTCTCGGCAGTGAGACCATTCGTCAGGCCGACCCACAGTGTCATTGACTACAGATCCCCAATCCCTGAGATTCGATGTAATACAGTTCTCGGCAGTGAGACCATTCGTCAGGCCGACCCACAGTGTCATTGACTACAGATACCCGATCCCTGAGATTCGATGTAGTACAGTTCCCGGCAGTGAGACCATTCGTCAGGCCGACCCACAGTGTCATTGACTACAGATCCCCGATCCCTGAGATTCGATGTAGTACAGTTCCCGGCAGTGAGACCATTCGTCAGGCCGACCCACAGTGTCAT
The DNA here is from genome assembly GCF_048418815.1 of Hemitrygon akajei. Taxonomy (NCBI): domain Eukaryota; kingdom Metazoa; phylum Chordata; class Chondrichthyes; order Myliobatiformes; family Dasyatidae; genus Hemitrygon; species Hemitrygon akajei. The sequence goes on from NW_027331999.1 coordinate 652,518, forward strand.
TGACTACAGATCCCCAATCAGTGAGATTCGATGTAGTACAGTTCCCGACAGTGAGACCATTCGTCAGGCCGACCCATAGTGTCATTGACTACAGATCCCCAATCCCTGAGATTCGATGTAGTACAGTTCCCGGCAGTGAGACCATTCGTCAGGCCGACCCACAGTGTCATTGACTACAGATCCCCGATCCCTGAGATTCGATGTAGTACAGTTCCCGGCAGTGAGACCATTCGTCAGGCCGACCCACAGTGTCATTGACTACAGATCCCCAATCCCTGAGATTCGATGTAGTACAGTTCCCGGCAGTGAGACCATTCGTCAGGCCGACCCACAGTGTCATTGACTACAGATCCCCAATCCCTGAGATTCGATGCAGTACAGTTCCCGGCAGTGAGACCATTCGTCAGGCCGACGCACAGTGTCATTGACTACAGATCCCCAATCCCTGAGATTCGATGTAGTACAGTTCCCTGCAGTGAGACCATTCGTCAGGCCGACTTTATTTAATTCATAATCCGGTCCTGGCATTTTAAATCGTCGTTCTGTATGCAGGTCTGCCAGGAGACCAGTTCCATGAGTTTAAATTCTTATGAACAGAAAAGTCCGAAATGTTACTTCCACTATAATGAGACAATGACAATTACAGATGGCTTCCGTCCGGTTATCCCATATGATCATGGCTGCTCTTCCCCACGTTTCATCTTCTTTGGCTGTTTCACAACCACCGATATCTTCAATACTTCAAAAAAAAGCTCCCATATCCCATTTAAATCAGCCTCCCTGTGCTGTAGCATCCACAACCCTGTCTCGTCGAGTAGTTTATGGTATCAGGAAGGTACGCACAGATATTCCGGTTTAGCTCGGGTTTAAACGATAATTCCTCATCCTGGAAACTTTCCTCCACTGCACATCGATCGCCTTAGATTCAGTCCTAATTCTGTATTCAGTGTTTACAGTTTGAACTTCCGTTGTTCGTTAAAGAACATACATTTATCACGGGAGGCAAGTCAGTCAAATTGTTCCCTGTTTCTCCAGTGCGACTGTACCCGTCAGAAAATAAACAGTGTAATATTACCGTCACCACATCAGCGCCAACCTCAGAAATCCGCACAAATATATTACAATGCTTTCTCTATTTCTAATTTCCAACCGAGTTGCAATAACCTACAATCTGCAGTTGCCTTGCAAAATACCTGATCCACCCATCTGCTCGCCATCTTTGTTTCGTGAACAGTTTCCTTTAACAGTCTCAACGCAACCGATCGTCCTTTATTTAATACCAATCCAAACGAAGTACACCACCTCATACATTCCTGCAATAAACACTTTTGTCCAGCTTGTGCCCTCACTGACCGAACCAATTGCATCCTGAATATTCTCATTGTAACCCGTTGTCCGGCTATGTCACGTCATCTGCCTCACACAGTAAGGGCAGCTCATTAATGAGAGATGATAATAGACCGTCATGAAACTGCCGATGAAAATTCTTCCAATCTGCAAAGGAGCAACGTCGACACAGATGGTACCGGATATCAGATTTGAACCTGGGTGTCTAAGGTTATGAAAGAGAAACACACATTCAGCGGTTCAGGAACAGCTTCTTCCCCTCTGCCATCAGAATCCTGAATGGACTTTGAAGCTTTGAACACGACCTCTCTTTTTTACTATACAGTATTTCTGTTTTTGCACATTTTTCATAATCTATTCAAAATACGTAATTGATTTAGTTGTGTATTTATTATTATTATTATTATTATTATTATTATTATTATTATTATTATTATTATTATTATTATTAGTAGTAGTAGTAGTAGTAGTATTTCCCTCTGCTAGATTATGTATGGCATTGAACTGCTGCTGCTAAGTTAACAAATTTCCCGTCACATGCCGGTGATAAAAAACCTGATTCTGATTCTCTGTTCAACGCGGTACTTTCCCGATTTTCATTAACGACATGGGTTTCGATGTACTGAGTTCTGGTACCGTATCCAACACAAATCCGGAACCGGTCTCACGTTCCTCAATAAATCCTGTTCCCTCGGCTGGGGAGATACGAAAATTTGTGGAGTTGACATCCCATATTTCTGTCAGTTCCATGCCCACAGCATTTTTAGCTGAGAATGTATATCAGATAATGAGGTGCTGATTCAGTATTTCAACGCAAAACGCTAAAAATTTCTTGAGTTTCTACTGCACGAAAATAACCGACAGTGACTCAATTCATCTGTATCTGGTGACGGATCTAACCGACGGGATCAAGCATTACACGTAATTCAAAGTGTTACCTTTGAACACTCAAAGTGATTACCTCAAAGTGAACTCAAATGTATATTTATGCGCACATCTATGTGTACACACACGCGCAATGAAAAACGTACTTGCTGATGGGTGGGGACAGGTGGAAACTAGCCAAATCGACATGCCAATATAGTTTATTTAGCTACGATATTTTCACTTTGCAACCGAGAGTCTAACAATAGATTCTGTGTAGAAACAGGACGATTGATGCCAGTGTGTTCTACAACTGTACGGATGCAGAGCGCCTCGCTTCGTTCACCAACGTACTTCCTTAAGTTAGACAGCGGACAATTTATCGCTCTGAGCAGAATCCTTGAACCAAATCAGAACTAACTATGGAATTTTAAGAATTAATGGCGCTAATGTAATATTAATTGCCTTTATAATTGAAGAAACTGGAAGAATGGCATCAAAAGTATAACGTGTGCCCTCTCTTGCTCCCTCTGTTGAAGGGCAATATGTAAACGCAAGAACCATTTCTCCTCCTCAGTCCAAACGGTGATAATACTTACCAGCTCTGCAGCGCTCGAGTTTAAATGAAGGGACGGAAAGATCCAGTTCGTTTTGTCGGTGAGGTGAGTTACTCTGGTGGTCAAGAAAACACTGGGAGGAAAACAGTGGCCGAAGGTGAACATGAAATTGGTAAATTGTCGTGTAACTCTCTCCCTCCAACTGCCTTTCAAACTCCCTCGTTTATCTCTCTTGCCCTGTCTACGATGTGACTCTCTCTCCCTCTCCCTCTCCTCCTCCTCCTCCTCCTCACAAGTTCAAGCGAACGGGTGTAAGCTAGTGCTGAAATGTCGGGCCGAACAAGTAATATGACATGAAGGAGTAGCGATTTTTCAAACAGATCTGATCCTGTACTTTGTGTCAGTGCTCCGTTAAGACACGACCACCATGTGAAATTTCGATTAGCTGAAAACACTTGAATTTTCAACTTATAAAAATATTTACATATTCAATAGGAAATGTCGTTCAGCCGCGGCTGGGAGAGGGTAGATTGAGATTATGACTGTTTCTCTGAAGAGGGCAGCACGGTCTCTGAACGCCAAAAGCTTTCGCCGTTTCATATCACTCACTGTACAGACTCTCCATTGCTCTCTTGTCTAGCGAGCCATATTGCCATAGACAAATCGGTTCGCTGACCTTCCGTCAAAATCACCCTTGCCGATTGTCACTGACGCGGTGTAATGGTCCGACATCAACCAATCTCGTCAAACTACGTGCAACCTACCTAGCTCCCATTCGTGTATGCAGTTGTCAATCCAATGTGTTATCCAATTGCGGAAGGGTTTCACCCAGGAGTTGTTCCCTCCCACAGACTCTGACTGCTTCTGTCTCCCCAAAGTCCGGTCAATACTGTGCAAAACTCAGAACAATGTCCCATTATATAACATTCATATCCATATGCTTCTGATCGAAGCTGGGGGGGGGGGGGGCTGTCAGGGCGTCGAAATAAAGGCGGGCGACAGAAGTTTATCTCCTCTCACCGGGGGAGACGGTAGAAGATTTGGTGGAGGTGACCAGGCAACTTTTGACCGACAACTGCGGGTTGGGGAGTAGGATTGAGATAAAAGTCTGGGCAGCCTGATCTTATTGAATGCCAGGGCTGGCTGAAGAGGTCTAGAGTCTCTCCCTTCTCTCTGTTGTCTGTCTGTTTAAAGAAAAGGAATAAACAGGCCTTTCTTGGGCCTGCATGCTACCCCGTGGATATAATAGTTCGCAATCTATGTCATCAGTTTGCCTGAGGAATCATTTCCGAGTGTGAAACTGGCACAAGATTTATATCTATCTTTTGTTAATGATGTATAATTGTACAATTTATGTTTTGCGTACTGTCTGTCCTTTCGAGCCTGCAATGATACTGCAAGTGTTTCATTGAACCTGTCCCTCACCGTCCCCGTGCACACGGCAATAAACCCGACTGGACCTGACAATACTCACTGAGATTTGAGCAGTGATGATCCCGGCAGATGAGTCAAGGTGATGTCGGCAAACTGAGTGAGTAGGACCAGAGTCCAATATGGGAAATGTATGGTCACCCTCTTCTACAGAGAGACAGCATCTCTGCGTGGATTGAGGTGCAGTGAGGAGTGAAGAAGATCAAATCTACATTGTATCGATTGTAAGTTATTGTCTGTAAGACCTCGCACAGTTATTTCCAGCTTTATTGAGACTGCACCTGCGATATTTTCTCAAAGTCATGTTCTCCTTGTCTAACAAGTGTCATACAGAACAAATAACGAATCGCTGCAGGAACAGTGGACAGCGGGTCAGGCAGCATTTGTGGACGGATAGTACACATTTCCGATCCACACACTGACGCTGAACTAAACGTGGAGAGCAGATGACCAGTATGGGGAGTTAAGGAATGGGCAAGAGTTGGGCGGGTGCAAGTGAGGGTGTGTGGTAGTCAGCTCGATATGGGAGACTTCTGGTATGACACCGCTCACCATATGCAGAATTCTCAGACCGAAAAGAGCAGGAAGTCCTTCTTGGAGGTAAAGAGGCTACAGAAGGTTGGAGAATTGACAATGAGATGCAGTGCAGGGGGATATATGGTCACACGCTTTGATATCAGAAATGAAGGAGAAGAATTTCTAAAAGGAGGGAACATGCGCACAAGAAGACTGAGGCGCTAAGAGCCTTGGGGGTCCCTGTTCAGGCCTCCCATTGTGACGTACACACCGGCACCATAATGTCCCAAGGGTTAATTTGCAGGTTGAGTCTGTGATGAGGAAGGCAAATGCGATATTCGCATTCCTTTCAAGAGGACGAGAATATAAAGCAAGGTTCTGATTCAGAGACTTTATAAAGAACAGGCTAGGCCTCGCTTGGAGTATTGTGAGCAGTTTTAGTTCCCTTACCTGAGAAAGTATGGCTGAAGCTGGAGAGGGTTGAAAGGAGATTCAGAGGAATGATGCTAGGATTGAATGGTTAGTGATATGAAGAGCGTTTGATGGCGCTGGGCCTGCATTCACTGGAATTCAGAAGATTGCGCGAGACCTCATTGGAAGCTATCGAATGGTGAAAGGCCTTGATAGGGCGGAAGTTGAGAGGATAATTCCTATGGTGGGAGAATCTAAGACCAAAGGACGCAGACTCGAGATAGAGGAACATCCTTTTAGAACAGAGATGAGGAGTGAGTTGTTCAGCCAGCGAGTGGCGAATCTGTCGGATGTTGCCACAGACCCCTGTGGAGTCCGAGTCCCTTTGTATATTTGTCAGAGATCGATAGATTCATGATTGATCAGGGCACGAAATGATACCAGCAGAAAGCAGGAGAATGGGGCTGAGAGGAAATGTCGAAGCAAACCCGATGGGCCAAACGGCCTAATTCTGCTCCTATATTTTGTGCTCTTATGGTGCTGAATCAGGCGGATGCAGGTTAAGCATAGACAGGAATCGGGTTGTTGTGGCAGCGTTAATACACAGGATAATTCAAAATAAGGACATTATCCAGTTCGCCTACCAGCCCCAACTAGGAGTTGAGGATGCCATCGTCTACCTGCTGAACCGTGTCTACGCCCACCTGGACAAGAAGGCGAGCACTGTGACGGAGGGTCATGTTTTTTGACTTCTCCAGTGCGTTCAATACCATCCGCCCTGCTCTACTGGGTGAGAATCTGACAGTGATGCAGGTGGATGCTTCCCTGGTGTCATGGATTATTGATTACCTGACTGGCAGACCAGGGTACGTGCGCTTGCAACACAATGTGTCAGACAGAGTGGTCAGCAGCACTGGGGCTCCACAGGGGACTGTCCTGTCTCCCTTTCTCTTCACCATCTACACCTCGGACTTCAACTACTGCACAGAGTCTTGCCATCATCAGAAGTGTTTTGATGACTCTGCCATAGTTAGAAGCATCAGCAAGGGAGATGAGGCTGAGTACAGGGCTACGGTGGGAAACTTTGTCACATGGTGTCAGCAGAATCATTTGCAGCTTAATGTGAAAAAGACTAAGAAGCTGGTGGTGGCCCTGGGGAGGGCTAAGGCACCGGTGACCCCTGTTTCCATCCAAGGGGTCAGTGTGGACATGATGGAGGATTGCAAGTAACTGGGGATACGAAATGACAACAGACTGGACTGGTCAAAGAACACTGAGGCTGTCTACAAGAAGGGTCAGAGCCGTCTCTATTTCCTGACGAGACTGAGGTCCTTTAACATCTGCCGGACGATACTGAGGATGTTCGACGAGGCTGTGGTGGCCAGTGCTATTGTGTTTGCTGTTGTGTGCTGGGGTAGGGGGCTGAGGGTAGCAGACACCAACTGAATCAACAAACTCTTTCGTAAGGCCAGTAATGTTGTGGGGGTGGAAATGAACTCTCTGACGGTGGTGTCTGAGAAGAGGATGCTGTCCAAGTTGCATGCCATCTTGGACAATGTCTCCCATCCACTCCATAATGTACTGGTTAGGCACAGGAGTACATTCAGCCAGAGACTCATTCCACCGAGATGTAACACTGAGCGTCATAGGAAGTCATTCCTGACTGTGGCCGTCAAACTTTACAGCTCCTCCCTCGGAATGTCAGACACCCTGAGCCAATAGTCTAGTCCTGGACTAATTTCCACTTGGCATAATTTACTATTATTATTTAATCATTTATGGATTTATATTGCTATATTTCTACACTATTCTTGGTTGGTGTGACTGTAACGAAACCCAATTTCCTTCGGGATCAATAAAGTATGTCTGTCTGATTAAATTACAGAAGGTAATATTTTAATTCCCTGACCGGGAATCGAACCCGGGCCGCGGCGGTGAGAGCGCCGAATCCTAACCACTAGACCACCAGGGAATCTGACGAAACACTGCCTGCAGCAATAGACAACTATCATACCCAGCAAAATGTAAAACAAAACATGCAGATAAATAATAATAATGAATAAATGTGATAAATATTGCCACGAATCTACTACTCAGCACTTTGCAGATCTCTTGTTTACCCAGTGCTTCTGGTTAAAGAACACTCGAGACTCTCAATTAATCTGTGGGAAACACTCGTTGTCCAGTGTCTTTATAAAGGTGGTGACATTCATATTCTCTTATGAGCCCTCGGTCAGTTTTGTTTCTGTCTGTCGCCTCGAAGCACTTCAGTAGTCGGCCCTCCGATTCCCGCGACATTGTTGCCGATACATCTGGTATCTTGTTCCTTACCCTCCGCCTGGGTGGAGGTAGGAGAAAGAAAACCAGACGTTCATAATGCCCGAAATATGTTCTGAGGGTGGAATGGTTGTCTTTCCTGATCGTGCTCTAGCAGTGGTCGAGTGTGCGGGAGCCCCGGTACTGAGGATGACGTGCTGATGACAAATAAGCCCAGTTTTCATTAAACAAGCCTGATGGAAATGCCTCAATGATTTGAAAGTCCTCAGGGTAGGCAGTTCCTTGTTTGCTGGTCGCGGCACTCAGTACATGGTATGCTTGCTTAACATCTGCTCTGGCGGTATGTGAAGTGCCGTCCGGATCAATGAAGAGAACCTCTCGGTAAGCAGCAACGACAGAATTTAATCATTGGATGTTGTGATTGGGAGAACAAGGGTGCGGCAAGACCGCTATATACGGAGAGTATGAAGAATTTATCATGAAACAACACCGCCGTTCCACACCCCCCCCCCCCGCCCACCCACCAGCCCCACAATAATACCTTCTTATCTTCTCTGAACGGTGGATTGAGAAGCCATACGGCTGTTCCACCGAACTGAGCCATGTCTCCATGAAACAGAGAAGACAGCAGCCCCTCATTTCCCTCCGAAACTGCAATGTTGCGCTTACGTAATATATTGTGTTTGCAAGTAATTGGCCTTTGGCTGAGAAGACGCCGGGTAGAGGACGCTTCGTCGCCCATCGATTTAGTCTGACTTGAAGTCTTCCGAACCGACCTCTTTTCCGGCAATGGTAATGGCTGACCTTCGCTGATCGCTGAAAGGTGCCGCACCTGCATTCCCGAGAGTCAAGTCCATCTGGTCCTTCAGCAGCTCGTTACACTGTCGATTAATTTAGACAGATCAACAGTACGTTTCTTAAAGGGAAATTAGGGGTTTCAGATTGCAGAGACAGTGGTTCGGCAGATATAAATCTCGACATTTTGCGAGCTGTCGGCAATACGTCGCGTGTATCGCCAGTGCCATCGTGGATCTTTGGATTTATAAACAATTCTGAAAACTCCTAAATCCTTATCAATAATGTAGACATCCCGCTCTTACTGGAGCCTAAAAAATGCATCACCTCGCAGGTCATCTCTCTCCCGTCTATCCCCCTCCCGCTTTCTACCGACACCAAACACGCGACTCCGATCTCTCTCCCCATCGAAAATCTTTCACAAACCCCCGATCTCTCTCCACACCAGATCCCTCGACTTTCCCGGCCTCCCTCCCCATGGACTTTGTCTACCCACTTCTTTCTCTCGCTACCTCACCAGTCTCTGTCCCGGTCTCTTTCTCCCCAGTCCCTCCCTCCCGTCTCTCTGGCCAGAGTCGACTCCTTTCCCCGGTAATAACTTTTCTCTTCATTGACTGTTCATTGAGTGTCCTGGAGTGATGATGGCGTGTGAAACTACGTGCCTGTTTAGTTGAAATAATAAAAGATACAAAACACAATTTATCTTTTACTGGCTTACAGAAGAACAGATCTACGTGTCGAAAATAGACTGGACCGTCATTTAAATAAGCTGTCACAATGTTATAAGCTCGAAGTGTCTGCACTGATAGAGACTCGGACCTAGAAAAGCACAGACCAGCATCACTTCAGAAAGCCTAGCGAGGTGAAATTATGAAAAAATGTCAATATCAGCACATCAATAATTGACAAAAGAATAATTACTTCGATCAAAGTACAAAAATGAAAATAAAATAATAAGATGCTTGAAACACGGTACGGCCGATGGTAGCGTCTGTTCTTGGTAATAGTGCGGATACCGCAGCAGAGTAACGACGGCACCATACATAAAGTGACCAGCTCCGGCATCTTACCGGGGACACCAACCGCTACAAGTGTGGGATAGAAAATGGCCGCGATGTAGTAAATCGCCGGATATCCCATATTCCGTCAGAAGCAGCGTTCAGTTGCACGGAGCGTTTCAGCTGCTCAGATGGACTGGAGATCGGTTTAGCAGACTTTTATTGAGGTGAGAGCAATTCCACTGAGGCAGTTAGCGTGGCTATAACGTCAGGGACATTAGTGACAACCAAATGCAGAAACACTTACTTTAAACTATTTAAACTCATTGTCACCGTGCCATTAATTTGACACCTCAAGGGATATTGCAATCTATTTATTTTAAAACAAAATATGATGTGAATTTTCCATGATACCTGGCTTCAGGTATTTAAATAGGATATTTGTTAGATCTGCGTTGCTTTTAAAGTAGGCATTCATCTTGATGTCGATTTATTTTGGAACGTTTGACGGAGCACATTCGCTTCTGAAATTGAGGGCAGGAGTTTGTTCTGGTGGGTGAAATGGAGATCACTTCTTTATTAAAGGGGAACATTCTTTCATTTTTTTCTTTCGTTCGTTCCAGTCATTCAGGACGCTTTGAGTGTTGGAAGTCACAGCGAAAACTGACATGTGTTAGAATAAAATACACTGCACTTATATCCCACGACACAATTTAAAAGATCCACAGCGATATTCCAGAGACCTGTGATCAAAAAGAGAACGAGTCCTCTGGAAATCAGCGAGGGCTGCGGACAGTTTGAAGAACAATGTTTTCCAGCGCACACATGGGCCGTTTGGCAGGAACCTGACCTCTGCCACTGAATGACCTGACCACCCCGTACCCGTGACGTGCGATGCATTCTATTTAACTTTACAAATATTCACAAATCTGCAACAATTCTACCAGTCTTTCCCATCCATTCGCTCTTTGAACAAAAGTAGCTAGTGAAATCTTTGAGCTACCCGCAGTTTCCCGGGCTGTTCTATTATTTGCCACGAAGTTGTAATTTTTCTCCTGATTTACTGTCAGGTATATTGCCTTTCGAGCGTCACTATGAGTATGTGCAGAACAGCGGAAGTGTTCAAGCTCACCTGTCAATCACACTTCCTTCTGCTCCAGCAGTGCACCGCTCCGTGCCGATTGTGGTTCTCGTACCGATGAGCGGCCCTCGGCCGATTGGAGAAAGTCTCACCACTCTGTTTCCATTGTGGAACTCGTACTAATGTGCGACCCTCGGTTGACCCTAGAAAGTATCACCTCTGCCTTCAAATCCATCCTTCCAAAGTGAATCACTTCGTACCTTTCCGGGTTGAACTCCATCTGTAACTGCTCTGCGTCCTGTCACTGTCCTCTTGTAATCTGTGACAACCTTCTATACTATCCGTAATTCCACCAACCTCCAGATCATTGAAAACACAATAAACCACTCTACCAGTTCCTCATCCAAATTGTTCATAAAAACACAAAAAGCTGGCGGTCTCAGAACAGATCTCTGCAGGACACCTGTCACCAAGATCCAGGGAGAAAACGCTCCATCGACAACTATCCTCTGTCTTCTGTGGGGTCAGGGCAGAATCCATCAGCGAACTTTCCCTGGATACCAAAACTTCTGACATTTTGAATTGTCCGACCATGGATAAATTCAATGCATTGGTAAAATCCATTCATATTAGGTAAATTATCCCCCAATTTATTTCCAAAAGACCACGCAACAAACACGTTCTCACAACTGTTTCTCTCTTCCAGTGTCACCTCTTTGGCTCGGACGAGTGCAGAGAACTGAACCGTCCTTATGCTCCGGGTACAAAATGGAAGTAGCCACCCAACTCACTGAGGGTGCAACTGCTCCATCATCTATCGATTGCCTGAAACGTAAATCCAAGAGGATTAACTCATCTCGGACCAGAGCATCCCATTGACAATAGGCTTTTTGGAACTCAGCTACTAGAGGACATTGATTATCTCCAAGGGGCTTGAGTTGGTTAACATGATACCAACCCAACTTAAATGGAGCGGTCTGGATTCGATATACTGATGGACTGGCTCTGTGTCAACAAATCTGGAAGGGGTAAAGGGGCTCGGCTGATGCAATGACATCATAACCTTCTGTCCTATTTCCAACGCCCGCGGGTTTGCTCGCACCTCGAAACAAGCTTCGGTCTGCCGTTTCTTCCGTCGCGTATTATGGGAGGCATCATAATGACCCTCCATAAAAGAGTCAATGAATTGCTGTTTGCTATTGTCATTTCAAATGTGTCATATTCGGTCTGTGATAGATCTAGCCAAGCAGAAATACTAACCCTTCCATCCCAACGGGGATTGTCTCTCTCGGACAAAATCTTGGCTGTAACATCAGCGTTTTTCATTATCTAGTTTTGCAAGCCTCTATCCACTTTGTGACCACATCCCCTATCTCGAGGATATATTTCAGTCCTCCAGGGGATGGAGGTGAAGAAGCTGCAAAATAAACCTGCAAATTAACACGTGGGTCCTTCTACGGGGTGTATCTTAAAACTCCTTCTCTATCCGATTCATCTGGGTTATCACTGGGCACAAATCAAACAATGCTTAGAATAATGTTGGACATCTCATCGTAATTTCGGCCACCAATACAGATTCTTCAACTGTTCGATAGCTCTCTCTGATCCTTGATGCCCACAAATGTCACGGTGCCAATACATCACCTGTGTTTTCCCCCATTCTGGCACCACAAATTTACCATTATTAACTACAATCGGATTCCGTGACTGTATCTCCCGATATTTTCCAAACACTGCAGATTCCTCGACTCTTTGTAGCTTTGCTAACCCCTGACCCTGTTACTGTGTCATGACTAAGTCTATATGTGTACAGTTTGCTGGTTTCTCTGTCATCCCGACCTCTACATCTGGATTCCCTTTCACCACCCAGCTTGATTCTCGTTGGGCGAACTCACCAGACTTCCTGCTCCCTTCCGGGAAAGTCTGTAAATGAGCTTTCAACTTTTTGTTTAATCCATAAGTGTTTTCACTTCCCTCCTCAAATATTTACTTCAACATGGGAGCTGATGGTACTGGATTGCCATCTTTTGAGATATAACCTCTAGCTTCCCATAACGGTAAATATTCAGTCAAAGCACATGAGTATGTGAATGAAGGGAGACGGTCATGTTTAATCTCATTCGGTATCTTGTTCGGCGCTGAAGTAGGGAGTCAAATGGCTTGTTCCTGTTTCTACTGTTCCCAGGATCCCAACATCTCCAGCTGACGTGTTCACATTTTAATATCAATCTATTAATCATCCGCTGTCCATTCTCCTCCATTCATCTCGTTCTTCTGCACTGATAGGTGTCATATATGACACGCTATGTTGCAACACAGCAATAAAGTAAGTAAAATATTAACACTGTCAGTTAAACGTAGCAGCTTAAATATAACAGGAGCAAACTGTTCCATCCACAATGTCTCTGACATGCCGAACTTTCCCGGCTGAGCTGTGACGTAACCAGTGAGGTCAAATTCTCAGGAGTTTACCAATGAACTGAATGCTGCAAAGTGGAAATTTGGATTATTCCACTGACATTGGACCTTCCCTCGCAGTCCTAATTACAAACTCTCTCAGTGCTGCACAGAACAACGTAGACACAATTTTATCAATGCAAAATGCAAGGCGTATTGCAGACAAGTCTGAAGCTATCGTGAGTTTTTTTTTCACGCAGAGAATGGTGAGTGCGTGGAATAGACTGCCAGCAACGATAGTGGAGGTGGTTATGACAGGGTTTTTAAAGCGAGTTTTGGATAAGTACGTGGAGCTTAGAAAAACAGAGCTATGTGTAACCCTATTAATTTCTAAATTAGGGACATGTTCGGTCCAACTTTGTGCTGGAGCTTTTCAATGTTATTTTTCAATAAGAAACACGAAATGAATATTGAATGATTTATGAGTGGGACATAACTCGAGTAGATTCATGGTCCAATGCACATTGAGGAATATGTGACAGAATTGAAAAACATAACAGAGCAGATACACGGTGAAGAAAGCGACTTAGAATTGCTGAGAAGAAATGTGTTCATATAAATGATGCTGGAACATGAAACTCTCTGCCTCGGTTGGTCTTATTTCGAACAAACTATTAATATAATTACGCATTTATTCATATAAACTAATGAATTTATTTTATCAGATTATTTCCATTCGACATTTAAGAAGTTGTTTTGCCAAACCACAGAAAATTACAGATCACGTGCGGCTCAGTTGTCTCTGTGTGGTTGAGTAACGAATATCATTGCAATTGAAGTCGAACTGAGTGATCTGTTTCACTCCACGACGCTGAATGTCCTGCTCAATGCAACCGTCATCATTCATCAGAGCACTGTCAATCCCATAATTTTAACATAAACCAACTGCAGGAGACTTTTGTTCTAAAAATAGCTCAGGGAATAAAGAGACTATTTTAAGAGCATTTACTGGGTTTGAAGAACAGCGGGAAAGAAGGAGAAAAAAATACACTCGCCCACATTGAATCAGAGACTCACAGGTAGAGGAATGAGATGACACACTTAACGTTGGAGCGGCAGCAGACAAATAAAGAATGAAGCTCAGACTCTCACATAGTAAAACAGACAGACAGCTACAGATCAGAGCCCACATTGACAGACGCAGAATGAAATCCATATTCTCACACTGTAACAGAGACTGACAGATACAGAATGAAACCCACACCCTCACACTGTAACAGAGACTGACAGATACAGAATGAAACCCACACTCTCACACTGTAACAGAGACTGACAGATACAGAATGAAACCCACACTCTCACACTGTAACAGAGACTGACAGATACAGAATGAAACCCATACCCTCACACTGTAACAGAGACTGATAGATACAGAATGAAACCCACACTCTCACACTGTAGCAGAGACTGACAGATGTAGAATTAAACCCACACTCTCACTCTGTAATAGGGACTGACAGATACAGAATGAAACCCACACTCTCACACTGTAGCAGAGACTGACAGATGTAGAATTAAACTAACACTCTCACACTGTAACAGAGACTGACAGATACAGAATGAAACCCACACCCTCACACTGTAACAGAGACTGATAGATACAGAATGAAACCCACACTCTCACACTGTAGCAGAGCGTGACAGATGTAGAATTAAACCCACACTCTCACTCTGTAACAGGGACTGACAGATACAGAATGAAACCCACACTCTCACACTGTAGCAGAGACTGAGAGATACAGAATGCAACCCACACTCTCACACTGTAACAGAGACTGACAGACACAGAATGAAGCCATCACTCTCACACTGTAACAGAGACTGACAGACACTGAATGAAACCCACACTGTCACACTGTAACAGGGACTGAAGACACAGAATGAAACCCACACTCTCACGCTGTAACAGAGACTGACAGATACAGAATGAAACCCACACCCTCACACTGTAACAGAGACTGACAGATACTGAATGAAACCCATACCCTCACACTGTCACAGAGACTGATAGATACAGAATGAAACCCACACTCTCACACTGTAGCAGAGACTGACAGATGTAGAATTAAACCAACACTCTCACTCTGTAACAGGGACTGACAGATACAGAATGAAACCCACACTCTCACACTGTAGCAGAGACTGAGAGGTACAGAATGAAAGCCTCACTCTCACACTGTAACAGAGACTGACAGATACAGAATGAAACCCACACTCTCACACTGTAACAGAGACTGACAGATACAGAATGAAACCCACACTCTCACACTGTAACAGAGACTGACAGATACTGAATGAAACCCACACCCTCACACTGTAACAGAGACTGATAGATACAGAATGAAACCCACACTCTCGCACTGTAACAGAGACTGACAGATTCAGAATGAAACCGACACCCTCACACTGTAACAGAGACTGATAGATACAGAATGAAACCCACACTCTCACACTGTAGCAGAGACTGACAGATGTAGAATTAAACCCACACTCTCACTCTGTAACAGGGACTGACAGATACAGAATGAAACCCACGCTCTCACACTGTAGCAGAGACTGAGAGATATAGAATGAAACCCACAATCTCACACTGTAACAGAAACTGACAGACACAGAATGAAGCCATCACTCTCACACTGTAACAGAGACTGACAGACACTGAATGAAACCCACACTCTCACACTGTAACAGGGACTGACAGACACAGAATGAAACCCACACTCTCACACTGTATCAGAGACCGACAGATACAGAATGAAACCCACACTCTCACACTGTAGCAGAGACTGACAGACACAGAATGAAACTCACACTGCTCTATGCTCTATCTAGTGTTCCGTATCATGCTATTTAAGTGCAGTCGATTAATTATTTAAAGCTACAGCGCCTTCCTTTTCCAGACTGCTCTCAATACGGCTGATAATACTTCAGGAGAATTTAACAATCAGCTAGGAATATCAACGCCGGCAGCTATTTGATATCGATAGTTTAGCTTGGAAGGAACTCAAGAATTACATAATGAGGAATTGTCCTCGGTGTTCAGAATACGCTGGTAATTGGTCTGAAGGGTCTGAACAAACAGGAACATTAGCGATTTCTGTATGGCCAGTCCGTAGGAGATTATGTCTAACCCATCTCACAGAGCTTTACGAGGTAGTCACCAGGAATGGTGTGGAAGGCAAGGCAGTGGATGCCGTCTAACAGGGACTTCAGCAAGGAATTGCTCAAGGTTCCGTATGGGAGGATGTTCGAGAAGGTTCGGTGTTTTGGCTTTCACGATAAACTGGATTAGCCGTTGTCTATGTTGAGGATGCTAAATTGTGGTAATTGATGGTTGTCTCTCTGACTGGGGATCTGTGACGAGAGGAGTACCGCAAGGGTCGTTGCTGCGTCGGTTGTTGTTTGTCATCTATATCATCTATATCCGATTAATAATGTCGGTAACTGGATCAGCACATTTGCCGGTAACAACAACATTGCAAGTGTAGTTGACAGCGAGGAAGAGTACCGGAGCATGAAACGGGATCTGGACCAATTGGAAAAATAGCTGACATAAGGCGAATCGGAATTAACACAGACGAGTGTTGGAGTTTGCACTATGAGAGGGCCAGCCAGGGTTGGTCTGACACAATGAAAAATAGAGCACTGAGGAGTACGATAGAGCAAACGAATCTGGGAATGCAGGTCCATAATCAATGAAAGTAGTGGCGCAGTTATAAAGGGTCGTTAGAAAAAGTTTTACGCATTTGGCCTTCATAGACCAAAGTACTGAGTACAGGATTTGGGATGTTATGCTGATGGTATTTAACACTTTATTGAGTCTTAATTTGGAATATTGTTGCGGTTTTGATCAGCCTGCAGGAAAGATGTAGATAAGTTTCAAAGAACGCAGAAAAAAATTACACGGCTATGCCGGTACTGAAGCTTCGAACTTAAAGGGAAGATTACATATGTTAGCACTTCATTCCCGAATAAAGCGAACAAAACAAAAGAGATGGTTGTTGAGTTCAGGAGGGCACAGAGCAACCACTCCCCGCTGAACATCGAAGGCTCCACGGTAGAGATCGTAAAGAGCACCAAATTTCTTGGTTTTCACCTGACGGAGAATCTCACCTGGTCTCTCAACACCAGCTCCATAGCAAAGAAAGGGCTGCAGCGTCTCTACTTTCAGCGAAGGCTGAGGAAAGTCCATCTCCCACCCCCCAGCCTCATCACATTCTACAGGGGTTGTATTGAGAGCATCCTGTACAGCTGCATCACTGCTTCGTTCGGGAATTGCACCATCTGGGATCGCAAGACCCTGCAGCGGACAGTGAGGTCAGTTGAGAAAATCATCGAGGTCTCTCTTCCCGCCATCACGGACATTTACACTACATTTGCTTTGCCTTCGCTGCATTTTCAGTTTGTGTAGATTTGTATGTTTCATTTGTTACTGATTTCAGAGGGATACACGGATTCCACACCGGCCATGTGGATTCAGGGTTAAATAGATCGAAATATGAGCGTGTCTACACCCGATATGATAAAACCATGATTCAGAGTCAACTTGACATTAGGATAAGTCGGTGTGCACTTGAATTGGGAATTTGGAATCGGCATTTTCGAAGGCTGGTTCCTTTAATAAGCACCAGTAGCTGCTGCTGAACACTTTGAAATGCTGGTTTTAAGTTGTAGGGCTCCATTGGAAAATATGTTTTGAAGTCTTTGTAGCATTTGCCCTGTAATATGTAAATGACAGAACAGTTTAGAAAACGCGCTGGTGCAGTCAATCACTCAGCGATTTGCTGACGTCGTCAGCCCTAATTCCATTAATTATCCAGGTGCTGCTGTGTGATCAGATTAAATCGATTATTTCTTCAGCCTTATTTCTTGGAGCACTGGAACTGCAGACTCGTAATAGAGTTGTAAAGTGTACTAGAATTTCAACTTTTCATGCCGAACACGGCTGCCCGTTGTCTTCCAGACACAATTCACTCCACGACATAATCTGCCTTCTGTTAGGAAGACAATTCTGAATCAACGCGGCCAGGTTTCTCCAAATCCCATGCCTCCTGACTTTCTGAATGAGTCTACTATGGGGAACTGATCAAACGCCTGACCATAATTAATGCACCTACATCGACTGTTCTGGTCATTCTGTTGGTTTAATTTTCACTTTTTCAAATAAATCAATCTGACCCATAAAGGACAACATGCCATTTTGTCACTCCGTAGCCAGACTACGTTTCTCCAAATACTCATAAATTCCCTCTTCAATAATCGTCTCCAGTAGTTTACCCACTACTGACGTAAGACTCCGTGGTCTATAATTCCATGGAGTATCTTTCGTCAACAAATGAAAAACATTTTCCACACTCCGTGGCCAGCGAAGTCACTAGTATCCTGTCCAAAAGCGCAGCAATATCTCAGCTCGCCTTCCAAAATTACTTGGACTATATTCCTTCAGGTATTGGGGAATCATCCATCATAAAGTTTTCCAAGTTTGCAGCGCATCCTCTATCTCAGCGTCGGCATGTTCGAGCATATCTGCCGTTTCACGCTGTGTTCACATTGATCAATGTATTCAGCGAGGAGCTTCACCGCCTCCTTGGACTCCAGACACAAGTTTTCCTCTGATCTGCCCACAATCTCTCCAGTTTCTTTCTGTTCTTCACAGTGCAACTCGCCAAGGCTTTCTGAAGCATCCTTCTAACTCTGTTCATGTTAAATTATTTCCTGTCTATATTGTGACTCGCCATAACCCTACTCGATCCTTTCTTCCTAAATCTTAAGTATTTTTCTTTCTTCCTCTTGTCGAGTTGTTCCAACTTTCTTGTCACTCAGGGTTACTTTACGCTATCATCCTTTCCCCGCGTCGACGGAAGAAGCCCATACTGAACTCCGTGTCAGTGCTCCCTAAACAATCCCCACATAACTGTTGCGCATTTCCCTGAGTACATCACTTTCCTATTTACGTTCCCAAGCTCCTGCTAGTTCGCACCATACATCGCAGACCCCCAATTAAACACATTCCATGCCCCCTGGCCCGATCCCTGTGCAAGATGAATGTCGGGGAGTTCTGCCTTATCGTTCTGAAATGCTGACCAATGGAGAGATCTGTCACCTGACCCGTTCCCTTTTCAAATATCAGGGCCGGTATGGACGGTTCACTAGCCCGCCTTTCTTCTCATAGTGAAATGAAACCTTCCTAGGCAGAACTGAGAATTTATGCCATACCGAAATATTTTACCCTGGGGAGATGCCAAAGAATTTTAGTTGCCGGTGTCAATAACATGACACATGTCCAGGTTCCCCTTTTCACTCCAATCTGCCCACACTCTCTTTAGTCATCCTCCTGTTCTTCACATTGCAACTCGCCAAGGACTTCTCAAGTGCCCTTCCAACTTTTCTAAATCCATTAATAAATTATCTCCTGTCTGCATTGTGACCCTCCATAACCCTATCTGACCCTTTCCCCCTAAACCTTAAGTACCTTTCTTTCTTCCTCTTGACAAGTTGTTCCAAATATATTGTCACCCAGGGTTACATGATGCTATCATCCTTGCCCTGCGACAATGAGACAAGCCCTTACTGAACCCCATGTCAGTGCTCCCTAAACAATCTCCACATTTCTATCGCGCATTTCCCTGAGTACATCATTTCCCACTGGACGTTCCCAAGTTCCTGCCAGGTAGCACCATACATTGCAGACCCCCAATTAAATACATTCCATGCTCCCTGGTCCTATCCCTGTGCAACGTAAATGTCTGGGAGTTCTGCCCTATCGTTCTGCAACGCTGACTCGCGGATAGATCTATCACATGACCCGTTTCCTTTTCCAATATCAGAGCCGGTACGGATGGTTCGGTAGCCCGCCTTTCTTCTCATAGTGAAATGAAACCTTCCTAGGCAGAACTGAGAATTTATGCCATACCGAAATATTTTACCCTGGGGAGATGCCAAAGAATTTTTAGTTGCCGGTGTCAATAACATGACACATGTCCAGGTTCCGCTCCCGATCGGTTCCTCACTGTTCCCGTTGCGTTTTTTTTTTTGCTGATCTGGTGGGCGACTTTACAAAATGCTCCATATAGGATGATGGCGCACTTCATGAGTCAGCGTTCGTCTCATAGTCGATTAACAGTCGAACGCTCCACGTTGTCCTCCCATTCTACATCTGCGATACAATCCCTGGTTTCCCACTGCACACCCTTTACACTCCTGTCCATTTTGAAACATCTAAAACCTGGAATGTCCTGAAGCCATCCCTGCCCTTGTGACAGTCGAGTGTCTGTGATAGTTTGGAACATACTTCAACCAATGTAACAAACACGCCAGCAGCACTGAGCGTTTGTATTGCTACCGACCTGAATTGTGTGAAGTCAGCAATCTTCCGCCAATTCTGCAATTTCCGGATGACCAGGCATATGAATGTTTGACTTTATGACATATTTGACAAACCGTTCATTGTAAAACGGCTTTATTTGGAAACTGCTCTGAATTGCAATTGGATATGGGCGTTATCTACACAGATGGCCATTTAATGTAAACACATACTTCAATCCATTCCTCAGCTCTTCTCTGAATTTCCTCTGTGTCAGTGTATAGATACAAGTATTGGTACACATGCTGAGTACTTGCAAAATGTACCCAAATTGCTGTAGGATGTATACTGGGGAACTCAAATATTTGTTCCCGTAAAAATAGTTTTGTACTTGCCATTTCAGGGAATGGGCTACAGAGGGCATCCAAAATAATATGAAATTAGCAGATATAGAAAACAGCAAAACCATCGATTTTCTGCGTTTTTCCACTTCGGCATCTTTCTGATTGTCGCTGCTGTGCCGAAGCCTTCTGCGGACTCTATTTGCCACAACGATATGCCTTACAGTTAACCCGTTAAAGACCAGAATTAAGCCGATTGGTAGCAATGGAGTTAAAATACAGTCCAGTAATTCGTATCCTCTCCACACGGGTGAAGTAGCGTATTCATATGTGCCGGTGCACCGCCACGGCGTGTTGTCAATGATGACGTAAGGTTCAATAGCAAAGTATAACGGGGCACATCTCCCGCAGCTCACTATAACCACGGTCACGATAACCACCGTTGCAGTCCTCTCGGTGCAGTATCGTTCCCGCAGTTTTCGGCAACATATTGCGATGAAGCGATCGAAGGTAAAACTGACCGTGAACCAAACAGAACAGTCCATCGTCACGACCCGAAATACAAGTGTCAGAGCGCATACAGGAGTGATGAGCAGGGATCTCCAATAAATGTAGATATTGTTCGTCTGTTCCACTAAAGCAAAAACGATAACCACCATCAGATCCGCTGTCGCCATTCCAACCAGGTAACGGGTGATGCAGTTGGAGAGTCCGCATTTTCCCCGAGAAAGGATCACAATCGCTGTTAGGTTAACTACAAGAAATTGGGAAAGAATAGAAATATAATAGAATAAATGTAGATATTGTTGGTCTGTTCCACTGAAGCAACAATGATAACCACCATCAGATCCGCTGTTGCCATTCCAAAAAGGTAACTACAAGAAATTTGAAAACAAAATAGAAATACGGTCAGCTCCCTGAATGCCCCCATTTTACCGATGCTATGCAGGGTATGGTCTATTTGGAAGTGGAAAGCGGAAATCCAGTGTGTGCGGACTCGGTCGGTGCACTCCGGCTGGAGGACAATGACGGATGTGAGTATTAGTGGATTGGCGACCTTCCCATAGTTTAGAGCGAGGCATCCGAGTTCCACGACTCACGGACCGGTGAGAAGTCGATCGCTCCTACAAACAGCTTTTCCATTATTACAGGTGAAAGAACAGACGGGATTACTTGTAGCGGTGTCAAAGTGGCATCATGGAGATATAAAGCACAAGTTTTCATTTACAGACTTACAGCAAAACAGACCTACGTGTCGAAAATAGACTGGACCGTCATTTAAATAAGCTGTCACGTTGTTACAAGGTCAAATTGTCTGCACTGATAGAGACTCGGACCTAAAAAAGCAGAGACCAGAATCACTTCAGAAAGCCTAGCGAGGTAAAATTATGAAACAGTGACAATATCGGCACCAACTTAATTGAGAAAAGAAGAAAACACTGCGATCGAACTGCGAAAAATGAAAATAAAATCATTAGATGCCTGAATCCTCCATTCCGGAAACACGTTTCAGCCGACGGTAGCATCTGTGCTTAGTAACAGTGCGGATACCGCTGCAGAGTAACGACGGCACCGTACATAAAATGACCAGCTCCGGAATCTTACCGGGGACACCAACCGCTACAAGTGTGGGATAGAAAATGGCCGCAATGTAGTAAATCGCCGGATATCCCATATTCTGTCAGAAGCAGCGTTCAGTTGTGCGGAGCGTTTCAGCTGCTCAGATTGACTGGGGATCGGTTTAGCAGACTTTTATTGAGGTGAGAGCAATTCCACTGAGGCAATTAGCGTGGCTATGACGTCAGGGAGAACCAACTGCACAAACATTTACGTTAAACTATTTTTACTCACTCTGTCCCCCTGTTATGTGTTTGACTCTTCAAGGAATATTGCAATCTATTAAATTTAAAACAAAACATGATGTGGATTTTGCATGTTATTTTCGATGATACCTGGCTTCAGCTATTTAAATAGCATATTTTTATATCATTCTTGCTGTAAAACCGGCATTCATTTTGAAGTCGATTTATTTTGTAACATTTGACGGTGCACATTTCCTTCTGAAATTGAGGGAAGGAGTTTGTTCTGGCGGGTGAAATTAAGAACACTTCTTTATTAAAGGGGAACATTCGTTCATTCTTTTCTTTTGTTCCTTCCAGTCATTCCGGGCGGTGTGAGTGATGGAATAAACAATGACAGCTGACATGTATTACAATCACACTGCACTTTTGTTCCTCCAAACACTTTTAAAAGGTCCACAGCGATATTCCAGAGACCTCTGATCAAAGAGGGAGAGTGTCCTCGGGAGATTAGCGAGGGTTGTGGACGTTTTGAAGAAGAATGTTTTCCAGCGTACACATGGGCCGTTTGGCAGGAACCTGACCTCTGCCAATGAATGACTTGAGATCCCATACCCATAACGTGCCATGCAGTCTATTTAACTTTAAAGATATTCTTTTTTTTTTGTAATTTTTTTATTGAAGTTGATCATCAACCAAACATTTCCATAAGATGTATTTCAGACATTGTACATATATATCATATAATCATATATATCACAAATCTCCACAATTTACCTAAGGTATACACTTATAGAAGTGAGTGGAAAGAAAAAAAAAGAAGCAAAAGGAAAGAACTATATACAAGTAGAGAGTGATCTTTTTTTAACAACAGATTGATTGATTTGTGAGAATAAAATCAGGCCTATGAGGCATTATGTAGTTAACCATTTTTCCCAGTATGAATGAAATTGTTCAAAATTGGATAAAATTCTCTTACGTTTGATTGGATTTAATAGCCCATTGACATTAAAAGAAATGAATTTTACCTTGCCCTTAGCCATCTGTATTTATCTGTCAATGTATCATTGAAATTAGAATAAAACTTAATCGATCTACCCCCTGAACAAATAAGAACCAAGAAACGCAAATAACAACAAAAATGACAATGAACGTGTGATTCGAAGGCTGAGGTCTCTAGTAGATGACCCTGCGTTGAGCTGGAGGAAATGTCTAGCTTTGGGGGATAACTTTGTGAGTTGAGGGCTCCCATTGCAGTATTCATAAATGTCAGTGAACAAATCCATTACACAGAAATGATTTCCCTGTGTACTCCTCCGACATATATATATACACACACACACACACACACACACACACACACACACACACACACACACACATATATTACATACATATATACGCGTTTTCTGGAGGAGCTAGTGACTTAAGCCGCCATTCTCGACGATGACGTCACCGGAACCACCCAACTTTAAAGATAATCTCAAACCTGCAATAGTTCAACCACTATTGCTTCATCCATTCTCTGTTTGAACAAAAATATTTAGTAAAATCTATGAACAGTCTGCAGGTTCTTAGGCTGTTGTATTATTTGCCATTAAACTGCCTTTTTTCCACCTGATTTACTGTCAGGTATATTGCCTTTCGACAATCACTGTGAGTATGTGCAGAACAGCGGATGTGTTCAAGCTCACCTGTCAATCACACTTCCTTCTGCTCCTGCAGTGCACCGCTCCGTGCCGATTGTGGTTCTCGTACCGATGAGCGGGTCTCGGCTTATTGGAGAAAGTCTCATCACTCGGCTTCCATTGTGGAACTCCTACTAATGTGCGGCCCTCGTTTGACCCGCGGAAATATCATCTAAATCTTCAAATCCATCCTTCCAAAGTGAATCACTTCGTACCTTTCCGGGTTGAACCCCATCTGTAACTTCTCAGCGTCTCTCTGCGTCCTGTTACTGTCCCGTTTTAACCTGTGACAAACCTTCACACTATCCATTTCACACCAACCACCACATCATTACAAATACAATAAACCACATTTCTACTTCCTTATTCAAAACATTTTAAAGCACAAAATCCTTGTGTATCAGAACAGATCTCTGTAGGACACTACTTTCACCGGCATCCAGAGAGAAAACACTCCATCCACAACTATCCTCTGTCTCCTCTGGGAATCAGTTCTGAATCCACCAGCCAACTCTCCCTGGATACCAATCCATCCAACGGTCTGAAAGGTCCTACCATGGTTAACGGTACTGAATGTCATAATAAAGTCCATTTCTACCATGCCTTAGAGTTCTCCTTAAAGCTACAGAAAATCTTCTGGTTGAGGTGAATGCTTACCCTCGACCCCGCCGGAACAGGGCACGGAACGGATGAGAGGCTGCTCTGTACACAGTCCCGGGAAGGTCCCTCTACGTTAGTTCCCTTTGCGCTTGGGACAGAAGCATGCGGCAAGCCTAAAATGTTAGGCTGGAGGTTGGGGGCATTTCGAGTCCCAGGAGGAGACTAGACACCCCGGGGTCTTCGTTTCGAAGAGCAGGTAAAAGAGAGAGGAGTGGGGAGCCGGATGCTCCGAGGTAAGGGCGACTACGGCCCGCGCCAGCTTCTCGCTCAGGGAGGGGAAGATGCCTCTCGGACACGCCTCCAGCCTGCACTGAGCTCCAGCTGCGACTCCAACCAGCTGACGGGACAGAAGGCCGGCTGTGTTCACGGACTGCATGGATCACTCAGGGGCCGTCGCGCCCGAGAACTGCAATGGGCACGGCACAGAGCAGGTAGGGCTATCTCTGTGAGGGTCAGGTCGGAGAGACAAGGAGTCATGGAGGTGGAGATTGTAGAGCTAGGAAGGGAGGGTGAAGCTGGCGAAGACGTATTGGGAAGGGAGGTCGCGATACATGTTGGAAGGTGTTGATTCAAGGTGGCGGGGAGGGAGGGGTCAGCCCGATGGAAAAGTGTGCGTGTTTCACAGGGACTGCATAATGGTGGGAGTGCAATCCCATAATGTCCTGCGGTTCAGAAAGCCGACTAAATCCATAACGAACAGAAGCCTTTTCATTGACTCACAAAACCCCAACCTTCCTCATCCCAATTTCTCTCTGACAGCCCCTAGGGACCCTGTCCCTTTCCCCGAATCTTGGTCTGCCGTCTCTCTCTCTCTCTAAACCGTAGTTTCGCCCCCACCCTACCAGGCTCGCTCATAATCTCTCCTCCTAGTCTCTGTCCCGCTACTCGGTCTCCAGCCCTGGCGTCTTTCCCAGTCTCTTCCTTCCTCTAGTGTCCCTCTCTCCTCCGTGCCGCCAGTATCTTGATCGCCATTGTTTGTCTCCATTTTCACTTGCCTCCCACTTTCTCTACGTTGTTTTCCCTCGACTCTCTCTTCCTCCATCTTCCTCGTCCGACTCCCTCTCTCTCTCTCTCTCTCTCTCTCTCTCTCTCTCTCTCTCTCTCTCTCTCTCTCTCTCTCTCACACACACACACACACATCCATTGTCTTTGCCCATACGTACGTCTCTCTTACTCAGAATCTCTTTGCACGTGTCTCTCTCGTTCAAGAATTTCTCCGTCTCTCTTGCGAATCCCCTCTCTCCCGCTCCCGTATATGTTCAATTCTCTTCCCAGATTTTCTCCCCGTCTCTCTCCCTTCCCTTTTCTCTTCCGTCACACTCTGCCCTGTCTCTCTCTTCTCTCCTCTATGTTCCCGTTTCCATCTCAGCCACCCCCACCCCCACACCCCCCGTTTCTCTCCCTCCCATCTTTCTCCCGTCTGATTCTATGTTCATGAAGTCTCTCACTTCTGCCCCAGTTTCTCCGCTAACCCCGGTTTTCCTCTTACCTTCCGTTTACTGTCACACCACAGTCTCTCTCTCTCTCCCTCTCTCTCTCCCTCTCTCTCTCCCTCTCTCTCTCCCTCTCTCTCTCTCTCTCTCTCTCTCTCTCTCTCTCTCTCTCTCTCTCTCTCTCCACAACCAAGGTTCTCTTTCACACCTAGTCTATCTCTTCCTGCCAGTTTCTGGTGCGGGGGTGGGTCAAGTGGTCTCAGCCGCTTCTTCGGGGTCAGCAAGAGTTGCCAACGTTGTACTTAAACGTAGGTTTAATGGTCGGAGTATCCTGCTGTACGTTATGAACTCCAACTGTTGTAGGTGTGCACCACCAGCGAGTTGCTCGCAGTCGGAGATAATGAAGGAGCTGCAGCGCAAACTGTTGCCCAATTCGATGGAGGCTGACAGTTAAATAGCGAGTCGCCGTCACGGCCGATTTTCTTGTTAATCGGGTACACTGCAAGCTTGATTCGTTGATTTATTGGATGCGATTCGCGGGTGGATGGATGAGGACGAATCCTCGGTCGTAACGCGGACTAGCCTGAACCGACGCTCTATACAGCCTGAGTGAGGGTACTTAGCCTTCGCGCTTCACCGGGGACTGTGTGACACGGAGTCCAGAGCAGAGCCGGAGCTGGCTTCTCAGGGGTTCACTCGGCAGAAGACAAGCTGTGTTGTGGCCGCCCGCTGATTATTTAGCGGCATTCAACGGACTCGGGCCTCGAGCTGCGGGTCCGGTTGCTGTTCAGCCGCCGGGTATGAGGCGCTTGAGCTTCATACCCGGCGTAGCGCAACTGCGGCGACTGGACATTTAAAATGGACTGAGGATTCTGGACTACGTACATATATATTTGTCTGGTTGTATTTTGTATATGTGAGGACTGGGCTTCAAAGCCAGCAATTCGTCTAGCGAGAGTCAGTAGACGGATCTCCCAGTGGCCACCCATTTTAATTCTACTTCCCATTCCAGCCACCCATTTTAATTCTACTTCCCATTCCAGCCACCCATTTTAATTCCACTTCCCATTTCAGCCACCCATTTAAATTCTACTTCCCATTCCAGCCACCCATTTTAATTCCACTTCCCATTCCAGTCACCCATTTTAATTCCACTTCCCATTCCAGCTACCCATTTTAATTCCACTTCCCATTCCAGCCGCCCATTTTAATTCTACGTCCCATTCCAGCCACCCATTTTAATTCCACTTCCCATTTCAGCCACCCATTTAAATTCTACTTCCCATTCCAGCCACCCATTTTAATTCTACTTCCCATTCCAGCCACCCATTTTATTTCGACTTCACATTCCAGCCACCCATTTTAATTCCACTTCACATTCCAGCCACCCATTTTAATTCCACTTCCCATTCCAGTCACCCATTTTAATTCCACTTCCCATTCCAGCCACCCATTTTAATTCTACTTCCCATTCGAGCCACCCATTTTAATTCCACTTCACATTCCAGCCACCCATTTTAATTCCACTTCCCATTCCAGTCACCCATTTTAATTCCACTTCCCATTCCAGCCACCCATTTTAATTCCACTTCCATTTCCCATTACGATATGTCCATCCATGGCCTCCTGCACTGTCGTGATGAGAGCACACTTAGATGGAGGGACAAATAAGTGGGAAGTTGAATGGCTGTGAAGCGTTTAAAATCCGACAAAAGACAAATGAAAATGCTATTCGGAGGGGATTGATTAAATATGACAGTAAACTAGCCGACAACAGAAAGCAGGATACCGGAATTTTTTTTCAGTTATATAAAGAGTAAAAGGAAAGTAGAGCCGATCCTTGATTAAGACTTTACTTCAGTCTTCACCAGTGAGAGGGATCTTGACGTTTGGAGATTATCTGAAACGGCCTGGTATGCAGCGAGATCATGTCGCAGTTATTAGAGAGGACGCTGAATCTTTTGTGAAATATTAGGACAAATAGTTCGTCAGGTGTTGTCGGGATATACCCCAGGTTAACGCGGGAAGCGGGGGATGAGACTGCTGCACCCTTGGCGATGCTCTTTGCGTTATCACTGGCCACAGTAGGAGCGTCAGAGTACAGGAGCTTGGAAAATATAATACCTTTGTTGAAGAAAGGGTGTAGAGATAACCCTCAAAATTACAGTTCAATGAATCGTTTTGCAATGGCGGGCAAAATATTGGAGAATATTCTAGAGCCAGGATTTAAGAGAATTCAGAGAAGCGTATCCTGATCTGGGATATCACTGTGGATTTGTGAGGGACGCATTATGTCTCCCGAGCCTTATTGAATTCTGTGACGATGTGACAAAGCACATTGGTAAAGGTAGAGATGTTGATCTGGTGCAGATTGATTTAGATAAAACATTTGAGACGGTTCACCATTGTAGGCTTCTTCAGAGAGTCAGTAGGTATAATGCACTGGGAGAGTTGGTCGGTGAACTCAGAATTGAATTGCCCGTGGAAGGCAGAAGATAGTAGTACATGGAGCGTTTTCTCTTTGGAGTATGGTGACCATCCGTGTCCTACAGGAATCCCCTGCTTTTAGTGTTTTGTTTTAATAAATGAGAGGAAGAGCAAGGGAGACGTTAGCAAGTTTTCAGATGATGAGGAGGTTGGAGTGGTTGTGGATAGTGTGGAAGATTGTCGTTGGGTACAACAGAACATTGACAGGTTACAGAACAGCGCTGACAAGTGACAGATGGAATTCATCTCTGATAACCCTGCCGATTCCCATGACTGTCATGACTGGATCTCTTCTCACCCAGTCTCCTGTGAAAATGTTATTCCGCTTTGTCAGTTCCTTCGTCTCCGCCTCACTGTCCCCATGATGACGCTTTAATTTTTCCTCCCCCAGGACACCAGAGATGCATGTCTTCTTCAAATAACCGGGATTCCGTTCCGTCACTGTTGACGCTGCGCTCACACGCGTCTCCACCATTTCCAGAACGTCTGCGCTCGCCCCATTTCCCCGCCGTTTCAGCAGTGATAGAGATCACCTTGTCCTTACTTACCACCCCACGAGCCTCTGCATCTAACACATCATCTTCCACAATATCCGCCATTTCAAAAGGGATCCTTCCACCAAACATGTCCCTACCTCCCTCCTCTCTCCGCTTGTGGCGGGAACATTTCCGTCCGTGATGCCCTTGTCCATTTGTTCCACCCCACAAATCTCCCTGCTTGCACCAATCACCGAGTGGCCAAAATGCTACAGCTGCTCATTCCCCTCCTTCATCACCTCCATTCAGGCCGCAAGGTGTCCTTCCAGGTGAGGCAGAGAATCATTGCGGATCTGCTGGGGTGTCTATTGATTGTGGTGCTGCGTGTGCGGCCTCCTTCAGGTTGGTGGAGTGCGTCGCAAATTGGCGGAAAAAGGGATGGACCTTCACGGTAGTCAAACAATTTAATTCCGATTCCAATTCCTGTTCAGACATGTTGGTCTATGACCTCCTCTTGTGCCTCGGGGTGGAGGAGTAAGAACTAATCTTTCGCCTGAGTAGCCTGATGGCATGTATATCGATTTCGCCTTCCGGTTTAAAAACAATCCCTGACCTTTCCCTCTTCTTCGATACACCACTCTGTCCTTTTACCTTTTTTCATCTATCTATCACCTTCCCCTGCCCCCTTCCCATTCCATGTCTCCTATGGTTCACCCTCCTCTCTTAACAGCATCCTTCATCTCCAGTTCTTTATTGTTCCAACCAAACTGGCTTCACCTGTTACATCCTAGCTATGCTCCTTCCCGTCCCTTCACCTTTTTACTCTGGCCTCTTCCGCCTACTTTCCAGTCCATAAGAAAACTCTCGGCCTGAAACGCCGACAGTTTTATTTTCATATCTAGAGGTGCTGCCTGACTTGTTGAGTTCCTCCAGCATTTTGTGTGTCTTGTTTCACTTATGGCTGATCAGTTCATCAAAATCAAGGTATCGCCTTCTCACAATAACAATTAACCCGGTATCAATCTCTACATTCAAAAAACAAAATGATTTGCCTGGTTGATTAGAACCGATGGGATAATGGTGGTTGAAAGCCGAAATGTAATCAACAAACAACAGCCTGACCTATGCTGTTGTGAATGTGCTCTATCGACTGGAGAGCCTGTTGTAGCGGTAAACAAATGTCAGCAGGCCCTTGTATTTGCTCGGGCAGTAATTAATTCTGGGTATGGGAACCTCCGGAAAACTGGACTTCCGTTACCGGTACATCCAACATCTCTGGCCGTCGCTGCCTTTTAACGCGCCAGTCCTGTTGCCGTAGTTCATTTGAAAACAAGCCTTGTTCTGCTCGTGCATTGCTTTTACATTTAGCCTGTTAAAGAGTTGAATCTTAATTTCAGTGACAATAAAGCATTAAAACAAACGGATACGGAAAATTTCCTTTTCATTGTCATATGGGGACAGCAGGCTGGACCCAAGTGCAGGAAGCAGGCACTGAAGTACTAGGGGCAGGGTGGGAACAACTGAACGATAGACAAGATGTGGAGACCGTGGTGTGCGTGAGGGACGTGGCGTCAAGGTATTTCTGGGGTTCAGAGCGAGTCTTAGAGTGCAGGCAGGATGATCCCGGAGTTCAGACAAGGAGGATCCCAGGGTTCAGGCAAGGAGGATCCCGGAGTTCAGGCAAGGAGGATCCCGGAGTTCAGGCAGGAGGATCCCAGAGTTCAGGGAGGAGGATCCCGGGGTTCAGGCAAGGAGGATCCCAAAGTTCAGGCAAGGAGGATCCCGGAGCTCCGGCAAGGAGGATCCCAGGGTTCAGGCAGGAGGATCCCGGAGTTCAGGGAAGGAGGATCCCGGAGTTCAGGCAAGGAGGATCCCGGAGTTCAGGCAAGGAGGATCCCAGGGTTCAGGCAAGGAGGATCCCAGGGTTCAGGCAAGGAGGATCCCGGAGTTCAGGCAAGGAGGATCCCAGAGTTCAGGCAAGGAGGATCCCGGAGTTCAGGCAAGGAGGATCCCGGAGTTCAGGCAAGGAGGATCCCGGAGTTCAGGCAAGGAGGATCCCAGGGTTCAGGCAAGGAGGATCCCAGGGTTCAGGCAAGGAGGATCCTGGAGTTCAGGCAAGGAGGATCCCGGAGTTCAGGCAGGAGGATCCCAGAGTTCAGGGAGGAGGATCCCAAAGTTCAGGCAAGGAGGATCCCAAAGTTCAGGCAAGGAGGATCCCGGAGTTCAGGCAAGGAGGATCCCGGAGTTCAGGCAAGGAGGATCCCGGAATTCAGGCAGGAGGATCCCAAAGTTCAGGCAAGGAGGATCCCGGGGTTTAGGCAAGGAGGATCCCAAAGTTCAGGCAAGGAGGATCCCGGAGTTCCGGCAAGGAGGATCCCAGAGTTCCGGCAAGGAGGATCCCAGAGTTCAGGCAAGGAGCATCCCGGAGTTCAGGCAAGGAGCATCCCGGAGTTCAGGCAAGGAGCATCCCGGAGTTCAGGCAAGGAGCATCCCGGAGTTCAGGCAAGGAGCATCCCGGAGTTCAGGCAAGGAGGATCCCGGAGTTCAGGCAAGGAGCATCCCAGAGTTCAGGCAAGGAGGATCCCAGAGTTCATGCAAGGAGGATCCCAGGGTTCAGGCAAGGAGGATCCCAGGGTTCAGGCAAGGAGGATCCCAGAGTTCAGGCAGGAGGATCCCGGAGTTCAGGCAAGGAGGATCCCGGAGTTCAGGCAAGGAGGATCCCGGAGTTCAGGCAAGGAGGATCCCGGAGTTCAGGCAAGGAGCATCCCGGAGTTCAGGCAAGGAGGATCCCAGGGTTCAGGCAAGGAAGGATCCCGGAGTTCAGGCAAGGAGGATCCCGGAGTTCAGGCAAGGAGGATCCCGTAGTTCAGGCAAGGAGGATCCCGGAGTTCAGGCAAGGAGCATCCCGGAGTTCAGGCAAGGAGCATCCCGGAGTTCAGGCAAGGAGGATCCCGGAGTTCAGGCAAGGAGCATCCCGGAGTTCAGGCAAGGAGCATCCCGGAGTTCAGGCAAGGAGCATCCCGGAGTTCAGGCAAGGAGCATCCCGGAGTTCAGGCAAGGAGCATCCCAGAGTTCAGGCAAGGAGGATCCCAGGGTTCAGGCAAGGAGGATCCCAGGGTTCAGGCAAGGAGATTCCCAGAGTTCAGGCAAGGAGGATCCCAGAGTTCAGGCAGGAGGATCCCGGAGTTCAGGCAAGGAGGATCCCGGAGTTCAGGCAAGGAGGATCCCGGAGTTCAGGCAAGGAAGGATCTTGGAATTCAGGCAGGGTCTAGAAGTTCACTGGGCGGCCGATTAACTCCTGGGCAGAGCCCGAACCTCCCAGGCAGGAATACGGAGGCCTGGGCAGGTGACGGGACACCTGGGCAGGTTGCGGGGCACAACCCGTCGAAGGAGAGTGATAGGAAAGGGGCAGAGTCCCCCGCCGGGCAACGGCAGTCCGGCCAGGCTTGCCCGACGGAGGCAAGGGATAGGAAGGGAACTTGGTCCGGGGTGACTGCCAGACTTACTCGAGGAACTCGTCTTTAACGATGGGTACTCCAAGCCAGGGCGATCCGGAGGAACAGGATAAGCAGGACGACCAGGGTAAGCAGGATAAACAGGATCAGAAGGACGACCCCTCAACTCCACTCAGACCCAGAGCCCCCTATATACACTGCCAGCCAATGGGCATCAGGTGCGCCTCCTTGAGCCCCAGCAAGCCACGATGATCCACAGGTGTGTCTAATTGGGCTCAAGGGTGAAAGGAGGGACGGCTACAGGTCCCGGTGTCTGGAGTCCGCGGACCGGATCAAGACCCGGAACGCGGGCTCCGGACCGGACCATAACATTCATATAATGTGTTAGATTGCCCACCAGTGCCTGGAACGATGATCGGGCTGCTGATGGGACTCAGTGAATCAGGCAGCGATTCCGGAGGGAAATGGGCAGCTAAGATTTGCGGGTGGAAGTCCTGCGTTAGACTGGGCGTTAAAGGATCGGTGTAAGGAGTTGGAGCAAGGGCGGGCAGGTAAGTAGCGTTGAGCAAGATGGGGGAGTGTCGGGCGTATGAGTTATCAGAGGCTTATGGAGATGCAGCTGGAGGAATGTGGAGCACAGGCCTGTACACGAGAAGCAGGGAGGGTAGATCGGAACAGTGGTGTGAGGGAGGGTAGTGGCAGGAATATGTCGTTTGCTGGGCAGAGGGAGAGCATTGGGGAAGCGTAGGAAACAATGTGATGAGGTCTGGCTTTGCTCTAGAGGTTACTTAGTAGGTGAGACCACAACACCATGAACAACTGAGCAGAATTAGGACATTCCGCCCATAGAGTCCGCGATTAGGCTGGGGAGAAAAACCAGGTTGGATTCTGGGTGATGCGGATCGATGGCTGGAAGGGCCCCTGTTCTACGCTACAACTCTAAACAGGCTTCATAAAAGAACGTCCCTTCTCCCTGTCGCCATTGAAACCCTGACAAGTCTAGAAAATATCAGAATCCGCATTAAAAATACTCAATGATTTGTCCTCGACGGCTGTCTGTGCCAATTAATTCCACATATTCGCCATGCTTTTGCTCAGGAAATGCCTCCTCGTCGCTGTTCTAAAGAGAGCTGATGTATTCCCTGGGTGTGGACTCTGGGCTACATTCCCCCTCTTTAATAAACGTCCGCTTTATCTAGATCTATCAATGTTCGATCGGTTTCATAGAGAATCCTTGTCATTCTTCTGACCTGCAGTGAGTACAGGCGCAGAGCCATCAAACTCTCCTCGTACGTTAACCCCTTTATTCCAGGGATCATCCTCGTAAACATCCTCTGGATAGTCTGAAATGATAACACGTCGTTTCCCGGAAAAGAAAGAGGTTCAACCCTGTTTACAATACTCCAGCTTAGCTATTTCAAATACTTTATGATGCCTCGGCGTTACATCCTTGATTTTATATCGGAGTCCTCTTGAAATAAACACCAACAGCGTTTTTGCCTTCAATACCACTGACAGCACCTACAAGGCGATCTTTTGGGAATCTTGAAGAAAAACTCCTGTGTCGTTTGCACCTCCGATTTCTGAATTTATTTCCTATTTAGAACTTAGTCTGCTATGTTGTTCCTTCTACCACATTGCGTGACCATGCTCTTCGCAACACTGTATCCCATTTGCATTTATTTGCCCAATCTACAAGTCCGTCCGGGTTCCTCTGCAAACGTCCCGCTTCATCAGCAATAGCAACCCCTCCACCTAACATTTTATTGCCGGTACATTTGGGCTCGAATTCATCATTTTCTTTAAACATGGCAAAATTCAGCCTATTTATCATGTGCCTCTGTGTACCCGACACAGCATTCTTGTGATGGAGAAACACATGTTTCCAGCCACTGAGGTCAGGCTACTTTCTCTATAATGTCCGGTACTTTGACCACTTCTCTTCTTCAAGACTGCAATAGATTCATTTTCGCTGTTTTCTACTCATTCGGACTATTTCAAAATACCGCAATTATCGCCAAAATCTGACATCACTTCTTTCAGTCCCCCCAAGCACCTTCTCCTTAGTAATAGAAACGACGCTCATTTTGGTCCCGTGACAATCCTGAACTTTTGGCTTGTGGCCTTCACAGTGGGGGATGATAGGAATTATTGAGTTCGCCCGCCATTCAGAGGGAAGATAGATTATCGTGGCCATTGCATTGGTGGGCGTGCGGAGGAAGCCCAGATTGTGAATAGAATGGTTGGATTATTAATCGAGGGTTGAGGGAGCGGCCGCAGGGATTATACCGGAAACAACGTGGAGACGCCTTTGTGGGATTACATTAGATGGATTATACGGGGTAACCGGATAAAGGGGAGTTTGGAATTCTATCTGTTTGGGTGTTAATCGCCATCTTGTGTCAGGATGTGGCATCATACATGATGCGGTATTAATCTATGTACCAGAGAAGGGAGAGTGGGATTGGAGGGCGAAATTAATCGGTTTTCGAAAGGAGGGCTGAGTGGGATGATTAATGAGTGTATGGAGGGAAGGGATGTTAGAGAACGGGAGATAATGATCGGACTGTGGAGGGAGGACAGAATGGATTTGTAATAATGGTGTAGTAATGGTTGTGTAGAGGGAGGGGAGATAGGCATTAGACTGTGCATATTAATAATTGAATGGAGGGAGGAAAGAGACAAGACGGGGAATTGAGTGGTCATTGATGCGAGGGCAGATTCACTTCTGTTCCTCAGCAGATCAAAAAATATCTATGGCAATGAATAAACAGCCAGCGTTTCGGGCCGTGGCATTCCGGTTACAGTCTCTCACCTGATCCTGTCCATTTTGAAACAACTAAAACACGGAAAATCCTGAAGCAATCGATGCGCTTGTGACAGTCGAGTTGAGTTTCTGTGATAGTTTGAAACATACTTCAACCAATGTCACAATTAAACCAGCTGCAATGAACGTTTGTATTGCTTCCTACCTGAGTTGTATGACGTCAGCAATCTTTCACCAATTCTGAAATTTCAGGATGACCAGGCATATGATAGTCTGAAATCATAACATATTTGCCAAAACTTTTCTTTTTAAAACGGCTTTATTTGAAAACTCCACTGAATTGACATTAGACGCGGGCGTTATCTACACAGGTGGCCATTTAATGTAAACACATACTTCATTCCATTCCTCAGCTCTTCTCTGAATTTCCTCTGTGTCAGTGTATAGATACAAGTGTTGGTGCACACGCTGAGAATTTGCAACATGAACCCAAATTGCTGTAGAATGTATACCGGGGAACTCAAATATCTGTCCTGGTAAAAATAATTTTGCGTTTGCCATTTTAGGGAATGGGCTACATAGGGCATCCAAAATAATATGAAATTAGCTGATATAGGAAATAACAAAATCATCGATTTTCTGCGTTTTTCCACCTCGGCATCTTTCTGATTATCGTTGCTGCGCCGAAGCCTTCTACGGACTCTACTTGCCACAACGATATGCCTTACGGTTAACCCGTTAAACACTAGTATTAAGCCAATTGGCAGCAATGGTGTTAAAATACTGTCGAGTAATTCGTATCCTCTCCACACGGGTGATATAACGTATTCATATGAGCCTGCGCACCGCCACGGCGTGTTGTCAATGATGACGTAAGGTTCAATGGCAAAGTAGAACGGGACACATTTCACGCAAATCACTATAACCGCGGTCACGATAACCACCGTTGCAGTTCTCTCGGTGCAGTATCTTTCCCGAAGCTTTTGGCAACATATTGCGATGAAGCGATCGAAGGTAAAACTGACGGTAAACCAAACAGAACAGTCCCGTGTCATAGCCACAAATACAAGTGTCAGAGCGCACACAGGAGTGATGAGCAGGGATCTGGAATAAATGTAGATATTGTTGGTTTGTTCCACTAAAGCAAACACGATAACAACCATCAGATCCACTGTTGCCATTCCAACCAGGTAACGGGTGATGCATTTGGAGAGTCCGCATTTTCCCCGAGATAGGATCACAATCGCCGTTAAATTAACTGCAAGAATATGAAAAAAAAGAAATATCGTCAGCGACAACTCTCTGAATACCCCATTCTGTCGATGCGATGGGGGTATGGTTTAGCTGCAACTGATTAAATGCCCACACCCCACCCCATTCCTCCGATGCTATGCAGGGTATGGTCTGTTTGGAAGTGGAAAGCGGGAATCCGTGCAGTCTCGGTCGCTGCACTCCGGCTGGAGGACAATGACGAATGTGAGTGTCAGTGGATTGGCGACCTTCCCACAGTTTAGAGCGAGGCATCCGAGTTCCACGACTCACGGACCGGTGAGCAGTCGATCGCTCCTGTAAACAACACCATTTCCATCATTAGAGGTGGAATAGCTGAAGGGATTGTTTGTAGCGGTTACAAATGGAATAAAGGAGATATAAAGCACGAGTTCTCATTTACTGACTTACAGAAAAACAGACCTACGTGTCGGAAATAGACTGGACCGTCATTTAAATAAGCTGCCACGTTGTTATCAGGTCGAAGTGTCTGCACTGATAGAGACTCGGACCAGCATCACTTCAGAAAGCTTAGCGAGGTGAAATTATGAAACAATGACGATTTAATTGACAAAAGAAAAATGGAAATAAAACCATTAGATGCCTGAATCCTCCATTCAGGAAATACTTTTCAACCGATAGTAGCATCTGTGCGTGGTAACAGTACGAATACTGCAGCTGAGAAACAGGAAAACGACGGCACCATACATAAAGTAACCACCTCCGGCATCTTACCGGGGACACCAACCGCTACCAGTGTGGGATAGAAAACGGCCGCGATGTTGTAAATCGCCGGATATCCCATATTCCGTCAGAAGCAGCGTTCAGTTGTACGGAGCGTTTCAGCTGCTCAGATGGACTGGTGATCGGTTTACCAGACTTTTATTGAGGAGAGAGCAATTCCACTGAGGCAATTAGCGTGGCGATCACGTCAGGGACATTAGTGACAACCAAATGCACAAACACTTACATTAAACTATTTTTACTCACTCTGTCACCGTGCCATGAATTTGACTCCTCAAGGGACATTGCAATCTACTTACTTTAAAACAAAATGTAATGTGATTGTTGCAAGTTTACTTTCCATGACACCTGACCTCACCTATTCAAAGTGGACATAGTTGTCTCAGTATTGTTTCTAACATACCCTTTCATAATGGAGTTGATTTATTTTGTAGCATTCAACGGAGCACATTTGCTTCTAAAACAGAGGGGAGGTGTTTGGTCTGGCAGGTGAAATGGAGAACACTTCTTTATTAAAGGGGAACATTCGTTCATTCCCGTCATTCGTTCGTTCCAGTCATTCCAGGCGGTGCAAGTGATGGAAATCACAGTGACAGCTGACTTGTTTTACAATAAAATGCACTGCACATATTCCTACAAACACTTTAAAAGATCCACAGCAATATTCCAGAGACCTTTGATCAAAAAGGGAGCGTCTCTTCGGGAAATTAGCGAGGGCTGTGGACAGTTTGAAGAACAATGTTTTCCAACGCACACATGGGCCGTTTAGCAGGAACCTGACCTCTGCCAGTCAATGACCTGACCACCCCGTACCCGTGACGTGCAATGCAGTCTGTTTAACTTTAAATATATTCTCAAACCTCCCACAATTCTACCACTATTTCTCCATCCACTCTCTCTTTGAACAAAAGTCTCAAGTGAAATCTGTGAATTATCCGCAGGTTCTCAAGATGTTTTCCCATTAAGTTGCGCTTTTTCTTAACTCCTGATTTACTCCCAGGTATATTGCCTTTCGAGCGTCACTATGAGCATGTGCAGAACAGCGGAGGTGTTCAAGCTCACCTGTCAATCACACTTCCTTCTGCTCCTGCTCCTGCTCCGAGCCGATTGTGGTTCTCGTACCGAGGAGCGGCCCTCAGTTTATTGGAGACGGTGTCATCACGCAGTTACCATTGTGGAACCCGTAGAATCGTGCGTCCCTCGGTTGACTCGAGAAAGTATCACCTTGAAATTCATCCTTCCAAGGTGCATCACTCCGTAACGTTCCGGGTTGATCACCATCTGTGACTTCTCAGCGCTGCTCTGCGTCCTGTCACTGTCCTGTTGTAAACTCTGACTATCTTCTATACCATCCATAATTTCACCAGCCTCCACATCATTGCAAGTACAATAAACCACCCTTCCTCCTCCTCATCCAAATCATTCATAAAAACACATAAAGCCGTGGGTCTCAGAACAGATTTCTGCAAGAATCCGCTGGTCACCGACATCCAGGTAGAAAACACTTCATCTCCAACTATCCTCTGTCTTATGTGGGCGTCAGTCTGATTCCACCAGCCAACTTTCCCTGGATACCAAACTTTCTGACGTTACGAATGGTCCTACCATGGCTAACCTGAACGCCTTGTTAAAATCCATTCATATCAGATCAATTATCGCCCACTTTATTTCCAGAAGACCACGTAACTAACACGTTCTCCCATCTTTTTTCTCTTTTATTGTCTCCGCCTTGGCATTCGGCAAGTGGAAAGATGTGACCTATCCTCATCCTCCGGGTACGAACTGGAAGTGGTTGCCTGAAACATAACTCTAAGAGGAACATCTCATCTCGGTCCAGGGCATCACATTGACAATATGTTTTCTAGAACTCAGCTACTAAATGACATTGACTGTCTCCAAGGGGTTTGAATTGGTTAATATGATACCAACCCAACTTGTTTGGAACAGTCTAAATTCGATATACTGGTGGACTGGCTCTGTCAACGATATCACATGTCCCTACAAATCGCGAAGCTGTAAAGGGGCTCGGCTGATGGAAAGACATTATAACCTTCTGTCCTATTTCCTACTCCCGCAGTTTTGTTTGCACCTCGAAATAAGCTTTGCTCTGCTGATCCTTTCGTCTCCTATTATGTGAGGCAACATAATGGGCCTCCTTAATAGAGTCAATTAATTGCTGCCTGCATTTGTCCTTCCCAATGCCACCATACTCGGTTGATGATAAATCTAGCCCAAACAAGACTTCTAACTCTTTCATTTTAGCTAACATTGTCATTAAAGTTATGTTCATCCATTCAACAATTGCACTGTATTGTGGTCGATAAGGGATACCAACTGTGTTTTACCCCAAACAGTTTCATTACATTTTGTATCACATGTGCGGTGCAGAGGGGACCATGACTGATTCTACAGTGCTTGTCAATCGCCAACGGGTAAAAACTCTCTCAAAACCAAATCGTGGCTGTAACGTCCGCGGTTTTCATTATCTAGCTGGGGAAGCCTATCTCCACTTGGTGAAAGCATCCACTATTTCGAGGACATATTTTAGTCCTCCAGGGGATGGAGATGAAAATCCACCAAAACAATGCTCTAAAGTAGCACATTCTCCTTCTGCGGAGCGTATCTTAAAATACTTCTATAGCCAATTAATCTGGGTTATTACTGGGCACAACACAAACAATTCTTACAATAATGTTGTACATCCCCTCGCAAATTCAGCCATCAACACAGATTCTACAACTGTTCCATAGTTCTGTCTGCTCCTTGATGCCAACAAATGTCATGGTGACAATACATCATCTGGTTTATAGACAATAGACAATAGACAATAGGTGCAGACGTAGACCATTCGGCCCTTCGAGCCTGCACCGCCATTTTGAGATCATGGCTGATCAATTCCTATCAATACCCGGTTCCTGCCTTGTCCCCATATCCCTTGATTCCCCTATCCATAAGATACTTATCTAGCTCCTTCTTGAAAGCATCCAGAGAATTGGCCTCCCCTACCTTCCGAGGCAGTGCATTCCAGACCCCCACAACTCTCTGGAAGAAGAGGGTTTTCCTTAACTCTGTCCTAAATGACCTATCCCTTATTCTCAAACCATGCCCTCTGGTACTGGACTCTTCCCAGCATCTGGAACATATTTCCTGCCTCTACCTTGTCCAATCCTTTAATAATCTTATATGTTTCAATCAGATCCCCTCTCAATCTCCTTAATTCCAGCGTGTACAAGCCCAGTCTCTCTAACCTGTCTGCGTAAGACAGTCCAGACATCCCAGGAATTAACCTCGTGAATCTACGCTGCAATTCCTCTCAGCCAGGTTTCTTTCACATTCTGGCACCAAAAATCCATCATTATTAAACACAATTCCGTGCCTGTATCCCTCGATACTCCATATACTCCTCAGAATCCTCTCCTCTTTGTATCTTTGCTAACTCCTGATCCTGTTGCTGTGTCATGACTAACTCTATATGTGTACAGTTTGGTGGTTTCTCTGCCATCCCTATCTCTACATGTGGATTCCAGTTCATCACCCAACTTGATTGTAGTTTGGCGAACTCGCCAGTCTTCCTGCTCCCTTCCAGGGATGTCTTTAACTGAGCCCTCACCGGTTTTCATCCATCAGTGTCTCCTCTCTCATTCTCAAATATTTACTTCATCAAGGGAGCTGATGGTAAAGGTTTGCCTTCTATTGCAATATAACCTGTAAATTCCCATAACGGTAAATATTCAGTCAAAGCACATGAACATGCAGTGAATGAAGGCAGTTGGGTCACGTACTTTCATCAGAGATTAGTCTCATTCCGCATCTTGTTCAGCGCAGAAGCAGTGAGTCTCAGGGCTTGATCCTTTACTCTACTATGATCCCAATGTGTCCAGGTGATGTGTTCACATTGTAATGTCAATCTATTCATCGTTCGCTGTCTATTTAACGACATTCATCTCCTTCTTCTGCACTGATGAGTGTAATAGAGGGCAGGGTGTCTTGCAATGCAGGAGCAAACTCTACCGCCCACCATGTCCCTGACGAGCGGAACACCCTCCGGCTGTGCTGTGACATAAGCAGTGACGCCAATTTCTCAGGATTTTATCAATCAACCGGATGCTGCAATGTGGAACTCCGGATTACTCCAGATGAGAAACTTGAGCTTCCCTCGCATTCCTACTCAGAAACTTTTTCAGTGCTGCCACGGACAAGGCAGTCACAATTTTATCACTGAAGAATACATGGCATATTGCAGACCAGTCTGAAGCTGTGATAAGAAAATCGAAATGATTATGATATTATTATGAGTGGTACATAACTCGAATAAATTCATGTTCTGGTGCACTTTTAAAAATATTTGGGGTTCATTCGCCCCCCACTGTCATTTGATTTGAGTTAATTAATATGATTTCCTTCCAATTTTTTCTTAAGTGGATTTGAGTTGGCGGATTGATATTTATTTTTCTATGCAAGCTTGTAAGATGTATAGCTCCGCGGTTGTGCTCCCAATGTTTTTTTTTTGTTTGTTTGTTTTTTTCCAGTTAGTAGGTTTCTTTTATTTTCCTTCATTTTCTTTCAAAAAATTCTTAACACTTTACTTTCTCTTATTATTGATATATTGCTTAGGTTTGTTAATCAGTCATTTGCTAATTAAATTCTTTATTGTACATAATGGCATATTGATTAAATGTATCTTTTTTATTAATCTTCAATAATAATTAATATAAAGATTTTAAAACGATAAAATGAGAATATGTGACAGGATCGGCAAACATAAGACTACAGAGATACACGATGAAGGAGCAATTTAGAATTGCTGAGGGAAATGTATTCCTATAAATGCTGGAACATTTATTTCAACGAATTATCAATTTAAGTATTTATTTGAATTAATTAGAATGATTATTTTGTTTATTCTCATTATCTTTTCAGAAGTTGCTTTGCCAAGCCACAGGAAATTACAGATTAGGTGCTGTTCGATTTGCTCTATGTGGTGGCAAGGTGTAGCTTGCAGGATGATGTCGGGCCGAATGGTCTGTTTGTCATATGACTCTATGACGCTGAAAGTACCGCTCAATAAACCGTCATCATTCATCAGTGCACTGTCCCTCTCACAAAATTAACGTAAACCAACCGCAGTAGACTCTTGTTCTAAAAATAGCTCAGGGAATACAGGACGTGTATTAAGAGTGTTTACTGAAAGAAGATATAGTAAGAGATTTGAAATTGGGAGGGGAGGGGAGATCCGAAATGGTAGGTGAAGACAGGAGGGGGAGGGATGAAGCTAAGAGCTGGAAAGTTGATTTGCAAAAGGGATTCACAGCTGGAGAGGGAGGGGATCACGGGACGGCAGTCCTAGGGAGAAAGAAAGGGGGAAGGGAGCACAAAAGGGATCAGGCATTTTGTAACGCTAACAGAGCAGCAGCTCAGTGCCGCTCTTCATTTACATTGATACTTTCACGGTCGGCATGACTTATTAGAACTGTCATGTTGCTGCATGTATTTGACTCTGAGTACTCCGCCTGCAACACATAAAACTCAGTATCATTTACGATGAGGTGGTGCTAGATGGGCTGCTCATTATGCAAGTTCTAATATGAATTCCATTCAACACACGCTCTACTCTAACGTCTACAGCAGGTACAGAAGTCAGAAAACATAAAAAGTCTACAGCACAATACAGGAGCAACATGTCGCTACTTTAGGATTACCTAGGGTTACCCATAACCCTCGATATTTCAAAGCTTCCTGTACCTATCCAGGAGTCTCTTAAAAGATCCTATCGTATCCGCCTCCACCACCGTCGCCGGCAGCCCATTCCGCAGACTCACCACTCTGCGTATAAAAACATATCCGTGAC
Organism: Hemitrygon akajei; assembly: GCF_048418815.1. Classification (NCBI taxonomy): domain Eukaryota; kingdom Metazoa; phylum Chordata; class Chondrichthyes; order Myliobatiformes; family Dasyatidae; genus Hemitrygon; species Hemitrygon akajei. Next base: position 695,522 of record NW_027331999.1, read on the forward strand.
ATCACCTCTGTACCTACTTCGTAGCACCTTAAAACTGGGCCCTCTCGTGCTAGCCATTTCAGCGCTGGGAAAAAGCCTCTGAAGATCCACGCGATCAATGCCTCTGATCATTTTATACACCTCTGTCAATTCACCTCTCATCCTCCGTTACTCCAAGGTGAAAAGGCCGAGTTCACTCGTTATTCTCATATGGCATACTCCCCAATTCATGCAACATCCTTGAAATCTCCTCTGCACCGTTTCTATGGCTTCCACATCCTTCTTGTAGTGAAGCGACCTGAACTGGGCACAGTACTCCAGGTGGGGTCTGACCGGAGTCCTATATAGCTGCAAGATTACCTCTCGGCTTCTAAACTCTATCCCACGATTGATGAAGACCAATGCACAATATGCCTTCTTAACCACAGGGTCAACCGGCGTTGCAGATTTGAGTGTCCTATGGACTCGGACTCCAAGATCCCTCTGATCATCCACATTGCCAAGAGTCTTAAAATTAATAGTACATTCTGCCATCATATTTGACCTACCAAAATGAACCACCTCACGCTTATCTGGGTTGAACTCCATCCAGCACTTCTCAGCCCAGTTTTGCATTCAATCAATGTCCCGTTGTAACCTCGGACAGCCCTCTACATTATCCACAACACCCCCAACCTTTGTGTCATCATCAAATTTACTAACCCATCCCTCCACACTATCCACAACACGCCCACATTTTGTGACATCAGCAAATTTACTAACCCATCTCTCCACTTCCTCATCCAGGCCATTTATAAAAGTGAAGAGGAGTAGGGGGTACCAGAACAGATCCCTGTGACACACCGCTGGTCAACGGCCTCCATGTGTAGAATATGACCCATCTACAATTAATCTTTGCCTTCTGTGGGCAAACCAGTTCGGGATCCCATATTCATATGAGTTCAGCAATCTTGACGGTATCTCCAACACCTGCTAATTAATCCACCAAGGACAAGCAGTAGTACCTGGAGTACGCACCACGTGGCCCGTGCATTTCAACTCTCAGTCTGTTCTGATTTGGAATACTTCACCATTCCCTTCTCAGCACTGGAACTTACTCCTGGAGCTCCTCACCACAGTTGTCTGTTTTATTTTTAACTGGACTTGTATCTCACAACCATCATCTGGAGGGATTATTCAGGGATGAACAGTCAACAATGGGTTTGCTAGTGGGCCCTATCAGGAAAATATATAATTTAAAAGTCCAACTCCTTCATCATTCGGGTCACTGGGAATGTCTGTAACACTGAATGTGTTCTGTTCTGCTTACCTTCACTACAACAGCTGAGAATTAAGCTCTTCCCATATATGTTCGAGATTCCGTCCGCAAATCGATACATTTCTCTCTGCCTCTCTCACTCTCCTCTTGGATTCCGTTCTTTATGCCCCAAGCCAGTTTCCATTGCTTTGTTTCTGCAACATTCTGTCCGCATCTGACCCCATTGGGACTGTCTCCAGGAGCGCTTGTCACCGAGAGTGCGGGTTTTCGCTGGACAAGTATAACATCCGCAGAACTCCGGCCTGCACCAATTCTGCAAAGTGCTTTGTTTGATAAATTGCCTGGAGTTTTACACCAAGAGGTGCGCTGTCAAAACAAAATATTCATCGTGTTAATTCTAATTTATGAATTGTTGATTTTGACCGATTAATGGAACTGAAGTTGATAAGACAAACTGAAAGTCGTTTCTGTTTTCCTCCTGTTTCCATTTGTAAAATGTATCCCTTTCACTGGAGTTGTCATTTAGTTCCAGCATGATTTTAATGCATATTTAACGATATAATTAATAATGCATTTCTTAGAAACAGCTCTATTATTTTCTAAAGAGCAAACATTGGAATATCTTCTAGTGAAAGGTTTGAAATAGAAGCCTTATTCGTTTTTTCCATAAACGATACCTGGTCTGCAGATATTCTCTTCCACGTTCTCCCTTTCTTTCTAAACTTTCACTGAATAAATTCATTATTTCCTTTTTCGGGAAAGTTACGGAGCTCATAGGGAAGGGAACAGACACAGAAAGAACGACACACTGCCCCGATCTGATGATGGGGAACTGCTCCACGCACCAGGGAGCGAAGTGGGAATACTTTGTGATTATGAGTGACCAACGTTGGACAAAATAATGAGGGGATTCCAGGAGCTCGCTGTGTTAAGACACGCGCGTAGCACAGAATCGCAATGAAGCATTGGAGTTTCAATTATAATACGGCTGTTTGCATAGATGTGTTTTAATATAAACAGATCCCGATTGGCAGATATAACTAATCTGAGTTACCCACTCAACAGAAAGTTGAGCGATGAAACGTACCGTTTAAACCACATTTCGAATTCAATGTTAGACTGTAGCTTGGCAGACTCGAGGAAGAAAAAAATCACCAAACCATCCACTGATCTGTGGATTCAGGTTCCAATTAAGAGAATCATTTGCTGCAGCCTGAGACTGCACGTACGTTGTTTTCCACTGGTCCAGCTTTTGGTTCTAATGAGGCACGTATTCCTCGTGCCGACGCACAGTGAAGCCACACAGTCTTGATAGGGTTCTTCCCCACTGTGAAGCTCATACACCCGGCAGGATACCGACACACTCCAACACCCCGCACTCTTTTGACAGAGTTCTAAAACACATTGTAAACCCACTGCAACTGCTGGAGTCTTGATAATTCCCTCGCACTTCTGGCAGCGGGTTTCCATACCGTGAGACCTCACGCACCCACCCCAGGCATCATCCTTACACACTGTGAAACACCGCAGTCTTTCTTCAACTTTGTATTTTGCTTTCCTTTGTAAGTGGCAGGTCTGGGTTTTGGGTCATTTCGTAAGCAGTGCTATAAATGTTGATATGTTGAAATTTTGTGGGTCACGCTGAGCAGTGATTCTTACTACAGGTTCCTGATGATTGCACAAAGGCTCTGATTTCAAAATCGTCCAAACAAAATCTGACAACATATTTCCCATCAGAAACGGCAGTGAATACGATCGCGGAATGTAGGACATTACATGTGCTGGAATTCGAATATGTGAGTTCGGATTCGATAAGTTAACATGAGAATTTGCATGGCAAAGCGTTAGTCTGTGTTAAAGGTGGGACATTTAATATAGCGGTGCCGCTGGGGTCACTGTCTCTAAAATGTTAATATTTTGTACGCTTTTCAAAGAGCAGAAGTCATTTTAGACACAATGTCACACAAAATTGATAGTTTTACCGATGTGATGGGAATACCTCTTCTTTTTGAATTAAGGGAATAAAATATTTCAACTCATAACACCGATGGAAGCAGTATTTGCTATTTCATCCACAGAACATATCTGGTGGCTGTGTGGTGTATTTGGAAAACATGCAAGATTCGAGACCACTTGACATCCCCCTCAGGTAAGTTTTCCCAGTGACTAGAGACACGTTCACAGAACATGGAACAGTACAGCACAGGAATCGGTCATTCGGTCACAATGTTGTGCAGGACTAGTTAAAACGGCGAGCAATGCCCAAACAAACTATTGCATATTGCCTACACAATGTCCATGCACTTCCATTTCCAGAGAGGATATGTGCCTATCTCAAAGTCCTTGGCCTCCACCACCATAGGCAATGCAGTCCAGGCACCCAAAACTTTGTGAGTGGGAAAAGTACCCTACGTATTTCCATTGAACTTAGACTCTCTAAACGGAAACACACTCACTTGGCCTGAAACCTTTATATATGATTACTATTTGTCTTGGTAGATATTATAATATCTCGCTGATCTGCTTAGGCTTTCTTCAGACTTGTAAACCTCTATCAAATCTCCCGCCAGCATTCGCCCCTTATGCATACTGATAAACCTCTTCTACACCTTCTGCATCTTTTTTTTTTAATGCAGCAACAATAATTGGATGAAGTAGTTTCAGCCTAACTGGCGTTTTGTAAAATTGCAGCATAATATCCCAACAAGTTAAATCATTTACTCAGATAATAAAGGCAAGCTCCCTGGAAGCAGCAACGTTCCAGATCATGAAGTTTTATTGTGTCACAGAGTCCAATGATCTGAGACAGTACAACGCAGCGGACTGGGATCAGTAGCAATCCACCGATCGGAAGTTTCTATATAGTTCCTAGTGCGGCCTGAACCAGCCTACGCCTCTGAGACCCCGAAAGGGAACGCGATGTGTGCAGGACGCTCTTGTGACACGCTTACTGTCTTTCGGTTTCCATTTTGATGCTTAACCTCTCTCTTTACCGAGTCATCATGTCGATGAGGAAATGGACACCGAAACTAATTCAGACGCTAAACTGTCCCCGGCAGGACAGACAAGCATACCAATGTAGAAATGCCTGAAATTGCACATCCATTGTACACTTCGCTTCCGTTAGGAGTTCCAGGATATCCCTGCCATATGAAGTAAAAACGTGACAGTGCGGCTCCAAACTCTTGGGTGGTAAGGTACGGGAATTTTGTGTCTGTGCAATTATATATCAATAAAATAAAATAAAAAACACACACGCGGGTGACAGCTTTAACTGGTGTATTCAATTGCAGAAACAGAGAGGGAGAGAGAGAGAGAGAGAGAGAGAGAGAGAGAGAGAGAGAGAGAGAGAGAGAGAGAGAGAGAGAGTGAGAGAGAGAGAGAGAGAGAGAGAGAGAGGGAGAGAAATGCGCATGTGCAAATATGCGGACAACAGATTAATGCGCATGTGCAAACATACAGACAACTGATCAATGCGCGTAGGTACCATCAGTCCATAAGTAGCGGGAGTCAATGCTCTAAAAGAAATTGATCCACATTACACTTCCCCCCTATTTATGTTAATGTAACATAGAATTGTATATGTACAGTGTACCATTTTCTTTCCATTTCTTATTGATTACTGTACTCCAAGGGGAAATTCAGTGATTTGGAAATTTTCTGTACGCATCTCTATACTTGTGTTTAACAATACCGTTTGGCGGAGTTGCGTGAGTGTTCCTTTGTGTTCATGGTGTAGCTTTCGCCAGCATTCTGACGCACCATGAGTTGGACCTTCCAGACATATGTGTATTTGTAGCACAATCAATTTTTTTTGTGTGTATTTGCGGTACAGCTTGTCCGCACATGGTGTTCCCCTTTGAAATGATTACGTGACATCTAAAACTTTGCTGCACCAGTAGTGATTTGGTTTGTAATATTAAAGGGGGTCAATTATTATGCAATCAGAGTCAAAAGAAATCCAGATGAAATCCGAATTGACTCAATGTTGTAAAACAAACACAACAGACATGAAAACTTCCAAGGGGTGAAAGTGCAATTCAGGTTGTGAAATATGTAAATCTGACTAACTACCTCGCCGTCAACAACCTCACCACTTTAGTGCATCTGGAAACCAATTGTCATTGTGGTAAACATAGAAACATAGAAAATAGGTGCAGGACTAGGCCCTTCGGCCCTTCTAGCCTGCACCTCCATTCAGTATGATCATGGCTGATCATCCAACTCAAAACCCTGTACCTGCTTTCTCTCCATACCCATTGATCCCTTTAGCCACAAGGGCCATATCTAACTCCCTCTTAAATATAGCCAATGAACCGGCCTCAACTGTTTCCTGAGGCAGAGAATTCCACAGATTCACCACTCTCTGTGTGAAGAAGATTTTCCTCATCTCGGTCCTAAAAGGCTTGCCCTTTAACCTTAAACTGTGACCACTCGTTCTAGACTTCCCCAACATCAATGTTGATGTTGCTACACATTTAAGGATGCGGGTGCTCTGTCGCTGTCAGCATTTGCAACAGTTCGAGGGGCATCTGTACTCTGAATGAATGTCGCTGCTTCATACCGGTGCGAAGCTTGATGGGAGCTGGTTTACCATCTGAGGGACTGCTTCAATGTGATGCGCATAGAAAACGCTGGACGAACTCTGCAGCTCAGAGAGCATCAATGGAAATGACTTTATGGGCCACGGTCCTTCAAGAGTACCAGAGAGGAAGGAGGGAAATGGACAGAATAATAATGTTGGGAGAGGTGGAGAACGGGAGGAGGACAAGCTGGAAGCTGATAAGTGATGCCAGGTGTTTGGGGAAGGTGGGCGAGATCAGTAGCTGGAAAGTTATGTGGAGAAGGAGAAGAGCTGAAGAAGTAGGAAGCTGACTGAAGTGGAAAGTGCATCATGGGAACACAGGAAGGATGAGGGAGGTCAGAGGAAAGTGAGGAGAATATTAAGAGGCTAGAGCGGAGAAGTGAAATAAGGGAAGGGGCACCGGGAAATACCGAAAGGGATTTCCATCTTCCTGCCATAAGTTTGCGGTTGCCGAGACAGAGTAGAAGTTGTTACTCCTCCAGTCTGAGTGTGGCCTCGTCGTGGAAGAATAACAGGCCATGGAACGACCTGTCGGACCGGGAATGGGGACAGCAATTGAAATGCTTGGCCTCTGGGAAATTCTTCTTTTTGTTGTTGGAGCTGAGGTACTCGACGAAGAATTAATACATGTGAAGAATGGTCTCTGCCAGAAACATCGACTGTTCATTCAATTCCACAGATGCGCCTGACCTGCTGAGCTCCTCCTTCGTGTGTGTTCCAATTAATTTGATTAGCCGTTTTCATTCGTTCAGTATCTTCGTAAGACTGGATGCGATATTGGGTTCAGGCTCTTCACAATATGACGGGAACGTACAAGCAACATATTCTGTTTTTTATATATATTCCGATTACATGATCTATAACTGAGACAATTTTCAGAATGAAACAGGGCAGCCCAATGACAGTGCAGCATTGATCGATGATAACAAGGTCTATGGAGTCTAGGGATGGACATGATCAACAGTAACAATCATGAATCCGAGAGGTGAGTCTGAGAGTGTTTCACAACATTCACTGACTTCTCCAATCGTCATTTATTTGTCTTTAAGGTTTTGCAATTTGCTGTCAAGATATCCATACCTCATCACAATTGGGATTTGAATGACATGATTTTTACTTTTTATCCCAGCTGTTGGAAGACACGTCAGCCTTGTGTAGTATTGAATATTCAGTGTGCTGGAGCGAGTATAAATGAATGACTGTGGAGATACATAAGCTCAGAGTTTCTTCAGCGAGATCGCGGACAGCTGGAAGACAGGCTGAATCTTAACAACATGCTTGAAACATTTTCCGTGTGAGAAAGATGGATTTCTTGATCATTGCTGTCATTGGTGCTCCTGGTAACAGCATCGGCGAATTGACATTTACAGTTCCGTGTGCGCGGTCTTTGAACTCGGTGAGTTACCGACAGCGTTGTGATGCCGGTGTATCAGAGAGTGTGGTGCAGGCATTGTGACAAAACCCTGTGTTCATTGAGAAGTTCCCTTGCAGTTTAACCCGTGGCCTCGGCTCAAATTAAACCGGCAGGTGAAACAGATGTAGAGTGGAAGATCGGAGAGATGGATTCATTTTGTGCACGAATGGCAGGCAGTCGTGATTTATTAATGCAAAGCATAAACTCCAAGCTGATAAACTCCCTTATTCCACCGCGCTCGACGCCCTTAAAGTTATTCTGTATCAATCGCGCAACTTGTTTTAGATTGAAATTTAAAGGCATTGGACTTGTTTTTTAAGAAATTACTCTAACTTTGAAACGAACGAGGGAAGCGAATCTCTCTTGAGCTTCAAGGACTACTGGTAGTGTTCACTTGTGTGTTAGCCTCGATCCATAGGGAGTTTAGAAAATTCAAAGGAAAGCTGGGTGGGCGTCCGTGCACCAGTGTTTGTTTCCACGCGCTAATATCTGTGAAGTGAGCGGTGTCAGTTAGACGTCAGACGGCTAAAGTACAAGCGATACTCCGCTCTGGAATAATAAGTATCGAAGCATCTAGAATAATACTGAAGTAATTTGGAGCATCACCTAAAATAGGAGATATTCTGAGGTACCCATTGAGTTTTTCCTTGAAAATAGTATTCGAAAGCACTACCGTGAAAATTATCTGATGTTTTTACTAGCCAAACTTGGGAATTTCTGATCCGATTCCTCGACATAGTGTGAACCCATCCCAACCAAGAGTAGCCGTAGAATTTCAAAGAAGCGAGCTAGGCGCGGCCCCTGTGGGCGGGTGACAAATGAGAGTCGGGAAGGAGAGGAAGACACACGGAAGTGCGAATTAAATTTCCGGTGACAATTGTGGGAGGAGCCAGGCTTCGCTATCCGAGGGGAGCGACAGAATATAGGTAGATAGATAGATAGATAGATACTTTATTCATCCCCATGGGGAAATTCAACATTTTTTCCAATGTCCCATACACTTGTTGTAGCAAAAACTAATTACATACATTCATTGTCGTGAAAGCGGCAATCGTCATTGCTGAGAAAGTTGCCGAGGTGAACAGGTTTTCCAGTCGAGTCGAAAACCTGAGGTTTGTAGACTTATATCGATTTCTCCATGTTTCCCTCGGTAATCAGTTGACAATACCTCCTTCCCAACCACTGCTCCCCTTCCTGTACCGAGCACCGTAACGTTTTACACCTTCTAAATCTCCAGAAATGGATTGTCTGGAAAGTTTTATTGTTCTCAATTTCCAGCTTCTTTCTGTGCTGAGACAGACGGAACGGCGAGACGGTAATTCACTCATTCTTTCTGCTGTTCCCCCAGTGAATTTAGTGGCGATTGTTATCCTGTACCGGGGAAAGTGCGGCCTCCCCACCTGCATCACTCGCTACCTGGTGGCCATGGCAATGGCGGATCTACAAACCATCACCTTTCGTGTCGTATTCTGGCGGGTAAGTTATTATTACTTCCCCGGGACTTTCCTGGACATCACCCCCGTATGCAGCGCGATCTCCGCCCTGGGAATGGCAGCCACAGACTGTTCTGTCTGGTTCACCGTCACTTTCACGTTTGATCGGTTTGTCGCCATCTGTTGCCAGAAGCGGAAACAAAGTATTGCACCGGGAAAACTGCGGCTGTAGTTCTGACAACAGCTGGGTCTCTGCTCTGTTTTAAAAATGTGCCCTACTTCTTTACATTTCGGCCTGTGAACGTGATTGATAATATACCCTGGGACTGTATTCGAGAGCCAAGCGACTATACGGATCCCGGGTAAAGCCAACACCTTACGCGAACTTACGCTAAAGCTTCCACTTCCACTCCAACTGTGTCCATTGTATTATCCACTACTGAACACAGGTATGTCGCTAATATCAACCCGCATCCCTGCCGTCAGTGAATTCTGACCGTCCATTTCCTTGTCCGTCCCTGCATCAGCACTCTCCAGAAACTCTCACTCTTTGTGAATATTCCAGCCCTGCTCATCCATGGAACCGACTCAATGGGTAGCTCAATATTGATCCCTGCCTGCCCGTCGAGGATCATCTGAGAAGCTGATCAATTCCATACCACAACTGACGACCCACGGGCTTATTACCGCACAGAGTAGCTGGACACGTGAAAGGCTGTTCGTTTGTGTCGTTCAATTCAGACCATTTAATGCATATGTGCGTCAAGGTAGCACGTCGGGGGGAGAACACGGAATATAAATTGGAGTGTTATATTTGCAGTAAAAGTGCAGTTCACAATGTTCAAACAAGTAAACACGGCTTTCTACCTCATTGACAACAACACGACTTTCTACCTCCCGGTCAACAAAACTATCAATTTTGTACATCTGTAAAACAATTGTCATTGTTGGTACAAGTGTAATGAATGCAGAAGGTTTAAACATTTGCACCAAATGGAGGATCGATTGAAGTGCTCTGCTTCACGCTGGAGCGAAATTGATGGTAGCTTGTTCTCTGTGTGAGGGACTACATCAGTTTAATGCACAAATAAACTGCTGTTGGACCTCAACAGTTCAGGCACATCTGTGGAAAAGAATAAATTGTCAACGTTCCGGGCTGCGACTTTTCAAACGGACGGAGAAGATGCCGGAGTGAAAAGGTTGAGTGATGCGAATGCGGACAAACATGAAAATGACAGGCGAAGCCAGGTGTGTAGGTGAGGAGTGGGATGGAGGCGAATTATGTGACTGGAGGTAATTGGAAACGGCAAAAGGTCTGGAGAAGAAAGAATCCGATCGGAGAGGAGAGTGGATCATGGAAGAAAGGGAACCAGGTCGGGCACCAGCAGGAGATGATAGGCAAGTCAGGAGAAGTGTAAGAGTCCAGGATGGTGAAATGAAGAAGAGGGAATAGAAGGGGGAAAAGGCAGGGGGAAATACCTGAATATACAGATATCAATATTTATGCCATTAAACTGGAGGTTACCTACACAGAATATAAGATATTGCTCCTCCAGCATGTGTGTGGCCTCATGGTGGCGCAGGAGGAGGCCATGGACCGACTTGTCGGCTCGGGATGGGGATAGGAATTGAAATGTTTGGCCACCGGGAAATTTCGCTTAATGTTGATGGACATGAGGTGCTCGACGAAGCGTTAATTAATTTGAAGAAGACGACTAGGCCAGAAATGTCGACTGTTTATTCTTGTCCATAGTTGCTGCCTGATCTGTTGAGTTCTTCCAGCATTTTGTGTGTGCTACAATTAATTTCATTAACGGTTTGCGTGTGTTCAGTATCGGCGTCAGCAGATTCAGTTGCAAGATCCATAACCGAAACGATTTCCTCAGTGAACAGAGAAGCCCAATAACGGTTCACAATTGCTCAATGACGACAAAGTCTATGGAGCCAAGGAATGGACATAACATGATCAACAATGACAATCATGAAAACGAGAGCTGACCTTAACAACATTCACTGATTGCTAGAATCGTCATTTCTTTCTCTTTGAGATTTTGCAAACTCTTCACAATTGGGATTTTACTTGAATTACATCATTTTTATTTTTACACCCACCTGTTGGAAGACACATCAGTCTTGTGTAGTATTGAATATTCAGTGTGCTGGAGCGAGTATAAATGAATGACCGTGGGGATTCATCAGCTCAGAGTTTCTTCAGCGAGATCGCGGGCAGATGGAAGACAGGCTGAATCTCACACAGTATGCTTGAAGTATTTTACAGTGTGAGAAAGAGATGGTACATGATCATCGCCGTTATCGGCGTTCCTGGTAAGAACAGAGGCGAACTAACAATTGCGGTTTTGTGTGCGCGGTCTGTGAACTCATTCAGTTACCGACAGCGTTGTGATGCCGGTGTATCAGTGAGTGCGGTGCAGACATTGTGCTAAATCTCTGTGTTCGTTCAGAAGTCTCCTTGCTGTTTAATCCGTGTCCTCGACTGAAGATCAACTGGCGGTTGAAATAGATGCAGAGTAGAAGATCGGAGATATGATTCATGGCAGGCTGTTGAAGTAAACTCCGATAATCCCGAGCTTCTGCACCTTTACGGGCTATTGGTTTTATTCCGTATCAATAGAACAACATGCTTTAAATTCAAATTTAAATTATTGCGCAGTGTTTTCAGAAATCGCTGCAAGTTTGAAGGGAATGCACGAAGCGTATCGCCAGTGAGATTCAGCGGGGAGAAGTAGACATCCCTTGTGATACACTCACAATGATAAGGTGAACAGACGACGTTACGGGCCGAGCCCCCTCAGCAAGTCCATCCTGCTGAAGCGTCTCGGCCGGAACTGTCGACTGTACCCTGTTCCATTGACGCTGCCCGGCCTGCTGAGTTCCTCCAGCATTTTGTGTGCGTTGCTCGGGTTTCCAGCATCTGCAGATTTTCTCTTGTTTGTGATTGGATTACAACACTTGCGATTTAGACTCCGAAACATCGGGAGTTTTCAAAATTACAATACGGTTCTGCGTGCGTTTGCGTGCACCAGGATTTGTTCCCCCGTGAAGTGAAGCGACATTTCAAAACCAACCCAGCAGGGTCAGCTGGAGGTCAGACGGGGCAATATGCATCCGATATCATGACCTCCTCTACTGCAATGATGAGGCCAAACTCAGGTTGGAGGAGCAACACCTCATCTACCGTCTGAGTAGACTCCTGCCTGGTGGAATGAACATTGAATTCTCCAATTTCCGGTAATTCCCTCCCTCCTCCCCCTTCCCTTTCCCCTATCCCAGGTCCCTCTCTGCCTCTCTCCCCTTTCAACTTCCTGCTTCTTTATCTCTACAGTTCTTTCATGCTTATCCCCTCCCCCTCCCCCCTTTATCTTTCCTCTGATTGGTTTTCCACCTGGCGCCTCTAGGTCCTACCCCCTCCCCTATCTCTATTACTGGGCTTCGGCCCTCTCTTCTCCCTCATTCCTGATGAAGGATCTCGGCCCGAAACGTTGGCTACTCTTTTCTCATAGATGCTGAGTTCTTCCAGCGTTGTATACGTATGCATACGATACTCCGCTCTCGAACAATAAACATCGAATCATTCAGAATCATCCTGCAGCAATCTGGAAACAAAACTAAAAGAGACAGATGTCTTGAAGTACCTATATTACCTTTCATTTGCAAATTTGGTAGATTGAGCACTCACGTGCAAAATAGCTGAAAATTCAGCAGGTCCGACAAGATCTTTTAAAAAAAACGGAAGCTGAAACTCTCTGACCGGATACCGTGCAATGTGCGAAGTAACTGCGGGTTTACATTGATTTCTCCAAAGCGCCATCGGCGATTATTTGACAAACCATGACCCTCTTCCAGTAGCGAGTACTGTACCCTTTCACCCAGCATGTACTTGTGCGAGGCATCTTCCACTCCCGCTCCACACGCTTCAAATCTTCAGAAATAAGTTGTCTGCAAAGTATGATTGTTGTCAATTACCAGCTTATTTCTTTCCTGTGACATAGTGAGCAGCGAGAGAGTAATAATCATTCTTTTTGCTGTTTCCCAGTGAATTTAGTGGCGATTGTGATCCTATCCCGGGGCAAGTGCGGCCTCTCCACCTGCATCACGTGCTACCTGGTGGGCATGGTAACGGGGGATCTACTAACCATAATCTTTAATCTTATATTCTGGCTGGTCAGTTACTATTATTTCCAGGGGACTTTCCTTGACATCACCCCGGTATGCAGTGTGATCTTTGTCCTGGGTGAGGCAGCCACTGACTGTTCTGTCTGGTTCACCGTCGCTTTTACATTTGATCGGTTTATCGCCATCTGTTGCCAGAAGCGGAAAGCAAAGTATTGCACCGGGAAAACTGCGGCTGCCCCACTTCTTTATATATCACCCAGTGAAAGTGATCGACAATATACCCTGGGACTGTATTACAAAGCCAGGCTACTATACGGATCCCGGGTGCGTGGGATATGACTGGCTTTCTACCGTTCTACTGCCATTACTCCCGTTCGTTACCGATAGGTTTGTGATGCCGATGTATCAGTGAGTGCGGCGCCGACATTGTGAGAAAATTCTCAGTTCGTTCGATGTCCCCTTTACATTTATTACGTGATCTCGGCAGAAATTAAGCCGGCAGTTGAAACAGATGTAGAGCGGATGATCGGTGAGACGGATTCATTGTGTGGCTTCGTAGCAAGCAGTTTCCAAATATCATTGCAAAGCCGCTATATAAAAAACAAACAAACTCCAATGCGCTCGGCGCCTTTAGGAGCTACTCGTAGTTGTTCCGTATCTATAGTGCAACAAGCTTTAAATTCAGATGGAAAGGTATGGCGTCATGTTTTAAGAAATTGTTGCAACGTTGAAGGGAAAGCAGAAGGTGATGCGCCGCTGTGATTCAGGGGAGATCGTTCGTCATTAGTTATGTGTTGCACCCCGAACCATCGGGAGTTTCGGCGATTCCAATAAGCGTCTGTGTGCGAATTAATCTAGCAGGGTTTGTTTCCGTATCGAAGCATTTAGAATCGTGCCACAGTAATCTGGAGCAAATCCGAAAGAGGCAAATCCGTAAATTCAAGCGGACTTATATTATCTTTGATGATTTCAGCACGAACGTACGAAGTAGTTGAAAAGTTTGTCGAACCAAACAGAATCTTTCAAAGCGAAGATCGAACTTTCGGATCGGATGGCTTGACACATTGTAAAATAAAGCCCGGCGAGGAGTAGTTGCAGAATTTAAAAGTGGCGAGCTAAGCTGGTCTCCTCTGTGCGGGTGACGAACGGAAGTCGAGGAGAGAAGGATGGCATGAGTACGGTGAAAATGAGTTTGCTGAGAACGTTGTTCAGAGGCGGAGGGACCAGGCCGTCGATGTATGGGGAGAGTGACAGAACCCGGGTGAGGGAAACGCTGCAATCAATATATCCGGTTTCCAGGACTTGACCATCAGCAGAAAACCTAATGGTTGAAAATTTAGAATGATTTCCCCAAATCGCCGTCGACGACCTGTTGACAATGCCTCCTTCCCCAACACTAGTCCTCTGCCAGTACCGAGTACCGTACACGTTCACCCCACGCACGCATGTGATGGCTGCGACTGCCGGTTTACACGTTTTAAACTGACTGAAATTGTTGTCAGCAAAGTTTGATTGTTCTGAATTTCCAGCTTATCTCTCTCCGGAGACTCACGGAGTGGCGAGACAGTAATTCACTTTTTTTTCTCTCTGTTCCCCCAGTGAACTTAGTGGCGATTGTGATCCTGTCCCAGGGAAAGTGCGGCTTCTCTACCTGCACTACTCTCTACCTGGTGGCCATGGCCACGGCGGATGTATTAACCATCATATTTCGGGTCATATTGTGACGGGTCAGTTATTATTACTTCCCCGAGACTTTCCTGGACATCACCCCCGTATGCAGTGTGATCTCTGTCCTGGGGTTTTCAGCCACAGACTGTTCTCTCTGGTTCACCGTCACTTTTACATTTGATCGGTTTGTCGTTTTCTGTTGCCAGAAGCGGAGAGGAAAGTATTGCACTGGGAAAACTGCGGCTGTGGTTTTGACAACAGCGGGCGTTCTATTCTGGTTTAAAAATGTGCCCTATTTCTTTATATATCATCCTGTGAAAGTGATTGACAATATACCCTGGGACTGTATTACAAAGCCGGGCTACTATACGGATCCCGGCTGGGTGGGATATGACTGGCTTTCTACCGTTCTGGTGCCATTACTCCCGTTCGTGTTAATACTACTGTACAATGGTCTGACAGTCAGACACATTTTAGTGACTAGTCGCGTCCGTAAGGGGCTGAGGGGTCAGAGAATGGCGGAGAACCGCAGTGACCCGGAGATGGAGAGCAGGAGGAGGTCTGTGATCTTACGTCTCACCATCTCCGGAAGCTTCATCATCCTGTGGTCGGTGAATGTTACTGAATTCCTTTATTACACCATTGCCAGGCTGGATCCAAATAATTACAACGATTCGGAATACGTATTTCAACATTCCGGATACATGCTGATGATATTAAGTTGCTGCACAAACACCTTTATTTATGGGGTAACTCAGTTCAAGTTCAGAGAGCAGTTCATCAGCGCAGCGAAATATCCGCTCACGATATTTTAATTTGATTTCATTTATTGCTCATCCAATTATTTATTTTCCAAGTTTTAGATTTGATCAGAAAGTCTTTCCTCGTTTTTTGGTCGTATCCTCAGAACGGACTGCCCAGCTCGTTTTTTCCCCCTTTTCCCCGTTTTTCATATAGTGTAATAGGTTTTTTCTTCTTTTTAAAAAAAATATTTTTTCTCTCTTTATGAACTGATAAAAGCAGAATTAGCTGTTTTCTGTTTTTATTATATACTACATATTAGCTAAATTCTTTGCATGATTTTGATAATGTTTATTTCACTTTCTGTTTGTATTGTTATTGATATATATAGACGTAATTAGATAGATAGATATAATTCTCCCCTTGTTTGTATATATGCTCTTTTTAAATCAATAAAAAGTTTAATAAAAAACGAAAGAAAGAAATATCTGCTCATCTCAATTAGTCAACTAAATATCTGGCCTATTTTCACAGGAGATCGCTGTCTTCTCACCTAGGCACTACAGAACTGTCGTCAGCGGAGACCGCGACAGCCGGGAGAATTAAACTCGTTTAGAAGCCCAGAGAGACACAGCACCATTCGGCTCACGCATCCCGCCATCTGCACGTTCCACCAATTATTACTCTCATCCTACGTTTTATTCGCGCTCTCGTCACTGCCACGCCCTGATCTCTACGGGCTGGGAAAATGGGTCGGTCATGGGGAGTCCGGTTATACCCACGGTCTCTATACACATAGTACTCTCAGGCAGTGCCACAGAGGGGCTGACGGACGGTATAGTGGCGCCGGAATCGACCAGGACACGGACTCGTTTCTCAGCTATTTCTACATCCGGGAATGGATCCTCCTGCGGCTTCTCATGGAGCCCGATCAGAGCCGGCTGTATCGTCTTCCCCTCGTGGCCTCCCTACTGGGACCTGAAGGGGTTATGCAGAGTGAAATGAGTCACTTCCCAGGGGTATTCACAGGTCATCCTTTCTCCCTATCCTCTCCTATCTTTTCACTCCACGTCGCCTCGGCTCCCTCTGGCCTAATGCCCCTTTCGCCCACATTTCCTACGTACGTCCTGCCTCTTGTCGCGGGGCCTTGGCCGAACTCCCGCCTTCCACTCCCCTTTCTGTGTGGACTGCCCCCTTTCTCCCGCGATCTTAAAAAACCCATGTCCTTCCATGCTGGTCAGGATCTGGGTCACCACATTCCGTTGCTGGGTCTGCCAGTTCAGATCGGTCAATTAAAAGGCAGGGGCGACCTCAGGTCGGAGTCAGTTCGGGAAGGTTTGTCCAGCCCACCGGGCATTTTGCTGGTCCAGGGGTTTTTCCGCATTTGCGTCCCGGGTGTCTTTGAATCGAGCGATGACGTCAGTGACGGTCTTTCCTTTCTTTCGCATGCACCGGGCAACTTCTCCAAAGCATCCAGGCTGTCGAGCTGCGGCAAGGATACGGGCTTTAAGTTCGCGCACCTTCGTTTCCATAGCCTGTCGGCATCTTCTCCAACTGACGGGGGCCAGTCTCTCTCGGGAGTAGCCTTGGCAGGAATAGTTGGTCTCCGCCTCAGCCAAGGAAATTCCGTATATGATACGGAGACGCGCCTGTAAAACGCCATGCAGAGGTTTCAATATCTGACAGGTCGGAGTATGCCAATTATGAGTGGCTACAGGTTTTCTCAGCGGATCGGGCTGTCCCTGATCGGACTACATACCTCAGCCGGAGTCCAGGGTTTTAAAATAGGGACATCGTCCACCATTATCCGGCGAAATACAGAGGTCCATCACCTTGTGAGGCGATCGGGCAACACCTCTCCCCTCTCTGGTGGAAACTCGAACCTCGATGAACCGAGAGTCCGTCCCCGCCCCAGGCTCCGAAAGAATCGGGCACAGCGGCAGTGCTCCGGTCCTGGAGAGCATCCGGTGCTGCCGCAGACGGGGCTGGCAGCCAGTTCTGTGGTCTTTGTTTCAATCCCACTGCCACCTCAATACCCTCCCTGTCTTCATGGGGCCTCATGGGGCGGCGGAAGCGCCAGCGGAGCCGACAGGCCTCCCAATGGAGCTTTCGGAGTGACGCTAGAATCTGCCATCGGACTGTTACTTTCCCTATTTCTGGCGTTTCCCTTAGGGAGCTAGCGCCGCTTTCCCATCTCTTCCCATTTAGTAACATATGTAATTAAGATCCCAGCGAGAATCCTCACCCCCAGAATCAACGCAGTGTTTCCCTTTCAGTTTTCCATTTTTACCAAATCGGAAGAGTCTCCATAGGGCCAGTCTGCTTGATACAGCCATGTAAATCACTGGTAAAGGTAACAGAGTAACTGTTGTTCCTTGGTTCCAACTAAACCTTATAGGCAGACAAACCCGGAGGAATTAACGTGTCGCGCAATAATTCTTCTGTGTTCTTGTATTTTGCAATTTTCCTCTCCGTGTCCTTATTCACTGAGGCCTTCGCGTTCGGATCGGCCGGGCGTCGTTCATGGGGGCGTCCTTTCTTCTCTTCTAATTTGCTTGACCAAGACCTACTGGCCTGGTTTCCCATTTTAATATGTATTTCTATCTTCATTTATTCGAGTTATTAGTATTCTACGTTCTGTTTCCTATGCTAACCGTGCTTCGTAATCAGCTGATTAACATATACGAATAATAGGTTCCCCTTAAATTTAACAGAAATATTTCGTCCATTAGGTCTGATCTCCTCTCCCAGTTTCGTTCTTGTTCTTAACAGAGCTCAGGAACTGGGAACCGGCCGGTCAGGGACTGCCTTACTCACGCATCGCCCTGGTCCTGATCTTGATTCCCGTCTCTCAGGGAAGTCTCACAGGTAGGGATGAGATTCCTGTCCGAGGGGCCAATTACTCTGTCGGGGCTCAGCTGGATCCCGTACACAGGGATCCCATCCCCGCCGCCAGATTGTCAGGGATTTTCCTTTCCGCACAAGACTGGGACCCGGGTTTTCGTTAGGACACTCTTTATTGACGTGACATGGAGAGCAATCCCTCCGGAGAGCAACGCCCTCGCTTACAATCCTTATGGTTGATTCTAACAGGTATGGTTTGTTCAACATTTCCATATTTCGGATTGTTCTGAGCAAGCTGGAGGAAAAAAAAAACTGAAGTCACGTGGCCTCTTGGTGTACAGCTGAAGGTCAGAGGGCAGAATGACGTAGTGTTTTGTCGACGCTAGAGGGCGCCATCAGGATTTTATTGTAATCCAGGCATTACGCAAAACACACACATGATGCTATAGTCCCGCAAAAGTATTTATCCAGCCCACCCGACCAAAATTCTCCACACAAGCGAAAAAACCTTCCTCAGGACCCCGGTGCAACCACAATACCTCTATCACACACAACAGACAAACCAATATATTGTACTCTAAACAGGTTAATGGAATACAAAGTGCGTGTAGGAAAGCACCGCACTGGGAAACAGTAAACATTTAGCAAACAGCTCGCTGCCCAAGTGACGAGACCTCAGTGGTGGCGGGATATTCATTAGTCTCGCAACCCGAGGGAAGAAGTTATTACCCGGCATTCCTAGTGCTGATATGCATGCACCTTCATCCTGACCGCCGTGTGTCAAAGAGATCATGGGATGGGTGGTACGGATTCTCGACAATGCTTTGGCCCCTTCGTCTGCAACGCTCCCGGAAAGTGTCACAAACAGGGCCGAGTGAGACCCCGATCATCCTCTCGGCGGTTTTTACTCTCCCCTTTATTGTCCCGTGGTTCGATGCCTTGCAGCTTCCGTACCATACAAAGATGGCGCCGGACATGACACTCTCCATGGTGCTCCAGTAGACGCTGCTGTGGCTTCCTGACTAGTGTGGAGGTGTTGTGGGTCCAGGTTAGATCGTTTGTTATGTGCACACCAAAGAACTTCGTCCTCTTCACCCTCTCCAGAGCAGAACTATTGATGATCAATGGAGAGTGGTCGATCTCTGCCTTCTTGGTTCCCCATCATCGCTTCACTTTCTCTTCTCCACGCTGACACTGGTGCTGTTGTTCTCGCACCATTTAACAATCCTCTCAACCTCCTCTCCGTGTGCTGAATCACCATTGTTGCTGATGGTACCGACCACTGTAATATCATCACAGAACCTGATGATGTTGTTTGAGCTGAATCTGGCAGTGCAGACGTCAGACAGCAGTTTGCATAGTGGCGGACTGAGTACACCGTTTGGATAGCGGAGGATGAGAAGTGACGTGATAGAAGTGTACAGTATATTGAGAGGTACTGATCGTGTGGATAGTCAGAGGCTTTTTCTCCCAGGGCTAAAATAGCTAGCACTAGTGGGCATAGTTTTGACGTGCTTGGAGATGTCAGCGGTATGTTTCTTTACACAGAGAGTGGTGAGTGAGTGGAATGGGCTGCCGCCTGCGGTAGTGTAAGTGGAAACGATAGGATCTTTTAACTCCAGAATGGTTACAGGGAGCTTAGAAATATAGAGGGCTATGGGTAAAGCCTATGTAATTCTAAAGTAGGAACGTGTTCGGCACAGCCTTGTATTTTGATGTCGGTTTTGTGTGTTTCAATGCTTCTACAACCCTGGGGGGGAGTGTTGGGGTGGAACGGTGACCTCTGTTACATGGGACGTATTGCCCCTTTGCACCTGCCTGGGCAAATTGTCCGGCTCTGCGGGTTTGCGTGGGTTTCCCCTGGGTAGCGTCCTCCCCACCTCGGCTCCGGCCAGACTGAGTGTCTGTTCCTCTGGAAGAGAGGAGGCTTCTCCTCAGCGGCACGACATTCAATTGGTTAAATTGTGCACAGGAAGCATTCAGCCTGTGAGGAATGGAGGCGTAGCACTTTTTGTCGTGTGAGGCCACCTGTAATCCGTTCTGGTGTGTGTACTCGCCACAGGCTCCTCGTGTCCCAGGAGTCATAAAGGTGTCTGTGCATTTTCTGTGCGGACTTCCGCATCTTCCCCCCCCCCCCCCCCCACCCCGTTGCACGCTATCCGCTCCCTTGCTTTCTGCGGGTTTGTGACGTGGGATCATGAATGGATCAGGACAGACAGATTTGAGGAGAACAGAACTAGCAGGAACAGGAAACAAAACATGCCGACAATTTACCTGAGTAGAGGAGACAAGAACAAACAGAGTAGTTGTTGGAAATATCGAAGGGTTGCAGGAATTTGAAAATCACGGATGTCCCGATGATTCTAAAAAGGGACACTGGTCAGATTTAATCATTGCTTGCTGGGGATTACAGTCTCAATGATACACTCCCACCGGCGCTCCACTCTGCCTGGGGGCACCGAAACAACCCCACACAAACAGCAAGAGCACCTCAGACTGCTGTTCCCGATGGAACTCGGCGTTTAACACCATCATCCGCTCAGTACGAATCAACATGCTTCAGACGGGCTCCGCTCCTCTCTCCGCAACCGGATCCGCAGTTCCCTCGGCGGGAGTTCACACTCGATGCAGATCAGTAAAAACTACTTCTTGCTCGCTGAGAGTTAACTCAGGCACACCTGCAGGATGTGTGCTCACTCGACTGTTGTACAATCTGTCATGTTTGTATATCTAAACTTAGCTACAAGATCTGTGATATATTCGCATGTTCTTAAGAAAGTTTTAGTATTAGAATCTCAGCTGACGGTGGAAATTGCAAAATCTTGCGAAATTTCACGGACGTACATGTATGTGTAAGTCACGTGAGCCCCTTCCCCGCTCCCATTTTACCGCAGATCTGCCTTGTTTCCGAGGCTCCGCCCCGGGCTCTGATGACATAAATTACAGTCCGGACTTTCCTTCAGTTCTGTGTTGAAGCGGGTCGGCGGCGGCGGCGGATCGTCTGTAGGGTCCGGATTCGGAGACGACCATCACCCCCAGAGTCGGGAATCCGGAGGAGGGCTCACTGTCCGGGCGTGAAAACAAGTTCTCATCGGTGAGTACTGAGGCCGGTCCCGAGTGTGGACCTCTGATGTAGGGTAATGTACCCAGTTAACTTCCCCGATCTGGCGGCCTCTCTGCGCTTGCTGGACAGAACCTGCCGGGGTCGGTCTGTGTTGTGGGACCTTCACAACAAACCGACTGAGATGAGCCGCCGCTCAGCCCCTCTTGCCCTGGTCCTAGGAGCGTGATGGGGTGGTGATACCGAGACTGCACTCATGCATTGAGGTTTATCCCGGGAAATTTACCTTCATCACCCGGCCCCACATCGGGTCCAAACTTCAACTGGATCGATAGCCGGTGTCTACAATTGTTTTACATCATTCCAGGGCGCGAAACGCGGCCCTTCCAGCTGTTGTGTTTTTGCAGACAGAGAAGGTTAAAGCGGGTAATCGCCCCTTCGGGACACTGCTCCATCTGTCTGAGTAGATCCATCTTTCACCCGTTCAGACAAGGCAGTGAGATCCAGATCTCTCACGGCCTCTCGTTTTGGGTGGCCATCGTTGTGTTTATCTTTGTTGAATCCATGCCACTGTTCCGACTTGCTGAAGCGCAGCCAATGATTCCGGTTTTATAACCCCAATAAATGCAAGAAATAAGCCTTTTCCTGTGATCTGGGTTTCTCAAACTTGTACAGCACATTACAACAGCGCATTGAGGTGATAACATATTGTTACAAATCCTTATGGTTACAGAGAGAGTGCAGTGTATATCGAGTTAGACTGTGAGATCAAGAGTCTAACTTATCACACGGGAAACATTCAATGTGCTTACAACAGCAGCCTGGAATGTTTCCTGGAGCCTGGTGCTCTGTGTTTTCAATGTGATTTTAAATCTTCGACCCGGCTGAGAAGAGAGAATAGCGAGGCTTATGAGGATCTTTGATGCTGCCTGCTTTACTGATGCAATGGGAAGTGCAGTCACAGTCCAGGGAGGGGAGTCTGGTTCCTGTCATGTCCTCAGCTGTGCCCACAGTTTTCTGCAGTTCCTTGCAGTCAAGGGTAGAGCGGTAGACTTATGAAGGCGTTATGTATCCGGATGGGATACTTTCTGTGGCGCTTTGATAAGGTTTGGGGTGGGGCAATGTGCCTAAGCCAAAGTTATTGTTGTTTGATCTAGGCTTGTCATTTTAGAATTTTTTTCTAACGTTTTGTTCAGTGCCCGTGTATTGCTGAATAACCACCAGTGACTGTCCTTCATCCCTCACCCACATGGTTCCATCTCCTCATTCACTCACATCTTGTGCAACCTCTCTCCAGCCAGTGTGTACCCACCTCAATGATGTACAGTACATCAGTAAAGTTTCCTGTAACATTTGACATCATTGTGAGTTTTCCAGGAATCGTTTTTTTTTGTTTTTGTTAGTTAGAACTACCAGAGGTTTAGTTGAATGCAGCACCTGGTGAGGTAAGAGTTACAAGCTACGAGCCCAGGGTATGGCGGGAAAGATTCCAGCATGTATAGAGCAGTAGTTGGTGATGGAATGTATACCTGCTTGTATACATTTTTTTATAACAGTGCACTTGATTGTATCCGCGAAAATTTGGTAAAATGAGGGGGAACTTCGATGAGACATAAAGTATGCCGCGGAGTTTGACAGTTGACAGTTTGATAGTTCCTGTTGTGTGAGGGTCTGAAACCAAGCACCGCCAGTTGAAGACAGTTGAGATGTTTTTCTCTCTCCCTCTCTGGGTCTAGTGTGTCATGGGAATGATCGTCCTCAATATTCAGCAGAAGGAGAGTCTTTCAGTTAATATTGCAATCCTGCAGTGTAGTGATACACAAATGAGTGAGATTTTACAGGTGAGATGCAGGAGTGATGAGCCGAGATCACAGTCAGATCAATTCAATTAGATGAAGGGAATTATTAATTCACTTAAAAGCGATTCGCTACAGTTCTAATGTCGATCAACGTTATCAATTCCATTCGTGTTCATAAAAGTGTCTGACTGCCTTTGTGATGTTTATATTTCAGTATATAGAGCCTCTTACCGTGTACCGCGGCTCCAGGTTCTGTTGCCACCCTGTCCCAGTGAGGCTGTGTTACGGGTTCTGTAAGTAATGAACACACGCTGGTTAATGCTCAGTCAGCTCCTGGTGGTAATTATTAACTAAACCCACAGCATTATCAGTGGGTCACTCCGTGACCTGTTCCTTAGCACAGGGTACGTTCTGTCTCCAAACAAACATCACCATGGAGCTGAAATGTGATCTCAGTGATTTTGAGAGTGGAATGTTTGTCGGTGCCAGCGGATGCAGTTTGAATATCGCAGGAACTGCTGAACTCCTGGGATTGATAAGTTTAACAGTCTCAGTTTATGGAGAATGATGCTGTGATTAAAATCAGGTAGCGGCAATTCTGAGAGATAAAAATCGTCTTGGTAATGAGAGCGATCGGTGGTTAAAGGCGGACTGATTTAATCTGCCAGGAAGACGACAGTAACTCAAATAATCACGAACTACTGCACTGTGCAGAGCGGTATCACTGGACGCGAAACATGTCGAACATTGGACTAAATGGGCAACGGCAGTAGAAGACCACGGACATACAATCAGTGGCCCTATTAATAGGTACCGGAGGAGCATAACACAATGCACATCGACATTTGTTATCAACAATGAGATTTAACTCATAAAGTTTAATTTTCAATATCACTGACACATACTTGTTGTCTTTGCTAAAATAGCACACTCACTCCTGCAAAAAAAAATCAGAGGGATCCGCAAAACCACACAATGTTAAAATCAGTATTGAAATGGTAGAAATGTCATAAGGGGACATGGAATGGACCCAAATGCAGGACGCAGGCACTGAAGTACTAGGGGCAGGACAGGTACAACTAAAGGATAGACCAAGGTGGAGTGACCATGGCGGGAGGAACGTGGCATTCAAAGGTGCTCCAGGGGTTCAGAGATAGTTCAGGCAAAGTAGGGTCTTGGAGTTCATGGCAAGGCAGGGTCCTCCGCCAGGTAACGGCAATCTGGCCTGACTTACCTGACGGAGGTGAGGGGTAGGAAAGGGGCAGAGACCTTCGGACTCCTTGGCACTTCCGCCTCCCAGGCGTGAACACAGAGGCCTGGGCAAGACGCGGTAAAACTGGGCAGGTGCGGGGTACCACCCGTCGGGAGCGAGGGGTAGGAAACAGGCAGAGTCCTCCGCCAGGTAACGGCAATCTGGCCTGACCTGACCGACAGGGGCGAGGGGTAGGAAAAGGGGCAGAACCCTCCGCCAGGTAACGGCAATCCGGCCTGACCCCGACGAGGGGTGGGAGGGGTAGGAAAAGGGGCAGAGCCCTCCGCCAGGTAACGGCAATCTGGCCTGACCTACCCGACGGAGGCAAGGGATAGGAAGGGGACTAAGTCCAGGATGACTCCGAGACTGACTCACAGAAGTAGTTGATTATCGGTGGGTACTCCAAGACAGGGCGAACAGGAACGAAGATCGGCCGAACAGCCCCAGCAGGACAAACATGGCGCACGGGTCTGCACAGGGAAAACAGGACGATCAGCGCAACACAGGACGAGGAGGTCAATACGGGATGGACAGCCGGACAGCGCGACAGCGCCAGCTGGGCAAACCGGAAGGAACCGCGGGACCAGCGCCTACCAGGGAAGCAGGACAAAACAGGTTCAGAGCAGGACGGCCCCCATCTAGACTCTCCCTCTCTCTCTCTCTCTCTCTCTGTCGTGTTTTACGCCGGTTGGCACCCAACTTAATGGTGCATTGCCGCCTCCTTCTGTTCCAGAGTATGCGATTGACTCCCATTCTAAAGCCCTTCACCCAATCGCACACATACACATACCCTAACCTACACTTTATCCTCCCCATCCTAGTACCCTATTTCTGTTTATCCATCATATCCTATAAAAAAACCCTGTACCCCTTAAGCTAAAAATACCCTGACCTATGTTCTCTCACCCATGCCCAGCACCACTTTAATGTGAATTCCTGCACCCCCAATTCACTTAGATTAATTCTCATCATCTCTCTCTGTATCCCACCCCAACTAGACTCAGTCTCCCAGCCCCTTATATCCACCGACCAGCCGATGGGCAGCAGGTGCGCCTCCTTGAGTCCAAACAAGCCACAATGATCCACAGGTGTGACTTATTGACTCAAAGGGTGAAAGGAAGGACGGCTACAAGACCCGGAGTCCGGAGTCCGCGGTCCAGATCAAGACCCGGAATGGGGGCCCCGGACCATAAGAAGAAACACTAGAAAACCTGCCGTCACAAATGGGCGTATTAACTCATCATAACGTCGCCCACCCAGTACAGTCTCTGTGTTTACTCTGTGCTGAGCTCCTGATTCTGTTAGCAGCGAATCCGAGCACCGGAATTCCGTGGGACCAAACAGTAAGTGAACACAATCAGAGTAATGTTCAGTTGACAACACACACATAAGCCTGCACTCACACTCATCAGCCCGTAACTCCAGACCCTGCTCCACAGCGCAGGAACTAAACGACACAAAAACTCCTTCGAGCCAATGGTTCTGATGTGCTGTTCGATCCAGGCTTAATTTTGTACCTCTGTACACGGTGACAATGATTACATACAGTATCTCACGACAAATCGATCTGCTCCAGGGAGCAACCGCGACCCGCATCCTGGTTCAGATCGGGTGGTGCCATCGGATGAAATTATTTTTTACTTTGGGACCAATTTACTGTCAGACTATAAACTTCAGTGACAGCTGAGGGCAGAAATCGCTGTGGGCTTATAGGAAAGACACAGTAGCAGGATGGGACATGTGAACTCTGGTGAAAAGTTATGATTTTGGAATAATCTTTTCTTTTGAACACAGGACATTCCCTTTCGCCAGATTTAACTCCACACTGCAATCTTAAATATTTGTCCACAATTGGGCCATTACAATGAAGGACAACAACTATGTGATTACAAACTGGACATAACCACGTCCAAAAGAGTACAACATATTCCACCATCAGATTCGTGTTGACTTATTGGAAATAAATAACCTTATCAATCAGATGACTTTCCTGACTAACGGGTCTATTCACGTTACTCCCGTCGGTGTGTTACTCCGCTATCACCTTTACTTTACAAATACCTGAGCTGTTTAAAGAAGAGGAAGTACTGGCTCTATTAAGGGTTATACAAGTAGATAAGTCTCCGGGAACTGACAGGTTATTCGTTAGGACCTTAAGGGAAGTTAGTGTAGAAATAGCAAGGGCTCTGACAGAAATATTTCAAATATCATTAGAATAGGTGGTGGTGCCGGAGGATTGGCGTATATCTCATGTGGTTCCATTGTTGAAAAAAGGTTCTAAGAGTAAACCTAGAAATTATAGGCCTGTAATTGTGACGTCAGTGGTGGGTAAATTATTGGAAAGTAATCTTAGATATGGTATTTATAATTATGTGGATAGGCAGGTTCTGATTAGGAGCAGTCAACATGGACTTGTGCCTGGAAGCTCATGTTTGACAGAAAATTGAATTTTTTGAAGAGGTTAAAGGGAATGTTGACGAGGGTAAAGCAGTGGATGTTGTCTATATGGACTTCAGTGAGGCCTTTGACAAGGTTCCACACGGAAGGTTAGTTAGGAAGGTTCAATCGTCAGGTATTAATATAGAATAGTAAAATGGATTCAACAGTGGCTAGATGGGAGATGCCAGAGTGTAGTGGTGGATAACTGTCAGGGTGGAGGCCGGTGACTAGTGGTGTGCCTCAGGGATCTGTACTTGGTCCAATATTGTTTGTCATATGCATCAATGATCTGGATGATGGGGTGGTAAATTGGATTAGTAAGCATGCAGATGATACTAAGGTAGGTGGCGTTGTGGATAATGAAGTAATGAAGTAGATTTTCAAAGCTTACAGAGAGATTTAGGCCAGTTAGAAGAGTGGGCTGAACGATGGCAGATGGAGTTTAATGCTGATAAGTGTGAGGTGCTACTTTTTGATAGGACTAATCAAAATAGAACATACATGGTAAATGGTAGGGCATTGAAGAATGCAGTAGAACAGTGTGATCTAGGAATATGGCGCATAGTTCTCTGACGGTGGAATCTCGTGGATATGATGGTGAACAAAGCTTTTGGTTTGCTGGCCTTTATAAATCAGAGAATTGAGTATAGGAATTGGGATGTAATGTTTAAATTGAACAAGATATTGTTGAGGCCAAATTTGGAATACCGTGTACTTTTCTGGTCACCGAATTTTAGGGAAGTTGTCAAAAAAATAGAGAGGGTACAGATGAGATTTATCAGAATGTTCCATGGGTTTCAGCACCTAAGTTACAGAGAAAGGTTGAACAAGTTAGATTTTTATTCTTTGGAGCTTAGAAGCTTGAGTGGGGACTTAATTGAGGTATTTAAAATTACGAGGGGGATAGATAGGGTTGACGTGGATAGGCTTTTTCCATTGAGAGTATGGGAGATTCAAGGTAAAGGACATGAGGTTAGAGTTAGGGGGTAAAAGCTTAATGGTAACAGGAGGGGGAACTTCTTTACTCGGAGAATTGTAGCTGTGTGGAACAAGGTTCCAGTAGAAGTGGTAGAGACAGGTACAACATTATCATTTAAAGTAAAATTGGTTAGGTATATGGGCAGGAAAGGAATGGAGGGTTGTGGGCTGAGTGCGGGCCCGTGGGACTAGGTGAGAGCAAGCATTCGACACGGAGTAGAAGGGCTGAGATGGCCTGTTTCCGTGCTGTAATTGTTATATGGTGATATGTGAGGTGATAGACATTCAAATGGAGTAGGGCTTATACAATGAAAGGCAAGGCACGGACAAATGCATAGTTCACTGAAAAGCAAGATGGTTAAAAAAGCGTTTAGCATGCTAGCCTTCATCAGTTATGATGTAGAGTTTAGGGGCGGGGCATTATTTGCAGTTACATAAGTTTTTGTTGAGACCACTTTTGGAACATTATCTACAATTTTGGTTACCCTGTTATAGGAAAGACGCCGCCAAGTTGGAGCGGGTGCAGAAGAGATTTACGAGGATGCTTTTGGACTAGAGGGCCTGGGTTACAGAGAGGCTGGCCATGCTGGACCTTTATTCCTTGGAGAATGGGAGGTGACCTCAGAAGTTTAAAATCGTAAGGGGTATTGATAAGGTAGATTGTCATTATTGGAAAGTTGCAGAGTCCAACATGAGAGGTCACAGATAGAAGAGAAGAGGGGAAAAATTGAAAACAGACCTTGGTGATAACTTGTGTACACAGAGGACAGTGAGTACCCGGAAGTAGTTACCAGTGGAAGTGGTTGAAGTGGGTTCAACTGCAACATTTAACAGGCATTTGGACAGGTACATGGAAGGGACTGGATTGGAGAGTTATGGGCCAAACAAGACAACTGGGACCAGCAGGGAGGATTCTGTGATTGGTATGGACCAGTTAAGCCGAAGGGCCTGTTTAGATTGCATTATTCTAGGATTGCATAATTTTAAAATGACTCAAGTTGCATTCCAGTGCAAATAGTTTTACTTGTACACATCGTTCTGCTATCAGTCACTGGCGTCTTTTCAGGGCTCCTGGCATCCAAGGTTTTACTCATACACATTGTGGATCATGCTAACTATCTGCCCTGTTCTGCTACCAGTTACTTGTGCTTTTTTCTAGACTCTTGGAGTCTAAGGTTCACTGCTCTTCATGAAGCGTAAATTCCTGCCGTAGGTGATGCTGGTGCCGTTTTCCTTCAATAGATATGGGCCTGCGATGGCTTCGCTGTCTTGTCACAATTGCTTACTACTGAATGACTGGGTGGAATCAACCTTGCCATTGGGACTAGTTATGCCTTAGTTGTAGCCTTTCATAAAGTGGCTTTACCAATGGACGGCAGGGTGGGTGGGCCACTGCCAATTTAACTTTGAATACAATTCTCTGGTTAAAATAGAAGCAAAAAGCCAAGGTCCTTGAGTATACTTCACTTTGTTTCTCCTATTGTAGGCATACATAGACCAGGTTGAAATACCATGAAAATCAGATGTTTTCAGTACCTATGCTAACACGTTACCTTCCCTGCACTGCCATATATTCAGTTACTAATCAATGGTCAATAATGCATCATCATCCATAGTATCAGTAACCTGTGAACTCAACCTGAATGGTGAACGAGCTGGGACCTTACTCTTTAGAGCAAAGGTGGGGTTGGGGGGTGGGTGGGGAGTGGTGATTTGATAGAGGTGTATAAGTTGATAAGAGGCATCGATAGAATGGAGAGCCAACAACATTTTCCCAGGCAAAAATGACTAATATGAGGGGACATAATGTTAAGGTGATTAGAGAAAAGTATAGGGGTTTGTCAGAAGTAGTATTTTTTTTTAACAAAAAGAAAATTGTGGTTGTATGGAATGCACAGCCTGGGTAGTGATAAGGGTAGATGCATCAATGAGATTTAAGAGGCTTTTAGATAGACACATGGATGAAAGAGAAATGGACAGCTATTTGAGAGAGTAAGGATCAATTGATCTTGGAGCAGATTAACAGGTGCAATATCATGGACCAAAATGTCTGCATTTTGCTATATTGCTCTATGTCTGGCCCAGCTCAGATTAAGCCCCGAGAGGAGTGATGAGAGCTGTGAAGCGAGGTGGAATAAAGCCTTTGGAATCATATATCTTTAAGGCCCAGAAAAAAACTATGCGATTTTCAGTTTAATGACAGTGATGGTATCCTATAGGTAGATTTGTTTTTCTGCTGGGATGGAATGCTTCAGGTCAATTAAACTTTCAACAGTGTGTAGGGCCCTGCCTATTCCTTACCTCACCACCATTTTGAGGTCAATGTTACAAATCATTAGTGAAACTCATTACAGTTTAAACTTCCCATTCTTCTCAAGCATCATGTAAATGTAAAGTTTTCTTTGAATTAATCCATATTTTTTCTTTATTTCAGGTGAAAGATGAGTAGACGTCGGCGATTCTATGAGAAAGTAGTGCTGGGTGTTTTGATTACTCTGGGATTGTTCTTCATGTTCTGGGATAATGACCAACGTCGAGAGACTGATGATATTGCAGAAACTGTTCATCGCAAAGATCTGCCCAAGGTTGTTACTGCTGATGCAACTAAATCAGTGCTCAAGTCAAAGTGCCACACGAACACGACATTGTTTCACCTGTCCTCATTTCATCAAGAGAAAGAGCACATAAAAAACTTCTTGATGTATAAACACTGTCGAGAATTTGACATGATTCAAAATGTCCCAGACAAATGCGGTGGTCGAGAAGGATCTCAGAATGTCTTCCTGCTCCTGGTGATCAAATCTCACCCTTTCAACCAGGATCGGCGGGAAATGGTAAGGAAGACCTGGGGCAAAGAACGCGAATTCAATGGGGTCCTAATTAAGAGAGTCTTTATCTCTGGTGTCTCTCCTGACCAAAAGGAAAGGAGGAAATTGAATCAGCTTTTAGCCATGGAAAACAGAGAACACAGAGATGTCCTACAATGGGATTTCTTGGATACCTTTTTCAACCTCACCCTCAAACAATACAAGTTGCTGCAGTGGGTCAGTGAATTTTGCCCCAGAGCTAAATTCATCTTCAATGGAGATGATGATGTCTTTGCCAACACTGATAACATGGTTGATTACTTGCTAGGCATGAAGGTTCACCAACACCTGTTTGTGGGCCATCTCGTTTATGGGTTTGGGCCCAATCGCCAGAAGTCGAGCAAGTATTATGTGCCAGAAATAGTGACCACCATCAAGTCGTACCCACCATACGTTAGTGGAGCGGGCATACTTATGTCTGTGTATACAGCTCACATCATTTACCAGATAGCCCAAGACCTTGAACTATACCCCATTGATGATGTCTTTTGGGGGATGTGTCTGGCCAAGACTGGACTAGCCCCGCGCTCCCATAGCGGATTCAGGACAGCTGGAGTCAGGGTTCCTTCAACCCAAGATGACTCTTTCAATCCTTGCTATTACCGTGAGTTGCTGCTAGTGCACCGTTTTCGGCCTTTCGAACTGCTATTGATGTGGGATGCGGTGCATGATGCCAATCTGAAATGTGCTCATGCTGCCCAGAAGTCTGCATCCACGAAAAGGACGGCATGAGTCATGAGAGAATGTAACAACTGTTGGAATGTAATGCAGTTTGTAAACATGTGTTAATCAGTTGTTTATGCAATGTAAGAGGGTTAATTCCGAAATTATATTGGAGTATACATTAATTCATAGAGTTGGTGCCTTTCTACATTCTACAAATGTTTGTAAAGCTGTCAGGTGTCATCACTCAGCCTAATTCTTAATGCACCCATAATGACATTACAATATTGACAGGATTACCACAATTTAAGTCAATTGAAAAGTTATTCCAAGTGAGCAGTCCTTGTTGCATTGCGTACAGATAGGTACAGCATCTTCACTTGGAGCATTTGTATAATAAGCCACCAATAAAATTTGTAGTTACAGTTATATCTGTGTATTTTTTTCTTGCCGTTTCTTACATGTCCCTTGCAAAATGTGAAAGAGACAAATGCATTTCTTGGACTGCAACTGTGAGAACAACAAAGAATCTAGATCTAAAATTGTCTCAGCGTTGGAGGAATAGAGAAACTTATGGTCATCACTTCTGTACTCAAATGTCAGTCTGCGTTGTGTCTGTGTAACTACATATCAAATAGAAACACACACGCAGGAGATGGCTTTAACTGGAGTATTCACATTGCAGAGAGGGAAAGAGATCAATGAACATGTGGGGACAACAGATAAATATGCATACAGTGTCAGCAGTCCATACGTAGTGCGAAGGGGAGTGGCATTAGATTTGGCAGGTGTCTTGTCTAAGACAATGTACTCGGTTGCCAGTGTCATGTTGCTGTCATTGACACGGTCATCACTGAGAGGTACCTCCGGTAGCTTTGACTAGTGGCCAACCTGGACATCGGAGATCTGGAGAGGAGGGGACTTCAATAAGGCTCATTGCCCGAGGGGCAGCTCACGGCAGTGCAATAGAGCAATCGGTGACAAATCAACTAGTGGCAAATCGGCATTTGGCATTGATTAGTAAGAGCAAATTAAAGGAAGGTGGGGCAAACCCAGTGGCCGTCTTCTCAGTAGAAACATAGAAAACCTACAGCACAATATGGGGCCCTCGGCCCACAGAGCCGTGCCGAACATGTCCCTACCTTAGACCTACCTAGGCTTTACCCATAGCCCTCTTTTTCTAAGCTCCATGTAACCATCCAGGAGTCTCTTAACAGACCATATCGTGTCCGCCTCCACCACCGCCGCCGGCAGTCCATTCCACGCACCCACCTCTCTCTGTGTAAAAAAAAACTTACCCCTGACATCTCCTCTGTACTTACTTCCAAGCACCTTAAACTATGCCCTCTCATGCTAGACATTTCAGCCCTGGGGAAAGCCTCTGACTGTCCACACGATCAATGCCTCTCATTATCTTGTACACCTCTATCAGGCGACCTCTCATCCTCCATCGCTCCAAGGAGAATAGGGCGAGGTCACTTAACCTATTCTCATAAGGCATGCTCCCCAATTCAGACAACATCCTTGTAAATCTCCTCTGCACCCTTTCTATGGTTTCCATGTCCTTCCTGTAGTGAGGCAACTATAACTGAGCACAGTACTCCAAGTGGGATCCGACCAGGGTCTTATATAGCTGCAACATTGCCTCTCAGCTCTTAAACTCAATCCCACAATTGGTGAAGGCCAATGCACTATATGCCATCTTAACCACAGAGTCAACCTGTGTAGCAGCTTTGAGTGTCCTATGGACTCGGACCCCAAGATCCCTCTGATCCTCCACACTGTCAAAAGTTTTGCCTTTAATGCCATATTCTGCCATCATAGCGTAGGGACTGCGGTTGCACGAACATTATTAGCAAAACACTCCGACACAAGACGGGTTTCATTTTGTTACAGACAGAAATGCCAGTTTGGTACTACAAGTAAACTGCATTTCTACATTGGTGGAGAAGTCTGCTGACACCCCTCGCTGTCTGTAAAAACTGTGACGAGATGCTAAGGTGTATTCAATATGGACTGTGCCGTTAAAAAGAGAGAGAGTTGGTGTACACCGATTCAGAGAGAGAGAGAGAGAGAGAGAGAGAGAGAGAGAGAGAGCACCGAGCAGCTCGTGAGTCACCATGGTTACGGAAGGGCGGGGCTATATAATGGACAGCTGGCGCTCAGCATGTTTGGGATATATACAAGGTCAGCTGACTTTTCACACAGACACACAGACACACGGAAGACACGGACAGAAATGCAGAAGAAATAGACGCTGGATGAACTTTCAGTGCCCACGAAAGGGTGGGTTTTGATCGCAGTGTGGGAAAGGGGTGACCGGTGGAATGTTATCGGTATGTTTAACCTTTGATAGCTTTACTGCATGAAGGCGGTACTCTTTTGTGTGATCACAAAACTTTAACAGGACATCGGAAGACAACGGAAAGATCGACGACATCAGCTTACTTGGAAAACAAATCATCTCTCTCTCTCTCTCTCTCTCTCTCTCTCTCTCTCTCTCTCTCTCTCTCTCTCTCCTCAATTCTACTCAACTTAATATCACGAACTGAATTGACGTCATTCCTATACCATCGTAAGACGGTATCATTTACCACCTAAGCTGAAGAAGTTTGGGGTTTTATATTTACACACTTACATTTGCATAAACTCTGCTAACCTGTTTGATTTATCTGGTTTTATATTACGAGATTACGTGGATACTAATAAGTAGTGTTTTATTTGTAACAATACCAGACTCCAGGTGTGTTACATTTCTGCTGGTTCTTTTAAACCTTTATGGGGTACGTAACAAAACCGTTCCAAACCCTACATCACACCGCATTTCTGTAAACCCCTTCGACCCCTACAGCACTCGGCATCTCTGCAAAACCTCCATCATCCACCCTGGTGCATTCAGACGACAGCCGACCCGAGAAAGATACCGTCGTGTCAGATTGCATGGCTCATAAAACACTGTCGCCCAGAAGAAACTACAGTCTGATCAAGGACTGGGGAAGCAGACAAACCAGTTCTCTCTGTTTCCCCACATTTTGTGGACTATGAATTGATTCTTGCACTGGAATAATTGAATCAGTGGAACTGAATGTGGACACAGGAAGCTTCAGGTAATGATCTGCTAAACCTGAGACCATTCTCAAACAAGTCGCCATTTGTTATGTGAAGGGTGTGGACTCTGAACTGATTCTTGACTCTGGGACAATCTAATCAGAGCAATAAACCTGAGACCATGCTCAGAGGAGCAGCTACTTGTTATGTAAAATTCCAGACATATCAAAGAAGCAATCAGTAGTCTCGTTAGACTCTGTCTGGATTGCCTCATTTAACTAGATCGGACCAGTCAGGGTGTAAAGATACGAATACACAAGGCTGGGGTGGAATTAAAAAAAAGATACTTGTTGTTAAATACAGATTCTCTGTATCTCATTGATCGTTGTTACAAGGGATGAATCTTGTCACAGTGGCGCCCATCATTAACATTGCCCACTAACAGGACGTGCCCTCTACACAGTGTTACCATCGGGAAGGAGATACAGAAGCCTGAAAGCTCAGGCTCAGCGATTCAGGATCAGTGTTTCCCCGCTGCCACCTGTATCTCAGTTTTGTTTTCTCTATCTTTATTTATCCTGTATTTCATTGTACTGCTACCGTAAAGTTAACAATTTCACGACGTATGTCTGTGATATTAAATCTGGTTCTGATTCTTTAAATGTATCTTTGAAACCTTTGATTCTGATTCAGATGCAGAGGGGATGTGTTAGATCGAACTTAAATTAGTTGAAAGCCGATCAGAACCTCGTGTACTGTGCTGTAATATTCCATGTTCTGTGCTCGATCGAGCGTACCGTATCTTGCTATAGTTAACTAAGTCGATTAATTATTTAAAGCTATAACGCCTTGCTTTTCCAGCCTACTCTCAACGCGTCGGATAATAAAGTGCAGGAGAATTAATAAAAAACAATAGGGTATATAAATCAGTACCGACCGCTGGATGATCTCGATATTTTTGCTCGGAAAGGACTCACCAAGTATTGTGTAATGATGAATTGTCCTCGGTGTTCAGACTACGCCGGTCATGGGGTATGAAGGGAAGTATCTGGACAAACAGGAACATTAGCGATATTCAATATGGGCCAATGCGTGGTAGGTCATGTCTAACCAATCTCGCAGAGCTTTACGAGGTAGTTACCAGGAATGGTGTGGAAGGCAAGTCAGTGGATGCCGTCTAACAGGGATTTCAGCAAGGAATTTCTCAAGGTTCCGTAGGGGAGGATGCTCTGGAAGGTTCAGTCGTTTGGATTTCACGATGAGGTAGTAAATTGGATTGGCCATTGGATTCGTTGGGGAAGCTAGAGTGTGGTAATGGATGGTTGTCTCTCTGACTGCGGACCTGTGATGAGTGGAGTGTGCCAGGGATCGTTGCTGTGTCCGTTGTTATTTGTAAGATATATCAACTATCTGGATGATAATGTCGTTAACAAGATCAGCAAATTTGCCGATGACAGCAACATTACGGGTGTAGTCGACAGTGATGAAGAGAACCGGAGCATGAAACGGAATCTGGACCAGCTGGAAAAATGGGTTGAAAGCTGTGAGATCGCATTTAACACGGACAAGAGTTAGATTTTGCACTTTAGCGGACCAGACAGGGCTGGTCTGACAAAATGAGAAATAGGGCACTGAGGAGTACGATAGAACAAACGAATCTGGGAATGCAGGTCCATAATTCAATGAAAGTTGCACCACAGTTAGA
The DNA here is from genome assembly GCF_048418815.1 of Hemitrygon akajei. Lineage (NCBI taxonomy): Eukaryota > Metazoa > Chordata > Chondrichthyes > Myliobatiformes > Dasyatidae > Hemitrygon > Hemitrygon akajei. Next base: position 731,390 of record NW_027331999.1, read on the forward strand.
CAGGGTCGTAAAAAAAAAATTCGCACATTGGCCTTCATAGAACAAAGTACTGAGTACAGGAGTTGGAAGTTACTTTGCTTTTGTTTAAGGCTTTATTGGGGCCTAATTTCGAATACTGTGTGAAGAAAGATGAAAATAAGATTAAAATAATGCAGAAAAAATTTACACGGCTAGTGCCGTGACGGACTGAATGTTTTTTTTTGTTTAAAAGGGAAGATTACGTATGACAGCACTTTATTCCCGAGCGGTTAGAAGACAGGGGGGATATTTGATAGAGGTATACAATATTATGAGGCGTATAGAGAGTGTAAATGCAAGCGGGCTTTCTCCACTGATGTTGGGCTGGAGAATACAAATGGAAATCATAGGAGAAGGGTGAATTGTGAAATGTTTAAGGGAAAGATGAGTGAAAACTTCTTCACCCAGAGGGTCGTCAGAATGTAGACAGTGCTGCCAACACAAATGGTAATTGAGATTCCGATTTCAACGTTTAAGAGATGATTGGATAAGTACACGAATGAGGGGGATATGGATGGCCACCGTGCGTGTGCAGGTCGATGGGAGTAGACAGTGTAAATAATTCCTCCCGGACCTGACGGACTGAAGACCCTGTTTCTGTGCAGTGGTTCCCTATACCGGACTGACTGCATGTCCGGGTTACAACGTTAGTGTCTCACAGCACTGACCAATCTAGAAAGTCGTTGATACTGTTCGATCCCTCTGTCCTCGCACACACTGAAGCATGGAGACTGAGTAAAATGGATGGTTACAGCATGAGGAGATGGAAGTGCAGATGTGAGATGACAAAGGGAGTATCACTCTGCAGGAGTATACCTTCACTCCTTCAGTAAGGCGGTAAAGACAGTAGGTCCGGGCTGGAGGTGGGTGTGACAGTGGTCCCGGTACAGTGAATCATTGGTTCTTCAGAATACGTGCTGAGGCCTTTTGCTTTGGAAGTTTCTATTCTGTATTCTCCATTTACCGGCGACGGTTTTGAAGGAAGACAAGTGTGAGCACAGGTGTTCGCTTTGCTCTCGCCGCGTTTTTAGCTGATGTAGTTTTGTATGTTTCATTTATGAATTATTTCAGAGGGAGACACGGATTTCACACCGGCCACGTGGATTCACGGTTACATAGATAGAAACATGAGCGTATCTAGACCCTATGTACAATGTACTGTGTATGTTACTCAAAATGGCTTCTTTGGTTTGTTAAGTGTAGGAATGCTTCCTTGTCTGATAAGTGTTTCTCTCGCAGTTGTTTAGTTTTAGACTTGCTGATATGGGGATTGTATTCATTTGTTAACCAATGGGGAATGTTATTTTGTCTTCTCAGGCTGGGAGCTTGGGGGTTTTCGCGGATTTTTCAGGGGAGTCGGGAAGAAGACGCCGAGGAAGGTGGACGTGCGCTGCACTGCTTGGTCGACCACCGGGGGTGGTCCCAGGTGCGGGGACGTGGAGGTCGGAGGTAAGTGACGAGGGGTCGAATGGTTCGATGGTTGAGCTCCAACGATGTGCACTAAACTGACTGAACTCTGATAAGTTGGCGCCTTTTGCTTTTTCTTTTCTTTCATATATGTTTTATTGCATAGTACTCTTTTAGTTTTAGTAAAATCTTTAAAGTGTATTTCATAACGGTATCTGGTGTGAGTTTGATACTGTGTGTGCGCGCGGCATAAACTTGATTCTCACAGCACCTGCGTGTACGGGAGGTGGAGTTGGTGAGTGGTTGGATCTCTTTTTCCCCTAGACATATACCGGCCTGTTGGGTGAGTGTTATAACTATATGATAAAACCACGATTTACAGGTAATCTGACATTGGGATAAATTGATGCTTACTTGAATTGGGAATTTGGAATGGGCATTTTGAAAGGTTGGTGCTTTTAATGAGCAGCAAAAGTTGCCGCTGAACACTTTGAAATGCTGGTTGTAGGGTTCAATGGGAAAATATTGTTTTGCGTTCATTGCAACATGTGCCCTGTAATATGTAAATGGCACGTCAGTTTAGATAACGTGGCGGTGCAATCAATAGCTCTGCGATTGATTTACATCATCAGACCTAATTCCGTAAACTGGCATCTGCCCTGCAATATGCAAATGGCAGGTCAATTTAGATAACGAGGTGATGTAGTCAACAGCTCAGCGATTTGCCTACGTCATCAGCACTAACTCTATAAATTATCCAGTTGCTGCTGCGTGATCAGATTAAGTCGGTTACTTCCCTCTGCCCTGTTTTTCGGAACTGCAGAGTCCAAATATAGTTGTAAATTGTATGGAAATTTCGATCCACCTTGCGGAACACGGCTGCCCGCTGCCTTCCGGCCAGAATTCACTCTGTCTACTACATCATCTGCCTCCTGTTAGGAAGAAAATTCTTTATCAACGCAGCCAGGTTTCCCTCAATCCCATGCCTCCTGACTTTCTGAATGAGTCCACTATGGGGAACTGATCAAGCGCCGGACCAAATTTAATGCACCCACATCGACTGTTCTGGTCCATCTGTTTGTTTTTCACTGTTACAATTAATTCAATCTGGCTAATAAAGTACAACATGTCCCTCAAAAAACCTTGTTGAATCTCCTTAGCCAGATTCCGTTTCTCCAAATGCTTATAAATTCATTCTACAATAATCTTCTCCAATAGTTTATCTATTACTGACGGAATACTCCCTGGTCTATAATTCAAAGGAGTATCCCTATTATCTTTCGTCAGCAAAGGAATAACATTTGCCACACTCCAGTCTTCTAGTTCTACTTCCGTAGCCAGTGAAGACCCAAATATCCTGGATAAAAGCTCAGTAAGTTTCCAGACCATCCTCTTTCTCAGCGTCGGCATCTCCGAGAATATCTGCCTTTTTACGCTGTGTTCACTTTCATCAATGTATTCAGTGAGGAGCTTCACCCCCTCCTTGGACTCCAGACACAAGTTTTCCTCTTTTACCTCTGTACTTCCCACACTATCTCCAGTCATCTGCAACTTTGCCAAGGACTTCTCAAGTGCCCTTCTAACTCTTCTAAGTCCATTATTAAATTATTTCCTGTCTACATTGTGACCCTTCATATCCTTACCAGAGCCTTTCTCCCTAAATCTTAAGTATCTTTCTTTCTTCCTCTTGACTCGTTCCAATTTTCTTGTCACCCAGGGTTACTTTACGCTATCATCCTTTCCCTGCGTCAATGACACAAACCTATACTGAACCCCATGTCAGTACTCCCTAAACAATCCCCACATATCGGTTGCGTATTTCCCTGAGTACATCATTTCCCAATGTACGTTCGCAAGTTCCAGCCGGGTAGCACCATAATTCGCAGACCCCCAGTTAAATACATTCCATGCTCCCTGTTCCTAACCTTGTGCAAGGTAAATGTCGGGGAGTTCTACCCTTTCGTTCTGAAACGCTGACCCGCGGAGAGATCTGTCACCTGATCAATTTCCTTTTCCAATATTAGATCCGGTATGAAGCGTTCGCTAGTCCACCTTTCTTCTTATACTGCCATGAATCCTTCCTGGACACAACTGAGAAATTATGCCAGACCCAAACCTTTTACCCTGGGGACGTGCCAAATAATATTGTGGGAGTTTTAGATTTCCAGGGTTGGTCTGACACAATGAGAAACAGGGCACTGAGGAGTACGATAGAATAAACGAATCTGGGAATGCAGGTCCATAATTCAATGAAAGTTGCCGCGCAGTTAGACAGGGTCGTAAAAAAAATACTTTTCGCACATTGGCCTGCATAGACCAAAGTACAGAGCACAGGAGTTGCAATGTTATGTTGATCTTGCTTAAGACATTATTGGGGCCTAATTTGCAATATTGTGTGCGGTTTTGCTCAACTACCTACAGGGCAGGTGTAAATAAATTTGAAAGAATACAGAAAAAAATGTACACGTCAATTGCCAAGACTGAATGTTTTGAATTAAAAAGAAAGATTACCTATGTTAGCACTAATCCCGAGGGGGTAGAAGACTGAGGGGAGAATTGATAGAGGTACACAACAATATGAGGCGGATGGACAGTGTAAATGCAAGCAGGGATTTCAGAGGGAGACACGGATTCTACACTGGCAGCGTGGATATAGGATCAAAAGAACCGAAATTTGAGCGTATCTACACCTGATACAGTAAAACCACGATTCACAGGTAAATTGGCATTCGGATCACTTGTTGTATAGTTGAATTAGGAATTTGGAATTGGCATTTTGGAAGGCTGGTTCTTTTAATGAGCACCGAAAGCTGCTGCTGAACATGTCGAAATACTGGTTTTAAGTTGTACTCCTCCACTGGCAAAGATTGCTTAAATTCATTGTAGCATCTGCCCTGTAATATGTAAATGACAGGTTTGCTAAGATAACTCATCGGTGCAGTCGATAGTTCAGTGATATGCGTTGTCAGCCCAAATTCCATTAATTTTTCCAGCTGCTGCTGGGTGTTCAGATTAAATCGGTTATTTCCCTCAGCCCTGTTTCTCGGAGCACTGTAACTGAAGAGTCCAAACAGAGTTGTAAAGCGTACCAGAGTCTAAAGTGTACCACAATTGTGACTCGTCAGGTGGAACACGGCTGCCCACTGTCTTCCAGCCAGAATTCGCTCTATCTACTACGTCATCTCCCTTCTGTTAGCAAACCAAATCTGAATCAACGCAGCCGGGTTTCCCTAGATCCCTTGCCTCCTGAAATTCTGAGTGAATCTACAATGGGAACTGATCAAACGCCTGACCAAAATTAATGCTCCCACATCGACTGTTCTGACTCTGCCTTTGGTTTTATTTTCACTTTTTCAAATAATTAAATCTGGCTCATAAAAGGCAATATGCCATGTTGACTCTCCGTAGCCAGACTACGTTTCTCCAAATAGTCATAAGTTCCATCTTCAATAAACCTCTCCAATAGTTTACTCACTACCTATGTAAGACTCACGGGTTTATAATTCCAAGAAGTATCCTCATTATCTTTCGTCAACAACGGAATAACATTTACCATGCTTCACCTTTCTAGATCTATTTCCGTGGCCAGCCCAAATATCCTGTCCAGAAGCTTAGCAATACCTTCGCTCACTTTCCCAAATCACCTGGACTATATCCCTTCCGGAACCAGGGAATCATCCATCATAATGCTTTCCAAGTTTCCAGCGCATGCTCTTTCTTAGCTTCGGCATGTTCGAGCATATTTGCCTTTTCACCCTATGTTCAGATTGATCAATGTATTCAGTGAGGAGCTTCACCGCCTCCTTGGAGTCCAGACAATAGTTTTCCTCTTTTACATCTGATCTGTCCACACTCTCTCCAGTCTCCTTCTGTTCCTCACAGCGCATCTCGCCAAGGCCTTCCCTACTCCTCATTTGATTCCGAAGTACATTATTAAATACTTCTTAGTCTGCATTGTGACTTGCCATAACCCTACCTGATCCTTCCTTCCTGAACTTTAAGTATCGTTCTTCCTCTTGACGAGTTGCTCGAAATTTATTGTCACACAGGGTAACTTTACGCTATCATTCTTTCCCTGCCTCAATGAGACAATGTCATACGGGGGGCGCTGGGAGCGGACCCAAATGCAATACACAGACACTGAAGTACGGGGAACTGGACTAGACTAGATTTCGGGACGGGACTGGACACAGACAGGAGCTGGGACAGGAACACACACTTGGGCTAGGACTTTGGATAGGAAAGCGGGACCAGGTCAAGGAACTGAGAACTAAGAACCTGGGCATGGACTCCAAGCCAGAGATTGGACAAGGAACCAGAACCTGGGTCCTCACTTGGGTTCGGACCACGGAACTAGGCGAGGACATGACTTGGCTACAGGACTGGACGAGACTTGGGTTCTTCGAGGCTTGGCTGCAGGACTAGGCGAAGCTTGGGTTCTTCGAGGCTTGGTCTGCAGGAATAGACATGGACCTCCTGCAAAGGACGAGGCACATGGAAAGGACAAGAACCCGAAGGCTTGACTTGGTCTTGGAAGAACAGGAAAACGGAGCGTTAGTCTTGGGTGGACAGGAAGACAGAGACATGGAACACAGAGCCGGGAGCCCTCCTTGCGAACTGGACTTGGGACCGGGGCTCTACACAGAGTCAGCACTCCTCCTAGGGAGCAGGACGTAGGGCCGGGACTCGTTCACAGAACACAGAGAGATAGTTTTCAACTCAAGGTAGCGGTAACGGCCGGACCTACCCAGCGAAGGCGAGGACGCAAAGAGACAGTTCCAAACAACGATAGACAGTTCCTTATCTAGACAAAGCAAGGATCCGGTCTTGCTCCGGCTGTTGAACTTGACAGCGATACAGGCGAGGACGCAGGCAAGGCTTCAGAAGGAAGGGAAGGGAACAGGCCAGCCAATGAAGCTGAACCCAGGAACTATTTATGTAGCCAGCCCAAAATGAGAATCAGGTGCCTCAGTTAGATCACCAAACAGAACAAGGGACAAACGGAAAACCTGGAATAAAGAATGTGGACTGGACCGTGAACCGGAATGCGGAGTTCACGGACCGGACCAAGGCAGACAAGCCAATACTGCACCCCATGAAAGTGCTCCCTAAACAATCTCCACATATCTGTCGCTCATGTCCCCGAGTACATCATTTCCCAATGTACGTTCCCAAGTTCCTGCCAGGTAGCACCATTCATCGCAGACCCACAATGTGAATATGCAGGTGGAAGGGTGGTTTATTGTATTTTCAGTTATGTGGAAGTTGGTGGAATTATGGAGAGCATAGAAGATTATCACAGATTAAAACAGGACGCAGAGCAGTGCTGAGAAGTTGCTGATGGAGTTCAACCCAGAATATTACGGAGTGATTCACTTTGGAAGGATAAACTTGAAAGCAGAGGTGATACTTTCTCGACTCAATCGAGAGCCCCAAATTACAACGAATTTCATAATGGAAACAGAGCGTTAAGACTTTCTTCCATAAGCCGACGTCTACAAGCCATCGCTAGAAATACCACAATAGGCACGGAATGGTGCAGTACAGGAGCAGGAACAAGAGTGATTGAAAGATGAGCTTCAACACATCCGCTGTTCTGCACATACATATAGTGACACTCCAAAGGCAATATATCTGAAAGTAAATCAGGAGAAAAAATACAACTACGTGGCAAATAATAGAACAGCCTGGGAACCTGTGGAGAGTTCAGAGATTTCATTTGCTACTTTTGTTCAAAGAGCGAATGGATGGACAAATAGTGGTAGAATTGTGGCAGGTTTGAGAATATCTTAAAAGTTAAACAGACTGCACCGCACGTCACGGGTATGAGGTGGTCAGGTCATTCACTGCCAGAGGCCAGGTTTGTGCCAAACTGCCCAAGTGCGCTTTTAAAGTGCTTGGAGGAATATGTGCAGTGTATTTTATTGTAACACATGTCAGCTGTCACTGTGATTTTCATCGTTCAAACCGCCCGGAATGACTGGAACGAACGAAAGAAAAGATGAACGAATGTTCGCCTTTAATAAAGAAGTGTTCTTCATTTCCCCTGCCAGAACAAACCTCTTCCTTCAATTTCAGAAACGAATGTGCTCTGTCAAATGTTACAAAATTAATTGACTTCAATATGCATGCCTATTTTAAAAGCTACACAGATATAAAAAAAATCCTATTTAAATAGCTGAAGCCAGGTATCATTGAAAATAACATGGAAAATTCAAATCATATTTTGTTTTAAAGTAAGTAGATTGCAATATCCCTTGAGGAGTCAAATTAATGACACGGAACAGTGATAAAAGTAGTTTAACGTAAGTGTTTGTGCATTTGGTTGTCACTAATGTCCCTGACGTGACAGCCACGCTAATTGCCTCAGTGGAATTGCTCTCTCCTCAATAAAAGTCTGCTAAACTGATCACCAATCCATCTGAGCAGCTGAACGTTGCTTCTGACCGAATATGGAATATCCGGCTATTTACTACATCGCGGCCATTTTCTATCCCACTCTTGTAGCGGTTGGTGTCCCCGGTAAGATGCCGGAGATGGTTACTTTATGTATGGTGCCGTCGTTACTCTGCTGCGGTATCCGCACTGTTACTAAGCACAGATGCTACCCTCGGCTGAAACGTGTTTCCGGAATGGAGTATTCCAGCTTCTCATTGTTTTATTTTCATTTTCGTACTTTGATCGAAGTGATTTTTCTTTTGTCAGTGACGTTTATGCCGATATTGACAGTGTTTCATAATTTTACCTCGCTAGGCTTTCTGAAGTGATGCTGGTCTCTGCTTTTCTAGGTCCGAGTCTGTATCAGTGCAGACACTTCGACCTTATAACAACGTGGCAGCTTACTTAAATGACGGTCCAGTCTATTTTCGACACGCAGATCTGTTCTTACACAAGTCAGTAAATGATAAATTATGTTTTGTATCTTGTGATTACACTTTGTCACCGTTGCAAACAATCCCTTCAACTATTTCGTCCCTAATAATAGAAATGATTTTGTTTACGATCTTCCGTTCACCGGTTCGCTCTAAACTGTGGGTAGGTCGCCAATCCACTGACACTCACATCCGTCATTGTCCTCCAGCCGGAGTGCAGCGACAGAGACCACACACACTGGATTCCCGCTTTCCACTTCCAAACAGACCATACCCTGCATAGCATCGGTAGGAAGGAGGCATTCAGGGAGCTGACCATATTTCTATTTTGTTTCCAAATTTCTTGCAGTTAATTTAACGGCGATTGTGATCCTTTCTCGAGGAAAATGCGGACTCTCCAAATGCATCACCCGTTACCTGGTTGGAATGGCAACAACGGATCTGATGGTGGTTATCGTTGTTGCTTTACTGGACCAGACCAACAATATCTACATTTATTCCAGATCCCTGCTCATCACTCCTGTATGCGCTCTGACACTTGTATTTGCGGCTGTGACGCGGGACTGTTCTGTTTGGTTCACGATCAGTTTTACCTTCGATCGCTTTATCGCAATATGTTGCCGAAAGCTGCGGGAACGATACTGCACCGAGAGAACAGCAACGGTGGTTATCGTGACAGTGGTTATAGTGAGCTGTGGGAGATGTGCCCCGTTTTACTTTGCCATTGAACCTTACGTTATCATTGACAACACGCCGTGGCGGTGCACCACCACATATGAATACGCTACTTCACCCGTGTGGAGAGGATACGCATTACTGCAGAGCATTTTAACACCATTGCTACCAATCGGCTTAACCCTGGCGTTTAACGGATTAACCGTAAGACATATCGTTGTTGCAAATAGAGTCCGCAGAAGGCTTCGGCACAGCAGCGACAATCAGAAAGATGCCGAGGTGGAAAAACGCAGAAAATCGATGATTTTGCTGTTTTCTATATCAGCTAATTTCATATTATTTTGGATGCCCTATGTTGCCCGTTCTCTAAAATGGCAAGCGCAAAACTATTTTTACGAGGACAGATATTTCAGTTCCCCGGTATACATCCTACAGCAGTTTGGGTTAATGATGCAAGTTCTCAGCATGTGCACCAATACTTGCATCTATACACTGACACAGAGGAAATTCAGAGAAGAGCTGAGGAATGGTATGAAGTATGTGTTTACATTAAATGGCCATCTGTGTAGATAACTCCCGTGTCTAATGACAATTCAGCGGAGTTTTCAAATAAAGCCGTTTTACAATGAACAGGTTTGGTAAAAAAAAAAAAGGCGTGAATTCAAACAATCATGTGCCTGGTCATCCGGGAAATGCAGATTTGGCGGAAGACAGCTGACTTCATACAGTTCAGGTGGATAGCAATACAAACGTTCATTGCTGCTGGCCTGATTGTCACTTTGGTTGAAGTATGTTCCAAACTATCACAGACACTCGACTGTCACAAGGGCAGGAATGGCTTCAGGACTTTCCGGGTTTTAGATGTTTCAAAATGGACAGCGTCGGGTAACAGAGAGTAAAGGGAGTGAGATGGGAAACCAGGGATAGTATTGCAGCTGCAGAAAGGGAGGACAACGTGGAGCTTTCGTTTGTGAATAGACTGGGAGACGAACACAGAAACATGATAACCCCATTTGGAGTATTCTATACAGCCGTCCCTGCAACGGAAACAATGAGGAACCGATCGGGAAGCGGGACTTGGGCATTTCCCATTTTATTGGCATGGGTAACTGCCACAATATTCTTTGGCATCTCCCCAGGGTAAAAGGTTTGATTATGGCATAAATTCTCAGATGTGTACAGGAAGGATTCATGCCACTATGTCGACAGGCGCACTATCGAACAGTGCGTACTGGATCTAATATTAGAAAAGGAAACGGGTCAAGTGATAGATCTCTCGCTGGGCCAGCATTTCAGAACAATAGGACAGAACTCCCCTCTTTTTACCTTGTCCAGGGATAGGACAAGAGAGTATGGAATGTGTTTAATTGAGGGTCTGGGTATTATGGTGCTGCCTGGCAGGAGTTTAGGAACGTACATTGGGAAATGATGCACTCGGGGTATTGCGCAACAGATATGTGGGGATTGTTTAGGGAGCACTTACACGGGGTTCAGTATAGGCTTGTCTCAGTGACGCAGGGAAAGGATGACAATGTAAAGTAACCCTTGGAGACAAGAAAGTTGGAACAACACGTCAAGAGGAAGAAAGAACGATACAGAACAGGAAGAAAGGATCAGGTAAACCTATAGCAAGTCACAATGCAGACAAGAAGGAATTTAAGAATGGACTTAAAAAGAGTGATAGTAGGATCTGAGAAATCCTTGACGAGTTGCACTGTGAAGAACAGGAGGAGACTGGGGAGAGTGTGGGCAGGTCAGAGGTAAAAGAGGAAAACTAGTGCCTGGAGTCCAAGGAGGCGGTGAAGCTCCTCACTGAATACATTGATCAATGTGAACACAGCATCAAAAGGCAGATATGCTCGAACATGCCGACGCTGAAAAGAGGATGCACTAGAAACTTGGAAAACATTATGACAGATGATCCCACGGTGCCAGAAGGGATATAGTTTTTGTAATAGATGATTCCCCGATACCGGAAGAGACATAGTCCAGGTAATTTTGGAAGGCGATCAGATATTGCTGAGCTTTTGGACAGGTTATTTGTGTCTTCGCTGGCCACAGAAGTAGAACTAGATGATTGGAGGGTGGAAAATGTTATTCATTTGTTGACAAAAGATAATAGGGATAGTTTTTCGAATTATAGACCAGGGAGTCTTATAACAGTAGTGGGTAAACTACTGGAGAGGATTATTGAAGAAGGAACTTATGAGTATTTGGAGAAACGTAGTCTGCTACGGAGAGACAACATAACATGTTGTCCTTTATGGGTCAGATTGAATTTTTTGAAAAAGTGAAACTAAAACAAACAGAAGAATCAGGACAGTCGATGTGGGTGCATTAATCTTGGTCAGGCATTTGATCAGTTCCCCATAGTGGACTCATTCAGAAAGTCAGGAGCCATGGGATCGAGGGAAACCTGGTTGCGTTGATTCGGAATTGGCTTCCTAACAGAAGGCAGATGATGTAGTAGACAGAGTGAATTCTGGCTGGAAGACAAAGGGCAGCCGTGTTCCGCATGGAGAGTCGAAACTTCGGTACACTTTACAACTCTATTGCGAGTCTGCAGTTGCAGTGCTGCAAGAAATAGGGCTGAGGGAAATAACCGATTTAATCTGATCACACAGCAACACCTGGATAATTTATGGAATTAGGGCTGACGACATAAACAAACCGCTGAGCGACTGACTGCACCAGAGCGTTTTCTGAACTGACCTGTCATTTACATATTACAGGGAAGATGCTACAATGACTTCAAAACAATCTTTTCGAATGGAACCCTACAACTTAAAACCAGCATTTCACAGTGTTCAGCAGCAGCTCCTGGTGCTTATTAAAAGAACCAGCCTTCAAAAATGCCAATTCCAATTTCCCAAATTAAGTACACACCAATTTATCCTAATGCCAATTTACCTGTGAATCGTAGTTCTATCGTAACTGGTGTAGATACGCTCACATTTCGATCCATCTAACCCTGATTCCACATGGCCGGTGTGGTATCCGTGTCTCCTTCCGAAATCAATAATAAATGAAACATTCAAAACTGCACAAACTAAAATCGCAGCGAAGGCAAAGCAAATACTTGTCTTCCTTCAAAACCATCGCAGGCCATTGGAGAATATACACTCTCTATACACGTCATAATGTTGTATACCTCTATCAAATCTCCCCTCAGTCTTCTACCCGCTCGGAAATGAAGTGCTAACTTATGTAAACTTTCCCTTTAATTCAAAACATTCAGTCCCGGCAATAGCCGTGCAATATTTTCTTCTGCATTCTTTCAGTCTTATTTGCATGTTCCCTGCAGGTAGTTGAGTCCAACCGCACACAATATTCCAAATTGGGCCCCAATAAAGCCTGAAACCACAGCAACGTAACGTCCCAACTCCTGTACTCAGTACTTTGGTCTAGGAAGGCCAACGTGCGAAAAGCTGTTTCTACGACCCTGTCTAACTGTGCCACAACTTCCATTGAATTATGGACCTGCATTCCCAGATTCGTTTATTCGATCGTACTCCTCAATGCCCTATTTCTCATTGTGTCAGACCAACCCTGGCTGGTCCTTCCAAAGTGCAAAATCCAACGCTTGTTTGCGTTAACACCGATCCGCTATTTTTCAGCAATTTTTCCAGCTGGGCCAGATTCCGCTTCATGCTCCGGTACTCTTTCTCGCTGTGGACTACACCCATTATGTTGTTGTCATCGGCAAATCTACTGATCCAGTTACCGACATTATTATCCAGATCATTGATACAGATGACAAACAACAATAGGCACAGCAACGATCCCTGGGACACTCCACTCATCACAGGTCCCCAGTCAGAGAGACACCCATCTATTACCACTCTCTAGCTTCCCCAACATAGCCAATGGCTAATCCAATTTGCTACCTCATCGTGAAAGACAAACGACATAACCTTTTCGAGCATCCTCCCCTACGGAACCTTGAGAAATTCCAGGCTGAAGTCCCTGTTAGACGGCATCCACTGCCTTGCCTTCCACACCATTCCTGGTATCTACCTCGTAAAGCTCTGTGAGATTGGTCAGACATGACCTCCTACGCACTGGCCCATAATGACTATCGTTAATGTTCCTGTTTATCCAGATACTTTTTGTTATACCCCATGACCAGGGTAGTCTCAACACCTCATTTCGTAGTTCCTGACGAGTCCTTTCCAAGCAAAACTATCGATATCATGCTGCGGTCGGCACTCACATTTATGGCCTATTTTGTTTAAGTTCTCCTGCACTATTATCAGACGCATTGAGAGTAATCTGGAAAAGGAAGGCGTCGTAGCTTTAAATAATTAATCGATTGGATTTAAATAGTGAGATACTGTACCTAGATAGAGCATAGAGCATAGAATATTACAGCACAGTACAGCCCATCGTCTCACGAGGTTCTGATAGCTTTTCAACTAATTTAAGTTCAAACTAACACATCTCCCTTCATCTGAATCAGAATCAGAACCAGATTTAATATCATCGGGGATTGTGGTGATTTTTTTTTTTTACTTTACTGTAGCAGTGCAATGAAACAGAGTATAAATAAATTTAGAGATAAAAAAAAAGATGAGCTGCAGGTGGCGGAGGGGAAGTGTCTGTTCCTGAGTCGTTCAGCCTGAGCTTTCCGGCTTCTGTATCTCCATCCTGATGGTAACACTGTGCAGAGGGCGGGACCTGCTAGTGGGCAACTTTACTGATGGACGCCACTGTTACAAGAATCACCCCCAGTAATAATGATCAGTGAGGAGCAGAGAATCTGCATTTGCCAACAAGTAATTTTTATTATTTCAACTAACTAAGCACGTAGATTCACACGCCATCTTCACTCCATGATACTCAATGAACAGTCAATGCAGAGAAAAGTTATTACCGGGGAAAGGAGTCGACTCTGCCCAGAGAGACGAGAGATAGAGACTGGGGAGAAAGAGAGCGGGGACAGAGGCAGGAGAGGTAGCGAGAGATAGAGGAGGGTAGAGAAAGACCATGTGGAGGGAGGCCGGGGAAGTCGAGGAATCTGGTGTGTAGAGAGATCGGGGGTTGGTGAAAGATTTTCGATGGGGAGAGAGATCGGAGTCGGGGGTTTGGTGTCGGTAGAAAGCGGGAGGGGGATAGACAGGAGAGAGATAAAGTGCGAGGTGATGCATTTTGTAGGCTCCAGTAAGAGCGGGATGTCTACATTATTGATAAGGCTTTAGGAAAGTTGAGATTTGTTTATAAACCCAAAGATCCACGATGGCACTGGCGATACACGCGACGTATTGCCGACAGCTCGCAAAATGTCTGGACGTATTTCAGCTGAACCACTGTGGCTGCAATCTGAAACCCCTAGTTTCCCTTTAAGAAATGTACTGTTGATCTGTCTAAATTAATCGGCAGTTTAACGAGCTGCTGAAGGACCAGATGGACTTAACTCTCGGTAATACAGGTGCGGCACCTTTCAGCGATCAGCGAAGGTCAGCCATTACCACTGCCGGAAAAGAGGTCGGTTCGGAAGACTTAAAGCCAGACTAAATCGAAGGACGATGAAGCATCCTCTACCCGGCATCTTCTTAGCCAAAGGCCAATGACTTGAAAACAAGATACATTATGTAAGTGCAACATTGCAGTTTCGGAGGGAAATGAGGGGCTGCTGTCTTCTCTGTTTCATGGAGACATGGCTCAGTTCGGTGGAACAGCCGGAAGGATTCTCGATCCACCGTTCGGAGAAGATAAGAAGGTATTGTGGTGCTGGGGGTGGGGTGGGGGCGGTGGAACGGCGGTGATGTTTCATAACTAACTCTTCATGCTCTCCGTATATAGCGGTCTTGCCGTACCCTTGTTCTCCCAATCACAACATCCAATGATTGAGTTCTGTCGGTGCTGCTTACCGAGAGGTTCCCCTCATTGATCCGGACGGCGCTTCACATACCGCCAGAGCAGATGTTTAGCAAGCATACCATGTACTGAGTGCCGCGATCAGCAAACAAGGAACTGCCTACCCTGAGGACTTTCAGATCATTGCGGGGTTTCTGTGAGGCTTATTTAAAGAATTCTAGGCTTATTTATCATCAGCAATTCATCCTCTGTACCAGCGGCTCCCGCACACTCGACCACGGTTACAACACGATCAAAAAGCCGAGCATTCCATCCCCAGACCGTATTTCGGGCATTCTGGAGTCTGATTTTCTTTCTCCTACCTCTACCCAGGCGGAGGGTGAGGAACAAGACACCAGATGTATCGGCGACAATGTCGCGGGAATCGGGGGCAGACTACTGAATTGTTTCGAGGCGAGGACAGAAACAAAAATGACCCAGGGCTCATAAGAGAATCTAAATGTCACAATCTTTATAAAGACACCGGAGAAAGAGTGTTTCCCGCTGATTCATTCAGAGTCCAGAGTGTTCCTTAACCAGAAGCACTGGGTGAACACGCGGTCTGCAAATTGCTGAGCAATAGATTCGTGACAATATTTATCACATTAATTCATTATTATTCATGTATAGGTTTTGTTTCATATTTTGCTGGTTTGGTAGTTGTCTATTGCTGTAGTCAGAAAATTATCAGTTTCCCTGGTGGTCTAGTGGTTAGGATTCGGCGCTCTCACCGCCGCGGCCCGGGTTCGATTCCCGGTCAGGGAATTAAGATATTTCCTGCTGTAATTTAATGTGCTTATTTTAAATTATTTTGTGTATTAACTTGCTTCCACAACAACCCGATTCCTGTCTATGCTTAACCTGCATCCGCCTGATTCAGCACCATAAAACCACAAAATATATGAGCAGAAGATGACATTGAGAAACATATCGCAGGTGCTGTCTCAATAAAGCTGGAAATAACTGTGCGAGGTCTTACAGACAATAACTTGCTATCGATACAATGTAGATTTGATCTTCTTCACTCCTCACAGCACCTCATCCACGCAGAGATGCTGTCTCTCTGTAGAAGAGGGTGACCATACATTTCCCATATTGGACTCTGGTCCTACTCACTCAGTTTGCCGACATCACCTTGACTCATCTGCCCGGGGTTATCACTGCTCAAATCTCAGTGAGTATTGTCAGGTCCAGCCGGGTTTATTGCCGTGTGCACGGGGACGGTGAGGGACAGGTACAATGAAACACTTGCAGAGTCATTGCAGGCTCGAAAAGACGGACAGTACGCAGAACATAAATTGTACAATTCTGCATCATTAACAAACGGTAGATATCAATCTTGTGCCAGTTTCAGACTTGGAAAAGATTCCTCAGGCAAACTGATGACATAGATTGCGAACTATTATATCCACGGGGGAGCATGCAGACCCAAGAAAGGCCTGTTTATTCCTTTTCTTTAAACAGACAGACAACAGAGAGAAGGGCAAGTCTCTAGCCCTCTTCAGCCAGCCCTGCCATTCAATAAGATCAGGCTGGCCCAGACTTTTTCTCAATCCTCCCCCCTCCCCATACCGCAGTTGCGAGTCAAAAATCGGTCGGTGTCCCCCAGCAAATCTTCTACCGTCTCCCCAGGTGAGAGGAGATAAACTTCTGTCGCCCGCCTTTATTTCGACGCCCTGACAGCGTCCCAGCTTCGATCAGAAGCATATGGATATGAATGTTATATAATGGGACATTGTTCTGAGTTTTGCTCAGTATTGACGGGACTTTGGGGAGGCAGAGGCAGTCAGAGTCTGTGGGAGGGAGCAACTCGGGTGAAACCCTTTCCGCAATTGGATAACAAGTTGGATTGACATCTGCATACACGAATGGGAGCTAGGTAGTTGCACTTACTTTGACGAGATTGGTTGATGTCGGACCATGACGCCGCGTCAGTGACAATTGGCGAGGTTGATTTGACGGGAGGTCAGCGAACCGATTTGTCTATGGCAATAGGCGGGATCGCTCGCTAGACAAGAGAGCAATGGGGAGTCTGTACTGTGAGTGATATGAAACGGCGAAAGCTTTTCGCGTTCAGAGACCGTGCTGCCCACTTCAGCGAATCAGTCACAATCTCAATCTCCCCTCTCCCAGCCGCGGCTGAACAACACATCTTATTGAATATGGAAATATTTTTATAAGTTGACAATTCAAGTGTTTTCAGCTAACCGAAATTTCACATGGTGGTCATGTCTTAACGGAGCACTGAACCAAAGTCCAGGAACAGATTTGTTTAAAAAATCGCTACTCCTTCATGTCATATTACCTGTTCGCACCGACATTTCAGCACCAGTTTACACCCACTCCCCTGCGCTCCACCCGAGCTGTCTTGTAAAGGAAAATCTATAAACGTCCCACTGCATTCACGCTTCCTTTCACTGAACACGAATATTGATAGCTAACCGTTCGCTTCAACTTGTGAAAAAAGTGTGGGAGTGAGGGAGTGAGATGTGGAGAGAGAAAGAGAGAGAGAGAGAGAGAGAGAGAGAGAGAGAGAGAGAGAGAGAGAGAGAGAGAGAGAGAGAGAGAGAGAGAGAGAGAGAGAGAGAGAATGTGTGTATGGGTGTGTTAGAGAGAGAGGAAGATGGATGTGAGGCAGGGGAGAGAGTCACATCGTAGACAGAACAAGGGATATTTGAAAGGCAGTTAGAGAGAGAGAGTTACACGGCAATTTATCAATTTCATGTTCACTTTCGGCCACTGTTTTCCTCCCAGCGTTTTTTTGACCACCAGAGTAACTCATCTCACCGACAAAACGAAGTGGATCTTTCCGTCCCTTCATTTAAACCCGAACGCTGCAGGACTCGTAAGTATTATCACCGTTTGTACTGAGGAGGAGAAATGGTTCATGCGTTTACACATTTCCCTTTAATAGAGGGAGCAGGAGCACGTTTTACTTATTGATGCCATTCTCCCAGTTTCTTCAATTATAAAGGGAATTAACATTAAATTAGCGCCATTAATTCTTAAAATTCCAAAGTTAGTTCTGATTTGGATTGCAAACACGAGGAAATCTGCAGATGCTGGAAATTCAAACAACAACAGACACAAATTTTATGTGTGTTGTTGTCTGATTTGGACGCAAGGATTCTGCTCAGTGCGATAAATCGTCCGCTGTCTAACGTAAGGAAGTCCCTTGGTGAACGAAGCGAGGAGCTCTGCATCCGTACAGTTGTAGAACACACCGGCATCAATCGTCCTGTTTCTACACAGAATCTATTGTTAGACACTCGGTTGCAAAGTAAAAATATCGTCGCTAAATAAACTGTATTGGCATGTCGATTTGGCTAGTTTCCACCTGTCCCCACCCATCAGCAAGTACATTTTTCATTCCGCTTGTGCGTACACATAGATGTGCGCATAAATATAAATTTGAGTTCACTTTGAGGTAATCACCAATTGCGTATAATGCATGATCCCCTCGGTTAGACCCGTCACCAGATACAGATGAATTGAATCACTGTCGGTTATTTTCGTGCAGTAGAAACTCAAGACGTCGACCAGCATATGCGGGTGTGAGAGGTGTGTGGTGGAAGAAATTTTCAATGTTTTGCGTTGAAGTACTGAATCAGGACCTCATAATCTGATATACATTCTCAGCTAAAAATGCTGCGAGAATTGAACTGACAGAAATATGGGATGTCAACTCCACAAATTCTCGAATCTGCCCAGCCGAGGGAACAGGATTTATTGAAGAACGTGTTACCGGCTATAGATCTGTGCTGGATACGGTACCAGAACTCAGTGCCTCGAAATCCATGTCGTTAATGAAAATCGAATCGGGAAAGTACCGTGTTGAACAGAGAATCAGAATCAGGTTTATTATCTCCGGCAGGTGACGGGAAATTTGTTAACTTAGCAGCAGCAATTCAATGCAATACATAATCTAGCAGAGAGAGAAAATAATAATAATAACAACAAATGAAATAAAACATAATAATAAATACACAAGTAAATCAATTACATATTGAATAGATTATGAAAAATATGCAAAACCAGAAATACTGTATATTAATAAAGTGAGGTAGTGTTCTAAGCTTCAAAGTCCATTCGTGATTCTGATTGCAGAGGGGAAGAAGCTGTTCCTGAACCGCTGAGTGTGTGTTTCTGTCTCATAACCTTAGACACCCAGGTTCAAACCTGATATCCGGTGCCATATGTGTCGACGTTGCTCCTTTGCAGGTTGGAAGAATTTTCATCGGCGGTGTCATGACAGTCAATTATCGTCCCTCTTAATGAGCTGCCCTTACTGTATGTGGCTGACGACGTGACGTCACCGGACAACGGGTTGCAATGAGAATATTTAGGCTGCAATTTGTTCGTTCAGTGAGGGCGCCGATGGGTGGATCAGGTATTTTGCAAGGCAACTGCTGATTGTCAACTGAACACATTTTGGGCCAGCGCTCAGACAGCATCCAGGGTGTTAAATTTTATTGGCAAACTACACGCTGCTGCTTGTAGTGTGAGCGCTGCGAGCAGGGGTCGAACCTGCGCGGGGAATCCCCATTGGATTTCAAGTCCAACGCCTTAACCACTCGGCCATCGCAGCTCCATCAATGTTCAGCACCCACCGTCGCACTGCACCTGAAGTGAGGGTTGTACTTGATTTATTTTCTGTAACGGAAATGGTGAATCATAATGCTTTGGGCTTGTCTTGCAGCCAGTGGCACAGGGAACATTTCGCTGGTAGAGGAAAGAATGAATTCAATTAAATACCAACAAACTGTTGAAGCAAAGATCACACCATCTGTAAAAAAAGCTGAAGGCGAAAAGAGGATGGCTTCTACAACAGGATAATTATCCTAAACACACCTCAAAATCCACAAAGGACTACTTCAAGAGGTACAAGCTGAAGATTTTGCCATGGCCCTCACAATCCCCCGACTTAAACATCATCAAAAATGTGTGGACAGACCTCAAAAGAGCAGTGCATGCAAGATGGCCCAAGCATCTCACAGAGCGAGAAGACTTTTGCAAGGAAGAATGGACGCATATCCTTCAAACAAAAATTGAAAGACTCTCAGCTGGCTACAGAAAGCCTTTAGAAGGTGTGACACTTGCCAAAGGGGGTGTTACTAAGTACTGACCATGCAGGTGGCCCAAACCTTTGCTTCGGCCCCTTTTCCTTTTATCTTATTTTGAAACTGTAAAAGATGGAAATAAAAAAAAAGTAATCTTGCTTAAAATATTAAAGAAATGTGTCATCTTTAACTTTATGCCTTTTGGAAATCAGGTCATCTTTTACTCGCTTAGCTGTTGACAGTAACAGAAATTTTGAGCATCGGTGCCCAAATCTTTCCTTCCTTCCAATGTGCATCACCGTACCACACGATGATCTATTTGACAAATCTTCTCCCATTCTCCTCAACTGTCTTTGATCTTCAATGTGTTTGAATCTTTTGAGTTTTTGAACACGTTGAAGTCAGCCTACCTTTCTTATATTTTCTTTTCTTTAACCTCCCTTCTTTCTTTCAGAATGGAGTGACAATCCCAATTTTCCAACCATCAGGATCTATTCCAGAATGTAATGATACGTGAAGGAGTACTATTATTGCCTCGAGAATCTTCAGTTCCCACTTTTAGAACCCGGGTGTGTAGTCCAACTGGTCCCGTTGACATACAGCTTCAGGGCTTTCAGCTTCACAGGCACCTTCTCCAGAGTCATAACATCCACTCTCACTGATGCCCTCTGACACATGTTCATCGGTGCCATTATGCTGGAGTCTGCCACAGAGCAAAATATTCATTCAGTTCGTCCGTCGTTTCTTTTCCCCCCATTACCGCTTCTTCCGCGTCATTTTCCAGCTTTCTGACATCTACTCTTGCATCCCTTTTATTCTTCATATGTCCGAATAAATGATATTTTCTCTATTATTAGCCATTTAATTTTTGCTCTCATCAAATTTTATTTGCTTTCTTTTGTATCTTGAAAGCATCCCAAACCTCCAGCTTCCCACTAATGCTTGCTATATTATAAGCCCTCACTTTTGCCTTTATGCTGCCTTTACTTTCCAGTGTCAGCCACTGTTGCCTCATTCTCCCTATCGAATATTTATTCTTATTTGTGATGCATCTATCCTGCGCCTTTCCAATTGCCCCTAGAACACCAACCCTGCTGGAGCTGCCATAAACCCTGCTGGTTCCCCTTTCCAATCGATTTGGCCAGCCCTAGACTTAGGTCGCTGTGGTTTTCTGCGAGTGACAGAGTCGAGGACTGTTATCGCCCGTGATTTATTTTCTCTGCGAATGACGTGGTCGGGAACTGTTATTGCTATTGTGTTTCCATGCGAGTGACGGGGTCGAGGACTGTTATCTTCACGGACTTTCTTTCTGCCAGTGATGTGTTGGGGGACTGCTATTTTCGCTGTATATTTTTTGCTGCGGAGGAGAGGCATTTTGGGGTTTGCGAGATTTGTTTCTTTTCTTTTCTCGTGCCGGGGTTGATGGTTGTACTTTCATGAAAACCGATGGTCTCTCGGTATTTAACTGCTGTCTGGAGCAGACAAATATCAGAGTTGTATTGTACATGCAGGCTTTGAGAATAATATTAACCGTTTGCACCTTTCTATTCTCCTCACTCGTGCTACTGCAGTTCCACTTACTGCATGGAATACTCACGCGTCTTATTTTAGATTCTCGCTCTCAGACTGCAGGATAAAATCGATCACATTACAATCACTGTCTCTGAAGCATTCCTGTATACTAATCTACCTGGTCAAAGCACAACACAACACACAATCCACAACTGCCTTTTCCTAATGGGCTCAACCACAATGTACTCTAAAAAACCATTCAGTAGGCATTCCCAAACGACCTGCATGTGGAGATCCTACAATGACCATCGTAATATTGCCATTTTCACATGCCTTGTGCATCTCCCGTTGTCATTTGTACTCAAAGTCAACTGCTAGAGGTCTGTATATAACTCCCATCCTCTGATCCAATGTTAACTCTCACTAAGGATTTTTTTAAATTTTCTGTACATCACTATAAATTACAATAAATAAAATAAATATAAATTAAATAAGGGAATTGTTAGGGAGAGTTAATGTGTTCATGTGTTGAGAAATGTCTAAGTTGAGCAGAAAAAGCGGCTCTTTATAAAAATGTGATTTTCTATTTTCAGACTCCTCTACATCCACCACCCCACGCCACACTCCCCCACTCCCCACCCGCGTGGGTAGAAATATGTAGAGGGCATGTTTGGTCTGGTGATGGTCCTGAATAATGCACCCAGCCTTCTTTTGGCACCGTATTGAGAACATGATATTGGCGAGGCGTGCCCGTCACTACAGCACTATGCCCCTTCTTTCCATCCTACGCATTGGAGCCCCGCCCCACACCAGACTGTGACGCAACGACTGACAATGCTGTCCAGGTACGCCGACAGAAATGCATTTGATTCTTCGACAGCACTCTAAATCGCATTAATGAACAATTATGACGTCTGCACAGTGACCGAGTCAGCATGTTGGGACCAGGATGGATCCGCTGAGATGTCGACGCCCAGGAACCTGAAGTTATTCACCCAGAAGACCATAAGACCATACGGCAAAGGAGCAGAAGTCGGCCATTCGGCCCATCGAGGTTGCTCCGCCATTTCGTCATGAGCTGATCCAATCTCTCCTTTAGTCCCATTCCCCCGCCTTCTCACCATAACCTTTGATGCCCTGACTACTCAAAAACCTATCAATCTCTGCCTTAAATACACCCAGTGACCCGGCCTCCACTGCCGCCCGTGGCAACAAATTCCATAGATTCACACTTTTGAACCTCCAGTGAGTATTTGCGTTTGTTCACCTGACGCATTCTCCCGGGAGTACAATTAATTCCCTGGACTTACTAAAATTGATGAGAAGGTTGTTGCTTCGGCTCCACCCAAGCAGCATATCCATCTGATGCTGAGACGCCTGGTGTCATTAGAAACGGGATTGCCTGCAGAGTCAATGTAAACGATGTGTTCCTCCAAGTTCCGAGTGCAGTATGGGTAGCAGGGAAAGTCACCGCCTCCTCGATGCTTCACCCGTCCCAGTCATTGCTCAGCAGTACAGTCAACGCAATGGCTTTTCTTCCGGACCACCCGGTGTGAGTGACTGTGAGTAATCAGTCCTTGGTCGTTGCTGAAATGGTTCAGTGTCTACAGAATGGAGCAGCGAGCGGCGTCACGGAGAACGACACTCTTCAGAAAGGGTTTGCACATTTCACTGCAAACGCACGATGGGCTGAGACTGTCACTTTCACGTGATTGGTTTCAGCTCGGTCTGTTGTCAGACATTCCTGGTATTCGTCTCAGGGTTGACTTGCAATTAGTGAACACATCCATAGACTCCAAACAGAACACAACCTAGTCGCGGTGTGAAGGCTTGCCTTGCTCAGTAACCTGGAGAGCGAAGCTTGCTGGAGTTAGGAGTTGATGCTTTGACTCTTGGTAGGGTCACTCAAGCCAAACAGGTCAAATGGTGGAGGGCAGACTGAGAGTGTTCCCCCGCTCCCACAATTTCCAGGGTTCAGCTCAGAGATAACAAGCCGAACTGGTCAACGAAAACTTCAGTGAAACGAAAATGAAGAGTCCTTCTACATATGTATTCGCCGGTATTTCTGAATCGCTACCCGGGACTTGGCAGGGAATTGCGCAAACCGAGAGGACGCTACAGACACGATGAATGAATCCCTGAACGTCGCCGACTGACAGGGATGGAGGATCTTCATCGCTGCCCCGAAAAGCCAGCGGCGAGACTGGCAGTAAGTTAAGAAATTAGTCAGCTCCGCTCTGGGGACAAGCCTCCGTTGTGTCCAGGACATCTTCATGTAGCGGTGACTCAGAGAGGCGGCGACCGTCATTAAGGACCTCATCACCCAGGACATTCCTCTTCTCACTGTTACCGTCGGGAAGGAGGTACAGAAGCCTAAAGCCACACACTCAGCGATTCAGGAACCAATTCTTCCCCTCTGCCATCCAATGTCTAAATGGACATTGAACCTATGAACACTGCATCACTCTTTTATCTGTTTTTCTCTATTTTTAATTTAACAATTTAATATACATATATTTACTCTAATTGAATGTTTGTTTTTTATTTCTATATGTATCATGCATTGATTGTACTGCTGCGGTTAATTTAATAGATTTCTCGACATCTGTCCCAGATATTAAACCTGAATCTGATTCTGATTCTGAAGTAAGTCACATCCGTAAGACAGATGTTGGTGAAGATCAGAACTGAGACTCTCAATCTGGATCAGCAGAAAATGAGTTCAGTGGTAAAATTCCAGCTCTCGAAATCCCAAGCGTTTGGCACAACAATGTGACCGGTGTGAGCAGTTTCGCTTGTCACCTAATTTCTGCCCGCACCGATTCGAAACCCTATGAAATGTATAAACGGATATTGTATGCAAGTTAGAGGCACTTGTGTCCTGGTCGGAAAAAGGGAAGAGGTTAAACTATATAAGTTCACTCGCCAGTTTCTCGTTCTTCCACATTAATGTCTACAGCGCTCATCAACATGCAGACCCATCGTTTTCCAAAGACTGCTGCGCTGTTTCCATTTTACACGTATTTCCACAACAGAGTGTAACAGCAACACAGTCTCCCAACTCCTACACTGACCTCCTGAGGCCAGCGTGCCGAACACCTTTCCCACAGTCTCTCTGCATATGAGACGGGTTTCAGCAAACTATGCCCTTCTACGACTCTCTCTCCCTGCTGATTTGCACTCCCCGGTGCTCTAACCCTCACAGAATAAATACTCAGCTGGTTTGACATTCCAAAATGTGACACCTCAAACTTACCTGCCTTGAAAACTATTTCCAATTCCTTCTTCAATGTTTCTGTTTGATATAGCCAATTATCTCGTGTGTCAATGCAAAATGATAGTGAAGCAAATCGCTGACAATATCCAATAACGGGGCTCGTCCGGGATTTAAACTCGCAGATGCTTTTTCACCCGAAGCGAGAATCATACCACTAGACCAACAAGCCCGCATCCGCAGACTGCGTTGCAACTGAACTCCGAAGCCATTTGAAGCTAATTGGTAGAAAACCCATTGTTCTTTCCGTTGTTGAGAGGAGAGCCTGATGTCGAAATATGTTGGGCCCGTATTCCTTTGAGATTACAAGAGTATTCGTTACTTGATTCAGTCAAAATAAGAATATAACGGACTCTGATGTAATGCACGTCAGAATGCGTTTGCCAGTGGCATATTTTTCTTGCACAGGTGCTGCTGCTCAGCAACTCCCTGCCACGGCGAATGGTGGACTTTGGATAATTACAATTATTTCAGGCGGGCTTCCAGAAGTATTTGCTCCATGAGCAGCGGAGACGTTTGTTAAATGGCACACAATAAGAACCGACACCAGGATGAATGTTCGCACGTGGACTGTACTCTTTTTCAGAGATGCTGCCTGGCCTACTGAGTTCCTCCAGCTTGTTGCGCGTGTTTCGCAAGTTCGTCTCACATTCTGCTGAGTGATTTTGATTATCCTTTCACTGGCAAACATTGTTCCGTCACGTGACCTTCCAACTCATGTCACGTCACCTCCCGAATTTACTAACAAAATTTATCCCTTTTCGGTGCTTCTAAGTCGAAACTCACAAGAGGATTCCCATTCAAACTGTACAACCTAACATCCACATTGCCCCACTCCACGTCGAGTGTGATTGCTATCGCCGATGCCATCACCATATTGCAGTTAGGGTGAAAACTGGTATGAAGCTGGAATGAGAGAGAGTGTGTAAAGGATGATTCATATCTTCCTGAAAGCCGAGGGGAAAGGAGAAAATCGTGAAAGACGACAGGATGGGGATATTTGCTCAATGACAGAAACTTCCCCTCAGCCGTGCTGGGTGAAAAACGAAGGAAACAAAGAACGAAGGGGAGGTAGAATGATGAATTGTCATGGACGGGATTGGAAACTACCTCTCCAATGGATAAATCACCAATTTATCCTAGCCATGGTGGATGATATTGTGGTTAATTTCATTACTGCAGCCAATCAAAGGATTTATGTACTTTCAAGTGTCCGGGGATGGGGTCGGAGAAAAGATTCTTTTTCAGCTTGCTGCTACTGTTTAGAAGGAGGTGTTATTTGTTTTGACAGCGAATCTGAGAATAGAATGAAATGGACTTGGTGCGAGCAGATAGGATTAGTCTGGTTTAGGATTGTGTTCAGGGAAGACGAGATGCTTTGAAAGGTCCTGCCGACGGTGTTCACCACTGTTTTAGTCAACATGACTACTACCGACGGTGTTGTCGGTGTTAACTAATTTTGCACAATTAGTTCCGCATGTGGTGTAAAAGTCGGATACATTATGGTTGTTTGAAATACGCTCAACAAAGTGATACTTCTCACACTTTCACAGTGGGACGGGGCAATATACGGGGCAACACATTGTCCGCACACTTCAGACTGAACCCTGACATCTCCAACCCTATCAGACTGTCATCGCTCATCATTCTTCCTTCAAGGGTAGCCACGCTTCCGGTTTCTCTCCTCGTCACTCTCCTTCTACTCTTATCCCCCTCTTGATTTGCACTTGACACTCGCTCCTTCTCAACCTCTTCCTCTCTCCCGTCTTTCTCCCAGTCTCTCTCTTTCTTCCTGCGCTTCTCTCTTTCTCTCCCCGTGTCTCTCCCCATCTCTACAAGACTCTCTTCCACTAGTCGTTCTTTTCTCCCAGCCTCTTTCCTCTGCTCCCTCTCTCAGTCTATAACTCTTTCACCCACTCCCAGTCTCTCTACAACCAACCATTCTCCGCCATTGTCTTTCAAACCAAAGTGTCTGCTTCCTTGAAATTTCTTTTCCCTCACGTCTCTAGTTCTTTCGCGTTCCCTTACCTCGCTGATCCTCCGTCTCTTGCATGTTTTAATCGCAGTCTCTCTACCCATCTCTCTCTTCCCCGTGTGTCTCCACTCCGCTCTTCACTGTGGTCTCATTCTCCCGTCATTGCCTCCCCCGCGTACGTTTTTGCTCGGACTCCCTCCAAGGCTTGGAAAATGTTGAACACTCCGGATACATGCTGATGGTGTGAAGTTGCTGCACAAACACGTTTATTTGCGGGTAATTCAGTGGAAATTCATAGAACAGTTTGCCAGCGCAGCGAGATATCCGGTGATGTCAATTATTCAACAAATTGATAAATAAAATGTCTAAGTTCTTCTCAGTGGTTGTAGGGGGCTTCTTTCACCTTCTCAGTCTTCAAAGTCAAATATCTTTAAAGTTAAATCGACTGCATCGCAGGTCACGGGTATGTGGTGGTCAAGTCATTGACTGGCAGAGGTCAGGTTCCTGCCAAACGCCCCATGTGTGCGCTGGAAAATATTGTTCTTCAAACTGTCCTCAGCCCTCACTAATCTCCCGTGGACACTCTCCGTTTTTGATCACAGGTCTATGGAATATCGTTGTGGATCTTTTAAAGTGTTTGGAGGAATATGTGCAGTGTCTGTCACTGTGATTTCCATCACTCACACCGCCCGGAATGATTGGAACAAGCGAAAGAAAAGAACGGACATATATTCCCCTTTATTAAAGAAGTGTTCTGCATTTCACCCGCCAAAATATACTCCTTCCCTCAATTTCAGAAGCGAATGTGCTCCGTCAAATGTTACAAAATAAATCGATTGCAAGATGAATGCCAACTTTAATGGCAACACATATATAAAAATATCATATTTAAATTGTTCACGCCAGGTATCATGGAAGATAACATGGAAAATTCACATCATATTTTGTTTTAAAGTAAATAGATTGCAATATGCCTTGAGGAGTCAAATTAATAACACGGTGACAGAGTGAGTAAAAATAGTTTAACGTAAGTATTTGTGTAGTTGGTTGTCACTAATATGACTGACATGATAGTTACGCTAATTGACTCAGTGGAATTGCTCTCACCTCAATAAAAGTCTGCTAAACCGATCTCCAGTCCATCTGAGCAGCTGAAACGCTCCGTACAACTGCTTCTGACGGAATATGGACTATGCGGCGATTTACTACATCGCGGCCATTTTCTATCCTGCACTTGTAGCGGTTGGTGTGCCCGGTAAGATCCCGGAGCTGTTCACTTTATGTATTATGCCATCGTCTTGCTGATTTATACTTCTGCGTAGTAGCCTACGCCGAACCCTTCGTAAGTGGCCTACGCCGTTGTGAGCCATTAAACCTGCAATTCACCGCCAAAACGCTAGTTGGCGATGGGGTTTCAATGGCACCGTGTAGAGTTTCTTCGTGTACTTAAAACAATGGCGACTGAGCGCATCATGTTGGAGTTGGAGCTGATGAATGTTGAGCAAGAGTTACTTTTATTCAAATTACTGCTACGCAGAAAAGAGAGAAAACGTCGGAGTAGATGGTATGTACGACCATTGAAGGGGACTGAAGGGGAGATTGGATCAGCTGATGATGAAATGGCGGTGCAGACCCGATGGGCCGAACGGCCGACTTCTGCTCCTTTGTCTTACGGTCTTATGGTTATGGCCTTCTGGTTTGAGGCAGGAGGGTGAATTTCCTGTGCTTGTCCGGCCACTGAGGGACATGGACGAAGAAATGTATTTCAATTATTTTCGGATGTCGGTAGGTAGATTTGACGATTTGGTTCATCGTCTCCAACGATTAATTTCGCATCAGTGTACGCACAGTATGCCTATAGACAGGAGGAAATGCGATGCAACCAAGCGGACCAATCACAGTTGTTGCGGTCTGAGTCGCCGCGACGTGCAGTTCGATTTTTGGAGAAGTGCGCGTCAGGCTATGGCGTAGAGTAGGGCGTAGGTTACAATGTAGGTTACGCGGATACGCCGTACCCACGGCGATCATTTGACGCAGAGGTATAAATCAGCCTTTACTCTGATACGGTATCCGCACTGTAATAAAGCACAGATACCATCGGCTGAAACGTCTTTCCTGAATGGAGGATTCAGGTATCTGACTGTTTTATTTAAATGCTCTGTACATTGATCGAAATGATTTTTATTTTGTCAATTATGCTAATGCCGATATTGACATTGTTTCATAATTTCACCTCGCTAGGCTTTCTGAAATGATGCTGGTCTCTGCTTTTCGATGTCCGAGTCTCTATCAGTGCAGACACTTCGATCTTATAACTATGTGGCAGCTTATTTAAATGACGGTCCAGTCTATTTTCGACACGTAGGTCTGTTCGTCTGTAAGTCAGTAAATGAGAACTCGTGTCTTATCTCTCCTTAATGCTACCTGGCCACCGCTACAAATAATGGCGTCAGCACTTGCACCACAAATAATGGAAATGGTGTTGTTTGTTGTGGCGATCAACTGTTCTCCCGTACGTGAGTCGTGGAACTCTGATGCCTCGCTCTAAACTGTGGGTAGGTCGCCAATCCACTGACACTCACATCCGTCATTGTCCTCCAGCCGGAGTGCAGAGACGGAGACCGCACAAACTGGATTCCCGCTTTCCACTTCCAAACAGACCATACGCTGCATAGCAGCGGTAGAATGGGGGCATTCAGGGAATTGCTGCTGACAATAGTTCTATTTTGTTTCCAAATTTCTTGCAGTTAATTTAACGGCGATTGTGATCCTTTCTCGGGGAAAATGCGGACTCTCCAAATGCATCACCCGTTACCTGGTTGGAATGGCGACAGCGGATCTGATGGTGGTTATCGTTGTTGCTTTAGTGGACCAGACCAACAATATCCACATTTATTCCAGATCCCTGCTCATCACTCCTGTGTGCGCTCTGACATTTGTATTTGCGGCTGTGACGCGGGACTGTTCTGTTTGGTTTACGGTCAGTTTTACCTTCGATCGCTTTATCGCCATATGTTGCCGAAAGCTGCGGGAGCGATACTGCACCGAGAGAACAGCAACGGTGGTTATGGTGACCGTGGTTATACTGAGCTGCGGGAGAGGTGTCCCGTTTTACTTTGCCATTGAACCTTACGTCATCATTGACAACACGCCGTGGCGGTGCACCGGCACATATGAATACGCTACTTCACCCGCGTGGAGAGTGTACCAATTACTGCTGAGTATTTTAACACCAATGATACCAATCGGCGTAATCTTGGTGTTTAACGGGTTAACTGTAAGATATATCGTTGTGGCAAATAGAGTCCGCAGAGGACTTCGGCACAGCAGCGACAATCAGAAAGATGACGAGATGGAAAAACGCAGAAAATCGATGATTTTGTTGTTTTCTATATCAGCTAATTTCATATTATTTTGGATGTCCTATGTCGCTCATTCCCTGAAATGGCAAAAGGAAAACTATTTTTACGAGGACAGATATTTGAGTTCCCCGGCATACATCCTACAACAATTTGGGTACATGTTACAGATTCTCAGCATGTGCACCAATACTTGTATCTATACACTGACACAGAGGAAATTCAGAGAGGAGCTGAGGAATGGAATGGCGTATGTGTTTACATTAAATGGCCATCTGTGTCGATAACGCCTGCGTCTAATGGCAATTCGGTGGAGTTATCACATAAAGCCCTTTTAGATGATCAGGTTTGGCAAATATGTCATTAATTCAAACAATCATATGCCTGGTCATCCGGAAATTGCATAGTTGGCGGAAGATTGCTTGTTTCATACAGTTCAGGTAGGTAGCAATGCAAACGTTCATTGCTGCTGGCGTGAATATTACACTGGTTGAAGTATGTTCCAAACTATCACAGACACTCGACTGTCACAAGGCAGGGATGGCTGCAGGGCTTTCCGAGTTTTAGATGTTTCAAAATGGCCAGTGACAAGTAAAGCACACGATTGGTAACCAGGGACTGGATCGCAGATATAGAAAGCGAGGACAACGTGGAGCGTACTTTTGTTAATGGACTGTGAGACGAACACAGAAACACAAATCAACCCAATTGTCGTATTCTGTACAGCCGCCCACGAGATTTAGGGAAAAAAAAACGCGACGGGAACAGTGAGGGAAACAGAATTTGGACATGTACCAAGTTGTTGACACGGGGAAATGAAACATCTCCAACATTCTTTGGAACCTTCCCAGGGTAAGAGGTTTCGGTATGGCATAATTTCTCAGTTGTGTCCAGGAAGGATCCATGTCACTATGTGAAGAAAGGAGGACTAGCGAACAGTCCATACCGGATCTAATATTAGGAAAGGAAACGGATCGGGTGACACATCTCTCCATTGGTCAAAATTGCAGACGATAGTGCAGAATTCCCCTCCATTCACCTTGCACAGGAATGGGACAAGAAAGCATGGAAGGGTCAGCGATGCATGGCGCTACCTTGCAGGGACTTGAGAAGGTAAATTGGGAAATGATGGAATCAAGGAAATGCGCACGACATATGTGGGGATTGTTTAGGGAGCACTTACATGGAGCTCAGTATAGGCTTGTCTCAGTGACGCAGGGAAAGGATGACAGTGTAAAGTAACCCTGGGAGACAAGAAAGTTGGAACAACTCGTCAAAAGGAAGAAAGAACGATACTTATAGATTAGGAAGAAAGAATCAGGTAAGGCTGTCTCGAGTCACAAAGCAGACAGGAAAGAATTCAACTTAGAAGAGGTAGAAGGGGAGTTGAGAAGGCCTTGGCGAGTTGCACTGTGAAGAACAGGCGGAGTCTGGAGAGAGTGTGGGTAGATCAGAGAAAACCGAGGTAACGTATCTGGAGTCAAAGGAGGCAGTGAGGCTCCTTACTGAATACATTGATCAATGTGAACACAGCGTCAAAAGGCAGATATACTTGAACATGCCGACGCTATGAAAGAGGAAGCGCTGGAAACTTGGAAAATATTATGATACATGATTCCCTGGTGTCGGAAGGGATATACTCCAGGAGATTTACCAGAATGCTACCTCGTTTAGAGAGTATGGATTATGATCAGAGATTAAGGGAGCTAGTGCTTCACTCTTTGGAGAGAAGGAGGATGAGAGGAGACATGATAGAAGTGTACAGGATATTAAGAGGCACTGGCAGAGTGGACAGCCAGCGCCTCTTCCCCAGGGCACCACTACTCAGTACAAGAGGACATGGCTTTAAGGTAAGGGGTGGGAAGTTCAAGGGGGATATTAGAGGAAGGTGTTTTACTCAGAGAGTGGTTGGTGCGTGGAATACACTGTCTGAGTCAGTGATGAAGGCAGATACACTTGTCAAATTTAAGAGACTACTAGATAGGCATATGGAGAGATTTAAGTTGGGGGATTGTATGGAAGGCAGGGTTTGAGGGTTGGCACAACATTGCGGGCCGAAGGGCCTGTAATGTGCTGTACTATTCTATGTTCTATGGAATTTGGGAAAGCAAGTGAAGAGATTGGTAAGCTTTTGGACAGGATATTTCTGTCTTCACTGTCCACGGAACCAGATGACTGGAATGTGCCAAATGGTATTCTTTTGTTGTAGAAAAATATTAACGATAATCCTTGGAATTGTAGACCAGGTCTTACGTCAGTAGTGGGTAAACTGTTGGAAACGATTATTGTAGAGGGAATTTATAAGTATTTGGAGAAACATAGTCTGGCTACGGCGAGTCAACATGTTACATATTAATTTTGGTCAGGCGTTTGATCATTTCCACATAGTGGACTCAGTCAGAAAGTCAGGAGGCAACGGATCCAGGGAAACGTGACTGGTTGGTTCAGAATTGGCTTACAAACGGAAGGCAGATGATTAGAGTGCATTCCGGCTGGAAGACAGAGGGCAGCCGTGTTCCGCAAGGAGGGTTGAAATTTCGGCACACTTCTCAACTATAGTTGGAGTCAGCAGTCACAGTGCTCCGAGAAACAGAGCTGAGGGAAATAACGGATTTAATCTGACCACACAGCAGCAGCAGGATCATGTATGGAATTAGGGCTGACGACAGAAGCAAATCGCTGAGCTATTGACTGCAACAGCGCGATTTCTAAACTGACCTGCCATTTACATATTACAGGGCAAATGCTACAATGACTTCAAAGCATCTTTTCCAGTGGAACCCTACAACGTAAAACCAGCATTTCAAAGTGTTCAGCTGCAGTTTTTGCTGCTCATTAAAAGAACAATTCTTCCAAAATACCAATTCCTAATTTCCAGTTCAAGAACACACCAATTTATCCAAATGCCTATCGACCTCTAAATTGTGGTTTTAATGTATCTGGTGTAGATATGCTCATATTTCGATCCCTTTAACCCTGAATCCACATGGCCGGTGTAGAATCCGTTTTTCCCTCTGAAATCATTAAAAAATAAATCATACAAATCTACACAAACTAAAAACGCAGCGACAGCAAAGAAGTATCCGGGCTCACACTTGTCTTCCTTTAAAACCATCGCAGGTAATTGGAGAATACAGAATAAACAAGTTCCAGAGCTTCCATCTTCTTATGCTGTAACCATCCATCAACGACTTTTTAGATTGGTCGGTGCTGTGAGATACGAAATTGCCAGACATCCAGTCAGACAGCCATAGGAAACCACTGCACAGAAACAGGGTCTTCAGCCCGTCCAGTCAATGAGGAATTATTTAAACTGCCTACTGCCATCGACCTCACCCGGACCGTGGTCATCCATATCCCAGTACTTATCCAATCATCTCTTAAACATTGACATCGAAATCACAATTGCTATTTGCCTTGGCAGCACTGTCTGAGTGAAGGTGTTTTCCCTCATGTTTCCCTTAAATATTTCACATTTCACCATTCGCCCAGATCTCTAGTTGTATTTGCCCAACAGCAGTGGAGAAAGCCTGCTTGCATTTATACTCGCCATCCGCCTTATATTGTTGTATACCTCTATCAAATCTCCCCTCAATACCCCTACACGCTCGGGAATAAAGTGCTGACATATGTAATCTTTCCTTCTTATTCAAAAAGCCCAGTCCCGGCAATAGCCGGTAGTTGAGCAAAATCGTACACATTATTTTTCCAAATTAGTCCTTAATAGAGTCGTAAATAGCATCAACATAACATCCCAACTCCTGTATTCAGTACTTTGCTCCATGAAGGCCAATGTGCGGAAAGCTGTTTTTACGATCCTGTCTAACTGTGCCGCAACTTTCATTGAATTATGGACCTGCATTCCCAGATTCGTTTGTTATATCGTACTCCTCAGTGCCCTATTTCTCATTGTGTCAGATCAACCCTGGCTGGTCCTCTCGAAGTGCAAAATCTAACACTTGTCTGCGTTAAATCCGATGGGCCATCTTTAGCCCATCTCTCCAGCTGGTCCAGATCCTGCT
This sequence comes from Hemitrygon akajei, assembly GCF_048418815.1. Taxonomy (NCBI): domain Eukaryota; kingdom Metazoa; phylum Chordata; class Chondrichthyes; order Myliobatiformes; family Dasyatidae; genus Hemitrygon; species Hemitrygon akajei. The sequence continues at coordinate 765,420 of NW_027331999.1, forward strand.
TCATGCTCCGGTACTCTTCCTCGCTGTCAACTACACCGGTAGTGTCATCGGCAAATAATACGTCGGCAAAGTTAACGACAGTATTATCCAGATAGTTGATATAGATTACAAATAACAACGGGCACAGCAACGATCTTTGGGACACTCCACTTATCACAGGTCCCCAGTCAGAAAGGCAACCATCCATTCCCACATTCTAGCTTCCGTAACGTACCCAATGGCGAATCTAATTTACTACCTCATCGTGAAAGCCAAACGACTGAACCTTCTTGAGCATCCTCCCACAGTGATCCTTGCAAATTCCTTGCTGAAGTCCCTGTTAGACGGCATCCACTGCCTTGCCTTCCACACCATTCGTGGTAACTACCTCGTAAAGCTCTGTGAGATTGATTAGACATGACCTACTACGCACTGCCCCATACTGACTATCGCCAATGTTCCTGTTTGTCCAGATACTTCCCTTCATACCCCATGACCAGCGTAGTCTGAACACCGAGAACAATTCCTCATTACATAATACTTGGCGTGTCCCTTCCGAGCAAAGCTATCGAGATCATCCAGCGGTCGGCACTGATATTTATGGCATATTGTTCTTTTAAAAAAAATTCTCCTGCACTTTATTATCCGACGCATTGAGAGTAGTCTGGAAAAGCAAGGCGTCATTACTTTAAATAATTAATCGACTTACTTAACTATTGCAAGACACGGTACGCTCGATCGAGCACAGAACATAGAATATTACAGCACAGTACATGAGGTTCTGATCGGCTTTCAACTAATGTAAGTTCGATCTAACACATCCCCCACCCCCGCATCTGAATCAGAATCAAAGATTTCAAAGGTACATTTAAAGAATCAGAACCAGATTTAATATCACAGACATACGTCGTGAAATTCTTAACTTTACGGTAGCAGTACAATGAAATGCAGGATAAATAAATATATAGAAAACAAAACTGAGATATAGGTGGCAGCGGGGAAAAAAAGCTGTTCCTGAATCGCTGAGCGTGAGCTTTCAGGCTTCTGTATCTCCTTCCCGATGGTAACACTGTGTAGAGGGCATGTCCTGTTAGTGGGCAATGTCAATGATGGACGCCACTGTAACAAGAATCATCCCTTGTAACAATGATCAATGAGATACAGAGAATCTGTATTTACCAACAAGTATCTTTTATTATTTCTACTAAAAGCACGTAGATTTACACACTATCTTCCTGTGTGCACCCAACTGGAAACCCTGACACTCCATGAACAGTCAATGAAGAGAAAAGGTATTACCCGGGAAAAGAGTCTACGCTAGCAAGACATTCCATAGAAACATAGAAAACATAGAAAATCTACAGCACAATACAGGACCCTCGGCCCACAAAGTTGTGCCGAACATGTCCTGACCTTAGAAATGACCAGGCTTACATATAGCCCTCTATTTTTCGAAGCTCCATGTACCTATCCAAAAGTCTCTTAAAAAGACCCAATCGTATCCGCCTCCACCACTGTTGCCGGCAGCTTATTCCACGCACTAACCACTCTCTGAGTAAAAAAAAAACTTACCCCTGACATCTCCTCTGTACCTACGTCCCAGCACCTTCAAACCGTGTACTCTTGTGGCAACCATTTCAGCCCTGGGAAAAAGCCTCTGACTATCCACACGATCAATGCCTCTCATCATCTTCCGATCCTCATGTTCCCGATCTCCATATATCCGTTTGGTCCTACTTTTCGGCAATGGTTGGTCTCTGGCCGCTGGAGAGTTATCACCCCGGCATGTTTGGAGCTCCGGAATCTTATATTGTTCCTCATCAATTGAACCATTGGATCTCCAAACCATTGGCTCAAGGTCACTTGACCTACCTGGGTCACCTGGTTACTGATCATTGTACAGAGCAACAACCAACATATTGTACCTGGCTCTGCCCACCCCAGCCTTGTGTATTCGTATCTTTACACCCTGACTGGTCCGAACCAGTTAAATGAGGCAACCCAGACAGAGTCTAACGAGACTACAGATTGCTTCTTTGGTAGGTCTGGCATTTTACACAACAAGTAGCTGCTCCTCTGAGCATGGTCTCAGGATTATTGCTCTGATTAGATTGTCCCAGAGTCAGGAATCAGTTCAGAGTCCACACCCTTCACTTAACAAATGGCGACTTGTTTGAGAATGGGCTCAGGTTTAGCAGATCATTACCTGAAGCTTCCTGTGTCCACATTCAGTTCCTCTGATTAAATTATTCCAGTGCAAGAATCAGTTCATAGCCAATAAAATGAGTGAGGGCAGGGCAGAGAGAACTGGCTTGTCTGCTTCCCCTGTCCTTGATCAGACTGTAGTTTCTACTGGCCAACAGTGTTTTATGAACCATTCAATCTGACACGACTGTATCTTTCTCGGGTCTGCTGTCGTCTGAATGCACCAGGGTGGATGATGGTGGTTTTGCAGAGATGCCGAGTGCTGTAGGGGTCGAAGGGGTTTACAGAAATGCGGTGTGATGTAGGGGTTGGAACGGTTTTGTTACGTACCCCGTAACGGGTTAAAAAAACCAGCAGAGATGGAACACACATGGAGTCTGGTATTGTTACAAATAAAACACTACTTATCTGTATCCACGTAATCTCGTAATATAAAACCAGATAAATCAAACAGGTTAGCAGACTTTATGCAAATGTAAGTGTGTAAATATAAAACCCCAAACTTCTTCAGCTTAGGTGGTCAATGATACCGTCTTACGATGGTATAGGAATGACGTCAGTTCAGTTCGTGATATTGAGTAGAATTGAGAAGAGAAAGAGAGAGAGGTGATTTGTTTTCCAAGTAAGCTGATGTCGTCGATCTTTCCGTTGCCTTCCGAAGTACCTGTTAAAGTTTTGTGATCACACAAGAGTACCGCCTTCAGGCAGTAAAGCTATCAAAGGTTAAACACACCGATAACATTCCACCAGTCACCCCTTTCCCACACTGCGATCAAAACCCACCCTTTCGTGGGCACTGAAAGTTCATCCAGTGTCTATTTCTTCTGTATTTCTGTCAGTGTCTTCCGTGTATCTGTGTGTCTGTCTGAAAATCTAGCTGACCTTGTATATATCCCAAACATGCTGAACGCCAGCTGCCCATTATATAGATCCGCCCTTCCGTAACCATGGAGACTCACGAGCTTCTCGGTGCTCTCTCTCTCTCTCTCTCTCTCTCTCTCTCTCTCTCTCTCTCTCTCTCTCTCTCTCTCTCTCTCTCTCTCTCTCTCTCTCTCTCTCTCTCTCTCTCTCTCTCTCTCTCTCTCTCTCTCTCAATCGCTGTACACCAACTCTCTCTCTTTTTAAAGGCACAGTCCATATTGAATACACCTGAGCATCTCGTCACAGTTTTTACAGATAGCGAGGGGTGCCAGCACACTTCTCCACCAATGTGGAAATGCAGTTTACTTGTAGTACCAAACTGGCATTTCTGTCTGTAACAAAATGAAACCCGTCTTGTGTCGGAGTGTTTTGCTAATAATGTTCGTGCAACATTGTGCTGAGTGATCCTGAGTACCTGACTGCCGACCGCAGGCCCTACACTATGATGGCAGAATATGGCATTAAAGGCAAAACTTTTCACAGTGCGGAGGATCAGAGGGATCTTGGGGTCCGAGTCCACAGAACACACAAAGCTGCTACACAGGTTGACTCTGTGGTTAAGATGGCATATAGTGCATTGGCCTTCACCAATTGTGGGATTGAGTTTAAGAGCTGAGAGGCAATGTAGCAGCTATATAGGACCCTGGTCGGATCCCACTTGGAGTACTGTGCTCAGTTATAATTGCCTCACTACAGGAAGGACATGGACATAGAAAGGGTGCAAAGGAGATTTACAACGATGTTGTCTGAATTGGGGAGCATGCCTTATGAGAATAGGTTGAGTGAACTCGGCCTTCTTCTCCTTGGAGCAATGGAGGATGAGAGGTCGCCTGATAGAGGTGTACAAGATAATGAGAGGCATTGATCATGTGGACAATCAGAGGCTTTCCCCAGGGCTGAAATAGCTAGCATGAGAGGGCATAGTTTAAGGTGCTTGGAAGTAGGTACAGAGGAGATGTCTGGAGTAAGTTTTTTTTTACACAGAGAGAGGTGAGTGCGTGGAATGGGCTGCCGGCGGCGGTGGTGGTGGCTGAAACGATACGGTCTTTTAAGAGACTCCTGGATGGTTACATGGAGCTTAGAAAAAGAGTGCTATGGGTAAAGCCGAGGTAGGTCTAAGGTAGGGACATGTTCGGCACAGCTCTGTGGGCCGAGGGGCCCATATTATGCTGTAGGTTTTCTATGTTTCTACTCAGACGACGGCCACTGGGTTTGCCCCACCTTCCTTTAATTTGCTCTTACTAATCAATCCCAAATGCCGATTGGCCACTAGTTGATTGGTCACCGATTGCTCTATTGCAGTGCCGTGAGCTGCCCCTCGGACAATGAGCCTTATTGAAGTCCCTCTCCAGATTCCCGATGTCCAGGTTGGCCACTAGTCAAAGCTACCGGACTTACCTCTCAGTGATGGCCATGTCAATGACAGGAACATGACACTGGCAACCGAGTACATTGTCTTAGACAAGACACCTGCCAAATCTAATGCCACTCCCCTTCGCACTACATATGGACTGCTGACACTGTATGCATATTGATCTGTTGTCCCCACATGTTCATTGATCTCTTTCCCTCTCTGCAATGTGAATACTCCAGTTAAAGCCATCTCCTGCGTGTGTACTTCTATTTGATATGTAGTTACAGAGACACAATGCAGGCTGACATTTGAGTACAGAAGTGATGACCATCAGTTTCTCTATTCCTCCAACCCTGAGACAATTTTAGATCTAGATTCTTTGTTGTTCTCACAGTTCCAGTCCAAGAAATGCATTTGTCTCTTTCACATTTTGCAAGGGTCATGTGAGAAACGGCAAGAAAAAAATACACAGATATAACTGTAACTAAAAATTTTATTGGTGGCTTATTATACAAATGCCCCAAGTGAAGATGCTGTACCTATCTGCACGCAATGCAACAAGGACTGCTCACTTGGAATAACTTTACAATTGACTTAAATTGTGGTGCTCCTGTCAATATTGTAATGTCATTATGGGTGCAGTAAGAATTAGGCTGAGTGATGACACCTGACAGCTTTACAAACATTTGTAGAATGTAGAAAGGCACCAACTCTATGAATTAATGTATACTCCAATATAATTTAGGAATTGAGCTTCTTACATTGCATAAACAACTGATTAACACATGTTTACAAACTGCATTACATTCCAACAGTTGCTACATTCTCTCATGACTCATGCGGTCCTTTTCGTGGATGCAGACTTCTGGGCAGCATGAGCACATTTCAGATTGGCATCATGCACCGCATCCCACATCAATAGCAGTTCGAAAGGCCGAAAACGGTGCACTAGCAGCAACTCACGGTAATAGCAAGGATTGAAAGAGTCATCTTGGGTTGAAAGAACCCTGACTCCAGCTGTCCTGAATCCACTATGGGAGCGTGGGGCTAGTCCAGTCTTGGCCAGACACATCCCCCAAAATACATCATCAATGGGGTATAGTTCAAGGTCTTGGGCTATGTGGTAAATGATGTGAGCTGTATACACAGACATAAGTATGCCCGCTCCACTAACGTATGGTGGGTACGACTTGATGGTGATCACTATTTCTGGCACATAATACTTGCTCGACTTCTGGCGTTTGGGCCCAAACCCATAAACGAGATGGCCCACAAACAGGTGTTGGTGAACATTCATGCCTAGCAAGTAATGAACCATGTTATCGGTGTTGGCAAAGACATCATCATCTCCATTGAAGATGAATTTAGCTCTGGGGCAAAATTCACTGACCCACTGCAGCAACTTGTATTGTTTGAGGGTGAGGTTGAAAAAGGTATCCAAGAAATCCCATTGTAGGACATCTCTGTGTTCTCTGTTTTCCATGGCTAAAAGCTGATTCAATTTCCTCCTTTCGTTTTGATCAGGAGAGACACCAGAGATAAAGACTCTCTTAATTAGGACCCCATTGAATTCGCGTTCTTTGCCCCAGGTCTTCCTTACCATTTCCCGCCGATCCTGGTGGAAAGGGTGAGATTTGATCACCAGGAGCAGGAAGACATTCTGAGATCCTTCTCGACCACCACATTTGTCTGGGACATTTTGAATCATGTCAAATTCTCGACAGTGTTTATACATCAAGAAGTTTTTTATGTGCTCTTTCTCTTGATGAAATGAGGACAGGTGCAACAATGTCGTGTTCGCGTGGCACTTTGGCTTGAGCACTGATTTAGTTGCATCAGCAGTAACAACCTTGGGCAGATCTTTGCGATGAAAGGTTTCTGCAATATCATCAGTCTCTCGACGTTGGTCATTATCCCAGAACATGAAGAACAATCCCAGAGTAATCAAAACACCCAGCACTACTTTCACATAGAATTGCTGATGTCTTCTCATCTTTCACCTGAAATAGAGAAAAAATATGGATTAATTCAAAGAAAACTTTACATTTACATGATGCTTGAGAAATATTGACCTCAAAATGGTGGTGAGGTAAGGAATAGGCAGGGCCTACACACTGTTGAAAGTGTAATTGACCTGAAGCATTCCATCCCAGCAGAAAAACAAATCTACCTATAGGATACCATCTCTGTCATTAAACTGAAAATCGCATAGTTTTTTTCTGGGCCTTAAAGATATATGATTCCAAAGGCTTTATTCCACCTCGCTTCACAGCTCTCATCACTCCTCTCGGGGCTTAATCTGAGCTGGGCCAGACCTAGAGCAATATAGCACAATGCAGACATTTTGGTCCATGATGTTGCACAGAACTTTTAATCTGCTCCAAGATCAATTGATACCTACTCTCTCAAATAGCTCTCCATTTTTCTTTCATCCATGTGTCTATCTAAAAGCCTCTTAAATCTCACTGATGCATCTACCCTTATCACTACCCAAGCTGTGCATTCCATACAGCCACCATTTTCTTTTTGTTAAAAAATACTACTTCTGACAAACCCCTACACTTTTCTCTAATCACCTTAACATTATGCCCCCTCATATTAGTCATTTCTGCCCTGGGAAAATGTTGTTGGCTCTCCATTCTATCGATACCTCTTATCAACATATACACCTCTATCAAATCACCACTCCCCACCCCCCCCACCCCACCTTTGCTCTAAAGAGTAAAATCCCAGCTCGTTCACCATTCAGGTTGAGTTCACAGGTTACTAATACTATGGAAGATGATGCATTATTGACCATTGATTAGTAACTGAATATATGGCAGTGCAGGGAAGGTAACGTGCTGGCATAGCTACTGAAGGCATCTGATTTTCATGGTATTTCAACCTGGTCTATGTATGCCTATAATAGGAGAAACAAAGAGAAGTATACTCAAGGACCTTGGCTTTTTGCTTCTATTTTAACCAGAGAATTGTATTCAAAGTTAAATTAGCAGTGGCCCACCCACCCTGCCATCCATTGGTCAAGCCACTTTATGAAAGGCTGCAACTAAGGCATAACTAGTCCCAAAGGCAAGGCTGATTCCACGCAGACATTCAGCAGTATGCAATTGTGACAAGACAGCGAAGCCATCGCAGGCCAACATCTATTGAAGGAAAACGGCATCAGCATCACCTACGGCAGGAATTTACGCTTCATGAAGAGCAGTGAACCTTGGACTCCAGGAGCCCACAGAAAGCACAGATAACTGATAGCAGAAGAGGGCAGATAGTTAGCATGATCCACAATGTGTTTGAGTAAAACCTTGGATGCCAGGAGCCCTGAAAAGACACCAGTGACTGATAGCAGAACGATGTGTACAAGTAAAACTATTTGCACTGGGATGCAACTTGTGTCACTTTAGAATTATGTAATCCTAGAGTAATGCGATCTAAACAGGCCCTTCGGCTCAACTGGTCCATACCAACCACAGCATCCTCCCTGATAGTCCCAGTTGTCTAGTTTGGCCCATAACTCTCCAAGCCTCTCCCTTCCATGTACCTGTCCAAATGCCTGTTAAATGTTGCAGTTGAACCCACTTCAACCACTTCATCTGGTAGCTTCTTCCGGGTACTCACTGTCCTCCGTATACAGAGGTTATCCCCAAGGACTCTTTTCAATTTTTCCCCTCCTCTCCTCTATCTGTGACCTTTCATTTTGTGCTCTCCAACTCTCCAATAATGACAACCCACCTTATCAATACCCCTTATGATTTTAAACTTCTGAGGTCACCTCCCATTCTCCAAGGCATAAAGGTCCAGCATGGCCAACCTCTCTGTAACCCAGGCCCTCTAGTCCAAAGAGCATCCTCGTAAATTTCGTCTGCACCCTCTCCAGCTTGACAGCGTCCTTCCTATAACAGGGTAAGCAAAATTGTAGGTAATATTCCAAAAGTGGTCTCAACAACAAATTACATAACTGCAAATAATCCCCCGCTCCTAAACTCTACACCATACCTGATGAAGGCAAGCATGCTAAACGCTTTTTTTTTCTCACCATCCTGCCTTTCAGTGAACTATGCACTTGTCAGTGTCTTGCCATTTACTGTACAAGTTCTACTTCATCTGAATATCCATCACCTCACATATAACAATTACAGCACGGAAACAGTCTATCTCAGCCCTTCGATTCCGTGTCGAATGCTTACACTCACGTAGTCCCACCAACCTGCTCTCAGCCCATAACCCCCCATTCCTTTCCTGTCCATGTTCCTATCTAATTTTTTTTAAATGACAATATTGAACCTGCCTCTACCACTTCTACTGCAACCTTGTTCTACACAGCTACCGCTCCCCGAGTAAAGAAGTTCCCCCTCGTGTTATCCCTAAACTTTTACCCCCTAACTCTCAACTCATCTTGAGATGTTTGAATCTCCACTACTCTCAATGGAAAAAAAGCCTATCCACGTCAACTCTGTCTATCGCCCTCATAATTTTAAATACCTCTATCAAGTCCTCATTCAACCTTCTACGCTTCAAAGAATAAAGATCTAACTTGTTCAAACTTTCTCTGTAACTTAGGTGCTGAAACCCAGGTAACATGCTAGTAAATCTACTCTGTACTCTATTTTGTTGACCTGTTTCCTATAATTCGGTGACCAGAACAGTACAAAATACTCCAAATTTGGCCTCAGCAATGCCTTGTACAATTTTAACATTACACCCCAAGTCGTATACCCAGTGCTCTTATTTATAAAAGCCAGCATACCAGAAGCTTTCTTCACCACCCGATCCACGAGATTCCACCTTCAGGGAACTATGCACCATTATTCCTAGATCACCCTGTTCTACTGCATTCCTCAATGCCCTACCATTTAACATGATTGTCCTATTTTGAATAGTCCTACCAAAATGATAAGCACCTCACACTTATCAGTATTAAATTCCATCTGCCATCTTTCAGTCTACTCTTCTAACTGGCCTAAATCTCTCTGTAAGCTTTGAAAACCTACTTCATTATCCACAACGCCACCTATCATAGTATCATCAGCATACTTACTAATCTAATTTACTACCCCATCATCCAGATCATTAATGTATATGACAAACAACACTGGACCCAGTACAGATCCCTGCGGCACACCACTAGTCACCGGCCCCCAAACTGACAAACAGTTATCCACCACTACTTTCTGGCATCTCCCATCCAGCCACTGTTGAATCCATTTTACTACTTCAATATTAATACCGAACGATTGAACCTTCCTAACTAACCATCCGTGTAGAACCTTGTCAAAGGCCTTAGTGAACTCCATATAGACAACATCCACTGCTTTACCCTCGTCAACTTTCCTCCTAACCGCTTCAAAAATTCAATAAGATCTGGTGACGTCGCGTGATGACGTAGGGTCAAGACGTTGGGAATCCAGCTCCCTCGTAAAAAGTAAGAAAATAAGGTTTAAGTGAAGAAGAGTTAACAAATATCTACTAGAAACTATTTATAAATAGCTCAGGATTATCTTTTGATATGGCTCCTAAACCGAAACAGAAGAAAGCTACTACACTCGAAGACTGCGCAAATCGGCGCGGAAAAAGGCCTAACCGTATCGGCGAAGCCTTGGACTCAAGTTGGATCTCCTCCCGGCGAAGTGCATGGCACTTCTAATGATGCGGGACAGGAAGTTGCAGCAATGTCGGCGGTCTCTAAAAGAAACGGCAAGAACAATGCATGCACGAAGAATCAAGTATGCATGAACAGATATCAGCAAAAGTAACAGAACTACAAATCCCAACTACGGCTAGAAGTGAAACTGAAAGTATATCGGAAGTGGAGTCAGACTCTTTGGGAAATTCAGAGGAAGAAGAAGAGGAAAAGAAAATGGAGATTAAAGGAGTCATAAAAGTTATCCTGATATATATTATGAATGAATTAAAAGCTATAAGAAGGATGCAGAATACACTCGATAATATGGTGGAAAAACAAAAGAAGATGGATAATAAAGTTAAAGAAATGGAAGTAAAAGTGGAAGAAAATACTGAAAGAATAGATAAGATGGAAGACAATAATCTTGCCTGGACAATAAAAAGAAAACGGATGTTGGAAAAAATAGATGCGCTTGAAGACTCAAGTAGACGAAATAATATCAAAATTGTTGGTCTTAAGGAAGGTACAGAGGGAGAAAATCCAATAAAATTATTTCAAGAATGGATTCCGAAAATTTTTGAAATGAAAGAAACAAGCCAAGTAATTGAAATTGAAAGAGCACACAGAGCTTTATGACCAAGACCTCAGCAAGATCAAAATCCAAGATCAATGTTGATAAAATGCTTGAGGTACCAAGATAAAGAAATGATCTTGAAGGCAGCTACTCAAGGTGCTAAAAAGAGAAGTTTTTTGAACTTGGCTGATGCACATGATAAAATATTAATAGGTGGACATTTTAATTTTTGTTTAAATCCAGTTTTGGATAGGTCAACTAAAGTTGCTACAAAATCAAAAGTAATAAAACTAACTTTATCATTAATGAAAGATTTAAACCTGATTGATATATGGAGAAAAATTAATCCAAGAGAAAGAGATTATTCATTTTATTCAAATAGACATAAAACTTACTCAAGGATTGATTTTTTTATTATCAAAAAATATTCAAGATAGAGTGAAAAGTTTGGAATATAAAGGAAGAATACTGTTAGATCATTCCCCCTTGATAATGACAATCATAATGATGGATAAGAAATCGATCTATAGATGGAGATTTAATTCAATTTTAATAAAATGTCAAGATTTTTGTGATTTTATGAAAAAACAAATTAAATTTTTTAACACAAATTTACATTCAGTTGAGGATAAAATTGGATTATGGGAAGCGATGAAAGCATATTTAAGTGGTCAGATTATAAGTTATACATCTAAAATTAAGAAGGAATATTTGGCAGAAATAGATCAATTAGAAAAAGGTATCATAAAGTTAGAAAAAGAATCTCAAAGATATATGACAGAAGAAAAACGAAGACAACTTGTTAATAAAAAACTACAATATAATACACTTCAGAAATATCGTACAGAAAAAGTAATTATGAGAACTAAACAGAAATATTACGAATTAGGTGAAAGATCACATAAGATTCTTGCTTGGCAGTTGAAAACAGAACAGGCTTCTAAAACAATAAATGCAATTAGAGCAAGTGTAATTAAGGTTACTTATAAACCTTTAGAAATTAATGAAACTTTTAAACATTTTTATACTGAACTATATCAATCAGAATCACAAAATAAGATTGCTGAGATAGATACATTTTTATCACAAATAACCCTTCCAAAATTAAATTTGGAAGAACAGAAAGGATTAGATATGCCCTTTACATTAAAAGACGTTGAAGAAGCTTTAGGATCACTTCAGAGTAATAGATCCCCAGGAGAAGATGGTTTTTCTCTTGAATTTTATTAAAAAAACTTAAAGATTGATTAATTCCTCCTTTTATGGAAGAAATATATCAAGTGGAAAGAATGCATAAACTCCCACAATCTTTTTTAAAAGCGATTATAACTGTTTTGCCAAAAAACGATAGAGATCCTTTAAAGCCAACATCATATAGGCCTATTTCTTTGTTGAATACAGATTATAAAATAATAGCAAAAATTTTATCTAATAGAATATCTAAATATTTACCAAAATTAATACATATGGATCAAACAGATTTTATTAAAAACAGACAATCAATTGATAATATAAGCCGGTTACTTAGTATAATTCATTTGGCACAAAAAAGAGAGGAAATGAGTGTGGCAGTTGCTTTGGATGCAGAAAAAGCATTTGATAGATTGGAATGGGATTTTTTATTTAAGGTATTGGAAAAATATGAGTTAGGAAAATCTTTTATACAATGGATTAAAACATTAAATACTAATCCTCAAGCTAAAGTCGTTACAAATGGTCAGATTTCAACACTATTTTGCTTAACGAGGTCAACTGGACAAGGCTGCCCATTATCACCTGCTTTATTTGTATTGCCAATAGAACCATTAGCTGAATTAATTAGAACAGATTCAGACATTGAGGGCTTTAGAGTTAATCAAGAAGAATATAAGATTAATTTATTTGCTGATGATGTTTTGATTTATTTCACAAACCCATTGCAATCTTTGCAAAGATTATCTTTTAGATTGGAAGAATATGGGAAAGTATCAGGGTATAAAGTAAATTGGGATAAAAGTGAAATTTTACTCCGTACCAAAGGAAATTATAATCAATGTCGATTAGTAACTCAATTTCAATGGTCAATAAACGGGGTAAAATATTTAGGTATTAGAGTTGATAATGATGTAAAAAAATTATATAAACAAAATTATTTGCCATTATTAAAAAAAAGAGGATCTTGATAAATGGGTGATGTTACCAATAACATTAATAGGTAGAGTTAATGCTGTAAAAATGAATATATTTCCTAGATTGCAATATTTATTCTAAACTTTACCAATACAATTACCTCAGAAGTTTTTCAACAACTGAATAAATATGTAAGGAAATTTCTTTGGAAAGGAAAGATGTCAAGAATATCATTGGAAAAATTGACATGTAAATTTGAATTAGGAGGGTTACAACTTCCAAATTTTAAGAATTATTATAAAGCAAATCAACTTAGATTTATTGCGTCTTTTTTTGATGAAGAAAAACCAGCATGGTTTAGAATAGAATTAGATAAGATAGGAGAAAACATACCAGAAGATTTTATATATAAATGGGAATCCAAATGGATATGGGAAAAAAAGAATATCCTATATTAAGACACTTGATTGATTTATGGAATAAGGTAAATATGGACGTTGAGATAAAGAAATCTTTATTAGCAAAAAGAACTTTAATTCAAAATAGGCTTATTCCTTTTACAATGGATAATAAACATTTATATAATTGGTTCCAAAAGGGGATTAAATATATAGGTGGTTGTTTTGAAGGAGGTATATTGATGTCGTTTGATCAATTAAAAAAATAAATATAAGTTATCAAAGAACACTCTTTTCTGTTATTTTCAATTAAAGGCTTATTTACGAGAAAAGCTGGGTCAAACAATATTGATGCCAAAACCTAGTGAAATAGAAATATTAATTCAAAAAGTAAAAATTTAAAAAATTACATCCTGTATGTACAATTTGAATCAAAAACAGACAATTAAATCAGGAATTCATAAATCAAGACAAAAATGGGAATCTGATTTGGATGTTAAAATTGATGGGAAAAGCTGGTCAAGATTATGTTCTGATAATATGATAAATACAGTAAATGTTCAACTTAGATTAATGCAATATAATTTTTACATCAATTATATATAACACCACAGAAAATAAATAGATTAAATTCAAATATGTCTGACCAACGTTTTTGGTGTAATCAAGAAATTGGTGCTTTTTTACATTCTATTTGGTCTTGTTTTAAAATTCAACCATTTTGGACAAATCTGAGACTTTTATTGGAACAAATTATTGGAGTACAACTTCCACATAGTCCAGTATTATTTTTATTAGGAGACATTGAAGGGACAATACCGAAACTTAAATTGAATAAGTATCAGAACAAAATTATAAAAATTGCATTGGCAGTAGCCAAAATAGTTATCGCAGTTACTTGGAAATCTGATTTATATTTAACTATGGATCGTTGGAATAATGAAATACATAGTTGAATTCCACTTGAAAAAATTACATACAATCTAAGAAATGAATATGATATATTTTTGAAAATTTGGCTCCCATACCTACAAAAGATAGGGTTAAATACATAGGTCCTTTGAAGATAAAATTATAAAGTAATTGGGGAAGGTAAAAATAAATATTAAAATTATTTTGAACTTCATGGAGCATGTGGGGATCCTCCGGTATCCAGGCAATCTTTCTCTTCTTTCTTTAGACAAGGGTTAAGGGGGGAGGGTTAAGGGGAGGGGGGAGGGTTAATATTATTTTTCTTTTTCTTACTATTTTATCACCACATTTAGTCTTTGTAAATTTCTAAAAATGTAATAAAAAAATAAAAAATATTCAATAAGATCTGTCAAACATGGCCTTCTACGCACCAATCCATGTTGACTGTTCCTAACCAGACCCTGTCTCTCCAGATAATTATATATACCATCTCTAAGAATACATTCCATTAATTTACCCATTATTGCCGTCATAATTACAGGCCTAGAATTGCTAGGTTTACTCTTAGAACCCTTTTTAAACAATGGAACCACACGAGCAATACGCAATTCCTCCAGCACCATCCCCGTTTCTAATGACATTTGAAATATTTCCGTCAGAGCCCCTGCTATTTCTAAACTAACTTCCCTCGAAGTCCGAGGAAATATCCTGTCAGGTCCCGGAGACTTGTCCACTATCCTTAATAGCGCCAGCACTTCCTCTTCTTTAAACAGCTCAGGTATTTGTAAAGTAATGGTGATAGCGGAGTAACACACCGACGGGAGTAATGTAAATAGACCCGGTAGTCATGAAAGTCATCTGATTTATAAGGTTATTTATTTCCAGTAAGTGAACACTAATCTGATGGTGAAATATGTTGTACTCTTTTCGCTGTGGCTATGTCCAGTTTGCAATCTCCACATAGCTGCTGCCTTGCCCATCATTGTAATGGCCCCATTGTGGACAAATATTTAAGTTTGCTTTATAAAGTTGTTGACTGAGATCGGTGCTGCGGCAGGTTGCCGGGACACGGTTAAATCTGGTGAAAGGGAATGTCCAGTGTTCAAAAGAAAAGATTGTTCCAAAATCATTACTTTTTACCAGAGTTCACATGGCCCATCCTGCTGCTGTGTCTTTCCTATAAGCCCACAACGATTTCTGCCCTCAGCTGTCACTGAAGTTTATAGTCAGACAGTAAATTGGTCCCAAAGTAAACAATAAATTAATGCGATATGACAGCACCCGATCTGAACCAGGATGCGGGTCGCGGTTGCTCCCTGGAGCTGATCGATTTGTCGTGAGATACAGGTGCTCGGATTCGCTGGAAACAGAATCAGCAGCTCAGCACAGAGGAAACACGGAGACTGTACTGGGTGGGCAACGTTACGATGGGTTAATGCGTCCACTTGTGATGGCAGGAATTCTAGTTTTTCTACCATTTCATTTCTGTCTTTAAAATTGTGTGGCTTTGCGGATCCGCCTGATTTTTCTGCAGGAGTGAGTGTGCTATTCCAGCAAAGACAGCAAGTATCTGTCAGTGATATTTAAAATAAAACTTGCTGATTTAAATCTCATTGGTTGTTGATAACAAATGTCTGTGTGCACTGTATTGTGCTCCTCCGATACCTAGTAATACGGCCACTGACTCTATGTCCGTGATCTTCTACTGCCGTAGCCCTTTCAGTTCAATGTTCAACACGTTACGCGTCCAGCGATGCCTCTCTGCACAATGCAGTAGTAACGTGATTATTTGAGTTACTGTCATCTTCCTGGCAGATTGAATCAATCCCGCCTTTCTCCACCGACCTCTCTCATTACTAAGACGTTTTTGCTCTCAGAATTGCCGCAACCTGATTTATTTTCCAGCACCATTCTCCGCAAAACTGAGACTGTTGAACCTGACAATCCCAGGATTTCAGCAGTTCCTGCGATATTCAAACTGAACCGTCTAGCACGGACAAACATTCCACCCTAAAAGTCATCCAGATCACATTTCATCTCCATTGTGACGTTTGCTGGAGACAGAACGTACCGTTTACTAAAGAACAGGATAGGGAGAGGCCCGCTGTTAAAGCTGTGTGTTTAGTTAATGATTATCACCAGGAACTGACTGAATATTAACCAGGGTCTGTTCATTACTTACAGAACCCGTAACACAGCCTTACTGGGACAGGGTGGTAACAGAACCTGGAGCCGCGGTACACGGTAAGAAGCTCTATATACTGAATTATAAACATCATAAAAATATTTAGACACTTTTATGAACACGAATGGGATTGATAACGTATTGTGTTGATCGACATTAGAACTGTAGCGAATCGCTTTTAAATGACTTAATAATTCCCTTCATCTAATTGAATGCATCGACTTCATGTGCATGTCCCGGGGGATGACGGGGCAGTTGACAGTGTTATTGTAATCGCCGCGATTTCAGCCCAGCTCCGAATCATCAGCAAAGGCTCGGGAGGTGCGAGCTTCCCGCATCTCGGAACTGTCCCCGGGCTACAGCTCGCAGTAACAGAAGACCGATCCGTCCACACTCGGGCTCAACCGATCCCTGACCGAGGGAACTGAAGATTCGCTTTGTTTATTCCTTCACTGGCGGGATTGACACTATCTGTCCATCCTAGACGGCATTTCTGTTGGTGCTCAAAAGCATGGAACCACCCACATTGGAGATTACAGCCGGGGCGGGGGGTGGTCGCGGGGAAAGTCGGTGTAAGGAGTTGATGCTTCCATTATATAGTCGGCTGGTGAGACCTGTTAAGGATCACCGTCTGCAGTGCTGTTTCGCTTCTGTCAGATAAGAGTGGGTAGGTGGGAAATCAAAAGAAGGTTTACCAGACAGATATTTGCCCCTGAGAGTTTTTGTATGAGGAATCTGTTGTGATCTTGATTTGTGGTGTGACATAAAACAGGGGCTTGTATACATTACAGTTTTTGTTTAAAACAACAATATACTTGATTGTATCCGCGGTAATTTGGTATAATGAGTGGGGACTTCGATGGGACATAAAGTATCCCGCAGAGTTTGACAGGGACGTGGACAAAATAGTTCCTGTTGTGTGAGGATCTGAAACCAAGCACCGCCAGTTGAAGACAGTTGAGATGTTTTCCCTCTCTCTGTGGGTCTAGTGTGTCATGGGAATGACCGTCCTCAATATTCAGGAGACAGAATATTCATCACACAGTAAGGAGAAACATCTCCGGTATCTGTAAATGTGAGGTCGGGGAAGCACACCAGCTGGAGGAAAGTAAACAGACCCATTCGTCATATTTTTATCTGATTAATAATTTTATTTATTTCCAGTAAGTGAACACTGATCTGAATGTGGAAATATATTCTTATCTTGCTGTACTCTTTAGGGCGTGGTTATCTCCAGACCGTTGCTGCCTTGCCCATTATTATAGTGGCCCCATTGTGGACAAATATTGAAGATTGCTTTATAAACGGACCGACTCTGATATCAGTGCAGCTGCAGCAGATGGGGTACAGTCACATCTGGCGAAAGCGACTGTTCACTGTTTACAAGGAAAGTATTCCCAACCAGAGTTGATAGAGTCCGTCCTGCTGGTGTGTCTCTCCAATAAACCCATATTGAACTTTGCCCTCGGCTGTCACGGGATTTTTCAGTCGGAGAATAAATTGATCCGGAACTAAACAATAAATTAATTCGATCAGACCAACCGAAAGGAAACAGGATCCCTGGAACAGACTGAATTGGAAAGAGATCTTGCATGTAATCCTTGTCATTGTGCACCGAAGTACAATCGTAAGCCGGTACCGAACAACACAATACAACCGTTTGCCTGACTGAGGTTTCGTGTCCTTCAGTTCAAGCACTGGGGAGCGGGGTGTGGAGTTACATCCTGATTAGTGTGAGGTCCGGGTTGCTGAGCGTGATCTCAACTGAATGTTCCGCAGGGGGTACTCACTCACTGTTTGGACCCAGAGAATTCAGTTCTCAGATTCACTGGAAACGGAATCAAGAGCTCGGCACTTGTTTCTTTTTTTCTCTCTGTATGGTTTTTGTGCTACCTTGCGCAAAGATAGAGTGTATCTTAAGACTATCTGAAATAAAACTTCCTGAAGTACATCTCACTGTCACCTCCTGTACCTAATAGTGTGGCCGCTGAGTGTATGTCCGTGGTCTTCTACAGCTGTAACCCGCCCAGTCCAGTCTTCGACATGTTACACGTTCAGTGATGCCTCTCTGCACGCTATTGTTGTAGCGTGGTTATTTGAGATACTGTCGTCTTCCTGACATATTGAATCAGTCTGGCCTTTTCCCTTCCATCTCTCTCATTCATAAGGAGTTTTTGCTCACGGAACTGCCGCAGCCTTACTTTTTTTCTGTTGTGTTCTCCGCAAACTGAGACTGTTGAAGGTGATAATCCCAGGAAATCAGCAGTTTCTGCGATATTACAAACTGCGCCGTCTAGCATTAACAAACATTCCACGTTCTAAGTCACTGAGATCACATTTCATCCCCATTCTGATGTTTCTGAGAGACCGAACGTACCCTGTTCCAAGGACTAGGAGTCGGAGAGACCCGCTGATAAAGCTGTGGGTTTAGTTAATGATTATCACCAGGAGCTGACTGAACATTAACCAGGGTGTGTTCATTACTTACAGAACCCGTAACACAGCCTCACTGGGACAGGGTGGTAACAGAACCTGGAGCCGCGGTACACAGTAAGAAGCTCTATATACTGAAATATAAACATCACAAAGGCAGTTAGCCACTTCTGTGAACACTTAAATGAGACTGAGAACGTATTGGTGTATTCAACAGTAGAACTGTAGGTGAATCGCTTTTGAAAGAAATAATAATTCCTTTCGACTAATTAGATCAACTTCCTGTGCATGCCCTGCGGTAAACTGGTGTAGTTGGAAGTGTTAATGGAAACGTCGCACTTTCAATACAGTTGCGAATGAACAGCAAAGGCTAGGAAGGAGCTAGCTTCCAGATGTTCAGAACTGTCCGCGGGCTACTGTTTCCAGCAGGAGGCCGGCCTCTCCACACCCGGGGCTTTACTGATCGCTGACCGAAGGAACCGAGGATTCGCTTTGTTTATTCCTTCGCTGGCGGGATCTACACTGTTACGAATGTGCCACAACTCTGAGGGGCCGAAGAGTACAAAGTCGCCCCTTCCTTTTTGAGAATCGCAAGATCGCTATTAATTCGGGTCTGGGACCCAGGAAATGAGAGAGAATCCACAAGGTTTTGGAATGTGTCCTGGCCTCAGCGAGACAAAGCCACGGATAACGGCCATTGTCTCTTGGAGACGGAATTGTGTATTGAGTACTGTACTATTCATTGAAGCCCTCAGGGGACGACCAGAGTGGTCTGGTTGAGGGATTGCATCATCCCAACCTGATTGACATCTGAGACCCCGTGAGTAAGGATAAAAGAGGGTCTGGGGGACAACCCCTTTAGACGCACCAGGAGAAACGCTAGGAATCCCGTGACAGCGTTTAATAGCGACAGCCGGTGGGGCTCGCGTGCGTCATTTCCCTTGCCTGGGATTGGCGGGCTCACCACGGAAGAACGGCTTAGCTAAAGGAGAGGCCACAAGTGAACGGCCACACTAACGAGACTCTGACGGATCGAAATCAGAGAAAAACTCATGGGGGCAGATATCTGTCTGCTGAACCTTCTTTTGGTTTCCCACCTACCCACTCTTATCTGACAGAAGGGAAACAACACTGCATGCGGTGATCCACAACAGTTCTCACCAACCGACTATATAATGGAACCATCAACTCCTTACACCGCCTCCCCCCACGACCACCCCCCGCCCCGGCTGTAATCTCCAGTGTGGGTGGTTCCATGCTTTTGACCACCAACCAAAATGCCGTCTAGGATGGACAGATAGTGTCGATCCCGCCAGTGAGGAAATAAGAAAACGAATCCTCAGTTCCCTCGGTCGGGGATCGGTAAAGCCCCGAGTGTGGACGGATCGGCTTCCTGTTACTGCAAGCAGTAGCCCGGGGACAGTTCCGAGATGCGGGAGCTCGCACCTCCCGAGCCTTTGCTGATGATTCGTAGCCGGGTTGAAAGTGCGGCGATTCCAATAACACTTGTCAACTGCACCGGTTCCCCCCGGGACATGCACAGGAAGTCGATGCATTCAACGAGATGAAGAGAGTTATTAATTCTTTCAAAAGCGATTCTCTACAGTTCTAATATCGATCAACACAATACGTTATCGATCTCATTCAAGTGTTCATAAAAGAGGCTAACTGTCTTTATGATGTTTATATTTCAGTATATAGAACGTCTTACCTTCTACCGCGGCTCTAGGTTCCGTTACCACTCTGTCCCAGTGAGGCTGTGCTACGGGTTCTGTCGGTAATGAACACGCCCTGATTAATATTCAGTCAGCTCCTGGTAATAATCATTAACTAAACCTACAGATTTATTAGCGGTTCTCTCCCTATCCTGTTCCTTAGTAAAGGGTACATTCTGTCTCCAACAAACTTCACCATGGAGATGAAATGTAATCTTAGTGATTTTGAGAGTGGAATGTTTGCTGGTGCTTGACGGTACAGTTTTATAGACAATAGACAATAGACAATAGGTGCAAGAGTAGGCCGTTCGGCCCTTCGAGCCAGCACTGCCGTTCAATATGATCGTGGCTGATCATCCACAATCATTACCCTGATCCTGCTTTCACCCATATTCCTTGACTCCGCTATCTTTAAGAGCTCTATCTAACTCTTGCTTGAAAGCATCCAGAGAATTGGCCTCCACTGCCTTCTGAGGCAGAGCATTCCACAGATGCACAACTCTCTGAGTGAAAAAGTTTTTCCTCAACTCTGTTATAAATGGTCTACCCCTTATTCTTAAACTGTGGCCTCTGGTTCTGGGCTTCCCCAACATCGGTAACATGTTTCTTGCCTCTAGCGTGTCCAAACCCTTAATAATCTTATATGTTTCAGTCAGATCCCCTCTCGTCCTTCTAAATTCCAGTGTATACAAGCCCAGTCGTTGCAATCTTTCAACATATGACAGTCCCTCCCAACCCGGGAATCAACCTATTGAACTTATGCTGCACTCCCTCAGGAGCAAGAATGTCCTTCCTCAAATTTGGAGACCAAAGTTGAACACAATACTCTAGGTGTGGTCTCACGAGGGCCCTGTACAACTTCAGAAGGACCTCTTTACTCCTATACTCAGCTCCCTTTGTTAAGAAGGCCAACATGCCATTAGCTTTCTTCAATGCCTGTTGTACCTGCATGTTTACTTTCAGTGACTGATGAACAAGGACACCTAGATCCCGTTGTACTTCCCGTTTTCCTAACTTGACAGCATTCATACAGTTATCTGACTTCCTGTTCTTGCCGCCAAAGTGGATAACCTCACATTTATCCACATTAAACTGCATCTGCCATGCATCTGCCCACTCACCCAACCTGCCCAATTATCCTAACATCCTCCTCATATCTCACATTGCCACCCAGCTTTGTGTCATCTGCAAATTTGCTAATGCTACTTTTAATCCCTTCATTTCTGAAAAGGACCCGTTAATCCCTACTCTTTGTTGCCTGTCTGCCAACCAATTTACTATTTATGTCAGTACCCTACCCCCAATACCATGTGCTCTAATTTTACCCACTAATCTCCTATGTTGGACCTTATTAAAGGCTTTCTGAATGTCCAGCTACACTACATCCACTGGCTCTCTCTTGTCCATTTTAATAGTTACATTCTCAAAAAATTGCAGAAGATTAGTCAAGCATGATTTCCCTTTCGTAAATCCATGCTGACTCGGACCAATCCTGTTACTTCTATACAAATGTACCGTTATTTCATCTTTTATAATTGACTCCAGCATCTTCGCCACCACTGATGTCAGTCTAACTGGTCTATAATTCCCTGTTTTCTCCCTCCTTTCTTAAAAAGTGGTATAATATTAACTATCCTCCAATCCTCAGGAACTGATCCTGAATCTACAGAGCATTGGAAAATGATTATCATTGCGT
The DNA here is from genome assembly GCF_048418815.1 of Hemitrygon akajei. Classification (NCBI taxonomy): domain Eukaryota; kingdom Metazoa; phylum Chordata; class Chondrichthyes; order Myliobatiformes; family Dasyatidae; genus Hemitrygon; species Hemitrygon akajei. Next base: position 787,524 of record NW_027331999.1, read on the forward strand.
TCACGATTTCTAGTGCCACCTCCGTAACTACCCTGGAATGCAGACCATCAGGCCCTGGAAATTTATCAGACTTCAATCCTATCAGCCTACCATCACCATTTTCTGCCGAATGTGAATTGTCTTCAGTTCCTCCGTTACCCTAGGTCCTCTGGCCACTATTGCATTTGGGAGATTGTCTATGTCCTCCCTAGTGAAGACAGATCCAAAGCACCTGTTCAACTCGTCTGCCATTTCCTTGTTCCCCAAAATAAATTCACCCGTTTCTGCCTTGAAGGGCCCAAGTTTGTTCTTAAATATGTTTTTTTTCCCTCTTCACACACCTAAAGAAGCTTTTACTATCCTCATTTATATTCTTGGCTAGCTTACCTTCGTACCTCATCTTTTCTCCCCCTATTGCCGTTTTAGTAATCTTCGGTTGCTCTTTAAAAGTTCCCCAATCCTCTGTCTTCCCGCTCATCTTTGCTATGTTATACTTCTTCTCCTTTATTTCTATACTGTCCTTGACTTCCCTTGTCAGCCACAGTCGCCCCTACTCCCCTGAAAATCTTTCTTCCTCTTTGGAATGAACTGATCCTGCACCTTCTTTACTATTCCCAGAAATACCTGCCGTTGTTGTTCCACTTTCATCTCTGCGAGGGTATCCTTCCAGTCAACTTTGGCTAGCGCCTCCCTCATGGTTCCATAGTCCCCTTTGTTCAATTGCAATACTGACACTTCCGATTTTCAGTTCTCCCTCTCAAATTGTAGATTAAAACTTATCATATTATGGTCACTACCTCCTAATGGTTCCTTTACCTCGAGTTCCCTTATCAAATCCAGTTCATTACACAATACTAGATCCAGAATTGCCTTCTCCCTAGTAGGCTGCAGTACAAGCTGCTCTAAGAATCCATCTCTGGGGCACTCCCTTTCTTGGGGTCCAGTACCAACCTGATTTTTCCAGTCTACCTTCATATTGAAATCCCCCATTACAACCGTAGTATTACCTTTGCAACATGCTAATTTTAACTCTTGATTCAACTTGCACCCTATATCTAGGTTTCTATTTGTGGACCTGTAGATAACTCCCATTAGGGTCTTTTTGTTCTTACAATTCCTCAGTTCTATCCATACTGACGCTACATCTCTTGATTCTATGTCACCCCTCGCAAGGGACTGAATTTCATTCCACACCAGCAAAGCCCCTCTACCCACCTGTCTGCCCTTCCGATAGGGCATATAACCTTGAATATTCATTTCCCAGCGCTGGTCATTTTGCAGCTATGTCTGTTATTCCTACAACATCATACTTACCAACTTCCAACTGAGCTTCAAGCTCATCCACTTTATTTCTTATACTTCGTGCATTCATATATAATACTTTCAATCCATTACCCCCCTCGCTTCTCACATCAGTCCCTATTGCACTTGGCCATACTGAGCTTTCTTCATACGATCCCTTCTTGAGCTTTCTGCCCCTTTAAATCTGTTGTCTTTCTTAACTTTTCTTGTTCTATCGTTCCCTTTGGCTCCATCCTTATATTTCCAGTTCGTCTCCTCCACGCCCCCCATTTATTAGTTCAAACACACCCGTGTAGCAGTGGCAAACCTGCCTGCGAAAATGCTGGTCCCCCGCCTGTTAAAGTGCAACCCGTCCCTTTTGTACAATTCATCCCTACCCCAAAACAGATCCCAGTGGTCTAAGAATCTAAAACCCTGCTGACCGCAGCAGCTCCTCAGCCACACATTCAGATCCCTTATCTCCCTGCTCCTGCCCTCAGCAGCACGAGGAACTGGCAGCAAACCGGAGATAACCTCCCTGGAGGTCCTGCTTTTCAGCCTTCTTCCGAGTTCTCTGAAGTCACGCTGCAGAATTTCTTTCCTCTGCTTCCCGATGTAATTTGTGCCGACATGCACTACCACATCTGGCTGTTCACTTTCACCCTTGAGGATTCCCTGCAATCGGTCCGTGATCTCCTGGATCCTGGCTCCAGGGAGGCAACATACCATCCTTAAATCCCGCCTGTTGCCGCAGAAACCCCTTTCTGTACCTCTCACTATGGAGTCCCCTACTACCACGGCTCTGCCTGTCGTCTGTCTCATCTGCTTTGCTTCAGTGCCAGTTTGCGACTCGCAGACCTGTCCGCCTCTCAGAATGGCAGTATCTTCTGTCCCGACAGCTTCCAAGAGGGTGAACCTGCTTTCAAGAGACACATCCTCCGGGGTCTCCAGTACTTCAAGCATCCATCCCTTCCTCATCGTAGCCCCCGTTCTCTCCTCCGGTATTTTCGGTGTAACAATCTCACTGTAGGTCCTGTCCAGAAAACTCGCGTTTTCCCGGATGATCCTGAGGTCATCCAGTTGCCTCTCCAGTGCTCCAACACTGTCCTTCTGGAGCTGAACCTGGACAAACTTACCACAGTTGTAGCAGCCAGTTGCACCATAATTGTCCCTGACCTCCCACATCAGGCAAACATCACACTGAATCAGTTTACCTGTCATCTCTTCACCGCCTCTTACCCTCTCCAACTGTGGTGTAGTCTCCTCCCTCAGTCTCCTCGCCGAAGGCTCTCGAGCCAAAGACTCGCACTTCCCTCGACAGGGTCGCTCCCCTCGATAGAGCCGGTCCGCTCGAAAGGGCCACTTCCCTCGACAGGGCCACTTCCCTCGACAAGGCCGCTTCCCTCGACAGGGCCGCTCCCCTCGATAGGACCGCTTCCTTCGACAGGGCCACTTCCCTCGACAGGGCCACTTCCCTCGACAAGGCCGCTTCCCTCGACAGGGCCGCTCCCCTCGATAGGGCCGCTTCCCTCGACAGGGCCAGTATCCCTTCATGTCTTGACTAATAGAAAATCTACCAACCTCTTCTGGGAGTGCAGTTAGACGAGAAGCTAGACTGGATTGCCAACACAGATGCCTTGTGCAGGAAGGCACAGAGTCGACTGTACTTCCTTAGAAGGTTGGCGTCATTCAATGTCTGTAGTGAGATGCTGAAGATGTTCTATAGGTCAGTTGTGGAGAGCGCCCTCTTCTTTGTGGTGGCGTGTTGGGGAGGCAGCATTAAGAAGAGGGACGCCTCACGTCTTAATAAGCTGGTAAGGAAGGCGGGCTCTGTCGTGGGCAAAGTACTGGAGAGTTTAACATCGGTATCTGAGCGAAGGGCGCTGAGTAGGCTACGGTCAATTATGGAAAACCCTGAACATCCTCTACATAGCACCATCCAGAGACAGAGAAGCAGTTTCAGCGACAGGTTGCTATCGATGCAATGCTCCTCAGACAGGATGAAGAGGTCAATACTCCCCAATGCCATTAGGCTTTACAATTCAACCGCCAGGACTTAAAGAACTTTTTAAAAGCTATTATTAATGCTTTTTGAGAGAGTGATTTAGATGCATATCATATTTTTACTGAGTTAAGTATTGTATGTAATAGTTTTGCTACAACAAGTGTATGGGACATTGGAAAAAAAATGTTGAATTTCCCCATGGGGATGAATAAAGTATCTATCTATCTATCTATCTATCTATCTATCTATCTATCTATCTATCTATCTATCTATCTATCTATCTATCTAAATACACCCAAATACTTGATCTTCACAGCCACCTGCGGCAACGAATTGTACACATGCGCCACTCTGGTTAATTAGATTCCTCCTTATTTATGCTCCCAATGGACGTCATTCTAGGACTGAAGGAAATGAAGTGATGCGAGAAATGCTTCAAAGGGGTTTGTTCTCCGCAACGGGCTGCACGAAAATATACTCGAGGGTAAGTACACCATTGCAGCTTGCAATAGAAAGAGAAGTCAATGACCTGTTACTGCAGTTCATGGTAGTTCCACATTTCTGCAATCACTACATCACGAAGATCAGACCAAAAGTTACTTCAGAAGATACGAGACCATGAAATGAGTAAACTATGACGGAATGTGAGTGGCTTTGAAGAGCTGAGCTGCTGAAAGCAAATTACCAGACCTGGAGTGATTGCGACTGGGTCTGACAGAGGCTGAACTGGTACTCTGGGCACATTCACGTTCGCTACAAATACTTCCTACCTTCCTTTGTGAAGATATATAATGTCTAAAGGACCAGAGTTTGAGTAAATGAGACTCACCAAACTTTCTCCTGACTGAATCACTGGAATCTTCGAGTCAGAAGGGTTCGCTCCAGTTGATGCTCTCAATCCTCGGGCTGGTTCACTTGCTGCTGTTCCCTCGTCATCAGTCGCGCTCTGCTTCCAGTTGTGTGCTTTTCTTCCAATAAATGTCTCACTGCAGGTCTAACTTTAACATGAAAGATAACGAAGTAAGTTCACAATACAAAGGAAAACACAACATTTCTGTTCCATGTTCCTAAAGACATAAACTCACAGAAATTTAAATGTTGAATAAAAATATCACAATCTCAGTGAACATATCTGTAATTGTCCCTCACACATCAGAAAACCTGATGTGGGCAAGAAGGAGTCATAATTCAGTCATTGTAAGATATAAGATACAGGAGCAGAATTAGTCCATTCGCTCCATCTTGTCTGCACCACCATTCATCAAGGTTGAAGATTACACCCCTCCCACACCCCCGCAATGCTCCATTTCTTTCTGCCTTCCTACTGTAACAGCAAAGCTAGTTATCAATCAAGAATATATCAAACTCAAGACCAATCTTCTGAATGACAGTGAGTGCAGGCCCAGACCCACAAAGGAAACTCACCAACACGTCTAATCTGTCAAGACCAATCTTCTGAATGACGCCCAGACCCATCAAAGGAAACTCACCACACACGTCTAATCTATCAAGACCAATCTTCTAAATGACAGTGAGTGCAGGCCCAGACCCATCAAAGGAAACTCACCACACACGTCTAATCTGTCAAGACCAATCTTCTGAATGACAGTGAATGCAGGCCCAGACCCGTCAAAGGAAACTCACCACACACGTCTAAACTGACAAGACCAATCTTCTGAATGACGTGAGTGCAGGCCCAGACCCATCAAAGGAAACTCACCACACACTTCTAAACTGACAAGACCAATCTTCTGAATGACAGTGAGTGCAGGCCCAGACCCATCAAAGGAAACTCACCACACACGTCTAAACTGACAAGACCAATCTTCTGAATGACAGTGAGTGCAGGCCCAGACCCATCAAAGGAAACTCACCACACACGTCTAATCTGTCAAGACCAATCTTCTGAATGACAGTGAGTGCAGACCCAGACCCATCAAAGGAAACTCACCACACACGTCTAATCTGTCAAGACCAATCTTCTGAATTACAGTGAGTGCAGGCTCAGACCCATCAAAGGAAACTCACCACACACGTCTAATCTGTCAAAGCCAATCTTCTGAATGACAGTGAGTGCAGGCTCAGACCCATCAAAGGAAACGCACCACACACGCCTAATCTGTCAAGACCAATCTTCTGAATGACAGTGAGTGCAGGCCCAGACTCATCAGAGGAAACTCACCACACACGTCTAATCTGCAAAGACAAATCTTCTGAATTACAGTGAGTGCAGGCTCAGACCCATCAAACAAGTCGTTCAATCCTGTAATCATTGTTGTGAACTTCCTCTGAATCCTCTACAGTGTCAGAACATCCTTGCTTAGATAAAGGCTTGAAATCTCCTCATTGCAGATGTGTAGATAGAATGCCCTGAGATTCACTGTAATCCTATTTTCCGAGGAATTTTCAATGCTTTCCTAAATCCACCTTCAGCCCTTTATAATCATCAAGGGGACCGTTTCATTCGAGCTTCCTAAGCTTTGCATTTATGTCTTGGCTAAATTTGTCACCTCTTTCGACATCCAAGGTTCCCTTCCCTTGCCATCCATCTCCTTTCTTCCTCCTGGAATGTACTTGCCCAGCATTCCGTGCAGTTAGTCCTTAAATGCCCTCCACATTTGCAATTTCCAACATTCAAAACAGCCATTTCCTATTAACTTTCCCTAATTCCTGTCTAATAATTGCGTAATTTGCCCAGCTCCAACTCATTACTCCTCGGCAAAGTCCAGTATCTTTCTTCTCCAAAGCAATGGTAGAACTCTAATTTGTGTGGTGATTGTACACCAGGTGAATGCAAATCGGCCAATCGTGGGGCAGCGGCTCTGTTAGTTTAATAAAGGAATGAAGACATGGTCAAGAGGTTCAGATATTGTTCAGATCAGACGCAGAACTGGGAACAGATGTGATCTCAGTGGCATTAAGCATGGAATGATTGCTGGTGTCAGATAGTGTAGTCTGAAACTGCTGAACTCCAGAGATTTTCACACACAACAGTCTCAGTTTAAAGAGAATGGAGCGAAAAAATGAAGCATCCAGCGATGGCAGTTCTGTAGGAGACAATGCCTCGATAATGAGAGAGACCAGAGGAGGATGGGCAGACTGATTGAATCTGAAAAGAAGGCGACAGTAACTCAAATAACCACAGGATACAACAGTAATGTGCAGAAGAGCACCACTGAACGGGTAACCTGTCGAACATTGACCATTGACGTCGATGGGATACAACAGCAGAACATAAATTCTGTGGCCACGTTAGTCGGTACAGGAGATACACAGTAAAGTGCCCACTGTGTCGACTTCGGTCATTTAAACAGCCAGTGAGATTCAGGAAGTGTTATTTTAAATATCCCTGCCAGCTGTACCCAGTCTTTGATTAAAAAACACACACACACACACACACACACACACACACACACACACACACACACACACACACACACACACACACACACACACACACACACACACACACACACACACACACACACACACACGTATTAAAACAGCATCACATTGCCCATTCTATCCTTACCTTGTGCTGAGCTTGATTCCGTTTCAAGCGAGTCCGAACACCTGAGGTTTATGGTTCCAAACAGTAAGTGAACACAATGTTCACCTGATAATGCACCGATAAACCTGGGCTTCACATTAATCAGCAAGTCACGCCACACCCTGTTCTCACAGCGCTTCTAATGTCCAACACAAAGCACATTGAAGCAACTATTTCCAGAATTTCCAAATGTTTGAGCCAGATTTACCGCTTCAGTGCCCGGGGCCGATGATAACATTTCTCTCCAAATGTTTAATCTGCTCCAGCGAGGAATCACAACTCACAACCTGGTTCGGTCCGGTCGGTGCTGTCGCTTTGATTTGTTATTAACCTTGCGACCGGTTCATTGTTGGATTATAAACTCCAGCGACAACTCAGAACAAAGTTGGCTGTGGTTATATTGAACAGAGACAGCAGAAATAAAGGCGCGTATCTCCACACCCTACTCCCCAGCGCTTGTATTGAACCACAGAAATACTAATTCAAACAGCTCGTGCCGATTATGCCTTTTTGGTGATTTTTGATCAGTATATCCTGGTTCCTACCTTTCACAGCGGCCCCTGATCCTCTTCTCACACTGACCAATGCGAGACTGAGCTAATGGCTCTGCAGATAAATGAACAAACCCCGATTAAAGATTAATCTGCTCCTAGTGAAAATCATTAAGTCGACCCGCGATGTTATCAGTGGATCTCTCCGTGACCTGTTCCTTGGTACAGTGCTTGTTCTGAGTCACACGCCCTTTTTGTTTTACAAACAGGACAGTTCGGACAATTTACCGATGTTACGTTGCTGCCAGTAATAAACGAGACTGTCGCCATTAACCCTCTCATCAGCGCAACAGAACAAACGCCGTGACCTGCAGCTCAGTGAGTTACGAGGTCGCAGGTTCAGTTGCATGTGGCATTATGCATGTCAGAATAGACAATGTCTGTCTCATGTTTCGGAAGGAAGTTCAGGCAAGTCAGGATTACAATGCACTTTCCACCATGGCATTTAAATTGTGGAGGGTGGGAATTCTAAGGGATAGATTTCATTCGCTTCTGGAAAAGACAGTGAAAGGCACAAAGAGAAAAGAAAAGAGAGACAGAGACAGAGAGCGACAGAGAGAAACAACCAGGCAGAAATACACACACACACACACACACGCACGCACGCACGCACGCACGCACGCACGCAAACAGGCACAGAAACTGACAGAGAGACAGACGGAGAGGGGGAAATATACAAATAGAAAGGGATAGTAGGAGAATGACAGACAGGCAGACACTGACGGGAACTTGTGACCCTCAGATAGAGACTGTAAGTGACTCCGGTGCCTCTCATTCATCCAAGGACGGGCGGTGGGGTTGAACTCGGTGCTTTATACGGGGCTAAGTGGGGGAGGGGGAGGACGGGGGGAGATGCTTCCGAAGAGTAGGGAAACATTTGGCGAGAAGCAGTGGCGGGGCCAAGAGAGATGAGGAGGGGGACTGGGCAACTGGGATCCGTACCCTGAGATGTCAGGAAGTTCATGGGACAAGTTGCCTCCTTCAGCTTCTCACCATTAATTCTGTCAGCTTATCTGCTGCAACCGAATGAAGCTGATTCACCGGTCAGTGGGGAACCCCATTCTCAAACGCCCCCAACTTCCCCAGAGGGGGAATCCGATTCTGTTTATCCGATTCGGCCTCTAACTTTAATCGGAATTGTTTATACACACTTAAAATTGTTTTCCAGGGGCCATACCTGGATTTATTGGAAAGCTCCGGATTACTGGTCTTGAAGGCCACAGGTCTAGCCCTCAGCAGACGGCCGATGTCCTGGTTCATCCACGGCATTTGATTTGGTCAGTAGCCGGCAAGTTCTCCAAGGCAGACACTAATCTACACAGGTCTTCGTGTAGTCGGTAACAATTGTGGCCTTCTTGGTCCTCACCACTGGTGCTGTGGTCCTTAGTCTCTGCCCATATGCCGGGAATAGAAGTCCAGCCAAGTGAGCAGACTTTCAAAAGTGTGGGTCTAGATGGTACTGCAGGCGTTCTTGAATATGGGACAACAATGTTCACGTGCGTTGCCTCCTCTGGGTTCACGAGCGAAACTTTGTTGGTAACTGATCAGAGACTTCATCAAGCTGGCCTGGCTGCACACACCAACCTCCCACCCCCCCCCCCCCCCCCCCCCCACACACACACACACACACACACACACACACACACATTGAGAGGTAAAGCATTAGGTTGTGCAGTTTCGAACCTGCGGATAACAAAGCTTAGCTCCTTCAGTGCCTGGCTAATGCTCGCTTGAGTTCAAATGTACAACACTACTAGAAAAAAACTTCCTCAGCTGATAAAATGGATTGCATTTGACTGATAGGTGTTCTAGTTCAAGTGGACAGGAAAGACACAGAACTGATACGTCTGTGCATCAAGACAGGTTAATCACAAAGCATTTGAAAAGGTTCCACACGGAAGTTAGTTAGGAAGGTTCAATCGTTAGGTATTAATATTGGAGTAGTAAAATGGATTCACCAGTGGGTGGATGAAAGATGCCAGAGAGTAGTGGTGGATAACTGTTTGTCAGGTTGGAGGCCGGTGACTAGCGGTGTGCCTCAGGGATCTGTACTGGGTCCAATGTTGTTTGTCATATACATTAATGATCTGGATGATGGGGTGGTAAATTGGATTAGTAAATATGCAGATGATACTAAGATAGGTGGCGTTGTCGATAATGAAGTAGGTTTTCAAAGCTTGCAGACAGATTTAGGCCAGTTTGAACAGTGGGCTGAAAGATGGTAGATGGAGTTTAATGCTGATAAGTTTGAGACGCTACATTTTGGTAGGAATAATCCAAATAGGACATTCATGGTAAATGGTAGGGCATTGAGGAATGCAGTAGAACAGTGTGATCTAGGGAAAATGGTGCATATTTCCCTGAAGGTGGAATCTCAAGTGGATAGGGTGGAAAGCATTTGGTATGCTTGTCTTTATAAATCAGAGCATTGAGTATAGGAGTTGGGATGTAATGTTAAAATTGGACAAGGCATTGGTAAGGCCACATTTGGAGTATTGTGTACAGTTCTGATCACCGAATTATAGGAAAGATGTCAACAAAATAGAGAGAGTACAGAGGAGATTTACTATAATGTTACCTTAGTTTCAGCACAAATTATAGAGAAAGGTTGAACAAGTTAGGTCTTTTTTTCTTTGGAGCGTAGAAGATTGAGTGGGAACTTGATAGAGGTATTTAAAATTATGAGGGGGACAGATAGAGTTGACGTGGATAGATTTTTTTCCATTGAGATCAGGGAAGAATCAAACAAGAGGACATGAGTTGAGAGTTAGGGGGCAGAAGTTTAAGGGTGACACGAGGGGGAACTTTTTTACTGAGAGAGTGGTAGCTGTGTGGAACGAGCTTCCAGTAGAAGTGGTAGAGGCAGGTTCGATATTGTCATTTAAAGTAAAATTGGATAGGTATATGGACAGGAAAGGAATGGCGAGTTATGGACTGAATGCAGGTCGGTGGGATTAGGAGAGAGTAAGCCTTCGGCATGGACTAGACCAGGGGTGTCAAACTCATTTTAGGTCACGGGCCGGATTGAGCAAAATGCAGCTTCATGCGGGCCGGATCAGTCGGACGCGTGCGAACGCAGCTTTCGTTGCCTCCGTTTTTTCAGCCTGCTCTCATGTGTCTCAGTCTCTGCCATAACTACAAAGTGTTTCACTTTACAAATTCCGTTTCTTATGAAGAAGACTGCCGAATAAACACTAAAAACCCTGAAAACCTGGTACCTGAATAAACTCAGCATTAGCCATATAATTCGCCATAGGCGCTTCGATTACTGGGGCCAGCTTTAATAGTGATTAGATATTATCTCGCCGGCCAAAGATAATTCCACCGCGGGCCGGATTTGGCCCGCGGGCCTTGAGTTTGACATATATGGACTAGACGGACAGAGATGACCTGTTTCCGTGCTGTAATTGTTATATATTTATATGATTATACGATAAAACCACGATTCAGAGGTAAATTAGCATTAGGATAAAATGGTGTGTACTTGAATTAGGAATTTGGAATTGGTATTTTTAAGTTGTAGGGTTCCATTGGAAAACGTGTTGAAGTCATTGTCGCACTTGCCCTGTAATATGTAAATTACAGGTCAGTTTAGACAACGTGGTGGTGCAGTCAATTGCTCAGCGATTTGCTTACGTCGTCAGCCCTAATTCCATAAATTATCCAGCTGCAGCTGGGTGGTCAGTTTAAATCGATTATTTCCCTCTATAACTACAGAGTCCAAATATAGCTATAAATTGTACCGAAATTTCAGCCCTCCTTGCGGAACACGGGTGCCCGCTGTCTTCCAGCCAGAATTCACTCTATCTACTACATCATCCAATTCGGAATCAAAGCAGCCAGGTTTCTCTGGATCCCATGTTTCTTGACTTCCTGAATGATTCTACTATTGGGAACGGATCGAACGCTTATCAAAATTAATACATCCACATCGACTGTTCTGATCCATCTATTTGTTTTTCACTGTTACAAGTAATTCAATCTGGTTCATAAAGGGCAATATGCCCCTCAAAAAGCCATGTTGACTCTCCGCAGCTGAACTACGTTTCTCCAAGTGCCCATAAATTCCCTCCACAATAGCCTTTCTGCAACAGTTTACCCACTACTGACATAATATTCAGTGGTCTCTAATTCGAAAGAGCGTACCTATTATTTTTCGTCAACACAGGGATTACATTTGCCGTCCCCAAATCTTCAAAGTCTACTTCCAGGGCCAGCGAAGACACAAATATCTTGTCAAAAAGTGCACCAATATCTTCGCTGGCCTTCCAAAATTATCTGGACTATATCCCTTCCGGTATCGGGGAATTATCTATCATCATGTTTTCCAAACTTCCAGCGCATCTTTTTTCTGAGCCTCGGCATGTTCGAGCATATCTGCCTTTTTACGCTGTGTTCATATTCATGAATGTATTCGGTGAGGAGCGTCACCGCCTCCTTGGACTCCAGACACAAGTTTTCCTCTGATCTCCCCACACTCTCTCCAGTCTACTCCTGTTCTTCACAGTGCAACTCGCCAAGGGCTCTCAAGTTCCTTTCTACCTCTTCTAAGTCCATTGTTAAATTATTTCTTCTCTCAATTGTGACTCGCCACAACCCTACCCGATCTTTTCTTCCTAAACCTTACGTATCTTTCTTTCTTCCTCCTGGCGAGCTGTTCCAACTTTCTTGTCAGGCAGGGTTACTTTATGCTATCATCCTTTCCCTGCATCAATGAGACAGACTCTTACTGTACCGAATGTCAGTGCTCCCTAAGCAATCCCCATATATCTGTTGTGTATTTCTCTGAGTGCATCATTTCCCAATGTCCGTTCCCAAGTTCCTGCAGGGTAGCACCATACATTGCAGACCCCAAATTCCATACTCTCCGTCCTACCCCTGGGCAAGGTAAATGGAGGGGAGTTCTGCCCTATCGTTCTGAAATGCTGACCCGCGGAGAGATCTGTCACCTGATCCGTTTCCTTTTCTAATATTAGATACCGTATGGACTGTTCGCTAGTCCGCGTTTCTTCTTATAGTGACATGAATCCTTCCTGGACACAACTGAGGATTTATGCCAAATGCCTGGTCGTATGTTGTGTAATATATAATACATACGTAATATTGTGTAAGTCTCAGCTGCCCGTGTTAATAACCTGGCGCATGTCAAAGATCCGTTTCCCGATCGGTTCCTCACTGTTCCCGTTGCGTTTTGTTTTTGGTGTAATTTGTTGGGCGGCAGTATAGAATACTCCAGATAGGGTGCTCTCTCGCTTCATGTTTCTGTGTTCGTCTCACAGTCTATTAACAAACGAACGCTCCACGTTGTCCTCCCTTTCTGCAGCAGCGATACTATCCCTGGTTTCCCATCGCACTCCCTTTACACTCCGTTACTCGACTCTGTACATTTTTCAACATCTGAAACCCGGAAGGTCCTGAAGCCATTCCTGCCCATTGTGACAGCCGAGTGTCTGTGATAGTTTGGAACATACTTGAACCAATGTAACAAACACTCCAGGAGCATTGAGCGTTTGTATTGCTACCGACCTGAACTGTATGAAGTCAGCAATTTTCCGCCAATTCTGCAATTTACGGTTGACCAGGCATATGATTGTATGTATTTAAGACATATTTGCCAAAGCTGTTCATTGTAAAACGGCTTTATTTGAAAACTTCGCTGAATTCGCATTAGACACGGGCGTTATCTACACTGATGGCCATTTAATCTAAACACATACTTCATTCCTTTCCTCAGCTCCTCTCTGAATTTCCTCTGTGTCAGTGTATAGATACAAGTATTGGTACACATGCTGAGTACTTGCAACATGTACCCAAATTGCTGGAGGATGTAGACCGGGGAACTCAAATATCTGTCCTCGTAAAAATAGTTTTGCACTTGCCAATTCAGGGAATGGGCTACAGAGGGCATCCAAAATAATATGAAATTAGCTGATATAGAAAACAACAAAATCATCGATTTTCTGCGTTTTTCCACCTCGGCATCTTTCTGATTGTCGCTGCTGTGCCGAAGCCTTCTGCGGACTCTATTTGCCAGAACGATATGTCTTACGGTTAACCCGTTAAACACCAGGATTAAGCCGATTGGTAGCAATGGTGTTAAAATGCTCTGCAGTAATGTGTATGCTCTCCACACGGGTGAAGTAACGTATTCATATGTGCCGATGCACCGCCACGGCGTGTTGTCAATGATGACGTAAGGTTCAATGGCAAAGTAAATCGGGACACATCTCCCACAGCTCACTATAACCACGGTCACGATAACCACCGTTGCTGTTCTCTCGGTGCAGTATCGCACCCGCAGCTTTCGACAACATATTGCGATGAAACGATCGAAGGTAAAACTGACCGTGAACCAAACAGAACAGTCCGTCGTTACGACCCGAAACACAACTGTTAGAGCGCATACTGGAGTGATGAGCAGGGATCTGGAATAAATGTAGATATTGTTGGTCTGGTCCACTAAAGCGAATACGATAACCACCATCAGATCCGCTGTTGCCATTCCAACCAGGTAACGGGTGATGCATTTGGAGAGTCCGCATTTTCCCCGAGATAATATCACAATCGCCGTTAAATTAACTGCAACAAATTGGGAAAAAAAAGAAATATAATCAGAGTAAATGAAGATATTGTTAGTCTGTTCCATAAATCAACAACGATAACCACCATCTGATCCCTTGTTTCCATTCCAAACAGGTAACTACAAAAATATGAAAACAAAATATGGTCAGCAGCAACTCTCTGAATGCCCCCAGGTATGGTCTGTTTGGAAGTGGAAAGCGGGAATCCAGTGTGTGCGGTCTCCGTCGCTGCACTCCGGCTGGAGGACAATGACTGATGTGAGTGTCAGTGGATTGGCGACCTTCCCACAGTTTAGAGCGAGGCATCCGAGTTCCACGACTCACGGACCGGTGGGCACCCGACCGCCCCTGTTAACAACACCATTTCCATTATTAGAGGTGAAATAGCTGACGGGATTGTATGTAGCGGCGAGAAAGTGGAGTCAAGGAGATATAAAGCACGAGATCTCATTTACTGACTTGCAGATGAACGGACCTGCGTGTCGGAAATAGACCGGACCGTCATTTAAATAAGCTGCCACGTTGTTAGAAGTTCGAAGTGTCGGCACTGATAGAGACTCGGGCTTGGAAAAGCGGAGACCAGCATGACTTCAGAAAGCCGAGCGAGGTGAAATTATGAAACAGTGACGATATTGGCACCAACTTAATTGACAAAAGAAGAAAACGCTGCGATCGAGATATGGAAAATGGAAATAAAACCATTAGATGCCTGAATCCTCCATTCCGGAAACACGTTTCAGCCGACGGTAACATCTGTGCTCAGTAACAGTGCGGATACCGCAGCAGAGTAACGACGGCACCATACATAAAGTAACCAGCTCCGGCATCTTACCGGGGACACCAACCGCTACAAGTGTGGGATAGAAAATGCCCGCGATGTAGTAAATCGCCGCATATCCCATGTTCCGTCAGAAGCAGCGTTCAGTTGTACGGAACGTTTCAGCTGCTGAGATGGACTGGTGATCGGTTTAGCAGACTTTTATTGAGGAGAGAGCAATTCCACTGAGGCAATTAGCGTGGCTATCACGTCAGGGACATTAGTGACAACCAACTGCACAAACACTTACGTTAAAATATTTTTACTCACTCTGTCCCCGTGTCGTGAATTTGACTCATCAAGGGATTTTGCAATCTATTTACTTTAAAACAAAATATGATGTGTCTTCTTCCATGTTATTTTCCATGATACCTGGCTTCAGCATATAAATAGCATATTTTTATATTATTGTTGCTTTAAAACAGGCATTCATATTGAAGTCGATTTATTTTGTAATATTTGACCGTGCACATTCGCTTCTGAAATTGAGGGAAGGAGTTTGTTCTGGCAGGGGGAATGGAGAACACTTCTTTATTAAAGGGCAACATTCGTTCATTATTTTCTTTCGTTTGTTCCAGTCATTCTGGGCGGTGTGAGTGATGGATCAGGCAATGACAGCTGACATGTGTTATAATAAGATACACTGCACATATTCCTCCAAACACTGTAAAAGATCCACAGCGATATTCCAGAGGCCTGTGATCAAAAAGGGAACGTGTCCTCGGGTGATTAGCGAGGGCTGTGGACAGTTTGAAGAACAATGTTTTCCAGCGCACACATGGGGTGTTTGGCAGGACCCTGACCTCTTCCAGTGAATGACCTGACCACCTCATACCCGTGACCTGCGAAGCAGTCGATTTAACTTTAAAGATATTCTCAAACCAGCGACAATTCTACCAGTATTTCGCCATGCTTTCTCTGTTTGAACAAAAGTAACAAGTAAAATCTGTGACCATTCCGCAGGTTTTCAGGCTGATCTATTATTTGCCACGAAGTTGTCTGTTTTTCTCCAGATTTGCTTTCAGGTATATTGTCTTTCATACAAACATAGAAACATAGAAAAGTACAGCACAATACAGGTTCTTCTGCCCACAACGCTGTGCCGAACATGTCCCTACCTTAGAAATTTCTAGGATTGCCCATAGCCCTCTACTTTTCTGAGTGTTACGTACCCGTGACACGTGACAGTGGTACCCTTGTCACGTGACTGGGGTTGAAGTTATACTGGACATGAGGTAATGGTTTTGTGATGGTGGAGTGATATCATTTTCCCGCCAGTAGAGGTCATGTGACAGTTTTTTTTCTACAGGGTATAAAAGGAAGACCCACCCTGTCAGGTGGGGCAGTTCGTGGCGGAATTTGCTAAGATGACTTCATGTCACTGCGTGATTTAATGTGATGACGCAGTTTAGTTAAAAATGAAGTTTTATATAATGCCTAAAGTTTAAAAGGTCACTGCCAACGGTTTCTTTGCTGATGGAGAGTCAACAAAAGTTTGGAAGGTAAAGATCGAGGAGAATCGATTTTCGAAGGTGGAAAAGTTCGACCTTGTTTGATCCTCATTCGGAAGGATTTCGTTTACTATTCTCGTGTTAGTCTCCGCTGGAAATAGCGGGAGATTGAGAATAGTGTGGAAGGAAGGTCAGTACCTTTTAAGCCGTTATATTTAATTAAATTCTTCGTGGGAAAGTTCGACGCCGGGGAATCGAAGGACATCGACGTGGAAGAGAATTTACATCGCTTTAAAAAAGTCTCTCCTTTTAAAAGTACTGTGAGCTTTTGAACTTTCGGCATATCGTTCTAAAGAACTGTTTTTTCCCAATACCGCTTTAAAGACTGTTTGGGACTGCAAAGCTATTAAGAACTGTGAATGTGTCGCACAGCAGCTGTTTTCCGGTTACGTTTGGGTTTGTTTACTTTTGAGGGGGTTTGGTTCAGTGTTTAATAAACGTGTTATTTGTTGTTAAACCCTTGCCTATCTCATCTATATTTATTGTTGCCTGAATACGTAACATGAGCTCCATGTACCTATCCAAAAGTGTCTTAAAAGACCCTATCTTATCCGCCTCCACCATCGTTGCTGGCAGCCCATTCCACGCACTCACCACTCTTTGCGTAAAAAAAAAATTACCCCTGACATCTCATCTGTACCTAATCCCCACACCTCAATCCTGTGTCCACTTGTGACAACCATTTCCGCCCTGGGAAAAAGCCTCTGCCTGTCCACACGATCAATGCCTCTTATCGGGTTATACACGTCTATCAGGTCACCTCTCATTCTCCGTCGCTCCAAGGAGAAAAGGCCGAGTTCACTCTACTGTTTTCATAAGACAATCGTCACTATGTGTATGTGCAGAACAGCGGATGTGTTCGAGCTCACCTGTCAACAACACTTCCTTCTGCTCCTGCAGTGCACCGCTCCGTGCCGATTGTGGTACTCGTTCCGATGAGCGGGCCTCGGCTTATTGGAGAGAGTCTCAAAACTCTGTTTCCATTGTGGAACTCGCACTAATGTGCGGCCCCCGGTTGACTAAAGCAAGTAATGCCTCTGCCTTCAAATCCACTCTCCCAAAGGGAATCACTTCGTAGCTTCCGGGTTGAACTCCATCTGTAACTTCTCAGCGCTGCTCTGCGTCCTGTCACTGTCCTCTTGTAATCTGCGACAACATTCTATATTATCCATAATTCCACCAACCTCCACATCACCGCAAATACAATAACCCACCCCTCCACCTCCTCTTAAAAATCATTCATAGAAACACATAAGCCGGGAGTCTCAAACTGATCACTGCAGGACTCCACTGGTCACCAACATCCAGGGAGAAAACGCTCCATCCACAACTACAGTCTGCCTTCTGTGGGCATTAGTCCTGAATCCACCAGCCAACTCTCCCTGGATACCAAGCCTTCTGACGCTATGAACGGTCCTACCATGGTTAACCGTTTCAAATAGATAAATAGATAGATAGATAGATAGATAGATAGATAGATAGATAGATAGATAGATAGATAGATAGATAGATAGATAGATAGATAGATAGATAGATAGATAGATAGATAGATAAATAGATAGATACTTTATTCATACCCATGGGGAAATTCAACTTTTTTTCCAATGTCCCATACACTTGTTGTAGCAAAACTAATTACATACAATACTTAACTCAGTAAAAAAATATGATATGCATCTAAATCACTATCTCAAAAAGCATTAATAATAGCTATTATAAAGTTCTTAAGTCCTGGCGGTAGAATTGTAAAGCCTAACGGCATTGGGGAGTATTGACCTCTTCATCCTGTCTGAGGAGCATTGCATCGATAGTAACCTGTCGCTGAAACTGCTTCTCTGTCTCTGGATGGTGCTATGTAGAGGATGTTCAGGGTTTTCCATAATTGACCGTAGCCTACTCAGCGCCCTTCGCTCAGCTACCGATGTTAAACTCTCCAGTACTTTGCCCACGACAGAGCCCGCCTTCCTTACCAGCTTATTAAGACGTCAGGCGTCCCTCTTCTTAATGCTTCCTCCCCAACACGCCACCACAAAGAAGAGGGCGCTCTCCACAACTGACCTATAGAACATCTTCAGCATCTCACTACAGATATTGAATGACGCCAACCTTCTTATGAAGTACAGTCGACTCTGTGCCTTCCTGCACAAGGCATCTGTGTTGGCAGTCCAGTCTAGCTTCTCGTCTAACTGTACTCCCAGATACTTGTAGGTCTTAACCTGCTCCACACATTCTCCATTAATGATCACTAGATCATCACTATATGAGGCCTAGATCTCCTAAAGTCCACCACCATCTCCTTGGTCTTGGTGATAGAGGCACAGAGTCGACTGTACTTCCTTAGAAGGTTGGCGTCATTCAATGTCTGTAGTGAGATGCTCTATAGGTCAGTTGTGGAGAGCGCCCTCTTCTTTGTGGTGGCGTGTTGGGGAGGCAGCATTAAGAAGAGGGACGCCTCACGTCTTAATAAGCTGGTAAGGAAGGCGGGCTCTGTCGTGGGCAAAGTACTGGAGAGTATAACATAAGGGTAAGGAAGTGCGGGTCCTCGCAAAGAGTAGGAGATGACGAGATGGGGAGGAGAGGGAGATCAGTGTGACAGGGAGGGAAGGGTCAGTCCGAGACGGAAAGGACTGAATGGATGTTTCAGTGGGATATTACAATGGAAGCTGTGCTACCCTAAACTGGCGTGCGGGTATGAAAACCCTCTCTCTTGCTTTGTGGCCCTTCGTAGCTCGTTATGTTGCGGATTCTGATTAATCTTATCGATCACCGCTGAGTCGTCTCCGCTGTTCTGCTTTTAGGTCAAAACTCCTCAACCTTTCCTGACTCGATGAGTGAAACGTCGATTGACCCAAGAGTATATTTGCAAGAAGGAGATCGTCCGCCGACACGAACACACGATCCAGAAGCAGCAGAAAGTCAATAACTACTTTCCGCCGTTCTTATCCAACTCTCTGCCTCGGTGGATCACCTCCGTGCCGTACAAACGGAATCGATTAATCTCTAACCCGGTATTGCAACTTCCTGTCCCAGAGCGTCTTACACTTCGAGCGCCAGCGCTCTCTGTATTCTACACACCGTGACAAGATCGTCTTCTTAATCTATTTATTGACTGGACGAGATTTGACCTGGGAAACCGCTAATAAAACAAGCATTTGCAACACATATGAGGATTTCACCGCTGACAAGCGCCGAGCCTCAACATCGGATCTGATACTTAACCTGCGACAAGGATTGTGCCGTGGAATCCAGGACTACCGCTCCGGGGTTCGGCTAGAGTGATGGATGAGACGCTTGTCCATTTCCATCACGGCCTTTGGAGCAATTGAAAGATGAGCTGTTTACCTGGGAGTTGCCCCCCGACCTCTAACACCTCGCCAGTTTGGCTCACCGTATTGACAAAGATCTTATGGAATCATGAACCGATGGCTTCAGAATCCACGCAGTTAAGGGAAAATTATTTAATACGGTGGAGCCGACCACCAACGCATCAAACAGCAGTCGAGTCGGCTCTCCCTAGCCCCTTGTTCCATTACCATAGTCCGTCTCACTCCCTCTGTCCTCCTCCACAATCTGTCGGCTCTACACGCGAAGGAGGCTCTGCTGGTTTCCGGCTCAGCAGATTACTTTCTGGATGGGACTGTGTGTCCCATGCAGCTTGGACGCCGAGCCGAAACTTTCTCTCACGCCATCGACAGAACGGCCATTGACGAACCACCCTTGGGAACTGTGAGAGCCAGGCGGACGCCCACACGGCTTCTGCACCACGAGTCCATTCCATTCCTTTCACTTTGTGTTCCTCCTGGCTCCACACTCAAGGCTGTCCCTTCGCCTGGTCGTCCGCTGCACTGTGGAGTTGGAGGCCCAGTTGCTGCACTACCGGCCTGCAACCTCAGTTGATGTAACCCCATAAACTGGTAGAAACGGGTGGGACCTTGGCTCTCACCAAACCTGCACGGGATTATCCTAACTTTGCTCTCGCCTGTAGTGGTAGAGAAGCAAACATCCTGTCATATCACAGACATGACTGTGTAATCGAACTCTTCCGAAGCACCTCCCTATCCCGTGGCACTTTGCTCTCCCTCACTCCGGCAAAAGCTGGAAATTTGTGTTTCAGAATAAACTCTCTGAGTTGCTAGGACACAGCTCTCTTGTCGCACTCTTGTTTTCCCAATCCTCTAATGACTAAATACAGGAGATTCCTCGTTATCCTGACCGGTGTTTACAAGCCGCTAAATGCCGACTTTGAGCAGGCACTGGAGATATTGAATGGTGTCATCAGCAAACAAGAAACCGTCCAGCCCGACTTCTTCCAAACAATTTTGGTGACTTCAATCAGTCTTTAAAATCATTGATGCAAACTTCAATCAGGCTTGATTGAAGAAATCTCTGCCCAATTATCTTCGCAATGTAACCTGCAGCTCCAAGTGTCACAACGCACTCGGCCATTGCTACACTACCATTAGGGATGTCGAATTTTCCTAGACCACATTTCGGGACATCGGATCACTAGGGTGTACATCTCCTCCCTGTGCTCAGGAAGAAGCTAAATAGCAGGGCTTCAGAGATTAGACAACAAAAGGTGGTCGTGGGAGGTAGGGGGCGGCTATAGGATTGTGTCCAGACGGCGAACCTGGCCCTGCTGGGGACTCATCAGAAGGTCTGAATGATCATCGCCGTGGTTGTCACGGACTTTATAAAAACAGTCCGAGACGAACGTTTCCCCATTAAGTCAGTCAGAGTCTTCTCCAGTCGGAATCGCTGGCTGACCCATGAGTTCCGCCATCTGCTGAGGGCCGAACCTGAATCACTGACCAATGCTCGACAGCTGTGGCAGGGGTTGCATGCTGTCACTTCCTACACAGTGAAGACAGTCAGAGTCTTCTCCAGTAGGAATCGCTGGCTGACCCATGAGTTCCGCAATATGCTGAGGGCCCAACCTGAATCACTGACCAATGCTCGGCAGCTGTGGCAGGGGTTGCATGCTGTCACTTCCTACACAGTGAAGACAGTCAGAGTCTTCTCCAGTAGGAATCGCTGGCTGACCCATGAGTTCCGCCATCTGCTGAGGGCCCAACCTGAATCACTGTCCAATGCTCGGCAGCTGTGGCAGGGGTTGCATGCTGTCACTTCCTACACAGTGAAGTCAGTCAGAGTCTTCTCCAGTCGGAATCGCTGGCTGACCCATGAGTTCCGCAATATGCTGAGGGCCCAACCTGAATCACTGACAAATGCTCGACAGCTGTGGCAGGGGTTGCATGCTGTCACTTCCTACACAGTGAAGACAAGCGACTCAGGTGTAAACAAGGCATTGCCTCCAGGTGATTCCAATGGCCTCTGATCTCTCTTTGACCGTCAAGACATGGAGGAACCTTCCAGAACTCCCAAAGCCCCCGATGACCCTGTGATTCCTGTCTCATGGCCGACATGACAGCATCGTTCAGAAGGGTGAACGGACGGTAAGCATCGGGCCCAGACTGAGTACTAATGACCTGAGCTGATCAACGGTCTGGGGTTTTCACCGATATCTTTATCGTCTCGTTTATCAATTACCTGGTTCAAGCAGGCTTTAATTGTACTGGCGCTGAAAGAGAATGTAGTCATCCGCCTCAGGGACTATCGTCCAGCGGCTCTTACTTCCACAGAGATGAAAGATTTTGAGAGATCGGTGATGAAGTATATCAACTTCTGCAGGAGAAGTGACTTCTCCAGTTTACCTGCTGTCGCAACTGGTCCACGGCAGACGCGATTTCATTGGCTCTTCACTCAACCCTGGAACATCGGGACCGGGAGGACGCATACATCAGGATGTTCTTCATCGACTACAGCTCGGCATCCAATGCTGTCATCCCACAGATCTAGTCAATAAGATTCAGGACCTTATCCTTAATACCTCCTTGTGCAATTGGATCTTCGAGTTCCTATTCTGCTGTCCCCGGTCAGCTCAGATTCGCTAAAACATCTCTTCCACAAATTGCATCGACACAGGTGTGCCGCAGGGTTGTGTGCTTCTCCCTGCTCTACCTACGTTATATTGATGACTGAGGCGAAGCACAGCTTCAATGCTATGTTTAATTCTACTGTATACACCACTGCCGTTTAACGAATCACAGGTGTGTCGCAGGGTTGTGTGCTTCTCCCTGCTCTACCTACGTTATGTCGATGACTGAGGCGAAGCACAGCTTCAATGCTATGTTTAATTCTACAGTATACACCACTGCCGTTTAACGAATCACAGGTGTGCCGCAGGGTTGTGTGCTTGTCCCTGCTCTACCTACGTTATATTGATGACTGAGGCGAAGCACAGCTTCAATGCTATGTTTAATTCTACTGTATACGCCACTGCCGTTTAACGAATCACAGGCCTTGATAAATCAGTGTATAGGAGAAAGATTGAAAATCTATCAGAGGAGTGCCACAACTCTTCACTCATTGTCAGCAAGAAGGTGGGGCTGATCAGTGACTTCAGGAACAGGAAACCGGAGATCCATGAGTTCGTATTCTTCGGAGGATTAGAGGTGGAGAGGGACATCAGATTTAATGTCCTACTATCATTTAGGAGGATCTGTTCTGAGTCCAGCACGTAAAGGCAGTTTAGGGGAAAGAACCGCAGTGCCTCTATTTCCTCAAAAGTTATCGAAGAATACCTGAAACTTTGTCAAACTTCCATAGATGTGTACTACATAGTGTACTGACTCGAAGTATCACACTGATGCTTTTGAACATAACATCCTACATCAATAGTGGATATGGTGCAGTGCATTGCGGGTAAACCCTTCCCCACCATTGAACAAATCTACACGGAGCGCTGTCGCAGGAAAGCAGTGTCCATCATTAAGAAAACACTCCATCAATGCAATGCACTCTGCTAGCTGCACCCCCATCACGAAGATGGTACAGGAGTCTCAGGACACTCGCCAACAGGTCAGGGACAGTGATTACCCCTATCAACCATCAGGAAGAAGGTACAGGAGTCTCAGGACCCTCGCCAACAGGTCAGGGACAGTGATTACCCCTATCAACCATCAGGAAGAAGGTATAGGAGCCTCAGGATCCTCCCAACTGTTAAGGAACAGCAATACCACTTTCAACCATCAGGCTGTGAAGTACAGAAGGTATCTTCAGTCAACGTCCCTCGCCCCATCTCTGAATTGTTCCGAGAATCTACGGACTAACTTTCAAGAACTGTTTGTTCAATGTCATTGAAATGTATTGTTTTTTTTTGTTATCTCTCAGTTCAAAACCTGAGGTGCGGGCATCCGCTAGCACACTCACTTCTCAACTGTTAGGAACTGTTGGATTATTCTAGTGGTGTTTGCTCTTGGCTTGCTGAAGATTTACATAATTGTTGTGGTGTTGGCATAGTTTTTAATTCTATTGTGTGGTGATTGCTGTAGATATTATTATTAGGAAAATGTATGCCCTCTTCCCGTTCCATATTCTTCAATATTTTCTTTCAATTTCCCATGTCTTCGGTATTTTTCACTTAGTGATTTCTGTATGTTTTATGTGTTTGGAATGGCTATATTTCTAAAGTACGTTGTTTTTGCTTGTTTATACTGCAATGTTATATACCGACTAAAAGTATAGATTGGCCTATCTGTAATACCGGATCATTTCTAATATAATTTGTCGGATTCTGACAAAACAAGGACTTTGGTTTCTTTTGGCATTTTATGCATTTACCATCTTGCATGTATTGGTCTTTTTTACTTATATTTGATAATATTTTTGAGTTAACCTGCTGGGCCGGGATTGCAACAAGGAGCCTGTCTGTTTCATGGACGGGTCTGCAACTCTAAGCAAAGCGTTCGCCTCTGCCAGACCGACATCCAGAAGGCTCAGATCGTGGGATGTCTTCCATGGGGGGTCTTGCTTTTCCATTGGTTAGATTTTACTCAGGTTGAATTATTTGTCATTTTCTTGGGTTGTGCTTCCATTTAAATTCAGTGGCGTGTACTTTTTATCAGAAATGCGCATCGTCCCGCGGAGTGCTGAATCCGATTTCGTTGTTGAAAATATATTATTAGAAGTTTTAGATCACTGATATGTGAATTTTTATGCCTATTAATCCTCAACCTCCTCTGTCAGAGGATACGGCTGTCAGCACTGTGCAGTACGTTATTGGCTGCCGGTAACAGATAGGATAATTTTGTCTGTACTCTCAGCTTGGTCATTGGCATTCTGTGGAGTCTCCACATCGATGATGTTGCAATTAACGGAACGTTGTGCAACCGTTGTTGAAGTGAACCTATTTGTATCAGCTCTTCACGGGTTGGGTTGGCATCTTCAATGTTTTTTGTACAGCATTGTTCTGTTCTTCAAGTTGGTTTCTTTCCAGCTCTTGTGCAATTTCATGTTGTTTCTGGTTTAACATGTCTATAGGGATTATATTATAGTGTTTTTTTTTTAATTTTCACTATTCGCGGATCTGCTATTCCTTATGCATTTATTTGTATGAAGGGAGATTGCGAAGTAGACTGTTGATGAAGTTTGCCTTGTGTACTGTCATGTCAGTCTCAAGTATCGTTACTCAGTAATGAATGGAGATTATAAATGTGTGTACTTGAAATGAAACGACGCAAAAGGCAAACAACCAAACACATTTAAAATGCCCACTTCAATCGTGTCTGCCTTTTCGGAACGACTCGTGTGTTCTCAGTTGTCAGTGGACTACTCGTCTGAGAAACAACAGCTGCAGTTGTATTCTGCAGTGTTCGTGGCCTACATTGAAGGCAGGCTCTATCATTCTCGGGTGTCCCGGTGACAGGCCGCCCATTCAGCAGCGCAGACCTATCTGTTTGCCGACTGTCACGCCCAGCGCCAGTTCCAGCCATGTCCTGGCAAACCTCTGTGCCGCTGTCCTAATGCTCTGTTCATTACAGTGTCGGGTGCTGTATGGTCATGCACTTCGGTAGAAGAAATTAAAGAGTTAACTATTTTCTAAACGGACAGAAAATACAGAAAAGAAAACACAGATGCAAAGTGATTTGGGGGTCTTGTGCAGGATTCCCTAGAGATTGTTTTGTAGGTGGAGCCTATGCTGAGGAAGCCAACTACACAACCATATCTACATCGGCGGTGCACAGGTGGAACAGGTCAAAAGCTTTAAGTTACTCGGGGTGAATATCACAAAAGACATGACTTGGTCTAGCCAAGCAGAGTCCACCGCTAAGAAGGCCCACCGGCGCCTTTACTTCCTGAGAAAGTTGAAGTAATTTGGCCTGTCCCCTAAAACCCTCACTATTTTTTATAGATGCACCGTAGAAAGCATTCTTCTAGGGTGCATCACAACCGGGTATGGAAGTTGTCCTGTCCAAGACCGGAAGAAGCTGCAGAAGATAGTGAACATAGTCCAGCACATCACACAAACCAGTCTTCCATCCTTGGACTCACTTTACATCATACGCTGTTGGAGCAGTGCTGCCAGGATAATCAAGGACACGACCCACGCAGCCAACACACTTTTTGTCCCTCTTCCCTCTGGGAGAAGGTTCAGGAGCATGAAGATTCGTACGGCCAGATTTGGGAACAGCTTCTTTCCAACTGTGATAAGACTGCCAAACATATCCTCACCCGGATCTGGGCCGTACCTTCCAAATATCCGGACCTGACTTGCAGTACCTTACTTTCCCTTTTCTATTTTCTAATTATGATTTATAATTTAAATTTGTTATTATATTTATTTCGATTTGTACTTCAGGGAGCGCGAAGCGCAGAAACAAATATCACTGTGATGATTGTACGCTCTAGTATCAATTGTTTGGTGAGAATAAAGTATAAAGTTAAAGTTAAAGTGTGATGCTCACAGTGCTCAAGAGGACTAAAATATAAAAGCAAGTGTGTGATGTTGAGATTTTATAAAACAAGTGTGAGAGCTCACTTTGACTGCTGTGAGCACTTTTGGGGCACTTATCTCAGAAAGGATGCGCTGAAACTGGAGAGGATTCAAAGGACAGTTACGAAAATGATTCCAGTACTTATCAGTTTGTCTTATGAAGAGCGGTTGATGGCTCTGGGCCTGTATTGACGGGAATGAAGAAGGATGAAGGGTGAACTCAATGAAACCTGTCGAATGTTAAAAGACGTTGGTGGATGTGAAGAGGATGTTGCCTTTGGTGGGAGAGTATAAGAGCAGAGAAAACAACTTCAGAATAGAGGGATGTCCTTTTAGAACGGAGAAGAGGAGGAATTTATTCAGCCAGAGAGTGGTGAATCTGTGGAATTCATTGCCACAGGCAGCTGTGGATGCCGTCTTCATGTATATTTAAGATCAAGTGTGACAGATTATCCATTGGTCGGGGCATGAAGGAATACGGGAGTGGGGGTGGGTGGGAGGGTAGGCAAGAGATGGATCAGTAATTATGAAATGACGGAGCGCCATTGATGGGCCAAGTTGCCCAATTCTGTTCCTATCTTACGGTCTTATGATCTATTCCGTAGACATTTTCCCATTTCTGAAGTGAAGGGTTGTTCCCTACAGCCATACTTTGGCTTTAGATGTCCTTTAACTTGAGAATGAATGCTGACCAAAGCCAAAGTGATATTTTATTTCCCACCTGTCCTTCATATCTGCAGACCGTTCCGTTATCCGCCAAGTGGGTACGCATATTAATATTATATTTATTTTTTTCCTCGGCTCAACCGTGTGAAACATGAGGGACAGGGAAAGCCAAGCACAGTAATTTCTCAATTGCCGGGAACTTTCAGACTACTCAGTTGGTGGAGACTCTTGCGGCTTTCCGGAGATTTGCGGAAATATTGCTCTGTGGGTCGAATTGTTGAATGTTATTGTGAGGTGAAGGTGGGATGATACCAGTTGTGGATGTTGCTATTGGATCAATGTACACCCTGTTCATGGTCCACAGCCTTTCAAATTCCTCTTCATGCAGCATGTTTCTGGTGTTTGTCGCTTACTAATTTCCGCATGTTATGTACGTTTGGAACTGCTACATCTTTCACGTCAGTTGCTCCTGCTTTTTGATCCCGTATTATTACAGTATTTCTGGACGTTTTACTATTGATCATCCTGTCTGTAATTACAGATTGGTCGTAATATAATTTGTAGTTCTCAAAAGCTAAAACTGGATCAAGAGGTTGTATTATCAAGTAGGATTTTGATAAAAGATGTTTACCATCTGAATGTGTCTATAGAAGTTACACTGCCGCATGATCCTGTAATCTCTTCGATTGTTTCTCTTGGCATTTTCTGCATTTATCTCGTCAAATTTGGTCTTTTAAAGCACGTTTGTGATGGTTATTTTGTGTTATTTTGTCCTGTATTCTCCATATTTCCCCCTGCCCCCTTCCCCACCCGCGACCGGTTTCACGTATCACCTTGTGATTCTCTATCCTCTCCTCCACCTTTTCAATCTACTCCTGATCATATTTTTTCAACACAGGTGCCTCGGCCGAAATGTTGACTGTACATTTTTTTTTTGTCCACAGATGTTCGCCGGTCTGCAGAGTTCCTGCAGCATTTGGTGTGTGTTGCTCAGATTTACAGCACCTGCAGATTTGCTCTTGTTCGACATTTTCCATTTGTTGCACGGCAGCTTTTTGACGATGTGCATATTATACTAGGAGAACTCGCGTATTCATCAGATGTCATTCACCTGCCATTACCCCACGTCACCGGATGCTTCCACTTTATTGGCTTCCAGAAATCGGCCTGTTTCGGCCATGGACTTCAAGCAATTTGTGACCCATTATTTTTTCCAGCGTGACAGAATTTGTTCTAAAGACTGAAACAGAAACATAGACTAGCATAACTCATCTAGTAGAAAGTGAAGCCTGCTAACTCTCGCCCTAGGGTCCGTGTCAAGGGTGCAGGGGTGTCAATTTCCAACATGGACATTGCGGGGCAGTGAAAGGGAAACGACGACATGGAGATTTATTCAGCCTCTGTGACGAACTGCATGTGTATCAATATCAGGTAGGCAGCATCTCTGGAAATAAATGATCAGTCGACGTTTCGGGCCACGACCCTTCAACAGGGCTCGTAAGGCGTCTGGAGGGTGCCAAAATAAGAAGGTTGGGCGAGGGGAAGAAGGACATGCTAGAAGGAGACAGGTGACGGCTGCTGGGACAAAATAAGTGGAAAATACAAAGGGTTGGAGAAGAAGGTATCTGATAGGAAAGCAGAGTAAAGGAGGAGAGAGGAGGGGCTCCAGGGGGAGGTCATAGGCAGATGAGGATAAGGTTTGGAGTCCAGAGTGGGAAAATAATGAAGAGGGAAAGGGTTGAGGAAAACTACCGGTAGATAGAGATATCCATGTTCATGCCTCATAATTGGGGGTTACCTTGGCGGAATATAAGAGGAGGCCGTTGATTGACATCTCGGACTGGGAAGGGGGATAGATGTAGAAATAGCTTGTCCAGGGCGAAATTCCCCTTTAGTGGATGGGGCTGTGTGGCTGAACGAACCGTCATTTAATGAACGGTTTGCATGCGTTCCGTATCTTCTTAAGACTGATTGCGATACTAATTTAAGACTCCACAATATTACCATTGACAACCGCTGTCCCAGCATCATAGAATGAGTCACACCCTTTTCCTCACCTTCCACTCACTTCGCTCCCTGTTTATTCAATCTCAACTCCTCATCCCTCCTCTCCTTTCCCTCCTTCCTCGCTCTCTCAACTCTCCATTTAACCTTCTGCCGGCAGCCATTTTGTGACAGCGTGAGACACTTCCTCCCACTTCCCCCACCAAGAAGTGTGTCACCCCTTCACCATCTTGTCACCCTCCTTCCCATTCCATCACTCGCAAAACCCTTCCCTTCCTCCCCTCGCTTTCCTCTCCCCACCACCTCGATTCTCTGCATCGTATGCTGGTTGGCGGCCATTTTGCGATGCCAATCTTCGCCTCTCCTCATCGCGCTTTCTCTCTCTGTTACCCAGTGAGGCAATCCCATACTCACCTCATCACTCCTGACACACTCCCCTCTCTGTCCCCTTGGCCTTTCTTCCGACATCACGACATCCTGGGTGGTGAATATTTCCTTTTACAGTATTTTTATTCAGAAGAAAAAACAAGATTTACAGAGTACAACACATACATACATCTCAACATAAATTGTGTACATTCATATATTGTAATAAGATTGATCAAAATGTTATAGCATATCACATAAAGGTATATCACTCCGTAATCAAAAATTTAAAGATACGTCATACAACATAAAAGATTTATTTTATATAAAAAAGTCAACCCGTGACCAACTACCAAAGTTGATGAACAATTTCTGATGGGAAATTTCGCACCCCCAACCAATCCCTTCCCTCCGTCGTTGAGTGAGTGCTCCCCCTTTCCCTCACTCACGCCCCCCCCTTTCTTGCAGCTCGTCTTACTTGCGAAGGGAATGTCACCACTCATCCTCTCAAAAACTCACTCCCCCACACTTTCCAACCTGTTCCTCCCCACCCTGTCCTATCAGACCAAACCCTCCCATCCCATTCCAACCCCTCCCTCCCCGTCCCATCACTCCCCTTCCCTTACCGTCCCATTACTCCCCCTCCCTCCCCGTCCTATCACTCCCGCTCCCTTTCTGTCGTGGGAACCCCCCAGTTCCAGCACCCATGTTATGAGACGCTCTGTCCCACCCTCGGCTCCCATCACTCCTGAAACATTCCGATCTCTGTCCCCTCTATCACCGCCCATCTCACCCTGGCTGGCGGCCATTTTTGTGATGATTACCATTGACAACCGCTGTCCCAGCATCGTAGAATGAGGCACACCCATTTCCTCACCTACCATTCACTTCCCTCCCTGTTTATTCAATCTCAACTCCTCATCTCTCCTCTCCTTTCTCTCCCTCCTCGCTCTCCAAACTCTCCATTTAACCCTCTGCCGACAGCCATTTTGTGACAGTGTAAGCACACCCCTCCCCTTTCTTGCCGTCCGTCTTATTTACGAAGGAAATGTCACCACCCACCCTTCCTCCTCTATTGAGTAAGTCCCTCCCCCACACTTCCCATCCTGTTCCTCCCCACCCTGTCCCATTATTCTTCCTCCCTCCCCGTCCCGTCACTTCCCCTCCCTCCCCGTCCCATCACTCCCGCTCCCTTCATGTCGTTTCACTCCTCCTCACCCCGTCTTTATCTTCTCCATGTCGGCCACCAGTTTGTGACAGGAACTTTCGCCCCTTCCCTCTCCGTCCTCTATTGAGTCAGTGACTTTGCCACGCTCACCGTCTCATCAGTCCACTCCTCGTCCCATCACTCCTCTTCCTCCCAAACCCCTCACCCCTCCTCCCCAAAACCCACATGTATATGTGTATGTGTGAATATCTGAGATATATACATTAGTTTATTCAATGACAAAATTATTGGACTTAAACATATATACAATGCCCAGGACTATATAAAAACATATTAAAATACTGTTATTACAATCAGTAACACACTCGATCCCGGGATTGTATCCATGGGCACCGCATGTTCCTTCGCCATAGATTCTGTGTGTGACAGTGGCCATTGTAAGTCAGTGTCTCACTCCATCCCTGGCGGCCACATTAATCAAGGATTCGCACATTTTAAATTAGCGCGACACTCCCTCTCTAGTGATCACTTCTACCAAAGCCGCCACTCCCTCCCCAGCGGCCATTTCCAGTGAAGCGTCGGCCATTTGAATTCAACGTGTCCTTCACTCCTTCTCTGCCGCTCACTTTAACCAAGGCGTCGCTTCCTCCTTGCCAGGAAACGTGTGCGGTAATATTCTCGGTGTCGATACAGAGACCCGACACCGTGCGCGGTAAAACTCTCGGTGTGGAGACAGAGATCGGGAATCGTGCGTGGCAGAATTCCCAGTTTGGGACATGGTGCCCTGTATAAACTCCTGCGTGCAATGCTGGCACCCGAAACCGGGCGCAATGAATCATCCGCCGTGGGGACACGGAAACCATTAACCTCTATCATCACTCCCCCACCCGACCTCGCCATCTTCAGGAAGGCCCTGAAGTCCGATCGTATCCACCTTCTCCGCCGGGAGATGAGCATCGTCAGCTTTGCAAAGCCGTCAACATGCAGACGACTGGACTTTGCCTGTAACTAATCAACCCACCCGCATTCGTGTCCCTAAACGCCGCCCTGCGTTCTGTCAAACATGGAATTCGGGCGTCCCACCAGTTTCCAGGTTTGCAGACCCGTTGGAAATCAACTGGAAGGTGTCCCGTTGGGAGGCAGAGGGGGGAGTGAATTTGAAGATATGGGTCCCATTGGAAGTGAACGGGAACGGATGGGGCGCATTGGGAGTTCGGACGATAGGAGTGAATGGGAAGCGGTGCAGACGGTGGGGATAATTCGGAAGGTGAGGGCCCCTTGGCTGGCAAACAGTGGGAGTAACGGGGAATGGGTGGAGCCCATTGGAAGTTTGGAAGATGCAAGCGAATGGGTAGGGGTACGTCCCGTTAGGAATGCGGATGGGTGGAGTGAATGGGAAGAGACTGGGTCCATTGTGAGTGCGGATGGTGGGAATGAATGGGAAAGAATGGCATTTGATTGGGATCGCGGTCCGTGTGAGAGGACGGGAAGTGTTAGGTCCCGCTTTTCAAACTTATCCTCAACTTCGATTCCACCCTAGAAGCCAAATGTGATTGTTAACCGTTAACTGCCTGACTCCGGGAGTGTGTGATGGGATGGTGTGGAGGGAGATTCACACTGTGTCTGACCCCGGGTGTGAAGTCCGACCTCCCTCAGCCTGGTCCTGAGATGTTACTGTGTCAGTGTGAGGAGCTCCGACCCACTGTTGCAGTGCACAGGGTGCGGGGGGCAGCAGAAACCTCAAATAAAACTCGAGTCCGACACCAGGACAGGAAGTTACAGCGGTTTATTGATTTCATCATGACAAATGTAAATTAAACAATGTGTGAGCTGCTGACGTGCGGGAATAAATAAGCTGCTCCCGACTCACTCACAGTCACACACAATTAACTGACCGGCGACAACGAGTGACCGGTTGAATAATCAGTCCCGTTTCTCACCGTCACTCTGCAACGGGGAACCGATGATTATAAAATCACACTTCAGGGCCGTGCCGGAGATCACTGCAGATCCAGGGTCACTGCCGAGGTATTTGTCAATTTAACAGACCGCCGAATGCACCATCCTCAGCAAAGGGAACAAAATGATTCTCCCTCAGGATAATCACACCCCGGGGAATCACATCCATGGGCTCTTTCGGTCTGAGTAATTTCCCAGGGTCTCACATGGGCGGGGTCTCTAAACAGCAGATCCAGCGGAACCAGGGCCGGCAGACAGAAGGCGGAAATACGTCACTGCGGGATCGCGATCACTTCCGTAGTCGCGGGCGTGAGACTGGAGCCTGTTCCATAAAGATCGTTGGGAATCAACGGTTCGGAAAACATTGGGCGGACTTTATAGGGGAAGGCGGGAATCGGCCAAAATATCCCCATCCCGCGGGCGGGCATGTTCACACATTCAGATGTTCACACGGTCACTGTCAGTCCGGGTCTGGGTTCCTGCATAGATCTCAGTTCCTTTCCCCCAGTCTCACTGAACTGATTTCCCCGCAGCCTGAAACAGATGAAAGAATAAAGATGATGTTAACAGATTACACAACAGTGTCAGTAATAGGGGACTGGGGTTAATGATTCAACAACACTCACAGACAAATAGCACCAGAAAACCCGCGGATCCAGTGATATTTTATCACATTGAACATTAACACAAACACTCACCCGATCCACTCTAGACTCGGGTGGTTCAGTACGAGACGGCGGAGAGCGGGGACAGATCGGTCTGTGAGCGAGTTTGATCCCAGGTCGAGCCATGTCAGTGATGGGATTGTACTGAGAGCGGAGGCGAGATCCTCGGCACCATAATCTGTGAGACCGACTTTGTACAGCCTGGAGATGAGAGAGAATGAAGGTGAAGGACGCAGTGAGACAGGAGACGGTACAAATCCCCAGTGTTTATCAGTAACACAATTACTGATCACATTAATATTCAATGTCAGACACCCAGTGACTGTAAACACAATCTCCCACAGTCTGGTACCTACCACAGATTCCGAATTTTACACTCTGGGTTCCTCAGACCCGCAGGCACCATTTTAACACCGGAATCTCCCAGCTTATTATATCCCAGGCTGAGTCCCGTCAGGGATCGATTTGTACCGAGAGCGGAGGCGAGATCCTCGGCACCAGAATCTGTGAGACCGACATTGTCCAGCCTGAAGATGAGAGAGAGTGAGGGTGAAGGACACAGAGACAAAGGAGCCAATAAAAGTCCCCAGTATCTATCAGTAACACAACTACTGATCACATTAATGTTCAGTGTCAGACACCCAGTGACTGTAAACACAATCTCCCACAGTCTGGTACTTACCACAGTTTCTGTATTTTACACTTGGGGTTCCCCAGAGCCACAGACACCAGTTTCACTCCTGAATCACCCAGACCATTGTTATTCAGACTCAGCACCGTTAGTGATGGGTTTGTACTGAGAGCGGAGACGAAATCCTCGGCACCAGAATCTGTGAGACTGACATTGTTCAGCCTGGAGATGAGAGAGAGCGAGGGTGAAGGACACAGAGAGACAGGAGACGGTACAAATCCCCAGTGTTTATCAGTAACACAATTACTGATCACATTAATGTTCAGTGTCAGACACCTAGTGACTGTAAACACAATCTCCCACAGTCTGGTACTTACCAAAGTTTCTGCATTTTACACTCCGGGTTCCTTAGAGCCGCAGACACCAGTTTCACTCCTGAATCTCCCAGGTCATTTCCCCAAAGTCTAAACAAAAGCAGACTAATTGATGAAGAAAGTGATTCAAACAGTGTGTCTAAAGGAATTTCTCTCACTTGGATATTTCAGGAAACATTAATCCCTTCAATAAATCACTGATTGGAGTTCCCATCACTATTAATGTCCCACATTGACCAGCTCCAGGAAATTCACCGAATATCAGTAATTCATTTTGTCGGTGTGACTTTGTCATATTCCGGTTCATTCCCCGATGGTTAGAAAAGTGTTCCTGACGTAAGAGGGTCGGAAGGCGAAGGGATGAAGGATGGGAGAAAGTCCCACAGTGAGGAAGATTTGTGAATGTGAAATTGTCGATGGGAGATGGTGGAAGGGCACCCACCTGAGGAAAAGGGATTGGAAGACAGAACCTGCAGGAGGATGGTGATTGAGGAAGAGCGATCCCAGAGGAGGAAGGAGGAGGGGTCCCACAGTAGCAAGAGGGATGGGGAAGAGAGATCCGACAGCAGGAAGGGCGATGGGGAAGAGAGATCCGACAAGAGTGTGGTGGATGGGGATGAGAGATGCAATAGAAGGATGGGAGATGGGGAAGAGTGATCCGACAGGAGGAAGGTGAATGGGAAACTGAGATCCAACAGAAGGAATGGATGGGAAACAGAGATCCCACAGGAGGAAACAGGATGGGGAAGAGAGATCCGACAGGAGGAAAGGGGATGGGGAAGAGAGATCCCACAAGAGGAAGGGGGATGGGGAAGAGAGATTGTACGGGTGGAGAGGTTCTGAATAGAGGCCAAGGGTATCTGGAAGTGAGTAAAGTCACAAACGGGGAAGGGCAGGGGAGGACAATCTCACAATGGTATTTCTTTCCTTCTCACTGGGACAGTCTGCTGACGGCCTCTTGTCCCTCACCAGGAAGGGGGTGTGAATCTCTGACCCACCTGCTGCAGTCAGCGTTGGTCTGGGTGTCAGTAACAGTGAGAAGGGACATTGTCAATGGACATGTCACAGGCAGCGAGAAACATGGCCATTCCTGTGATTTACTACCATTAAGCCAATGGCCATTGTTCACTGATCTGATGAAGTTTCCAACATCCCTTCACAAGGAGCCATGGAACCCTCCCGTCTTTGGGGATTTACTGACCGATCCCCTGGGCATTTGTCACAAATCTTCTCAATCTCATTAACTGAAGGTTTACCCAAATTCATTTACATTGAAACAACACAATGGGACAGTTTCACAGTTCAGAGTGAGAGATAAACCAAGTTACCTCAACTCCTGGCACTTGTGCAGCCCGGGTCCCAGCCGCTGGATTTCTTCACATTGAATGTGGCAGTTCCCCAGGTCGAGGTGTTTAATTGTATCACAGAGTCCGATGGCATGAGACAGGACTGCGCTGTAAATCGGGGTCAGTGTCATTCCACTGAATGAAAGTGTTCTCATAGATTCCAGTGTGGCCTGAGCCAGTCCACGATTCTGAGACTCAACCAGGTAGTGTAATGTGTTCAGGAGGCTCCTTTTACCAGATTCACTCACCGTGCTAGCAATCTGGCGTTTAACCTCCTCCTTCACCCAGTCAATCACCCGGCTGTTTGTTTCATCTGGAAATGGACCCAGAAACTCCTCCAGGGCCCGAGCTGTCATTGGGGAGGAGAGACCAGCAACAAACTGGAGAAATACCTCAAATCGTCCATCTGTCGCGTTGTGGGCTCCAGTGAGGAATTTCAGGATATCCCCGGGATGTGGATTCAGGAATTGTGCGACTGCAGCTACAAACTCTTGGATAATGAGGTGTGGGAATGTGTACACCACGCTCCGGGCAGAATCCTCTCTCTCCAAAAGCTCCATCAGGAACCCGGACAGGAACTGGGAAGGCTGCAGATTGTAGTTGATCAAATCTCCATCTGTAAACACAATCTTCTTCTCAAACACTCCTCTGAAGGCCATCTGACCAACCCTGAGTAACACATCACGGGGGTTCTCAATCTCACGGCCGTGGTTTTTCAGGATGTTGTAAATATAGTTGGAGTACAGTTGGGTGATGGTCTTGGGAACTCGCTGCGGGTCCCTGACTCTTTGTGTGAAGAAGGGGCCCAGTGTCAGAGTGAGGATACAGCAGTAAGAGGGGTTGTAGCTCATGGTGTACAGGATCTCATTCTCCTTCACATGTTTGAAAACAGCTTCCGCCACCGTCTGATCTTCAAAATACCTCATGAAATATTCCTTCCGTTCTTCACCAGAAAATCCCAGGATTTCAGCCCAGACACTGATCTCAGCCTTTTCCAATAAACGTAACGCACTGGGGCGGGTGGTCACCAGCACTGAACACCCTGGGAGCAGCTTGCCCTGGATTAAACTGTACACAATGTCCGACACTTCACACCACCACTCGGGATCTGGGCACTGGTGCTTGGGTTCTGTGTATCTCTGAATGTCAGCAAAATCGATTCTGTGTTTGAATTCATCCAAACCATCGAATATAAACAGCAATCCCTCTGGGTTCTTCCAGACCTCTCTCAGTAATTTACCAAAGTAAGGATACTGATCCAGAACCAGATCCCTCAGGTTTATTCTGCAGTTAATGGAGTTTAAATCCCGGAACTTGAAACTGAAGACAAACTGGAACTGTTGGTATATTTTCCCCGTGGCCCAGTCATAAACAATCTTTTGAACCATTGTTGTTTTCCCGATCCCTGGGACTCCAGACACTGCTGCCAAACTCCCAGATGTGGATTTACTCCGGGAAAAGCTGCTCTGGAACAACTGATCAGTCCGGATTTTTTCCAGCTCTCCACGGAGGTGATTCTCTCTCCACTCCTCATGGTCTCTGCCTCTTGCCAGCAGCTCATGTTCCACCAGTCTCCGATCTCGAACAGTAGAAATGACCGTGAGCTCAGCGTATCGATCAAGCAGCTGGAAAACCTTCACCTTCTCCGTCATCAGGATCGTGTTCACTCTCAGTGTTTCAGTTTGTGACCGCAGAGTCTCCTTGTGTTTTTGTTGAACATCTTCCATGGGAACAGAGAGTGGACAAACTGTTAGATGCCTCAACTCCGAACTCTGTATTTAAGTACCTAAGAATTAGCTCAAAGCCATTGCATTAATTGGATTCATCTAATTCGATTAACAGACCCTGAACTGGACATGGAGGCCCTGACTTGATAAACACCAGATCATCACATTTCACAATTAACTGTGCTGTGAAAGTGGGTATTTCCCTGGTAGTTTACTGACCCCCGACTGTTCCGTACTGGACAACCTCCCACTACTTCCAGAGCAATCATTGTTTCTGTGGAAGGACTTTGAAAGCCCAATGTTTGATATGGTGTATGGTGTCAGAGAAAGGGATAGTGAGCATTCTGTCAAAGGAACAGTTCGGGGAATCACAGCTCACCACCTCCCCTCTCACTGTCACTGATTCAAAATACAAAGAAGTAGCTTTGTTGACCAGTACATGCACTGTGGGTGGATGGTTGGGAGAGGAAATGTCACTGTCTTGTTCAGGAAATTACGACAGTCAGAAGTTTGACACAAAACACAGACAATTCCGCCACCCCATCATCACAGATGCTGCTCCGCTCACCGAGTTCCTCCAGAAAATGGTTTGCGACATCAGATCTGCAGTCTCGTGTCTCTGAAAGAGTATGTGTTGTAAATACTCAACAGATTCAAGATAGACAAGTGTAAAGAATAAGGAAATAATTGTTATTCCGGATCTGATGCAGCACAAAGACTCAGATAAAGAACGCAATGAAAAATACAAATAAACACGTTCGACACAGGAGTCACTCTGACCTCAGGTGGCTCAGACAGAAAATTTTCAAACCGTGCTGGTGATGGGGTCGGGGGTTGTTGGTTGTGGAGGGGTGGCTTAGTCGTTGGAGGTGTTGATCAGTCTTTGATGCTTGAGGAAAGTAACTGATTTTGTGTTGCAAGGTCGTGGTTAAGGATGAACCCAAGAGCAGGACACAGGCACGGAAGCCGAGTCGTGAGGCGTTAGCACCGTCGTGAATGGCGAACCGGTATCCAGGAGAGTCTCTACACGGAGACAAGGTTTATGTAGAGTATCCAGGGAATGATGCAGTGTTAGAACTGACAGTCCTAAGGAATCCCGAAACGATGTTTACTCACACTGGAGTCGACCAACGAACTGGCAAAGCTTGGCTGTGATGCTCGAATTTTAACCTATGCTCGCTAATGGGAACCAGGTGTGGTAGAATTAGTGGTATTGGGAATGATTGGAAATCAGACTAGGGGATTAAAGCCCAATTAAAGACGTAATAGCAAATGGGGAATTGTAAGAAGGGACTGTGACATTTTGATATGTGGGATAGGTGTGATCCTTCCTGATACTGCTGCCCCTTTTCCGGAGCCTTTCTGTATATACATCTCTGATGGAAGGTAGGCTGGGGGTGCCAATGATGCGTTGGGCAGTTTTGATTACCCGTTGTAGAGCCTTCCAGTCCGCCACAGTTATGCAGCATGTTGGCCTGTTCTCTGCAGCACAGCTGTAGAAGGACGGGAGTGTAGATGTGAGTACAGGTCAGACAACGTCTGTGGAAAGGGGAGAAAGGGGAGATGCTACTGGTCTATGACTTTAAATACAAATTTGAAAACCATGCCGATTACAGGTCGGGTGGTGAAGAGAGCAGAGACCGAGGAATTTCTGTAGCAGGTGGTTCAGGATTTCAGCTGTCACAGGACCTGGACAGAACACAGAACAGCACAGGAATAGGCCCTTCGGCCCACAACGTGATGCCACATTAAACTCTGATGTTTAAACATTCTCCCCATTTAGATAACAGTCTGTACTATTGTTTCTTTTACCAAAATACATTACCATACATTTTCCAACACTGTATTCCATCTGCCATATTTTGCCCACTCTTCCAATTTGTCTAAGTCTTGCTGCAATCGCATTGCTTCCTCAGCACTACCTACCCCTCCATCTGTCTTTGTATCATCCGTAAACTTTGACACAAAGCCGTCAGTTCCATTATCTAAGTAATTGACAAACAATGTGAAAAATAGCCGTCCTAAATACTGATCCCTGAGGAAAACCACCAGTCAGCGGCAGCCAAACTGGAAAGGCCGATTTTATTCCCATTCACTGCCTCCTGCCTGTCAGCTATTCCGCTATCCATGCCAGTATCTTTATTGTAACGGTATCGGATTTTATCTTGTTAAGCAGCTTCATGCATGCAAACATATCAAACGCCTGCTGAAAATCCAAGTAAACGACATCCATTGCCTCTCCTTTGTCCACCCTGCTTGGTATTTACTCAATGAACTCCAGCAAATTCGTAAAGCAAGAATTCCCTTCATATAAACTGTACTGACTTTGACTTATTGTATCATGAGGCTTGTTATGTGTGATAAGCAAACCAGATGGAGATGGGGGCCAGAGTTGACCCCCCCCCCCCCCCGGGAACTATGCTGCTAATGACAGAGAGAGATGAAGAACAGAGGGAGAGGTATCTGCTAGAGATAAGAGACAGAGAGACGCATGATTTAGTGTTATGGCTTCTTCACTGATTATTTACCTTTTGGTACAAGGACACTCTGCTTTGCTCGTTAACCTTCCTGAGGAGACAGCAGGGAGTGGCTTAGTTTGATGGACATGGACATGTTGAATGATAGATGGCTGATATCCCATCAGGGGAGATAAAAGACGGGTCTGCCGAGGCACCGGCAGACACGCCACGAGACACTGCACGAGTGTTGTGCACCCACAGGAAGGTGGGGGCCTGGGGGATCGGTTCCGGGGAATCGGTCCAAAGCTCACCGTGGATGAAGGTAGGCAGGTGGGGACTTGTGTGTGTGTCCACCGCCGCCCGGGTGACAAGTCTGCCACTGAATAAAGGTCTCACCTGGAACGGAAGGGTCATAACCGGTGACCGCAACGGCACAACGGAACAAGAAGCCGACGGAAGGTTTGCCTGCTGCAACTGCTCATCTCTCTCTCTCTCTCTCTCTCTCTCTCTCTCTCTCTCTCTCTCTCTCTCTCTCTCTCTCTCTCTCTCTCTCTCTCGCTCTCTCTCTCTCTCTCTCTCTCTCTCCCTCTCGAACATTGCAACAGCCCCTTCCTCAACACGAACTGAACTGAACCGAACTCTGTTTACTCTCAGGACAATTTATTTACCCCTGAACTTTGACAGAGCTTGGTTCTGATTCTGATTCCTATACTTCTGTATTGATCATTGCTAACCTGTTTTATATGTATATTTGCACTTTTGATACCGTATTACTTAGTTTAGTAACCCAGTCACGGGACGGGTGTGGGTAGGTGGCAGAAATGGAGTGATGGGCACGGAGTATCGGCATGGACACTGAAATACCAAGCAAGGTCATTTGATTCCAGACAATTACAGAATGTCTCTCTGGTACTTCCTGCTCCCTCCCCTCTCCCTTCCCCTTTTCCCAACCATGATTCGTCTCTCCCTATCCCCTTCCCACTCTCAGTCCACGATAGAGACCCATATCAGAATCATGTTTATCATCACTCACATATGTCATGAAATATGTTTTTTATGTACAGTACAATACCTAAAATTACTGCAGTACTGTGCAAAAGTCTTAGGCTTCCTAGCTCCAAATACCTTGAAACCTGAAAATTAATAATTGAATTGAATTGACTTTATTTCTTGCATCCTTCACATGCACGAGTGAAAATCCTTACATTACGACTCCACCTGAATGTACAATGTGCAATCATAGTAATTTAAAATAATTTATAGATTCCAACAGTTTCCGAATCACTTAGATTAGGCTAACTGGCCGATAATTCCACAAAGAAGAGAAAATCTGCAGATGCTGGGAATCCAAGCAACACACACAAATTCTGGAGGAACTCAGCAGGCCAGGAACAATTGATGTTCCTATGGAACAGTTGATGTTTCGGGCCGAGATCCTTCGGCAAGACGGGAGACAAAAAGCTGAGGAGTAGATTTGAAAGGTTGGGAGTGGGGTGGAAGGAAAGAGAAAAGCCAGGCGATAGGTGAAACTTGGAGGGGAAGAGATGAAGCAAAGAGCTAGGAAGTTGTTTCTTGATAGAGACAGAAGGCCCTGGAAGAAAGATAAAGGTGTGTGTGGGGGGGGGGGCGGGGTTTGCACCAGAGGGAGGCGATGGACAGGCAAGGAGATGACATGAGAGAAGTACGAGGGCATGGGGAACGGTGAAGGTGGAGGGGAAACATTACTGGAAGTTTGAGAAATCGATATTCATGCCATCAGGTTGGAGGCTAATCAAACAGAACATTAGGTATTGTTCCTCCAACCTGAGTGTGGCCTTATCCCGGCTTTGGAGGAGGCCATGGACTGACGTATCAGAATGGGAATGGGAAGTGGAAATAAAATAGGTGGCCACTGGGAGATCCCACTTGTTCTGGCGGACACAGTGTAGATGCTCGGTAAAACGGTCTCCCTATCTACGCCGGGTCTCACCGATATACAAGAGGCCACACCGATATCATCTACACCTCCCTTTGGTGCTCTCTCCACCCTCCTTTCTCCTTTCTTCCATGGCCTTCTGAATCTTTCACTAAACAACTTCCTAGATCTTTGCACATCCCTCCCCCTCCAAGTTTCACCTGTCGCCTGACTTTTCTCTCTCCCCTCCCACCCCCGCCCTCCACCTTTCAAACCTCCTCCACAGCGTTTTTTCTCCAGTCCCACCAAATGTTCTCGGCCCAAAACGTTGACTGTACTTTCTTCATAGATGCTGAGTTTCCCCATCATTTTCTGTGCGTTAGCCGATAATTTCAATTCTTCTGCCCTCATCTCTTCTTTACTTTTTTTTTGTTTTGTCTTTAGTTAGATTTTAAAAACTTCCCAATTCATGCAGTCCCAGCTGCCATCTAAGGGTTCATTTACATTAATCTCCCTGATAAGATCTGATCTCACAGTGTGTCAGGACTCTTATCAGGGACGTGTGGGTTTCACAGTGTATCAGGAACCTGCCGGCAGTGTGTGGGGTCTCGCAGTGTGCCAGGAACCTGACAGCGGTGTGTGGGATCTCTTAGTGTGTCCGGAACCTGCCAGGCGTGTGTGGGGTCTCACAGTCTATCAAGACCCTGTCAGGGTTGTTTGGCGTCTCCCAGTGTGTCAGGACGCTGTTACGGACGTGT
Organism: Hemitrygon akajei; assembly: GCF_048418815.1. Taxonomy (NCBI): domain Eukaryota; kingdom Metazoa; phylum Chordata; class Chondrichthyes; order Myliobatiformes; family Dasyatidae; genus Hemitrygon; species Hemitrygon akajei. The sequence continues at coordinate 829,651 of NW_027331999.1, forward strand.
GGGGTCTCATAGTGTGTCTGGACCTTTCCAGGATTGTGTGGAATCCCAGAGTGTATCAGGACCCTGTCAGTGATGTTTGGAGTTTCACAGTATTTCAGGACCATGTCGGAAGCGTGTTGGGTCTCACAGTCTATCAGGACCCCGGCGGGCATTTGTGGTGTCTCACAGTGTATCAGGACGCCGGCGGGCATTTGTGGTGTCTAACAGTGTATTAGGTCCCATGCGGGTGCTTGTGGGGTCTCACAGTGTGTCAGCATCCTGCCAGGGGTGTGTGGCGTCTCACAGTGTGTCAGGAACCTGTCAGGGGTGTGTGCCGTCTCATAGTGTGTCAGGAACCTGTCAGGGACATGAGGCGTTTCAAAGTGTGTCAGGACACTTTCAAGTAAGTGTCAGGTTTCACAATGCGGCAAGACCCTCCCAGGGGTGTGGGGGGGGGGGGGTCTCACAGTGTGTGAGGACCCTATCGGGGACGTGTGGGATCTTCAAGTGCGTCAGGACCCTAACGGGGGCGTGTTGGGTCTCACAGTCTGTCAGGACTCTGTCCGGGATGTGTGGGGTCTCACAGCGTGTCATGGCCCTGTCAAGGGTGTGTGGGGTATCACACTGTGTCAAGACCCTGTATGGCGTGTGTGGGATCTCACACTGTGTCAAGACCCTGCCATTGGTGTCTCACACTGTGTCAGGACACTTTCAGGGCTGTGTGGGGTCTCGCAGTATGTCGGGACCCTGTCAGGGGTGTGTGGTGTCTCACAGTGTGTCAGGACACTGTCCGGATTGTGTGGGGTCTCACAGTGTGTCAGGACCCTGTCAGGGACGTGTAGATCTCAGTGTGTCAGGACCATGTCAGAAACGTATGGGGTTTCACAGTGAGTCAGGACTCTGTCAGAGGTGTGTGGGGGGTATCTCATCCTACCTGCCTCTGGGGGTAATTATTCACCCCATTCCCTAACTGTTGATGTGCCTGTTGAAATCGCTGACATCCGTTTGGATCACCACGCCTGGCAGCATATTGCATGCACCCGCCACTCTGTGTAAAAGAAAATGCACTGTACATCTTCCCCTTATCTCATCCCAAATCAATAGCCTCTATTATCTTACATATCTACACCAGAAACACTCTTACTATCTTCACCTCTCGATTTTATAACCGAACATATGGTGTCCTTTCAACTCTTTAAACTTCATATAAAACAATCCAGGCTAATCTACCCACTCCTTAAAGTTTATGCCCTCTAATCTAGGATGTGAGTTGTATTTCTCTTGAGCTCCCCCTGAGGCCTTCACAGCTTTCCTATAATGGGGGACAATTGCACCAATGTTCCAAGTGCAACCAAACCTAAGTTTTATACAGCTGCCACGAGACGGCATAGTTTCAAGGAGCTTGAAAGTAGGTACAGAGGAGATGTCAGGGGTAGGTTCTTTGCACAGAGAGTGTTGAGTGCGTAGAATGGGCTGCCGGCAGTGGCGGTGGAGGCGGAAATGGTAGAGTCTTTCAGAGACTCCTTGATGGCTTCTTGCTTAGAAAAATAGAGGGCTGTGGGTAAGCTTAGGTAGTTCTAAAGTAGAGACATGTTCTGCACAGCTTTGTGGGCCGAAGGACCTGTATTGTGCTGTAGGTTTTCTATGTTTCTATTTCAGCAACATAAACCTTATCTCTCCCTTTCAGATTAAATTTACAACATCTCTCTTCAAGTTCCACATCGTTGACTTTAATCCCCTGTGGAACACTCCGGTCCCAAATTCTAATCAGCTGATATTTAATGGACCCCACATGCCAGTAGTGGATTTGCCCAATAGCAGCTGCTACCAGTCTAAACTTTTGCCATTTAATCTGCCTTCCCGCAATTTATCTTTCCCACACTCCATACCGCATAATCTTATGCCTCTCCTTACTGATACCCATCTGAGAACAGGAGTTGTGTTCACTGATCCCAAAGTCTCAACCACTGAAACCGAGCATCTTGTAGGCTTACATCCCAATACCGGCAGCAGTATGGCCTCTCCTCTACTTCAGACATTACACACATTTTTCCAAGAACACATCCCTCCATCGGAGATTCCTAAAATATTCTTGCAGTAAGGAAACACGGGGTAAAATATATTAGGTCATCAGTAACACAGGGAAAATTACCCACTACAACAAACTTTCTGCTTTTGCACCTTTCCAAAATTTGCCTACCAATCAGTTCCTGATGACTTCTAGGGGATGTTTATTAAAACCCATCAGTTGCAGTATCTATATTATTGTTGTGCTCTCCCCATATTGCCTCAGTGTTTTAACTCCCCAGAATGTCCTCCCTGAGTGCAGCTGTGAAATCCCCCAGATCAGTAAATAAACCACTCCAACTGTATTACCTGCCCTCTCTAATTGGAAAAATCACGAGTCTGGAATACTGAGCTGACAGTTCTCTATCTCGCAATCAAGTCTTCATAAAGGCCACAGCAGCACACTTCCATGTGCTGCTCCACTCTCAAGGTCCAACTACCTGACCTACAACACTCTCTCCACTGTCAGGGATGTGCGGGTTCTCACAGTGTGTCAGGATTTTGGCAGGGGTGTGTGGGGTCTCACAGTGTGTCCGGTCCCTGTCAGGGGTGTGTGGGGTCTTACTGTGTGTCAGGACCCTGCCAAGAGTGTGCAGGGTCTCTCAGCGTGTCGGAACCCTATCAGGAATGTGTGGCTTTTCAGAGTGTGCTGGATCGTGCCAGCAGTGGCTAGGGCCTCACAGCGTGTCAGGACCTGAAAAATAAATACAAGGAGTTCAGATGGGGTGAAAAAGCTGTGAGACAGTACCACAGGGGTAGTAATCTCAAGATAGTTGCTTTTACCGCTTGACAGTCGGGGCAGCAATGCAATGAGGTGGCAGATAAATGTGTGACTGAAGAATTGGAGCTGGCAACGGGGATTCATATTTTCGATAATTGGGACCTCTTCTGGTGCAGGTGGGACCTGTATAAAAGGTTAGGTTGCACTCGAATCCAAGTGGTGATAATATTCTTGCAGGAAGATTTACTCGAGCTGTCGGGAATGTTTTAAATATGGCAGGAGGATGAGAACCAGTATGATAGAGCTGAGGATGAGCTAGCAGGTTTACAAGTAAATGATGGGTGAAAATACAACGTAAGGTAAGACAAGCCCATGATTGGGAACAAATGCAGACAAAGCAAAGAGTTAAATTGACCCAAAGAGGCAAAATTCAAAACAGCGAAAAATGCAAAAACTGAAAATGCTGGATTTAAATGTGGGTAGCCTTCAGAATAAGGAGGAAGAACTCATCGCGCAATTGGAGATCGGTCGGTATGAGATTGTGGGCATCACTGAGTCGTGGCTGAAAGAAGACCATAGTTGAGACCTGAACATCAAATGATATACTTTGTATCAAAAGAACAGGCAGGAAGGCAAAGGCGGTGGTGTGTCTCTGTTGGTAAGAGTTGGAATTACATCTTTAGAAAGATGTGAAAAAGGGTTAGAGAATGTTGAGTTTGTGTTGGTGGAGTTAGGAAATTGCAATGTTTAAAATAACATTATGTACATGATATATAGGTCTTCGAATAGTAGCAATGTGGGGTTGATTTTGCAAAGGGAGCTGGAAAAGCGTGTTATAATGGTAATAACACAATTGTAATGCAAAGTTCAATTTGCAAGGGCTTTGGGAAACTGAGGCTGGTGTCAGATCGCAAGGGAAGGAATTTGTTGAACGCATATGAGATGGCGTTTTAGAGCAGCCTGTGCTTGTGCTATCTCAGACTGGGTGTTGTGTAATAACACAGATAGTTTCTAGGGAGCTTAACATAAAGGAAGCCTTAGGAGGCAGTGAACATAATATGATTGAATTTATACTACAGTTTGAGAGGGAGAAGCCTGTCTCATATGTATCTGTATTGCAATGGAGTAAGTGAATTACTGAGGCATGAGAGAGAAGCTTTCACCGGAGGCTTGGAGGAGGATACTGGCAACAGAACAGAGATGGCTGGAGTTTCTGGGAATACTTCACAAGGCACAGGATAGATATGTCACACAGAGAAATAAGTTCTCAAATAGCAGAGCTACGCATCCGTGGCTGACAAAGGAAGTTCAGGACTGCATAAAAGCCAAGGAAAGGGCACACGTTGTCGCAAATGTAAGTGGGAAGTTGGATGATTGGGAAGATGTTGAAATCCAACAAAATGAATCTATTAAAAAGATTTAAGAATGTAGGAAAGCAAAATAAAGGAAATTATAGGCCAGTTAGCATAACCTCAGTTGTTGGGAAAGTATTGGAGTCTATTATTAAGGATGAGGTTTCAAAATACTTGGAGACTTATATAAAATAAGTGAAAGCCAGCATGGTTTCTGTCAAGGGAAATCTTGCCTGCTCAATCTTTTGGAGTTCTTAGAGGAAGTAACGAGCAGTGAGAACAAAAGAGGGACAGTGGATGTCATTTACTGTACTTGAATTTTCAGAAGGCGTTTAATAAGGTGTCATATGGCTGATAGGGAACATAAGAAAACGAGGCAGCTGAACAAGATAAAACTGACAGAATGGTCCAAAAGCGGCAGATGGAATACAGTATTGGGAGATCTATGGTAATCCATTTTTGATAAAAAAGAAAAAAAAGTGAGAGCTATTATCAAAATGGGGAGAAGGTTCAAACATCAGAGGTGAAGAGGAACTTAGGAGTTCTCATGCAAGACTCCCGGAAGGTTAATTAACAGGTTCAGTCTGTGGTAAAGAAGGCACTGCCAGCTGTGTGTGGGGGGTCTTGCAGTGGGTCAGGACACTGTCAGGGGCGTGTGAGGTCACACAGTCTGTCAGGACCCTGCTGAGAGTGCGGGGGCTCTCTATTCAATGTACTTGGGCGAAATAGGGAGCTTAGGAAAACACTGATTATTGAAATAGTTACTTTAGAGAATGCGACAGTGGTAGAAATTTTGTTCTTCAATAATCAGGGAGAGAATCTGTATTGTATTCAGAAATGGGTGTGGGAATTTCACCACCGCGTCTGTTTCCTCGGCAAACAGCCTGAAGAACAGTGAGGAAGAAGTTTGCAGGCTATTTGTAGAGACGTATTGTAGAATTGCAGAAATTGTAGAGTCATTAACGACGGACTAGTCGATTTGAAGAGAGATAGAGGGAGGGGGAGAGTGAGAGAGAGAGATAGAGAGCATGAGGCAGGGAGAGTATTAGTATAGGGGGTTTGATTGCGAGGCCAGTTTTCTGTTCTGGGTGTCAGATGTGCAATGTCCGAGAGACTACCAACCTCCCTGATGGCCACATCTGTGCCGGGTGCATCGAGCTTGTCAGGGAGAGTGAGAAGGTGCTAGACAGGAGCTACAGATAGACAATAGACAATAGATGCAGAAGTAGACCATTTGGCCCTTTGAGCCTGCACAGCCATTCTGAGATCATGGCTGATCATCTACTATCAATACCCGGTTCCTGCCTTGTCCCCATATCCCTTGATTCACCTATCCATAAGATACCTATCTAGCTCCTTCTTGAAAGCATCCAGAGAATTGGCCTCAACTACCTTCCGAGGCAGTGCATTCCAGACCCCCACAACTCTCTGGGAGAAGAAGTTTTTCCTTAACTCTGTCCTAAATGACCTACCCTTTATTTTCAAACCATGCCCTCTGGTACTGGACTCTCCCAGCATCTGGAACATATTTCCTGCCTCTATCTTGTCCAATCCCTTAATAATCTTATAAATTGCAATCAGATCCCCTCTCAATCTCCCTTAATTCAAGCGTGTACAAGCCCAGTCTCTCTAACATCTCTGCGTAAGACAGTCCGGACATCCCAGGAATTAACCTCGTGAATCTACGCTGCACTTCCTCTATAGCCAGGATGTCCTTCCTTAACCCTGGAGACCAAAACTGTACACAATACTCCAGGTGTGGTCTCACCAGGGCCCTGTACAAATGCAAAAGCATTTCCTTGCTCTTGTACTCATTTCCATTTGTAATAAAGGCCAACATTCCATTAGCCTTCTTCACTGCCTGCTGCACTTGCTCATTCACCTTCAGTGACTGATGAACAAGGACTCCTAGATCTCTTTGTATTTCTCCCTTACCTAACTCTACACCATTCAGATAATAATCTGCCTTCCTGTTCTTACTCCCAAAGTGGATAACCTCACACTTATTCACATTAAACGTCATCTGCCAAGTATCTGCCCACTCACTCAGCCTATCCAAGTCACCCTGAATTCTCCTAACATCCTCATCACATGTCACACTGCCACCCAGCTTAGTATCATCAGCAAACTTGCTGATGTTATTCTCAATGCCTTCATCTAAATCATTGATGTAAATCGTAAACAGCTGTGGTCCCAATACCGAGCCCTGTGGCACCCAACTAGTCACCACCTGCAATTCCGAGAAACCACCATTCACCGTTACCCTTTGCTTTCTACCTGCCAACCAGTTTTCTATCCATGTCAATATCTTCACCCCAATGCCATGAGCTCTGATTTTACCCACCAATCTCCTTGTGGGACCTTATCAATTTAGGTTAGGTAGTTACCCGTGTCACAAGAGACAGATAAGTGGGTGACTGTCAGGACAGGGAAGGGAGGGCGTTACATAGTGGAGAGCACCACTGTAGCTGTCCCCTTAAACAATAAGTATTCCATCTTAACTGGGGGATGCATCCGCGACCGTGCTCAGAACGGGAAGGTAAAGAACGGAAGAGGAAGTCAGTGGCGAGAGGGAAATCTATAGTTAGGGCGACAGATAGGTGATTCTGTGGTGGAAAGGCACAAACAAGGATGGTAGTTTGCCTCCCAGGTGCCAGGGTTCGTGTGTTTCTGAGGTTGTCCTCAAGATTCTGAAATTGGTGTGTCCTGAAAGCAGAATAGAGGGGGTTAGGAAGGAAGCTAAGAAGCAGGACCTCAAAGGTAGTAATCTCGGAACTGCTGTCTGTGCACACGCGACAGTGAGTATCGGAATAGAATGAGGTGGAGGATAAATTCGTGCTGAAGGATTGGAGAAGGGGGCAGGGATTCAGATTTTTGGATCAATGGGACTTCTTCCGCAGCGGTGTGACATGTACAAAAATAACAGGTTCTACTTGAATATGAGGGGGACCAATATCCTGGCTGTGAGGTTTGTTAATTCTGTTGGGGAGGGTTTAAACAAGATTTGCAGAGGTGTGGGAACCGAATTGAAGAGGCAAAGGATCAGGTAGTTGGAGCGCAAGTAGAGACAGCTTGTAGCGAGTTTTTGAGGAAGGATAGGCAGATGTTAGAGCAAAGACGCACTCAGCCTAATGGTTTGAGACGTGTCTATTTTAATACAATCAGTATCATAAACAAGGCCGATTAACCTAGAGCGTGGATCAACACGCGGAACCGTGACGTTCTGGCCATTACAGAAACTTGGATGTCTCAGGAGCAGGAATGGCTGCTGAATGTGCCGGGATTTAAATGTTTCAAAATGAACGGAGAGGGAAGCAAAAGAGGTGGGGGTGGTGCGTTGCTAATTACGGATAGTGTCACGGCTGCAGAAAAGGATGACGTCATGGAGGGATGATCTACTGAGTCATTCTGGATGGAAGCCAGAAAAAGGGAAAATAACTCTGCTGTCCTAATAACTCTACTATCCCAGTTGTAACAGGGATATCGAGGAGCACACAGGGAGGCAGATTCTGGAACGGTGCAATAATAATATGGCTGTTGTGATGTGAGATTTTAACTGTCCTAATATAAATTGTCATCTCTTTAGAATATGGGGTTTAAATGAGGTGAAGTTTGTTAGGTGTGTTCAGAAATGTTTCCTGACACAATATAGTCTATACTTGATCTGGTATTGGAAAATGAACCCGGTCAGGTGTCAGATCTCTCAGTGGAAGGGCCATTTGGAGGTAGTGACAATTCCTATCTCCTTCACCGGAGCGCTGCAGAGGGATAGAAGCTGACAATTTGGGAAAATATTCAATTGGGGTAGGGGTATATATTATTCTATTAGGTATGAACTTGACAGCATAAATTGAGAGCAAATGTTCACAGGGAAATGCACGGCAGAAAAGCAGCAAATCTTCAGGAAACATTTGCATGGATTTCTGCATAGGTATGTTCCATTTTAGCAGGGAAAGGATGGTAGAGGTAAGGAACCATGGTGTATAAAAGATGTAGAAAATCTAGTTAAGAAGAAAAGGAAACCTTACGAAAGGTTCAAGAAACGAGGTACCGGTAGAGCTCTAGAAAATTACAAGGTGGCTAGGAAGCAGCTTCAGAATGGAATTAGGAGAGCCAGAAGGGGCCATGAGAAGACTTTGCTGAGCAGGATTAACGGAAACCCCAAAGGATTCTACAAGTATGTGAAGAGCAAGAGGATGCGCCTTGTGAGAATTGAACCAATCAGGTGCGATCGTGGAAACATGTGCATGGAATCGGAGGAGGTAGCGGAGGTATTTAATGAAAACTTTGCTTCAGTATTCACCAGGGAAAATGACCTTGGCAATTGTGGGAATGACTTACAGTGGACTGAAAGACTTGAACATAAAGACATTAAGAAACAGGATGTGCTGGAGCTTTGAAAAATATTCAGTTTGATAAGTCACGGGAACTGGATGAGATATATCCCAGGCTGATGTGGAAAGTGAGAAAAGAGATTGCTGAGCCTTTGGCGATGGTGTTTGTATCATCAATATAGAAGTACCGGAAGATTGGATATTTGCAAACGTCATTCCATTGTAAAAGAAAGGCAGTGGAGACTACCAAGGAAATTATAGACCAGTGAGTCTTATATCAGTGGTGGGCAACTTGTTGGAGAAGATTCTGAGAGGCAGGATTTATGAGCGTTTTGAGAGACATAATCTGATTAGGGATATTCAGCATGGCTTTATCAAGGGCCTGTCGTGCTTTACGAACCTGATTGAATTCTTTGAGGATGTAACGAAACACATTGATGAAGGTTGAGCTGTGGATGTAGTGTATATGGATTTCAGTAAGGCATTTGATAAGGTTCCCCATGCAATGGTTCCCCATTCAGAAAGTAATGCGGCATGGGATCCAAAGAAACCTTGCTTTGTGGATCCAGAATTGGCTTGCCCACTGAAGGCACAGGGTAGTCGTAGATACTTCGTGTTCCGCATGGAGGTTGGCGACTGGTGGTGTTCTGCAGAAAAGCGTACTTGCACCGCCCCCCCCCCCCCCTCGCACTCTGATTTTCATAATGACCTGGCTGAAGAAGTACGTGGGGGGGTGGGAGGGGGGTTAGTAAGACTGATGATGACACAAAGGTTGGTGATGTTGTGGATAGTCTGGACGGTATTCAGAAGTGACAGCGGGACATTAATAGGATGCAGAACAGGGCTGAGAAGTGGCCGATGGACTTCCACCCACATAGGTGTGAAGTGGTTCATTTTGGTAGGTCCAATTTGAAGACAGAATATAATATACCTGTAAATGGTAAGAATCATGGCAGTGTGGAGAATCTGACAGATCTTGGGGTCCGTGTCAAAAAGACACTCATGGCAGCTGTGTAGGTTGACAGTGTTGTTAAGAAGGCGTATGGTGTGTTGCCTTTCATCAATCGTGGGAATGAGTTCAAGAGTTGTGCGTTAATGTTACAGCTATACAAGATCTTGGTCAGACACCACAGCGTACTGTGCTCAGTTTTTGTCACTTCACGACAGGAAGGATGTGGATACTACAGAGTGATGCAGAGTAGATTGACAAGGATGTTGCCTGGATTGGAGGGCGGACCTTATGAGAGTAGGTTGCGTGTACTTGGCCTTTTCTCCTTGGAGAGATGGAGGATGAGAGGTGACTTAATAGAGGTGTATAAGATGATAAAGGGCGTTGATCGCGTGCATAGTCAGAGGCTTTTTTCCCAGAGCTGAGAAGGCTAACACAAGGGGCGGAGTTTTAAGGTGCTTGGAAATAGATACCGAGGGGATGTCAGTGGTAAGGTGTTTTTTTACATAGATAGTATTGTGTGTGTGGAATGCACTGCCAGTGTCAGTGGTGGAAGCAGATAAGAGCCTCTTGGATAGACACATGAAGCTTAGAAAAATAGAGGTCCATCTGCTGGGGAAATTCTCGGCTGTTTCTAGAGTAGGTTACATGTTCGGCACAACACTGTGGGCCGAAGAGCCTGTAATGTGCTGTTAATTTCTATGTTCTAAGTTCTATGTACCATATCCATGGTGCAGGGAAACTGGGGGCTTTACTGTCTGAATGTAGACTGGAAAAGCATTAACAATGTTGACAGAGGCAGGAGCAGATTCTAAATTCCTTGATTCATCTCTCCCTGGAGTCATACGTAAATTAACATCTTTGGAATTTGAACTTGGCTATAAGAGAGATTGACCCAGTGTTCTGGTCGAGATTCATTACGTTTCTGTTCAAGAGCTTCAAATATTCAAATAAAACCTGGGCTACTTTAAGATTAGTAACTTTTGCAATATCTGACTTTCCTTTGCACTCTCCTCATAAATGTGGCGTTCAGTGATCCAACTCAGTCTGCGATTATGAAGCCTTACAATCTTTTGTGCCCATGTACTGCCCGGGCTCCATTTTCACAGGCATGATGCGCTTCCGGATGTAGTGAGCTTCTAATCCAGCCGATCACAATGCAATTAATTCCAATATTATTTCTAGATATTTTCAGTCCTTTGCACCTTCTCAGCTGCAATCCCACAACCCTCGGTTTCTCTGTCCTAATTCCCATCTCTCACCCTTCCACAGAGTCCATCACACAAACCGGCATATGTGAATTTCAGCTTCTGACTGAGCTGAGGATTTTGTTCCCAATCTCACCCTCACTGACACGGACGTCCCAGGATTCTTGAGCTGGAAATTAGACTGCATAACTGTAGCAGTGTTTGCACCGAAGGAGTGCAGATGTGAACAGAATGGGGTTCATATGCTGCTTTGGGGTTGAACAGACCATTTTGGGATGCTAACTGCTTTTCACATTAAATTAATGCTGTCATTGTTTTCTCTGTAACGAGAACTTCAATGGACTCCCAGTTCTAGAATTAATGACTTGCAGGATCTGAGGGAATTTTAAGAAGTGATTTAGGATGAGGGCTGTTCCAGGCTTTGGGTGGCTGTAGGGGAATGATTTCACCTTTTGCAATAAAAAAAGGAAGGAAAATCTGATTTTCACTCTTCCAGATTGTCGTCTTATCCACTTTGACTCTGGTGGAGGTACCTGTCATTGCAGAACCCAGAGAGGTATGTTCCCTTTCAGCAAACAATCCAACGTTCTGTGTTGTTTCTCTTAATGTCATAAGAACATAAGATATTGGAGCAAAAGTAGGCTATTCGGCCCATCGAGTCTGCTCCGCCATTCAATCATGGGCTGCTCCAATTCTTCCAGTTATCCCCACTCCCCTGCTCTCATCCCATACCCTTTGTTGCCCTGGATAATCAAGAGCCTATCTATCTCTGCTTTAAATACACCCAATGACAGCCGCTAGTGACAACAAATTCCACAGATTTACCACCCTCTGACTATAGCAATTTTCCGAATCTTTGTTCTTAAAGGGCGTCCTTCAATCCTGAAGTTATGCCCTCTTGTCCTAGAATCCCCTGCCATGGGAAATAACTTTGCCATATGTAATCTGTTCAGGCCTTTTAACATTCGGAACGTTGCTAAGAGATCTCTCCTCATTCTCCTGAACTCCAGGGAATACAGCCCAAGAGCTGCCAGACGTTCCTCATAAGGTAACCCTTTCATTCCTGGAATCATTCTCGTGAATCTTCTCTGAACCCTCTCCAACATCAGTACATCCTTTCTAAAATACGGAGCCCAAAACTGCACTCAATACTGCAAGTGTGGTCTCACTGGTGCCTCGTAGAACCTCAACATCACATCCCTGCTCTGATATTCTATACCTCTAGAAATGAATGCAAACATTGCATTCGCCTTCTTCAGAACCGACTCAACCTGGAGGTTAACCTTTATGGTATCTTGCATAAGGACTCCCAAGTCCCTTTGCATCTCTGCATTTTGAATTTCCTCGCCATCTAAATAATAGTCTGACGTTTATTTCTTCCACCAAACAGCATAGCCATACACTTTCCAACATTGCATTGCATTTGCCACCTCATTGCCCATTCCTCTAAACTATCTAATCTCTCTGCAGGCTCTCTGTTTCCTCAACACTACCCGCTCCTCCACCTATCTTTGTATCATCGGTAAATTTAGTCACTGTGTTGCCTTAAGGCATTTGTTTAGCTCTATTACATTTTCGCTTTAGTAATTCGTTTGTAATTATTTTCCAGTTAAAGTTAAGGTTGTTGAAAGTAAATTCGTTGTCTGTGATGTATCGCGGCATACGATGACGTCACACGGTTCTGCCGCGTCTTGTGGGAAAATACCGGTTTGGAGAAACGGGAAGAAGGGGGCTTGTATTTCCAGGATTGGGGCGAGAAAAGTTTTCATTCTACGCACTAAGAAACATCATAAAAACAATGCCGTACGTTTATAAGATAATCGATACATGAAGTAAAAATGTTAACACTGATTCTGTTAAAAGTAATGACGGTTGATAAAGTTTATTTTCCTGTGTTATTGAAAGCGTTGCTGGACAGTTTGTGTTGAAGTGTATTTAAAGCAGTTGATGGCGTAGGTAGATTCTGACTATGTTGTACTTTAATGAGACTTTAATGTAATATAGTTTGTTATAGTTTTATTTTTACAAGTTTTTATGATGTAAATGTGATGCCCAGAAGGAAGCAAATACTGTATATATTTTGTATTGTTTTATCAACAGTTTTCACCATACGTTAATGTGGAAGAGTGAACAATAAATGGTTAATCTCACTGGGATCCTGTCTTCATTGACTACGGTTTACCTGGGTGTTTAGTTCAGAGTTGCTACATCTGTATGAGAACACTACAGTCCACAAATCCATTAATGCCATAGTCCAAATCATAGACATACATCGTAAAAAGTAACGGTCTGAACATCGACCCCCGGGGAACCCCACTGGTAACCGACAACCAGCCAAAATAGGATCCCTATATTCCCAGTCTTTGTTTTCTGCCGATCAGCCAATGTTCCACCCAAGCTAGTAACTTCCCTGTAATTCCATTGGGTCTTATCTTCCTAAGCAGCCTCATGTGCGGCACCGTGTTAAAGGCCTTCGGAAAATCCAAGTACACCACGTCTATTGCATCTCCTTTGTCTGCCGTGCTTCTAATTTCCACAAATCATTGCAGTTGGTTTGTCAGAGGCAGGATTTTCCTTTCGGGAAACCATGTTGGCTTTGGTCTATCTGCTCATGTGTCTCCAGGTACTCCATAGTTTCATCCCTAACAATCGATTTCAACAACCTCCCAAGAACTGATGTCAGCCTAACTGGTCTATAGTTTCCTTTCTGCTGCCTCCAACCCTTCTTAAATAGCGGGGTAACATTTGCAATTTTCCAGTCATCCGGTACAATACACGTCCTCTGAAAACCAACCTTCCAGCACACGTGTTCCTTGTGTCTCCCTGTGTCACGGTGGAACATTTACCTGGTCAAGTCCCCCTGGCTCAACAACGATATGTCCCTACACAATATCAACCTTTGGTGTAAACAGCGGTTTCTTCACTTACCTTTCAGCTCACTGGGAAACTTCGGGACAGGTCGATGAAGCGGTACACAACCTGTTCGGATTTAAACAATTTGGGGAATTGAAATGCAAGGAATTATTAAATATGTAGAGCTTGAATCTTAAAATAGATTAATCTCTGATATTAACTCACCATGCTCCTGAATTTCGTTCAGTATTTTGTCCAACTTTGGGACACAATTCCGCATTTTCACAAAGGTTTCCCACATCACCGTCCGGGCGTGGGAGCCTTTCTCCATCACCAGGCTCAGGAGGAGTTTAGAACTGTCCGCCCGCTCTTCCTTATCAGCGAGATCAGAGATTTTCTGTGAAGAGTAACGGTGAACATATTGGGGACTGACAGATTCACACAGAGAATGAGAAGTAAATGACGTGCTCTGTAACGGGATCACACTGAACAGTCACCAGGACGGGTGCTGATCCTGTCTGGACATGGACAGTACATTCTGAGTGCAGAGCACACGGAGGGACATTCACCGTGAACCTGGTCCACCAGTCAATGAGATCCTGGCTGGTCTGTGACCGTTTCATTGATGTGGCTCCAAGTGCATAAATAATTCCTCACCGGATTTGACGGTGTAAAACAGAAATCTGAAAATAATGATCACAGATGAAGAAAGACGTCAGGAGGGTTTTTATAACAGAATGAACAGTCTCGGAGAAGTTGCAGAAAAGATGATGTGATTCATCTCCTCAGTCCGCCAGTGTCCAACATGACAGCGGATTACCGGCTGACACCTGATGCCTTTCCTTTGCCTTTTCCAGTGGAGGTTGATTCAGTGATTACACATTACAATATGGCAGTATTCCCCGATCCACACTGTCTGCAGTTACAGATTGTAACACAATCATCTCCACCCAGAACAGAACACATTCAAGCTCCTGTGGCATCCACAGATGATGTCCCTATTCTCACTGCCATCCTGCTGTCACGCTGCACGTTCATCCCAAACCGAAACTTCCAGTCATATTTCCATTTAATACTGTAAGCCCACACAACTGTTACCTGCTCAACTCACTCTGAACACTGAGCAGCTACCCACCAGACCGCGGGGTCTTTTCACCCCTTTCTACCACTGGTTCAGATTCACATTTTTGTGATTGTATTCACAGTATTTATTTCCCAGCTGTTCTTTTGTATCTAATTTAATATCCGATGAGTGAGAGTTCCGACACCCATCAGTCCTGTGATGTGTGAAAATTCAAACCCATTCCCACTCCCACTCACACGATGTTCCTCTCTGCTGAACTGATTCTCGGCCATTAACGCCAGGCTCACTCCGTGCACCCCTCCTTCCATCGCCTGCTCCAGCCTGTCCCGGTAGAATTCCGTCAACTGCAGCAGCTGGGAATCGTTCCAGCTTGCCAGGAGCTCGGTGATCCCTGAGCTCAGACCTGTGAAGAAAAACGGGGAAAATTAAAGAAATTGCCAACCCCGTATTGGGCAGTGACTTTCTCTCTGGAACATAAAGATGGTGCAGCACGTCAAGGAAAACAGTGCGAGTTATATATGGTAGAGGGAGACGGGTCTGGAGAGGGTGTCAAGGAGAGAGGGGTGACAGATCCGGTGGTGGTGTGGGGGGTGGGGTGAGTCGGAGGTGGGAGAGAAAGAGAAGGAGGCAGAGAGACAGAGGTAATGGAGGGGGAAGGGAGGGATGGGGAGAGACGCAGAGGAGAGGTGAGGGGAAGGGTGGGGAGAGACGGAGTGGAGAGGGAGAAGGAGGGATGGGAGAGAGAGATAGGAGAGGGGGAAGGGAGGGGTAGGGCGAGACGGAGAGGAGAGGTGAGGGGAAGGGTGGGGAGAGACGGAGTAGAGAGGGAGAAGGAGGGATGGGAGAGACAGAGGAGAGTGGAAAGGGAGGGGTGGGTAGAGACGGAGGAGAGTAGGGAGGGATTGGAGAGAAGAGGGGGAAGGGACGGAGAGGAGATTGTGAAGGGAGGGGTCGAGAGAGACGGAGAGGAACTGGGAAGGGAAGGTGGGGAGAGACGAACAGGAGAAGGAGGGTCGGGGAGAGGTGGGGAGGAAATTGTACTAATTCCACTTGTGACTGTGTTCTCCCAGAGATGTTAACTCTCTCTCTCTCTCATCTCTCTGCTGCTTTCACAAATATTTTGTGAAATGCAAACACTGCATTAAATCCAGATACAGAGTCAAGGCAATTGCCGACATACCCGTGATCTTTCCTGATATTGACATCACTGGAACTCCTCCACTGCCCGCCCATTCAGCCATGTTGAGGACAGTTGTGGTGAGATTTTGCTGCTCTGTAACAAACAAAGTTAACAGTAGAGTGCCAGGCATTAATTGAAGTATGAAGGAGAACACTGTTTTGTTTTTAAACAAAAACACTCACTTCCAAACATCTTGGGCCTATCCACTGAAGACTTGATACGGCCAAATCTACCTGCGCCCATCCACCCACAGTCACACAATACTCATTATCCCTCTACCCCTGGATTTTACACCTTTCCGGGACTCCCCGAAGTATCTACTGTATTGCAAGCAATTCCATTTGAAGAACCAAACTTGTGTCCTGGACTGGGAGTGATGTGTCAATGGAATGGCGAGGCAAATTGAGCAGACAGTGCCCACTGCGTTGGTCCTCCTACCACTGGTGGCGCTATGGACAATTGCTACAGCAGTGTGGGTTGAAACATTTCACTGACCAATGGAACATCTATACCCCCATCACTAAGTTATACAGTCTCCTCAGTCACACCTGATTCTCACCGTCTCCTTTCAGTTTAACATCCACTGACATTGACACCGATGGCAATATATGGTTTGAGTTCATAGAGAAAAACTCTGACATCCTGAACAATGCAAAATCACCCATAGCATCACGGAATCTTGACTAGAGCCACGGCATTTTCTCCGGCAGGATTTTAAGATAATTTTTAGCACCAAATCTCCGGTCAAGATTTAATTACGCATGTCATGGTGCGGTCCTTGACGTCCGCATTCCGGTTCACGGTACAGCCCATGGACTCCGGACTCTGGGTCTTCTGGCTGTCCATTGTTTCAGTTGGGCTTAATCTCAGGACCTGATCCTCATATTGGGGCTGGAATACAAGTGCCCCTGGGTTCGGAGAGTGGTTGCCGGTTCGTCTCGTCAGTATCCTGTCCTCTCCTCCGTGGGGTAAGTCAGGCCATCCTTACCATTGCCCTACGGTGGGATCTGTCCCTCCCGATCCTTGCTTCCGTGGGGTAAGTCAGGCCGTCCTTGCTGTTGCCCTACAGTGGGATCAGTCCCTCCCGGTCCTTGCCTCCATTGGGTAACTCAGGCCATCATGCCATTACCCTGAGGCTGGACAGTTCCTTTCTTTCTCTCTGAAGCCTTGCCGGCTACACACGCCTGAAGCCCTGCCGGCTACCCACGCCTGAAGCCTTGCCGGCTACCTACGCCTGAAGCCCTGCCGGCTACCCACGCCAGAAGCCTTGCCAGCTACCTATGCCTGAAGCCCTGCCGGCTACCCACGCCTGAAGCCTTGCTGGCTACCCACGCCTGAAGACTGGCAGGCTACCCACGCCTGAAGCCCTGCCGGCTACCCACGCCTGAAGCCTTGCCGGCTACCCACGCCTGAAGCCCTGCCGGCTACCCACGCCTGAAGACTGGCCGGCTACCCACGCCTGAAGCCCTGCCAGCTACCCACGCCTGAAGCCCTGCCGGCTACCCACGCCTGAAGCCCTGCCGGCTACCCACGCCTGAAGCCTTGCTGGCTACCCACGCCTGAAGACTGGCAGGCTACCCACGCCTGAAGCCCTGCCGGCTACCCACGCCTGAAGACTGGCCGGCTACCCACGCCTGAAGCCCTGCCAGCTACCCACGCCTGAAGCCCTGCCGGCTACCCACGCCTGAAGCCCTGCCGGCTACCCACGCCTGAAGCCTTGCTGGCTACCCACGCCTGAAGACTGGCAGGCTACCCACGCCTGAAGCCCTGCCGGCTACCCACGCCTGAAGCCTTGCCGGCTACCCACGCCTGAAGCCCTGCCGGCTACCCACGCCTGAAGACTGGCCGGCTACCCACGCCTGAAGCCCTGCCGGCTACCCACGCCTGAAGCCTTGCCGGCTACCCACGCCTGAAGCCCTGCCGGCTACCCACGCCTGAAGCCCTGCCGGCTACCTACGCCTGAAGCCTTGCCGGCTACATACGCCTGAAGCCCTGCCGGCTACCCACGTCTGAAGCCTTACAGGCAACCTACGCCTGAAGCCTTGCCGGCAACCTCTGTCTGGAGCCCTGCCCTGCAGCCTGTGTCTGAACCCTCGTCTGCTACCTCTCGCCTCGAGCCTCACCTGCTACCTTTCGCTTCTACCGCTGTAAGTTCAACTACCAGAGCAAGATAAGGAACTCTCTTTGGCTGTTTTGAACTGTCTCTGTGTCCCCGCCTTCGCTAGGTAGGTCCGGCCTTTTGCCGCTACCTAGCGTTGGGAACTGTCTCTCTGTGTCCACGCCTTTGCTAGGTAGGTCCGGCCGTTATCCGCTACCTAGCGTTGGGAACTGTCTCTCTGTGTCCACACCTTCGCCAGGTAGGTCCGGCTGTTTTCCACTACCTAGCGTTGGGAACTGTCTGTGTCCACGCCTTCGCCAGGTAGGTCCGGCCGTTTGCTGCTACCGAGCGTTGGGAATTGTCTCGTTATGTTCAGCATTCCGTGTATGAATCCCAGCCCTACGTTCTGGTTCCAAGGAGGGGTCCCGGCTTTGTGTTCTGCACTCCTGTTCTCCCTCAACCACGGCTCTGTGTTCTCATCTTGTCCATGTGCCTCGCCCAGCCCGGTGCTGGGGTTCCCTCGTCCTGTGCTGGGTTTCCCTTGTCCTGTCCAGGAGTCTCACGTCCAGTCCTGTTGCCTCCCCTCGTCCTGTAGCCACGTCTTGCCCTCGCCTGGTTCTGGAGTCCGAGCCCGTGTCAAGACCCAGGTTCTGGGTCCTTGTCCAGTCTCTGGCTCGGAGTCCAAGCCCAGGCTCCTAGTTCCTAGTTCCATGTCCTGGTTCTGCTGCCCTAGTCATGTCCTAGCCCAGATCCAGCTTCCTTGTCTCGTCTGGGGCGTGTGTCATGTCCAGCGTCCTTTCTTCTGCACTTCCCTTGCTTCCTTCTCATGCCTAGTCCTGTTTCTGGTAGTTCAGTGTCTGTGTCTTGCTTTTGGGTCCACTCCTAACACCCCCCTTATCACAACGCATTCATCTGTCTATTATTAGATAGTTACATGGCACCTTGTTAAACACAATGTAGACCCACCATACATCAAAAACAGATTGGCAATAACTAAAACAAGATGCTCTAATTATTGAACAAGACAGGCAGTGCTTTGATACTTCAAATCGAAGACTGTGTAATGAAAGCTGAGCCTGTCTGTAGCAATGACGTATCTGATTTCTAGAAGCGTTGTATTCTGTGTTGTGTATTTATGATTTTCTTATGCTCCGGAGTGGGGTAGAGCGGGTTAAAAATGAAGGGAATCATTTACATATTTGTGCTTTGTTCACAGCTGGGAACTGACGGATGTCCTATCTTTTATTATTATCCACTTAAATACACCGAACTAACACGGGTAGACTTCAGTTCCATCGCTACAAGATTGTATGTTTCCGGATTTCTAAAAAAGGAACGAATACACCAACCTTTACAATCAGCAACTTTTATAATCAATATTGGAGCTGAGGGCACGTCATACAACTATAACAAATCCGTAACAAATATAACAATTTGTTTGGCTACGCTCTCAACAATGTTTCTCAATCTGGCGATTATTTAAAATAGAAGACCATGAGATATAGGAGCAGAAATAGGCCATTCGGCTCATCCAGTCTGATCCGCCTTTCAATCATAAACTGATCTAATTCTTCCACTCATCCCCACTCCCTTGACTTCTCCACCATTCTCTTTGATGCCCCGGCTAATCAACAACCTATCTATCTCTGCCTTAAATATACCCAATGGCCTGGCCTCCACAGCCGCTCGTGGCAACAAATTCCACCGATTTACCACTCGCTGATTAAAGTAATTTCTCCTCATCTCAGTTCTAAACGAAAGTCTTTCAATCCTGAATTCGAGCCCTCTTCTCCTAGAATCCCCTATCATGAGAAATAATTTTGCCGGATCTAATCTGCTCAGGCCTATTAACATTTGGAATGTTAACATTTGGAATCATTCTCCTGAACTCCAGTCAAAGAGCTGCCAGGCGTCCTCATACGGTAAACCTTTCATTGCTGGAATCATTCTCGTGAATCTTCCCTGAACCCTGTCCAATATCAGTATATAATTTCTAAAATAAGGAGCACAAAACTGCACTCCGTGTGGTCTCACAAATGTCTTATAGAGCCTCAACATCACATCTCTGCTCTTATATTCTATACCTCTAGAAATGAATGCCAACATTGCATTCGCCTACTTCACCACCGACTGAACCTGGAGGTTAACCTATAGGGTATCCTGCACAAGGACCAAGTCTTTTTGCATCTCTGCATTTTCAATTCTCTCCCCATCTAAATAATAGTCTGTCCATTTATTTCTTCCACAAAGTGCATGAACATACACTATCCAACATAGTATTTCATCTGCTACTTCTTTGCCCATTCCCCTTAACTATCTAAGTCTCTCTGCAGTCTCTCTTATTCCTCAACATTACCCGCTCCTCCATCTACATTTGTTTCATCGGCAAATTTAGCCAGAAATCCATTAATTACATAGTCCAAATCATTGACATACATCGTAAAAAGCAGCTGTTCCAATACCGTCCCCTGTGGAACGCCACAGGTAACCGGCATCCAACCAGAATAGGATCACTTTATTTTCACTCTCTGTTTTCTGCCGATAAGCCTACGCACTCAAGGGAGGGGTGTGGAGAGAAGGAGAGGAGAGGGGGAAGGGAGGAGTGGGGAGAGACGGAGAGGAGAATGGGATGGGAGGGGGGGGAGATGGAGAGGGGATTGTGCTTGTGACTGTTCCCCCAGAGATGTTAACTCTCTCTCTCTCTCATCTCTCTGCTGATTTCACAAACATTTTGTAAGTGCAGACAATGCATTAAACCCAGAGACAGAGTCAAGGCAATTGCTAACATACCCGTGACCTGCCAATCACAGTCACACAATACCCATTTTCCCTCTGTCCCTGGATTATTCACCTTTCCGGGATTCCCTGGAGTATCTACTCGCTGTATTGCAAACAATACCCTTTAAAAAAAAAACAATCTTGTGTCCTGAACCGTGAGTGATGTGTCAATGGAAAGGCGAGGCAGATTGAGCAGACAGTGCCCACTGCTTTGGCCCTCCTACCACTGGTGGCGCTATGGTAAGTAATGGACAAGATAGATAGATACTTTATTCATCCCCATGGGGAAATTCAACTTTTTTTCCAATGTCCCATACACTTGTTGTAGCAAAACTAATTACATACAATACTTAACTCAGTAAAAAATAAGATATGCATCTAAATCACTATCTCAAAAAGCATTAATAATAGCTGATACACTGATACAGCAGTGTGGGGTGAAACATTTCTGCTGACCAAAAAACATTTATTCCTCGCATCACTGAGTTATAGTTTTCTCAGTCACACGTAATTCTCACCGTCCCCTTTCAGCATCGCCTGTCATTGACGCTTCTGGCAATATATGGTTTGAGTCTATATAGAAACACTCTGCCATCCTGAACAATGCAGTCCCACCCATAGCATCGCAGCATCTTGTCCAGAACCACGACATTTTCTCTGGCAGGATTTTAAGATCATTATTAGCAACTAATCTCTGTTCAAGATTTATTTACGCATTCATCCGGCTATTATCAGATAGTTACATGGCACTTTGTTAAACACAATGTGGATCCACCGTACGTCAAGAACAGCAAGCTGGCAAAAACAGATTGACAATAACTAAAACAAAATGCTGGAATCATTGAACAAGACAGACAGTACGTTGACACTTCAGATCGAAGACCGTGTAATGTAAGCTGAGCCTATCTGTAGCAGCCATGTATCTGCTCTCTGTCAGCGTTGTATTCTGTGTTGCGCATTTCTGATTTTCTTATGATCCAGAATGGGGTAGGGCGTGGTAAAAGTGAAGGGAGTCAGTTACATATTTGTGCTTTGTTCACAGCTGGGGACTGACGGATATCATATCTTTTATTATTATCCACTTAAACACACTGAACTTACACTTGAGTAGACTTCAGTTTCATTGCTACAAGATTGTATGTTTGCTGATTTCTAATAAAGGATCGAATACACCCACCTTTACAATTGCCAACTTTTGCAATCAATATTGGAGCACGTCATACAACTATAACAAATCCGTGGGGGTCGCCAACAATGACAATTTGGCTTGGCTACACTCTCAACAAATGTTTCTCAATCTGACGATTATTTTAAATATAAGACCATAAGGTATAGGAACAGAAGTTGTCCATTCGGTCCATCCTGTGTGCTCTGCGTTCAGTCATAGACTGATCTAATTCTTCCAGTCATCCACACTCCTTTCCCTTCTCCCCCGAACCCTTTGATGCCCTGACTAATCAACAGCCTATCTATCTCTGCCTTAAATACACCCGATGACTTGGCATCCGCAGCCGCTCGTGGAAATAAATTCAATAGATTTACAGCCTTTCAACTAAAGTAATTTCTACGCATCTCAGTTCCAAATGGACGTCCTTCTATCCTGAAGTTGGGCCCTCTTCTCCTAGAATCTCCTATCATGGGAATCATTATCGTAAATATTCTCGGAACCCTCGCCAAATGTCAGTATAGGGTTTCTAAAATAAGGAGCCCAATGTGGCACTCCAAGTGTCATCTTTCGAGTGTCTTATAGAGCCTCAACATCACAATCCTGCTCTTATATTCTATACCCTAGAAATGAATGCCAACATTGCATTCTCCTTCTTCACCACCAATCAACCTGGCGGTTAACCTTTAGGGTATCCTGCATAAGGACTCCCAAGTCTCTTTGCATCTCTGTATTTTTGAAGTCTCTCCTCATCTAAATAGTAATCTACCTGATAACTCCGTTTATATCTTCCATCAAAGTGCATGAACATACATTTTCCAACATTGTATTACATTTGCCACTTCTTTGCCTATTCCCCTAAACTATCTACGTCTATCTGCAGGCTCTCGTATTCCGCAACACTACCTGCTCCTCCACCTACATTTGTTTCATCGGCAAATTTAGCCAGAAATCCATTAATCCCATAGTCCAAATCATTGACATACATCGTAAAAAGCAGCAGTCCCAACATCGACCACAGTGGAACTCCATTGGTAACCAGTATCCAGCCAGAATCGGATCACTTTATTCTCACTCCCCGTTTTCTGCCAATCAGCTTACGCACTCAAATTTCAATTTGAACTTGATCATATTGTCATCACTGTTCCCTAAGGTTTCTTTAACCTTAAGCTCTCTTATCACCTTCGGAGCATTGTGCAACATTCAATGCAGCACAGCCGATTCTCTAGTGGGCTCAACAGCAAGTTGTTCTTAAAAACCATCTCTTTGACATTCTACCAATTCTCTCTCTTGAGGTCCAGTACTGACCCAGATTTCCCAATCCACTTTCATGTTAAAATCCCTAGTGAGTATCATGACATTGCCCTACCACCACGCCTTTTCTATCTCCTGCTGTAATTTGTAATCCACATCCTGACTGCTGTTTGGAGGCCTGTATACAACTGCCATTCGGGTCCTTTTACACTTTCCATTTCTTAACTCAAACCATATAGACTCGACACCTTCCGATGGTATGTCAGCCCTTTCTAATGATTTAATATTATTTCTTATAGACAAGGCCATATCACCCTCATATCTGCCTACTAACCCATCTTTCCGATACACGGTATCTCCTTGGACGTTCAGTTCCCAATGACAGCCATTCTTTACCCAAGATTCAGAAATGGCCAAAACGTCATAGTTGCCAATCTGTACCTCAATTTCAATATCGTCCATTTTATTCATTATGCTGGGAGCATTCAGATACAACACTCTCAGTCCAGTATTTGTTGCTTTCTGTTTTAATTGCACCATGACTCTATTACCCTCTAACTCCTCCTACTGGCTGTGATTAAGCCTTATCTCCGGCCTGTCCTTTCTATCATCTCTGTTGCAGGTTATATTCGATTTATTTCTGTTTTCTCCTACCTCAGCCCAATCACTCTGTTTCCCACCCCCCTGCCAAATAGTTGAAACCCTGCCTAACAGCTCTATTAACCCTGCCTACTCGGATATTTTGGCTTCAGGTGTAGCTGTCCTTTTTGTGCTGGTCGTCCCTCCCCCAGAAGCGGCCCCAGTGATCCAGGAATCCGAAGTCCTGCCCCCTACACCAGTTTCTCAGCCACGCATTAAAATGTCTCATCATGCCATTGATGAAAACACTATTAGGAGAGCACTAATAGTGAACACTAATAGGAGATTTTAGAACACTATTAGGACACGACACTGTGCCCGTTTCTATTTCTAAACTTTTGATGTACGATCGCGTAGCAAAAAGATTTAAAGTCATTCCCAGACTCCTAAAAGAACCTCGAAAATCACCAGGGCTTACCGTTTCTAAAATCAAACCTCAATTAAATTTGAACACCGCATGCAAAAAAATGATCTCAGTGAACAAATATATAATCGTCCCTCACACTGCAACATCTGGAGGTGATATCCTTCTGTTCACAGTAAGACCATTAGTAAAACCAGTATAATACGGCTAATTGGCCCATTCAGTCCGATCCAACCTTATTCTCCTGCGTTCTACCCTAGACACTCAACCTCCTTACAATCGAGAACATAACAGTATCACACCGACAGCCTCCAACATCCTGTGTGGCAACAATTTCCACACATTCACCAATAGCTGAAGAAATTCCCCTCATTTCAGTTTTAAAGGGAAGTTTCTTTATTCTGAAGGTGCAAGCTCGGATTTCAGACTCTCTGACCAATGGAAATATCCTCTCCATGCCCACTCTATTCAGGTTATTAAGCATTCAGAGGTTTAAGTAAGATCCCACCCAATCCCTTTGCTCTGAACTCCACTGCGCACAGGCTCAGAAACATCAAACTCTCCTCATTCCTGTGAATGTTGTTAGCAACACCTGTACAGAACACATTTTCAGCAATAACAGGTAAATCGGTATCAGGATAATTTACGGGGGAAAAAATTGTGATTATTTTATTGCTCTACAAAATTACAACATTAGCACAGGTCGATTATCAGGAGATTAAACCATTCCAGGATGAATGTAATAAAAAAAAATTAACTGGAATTATTTGAGACGGTCATCAGGTAAGGAACTGCTGTGTGGAGAGGAACAAAGTAACAATTCAGGTTCACAAACTTTCTTCAGAATGGCTTCAGACATTTTCCACTTTTATTGCAGATCTCCAGCATCCTGACTTTATCAAATCCAAACGTAACACACACAAGCTAGTGCAAGATCTTTGCGGGCCATCTCAGCCCCGAAACAACGACTGTTCACTCTTCTCCGTAGATTCTGCCTGGCCTGCTGAGCTCGACCAGCATTTTGTGTGCGTTAACTTGACTCTCTGTTTGATTTCCTCTGCCTGACAGGTGACAGTGAGGGGAAATTTCCAAACACAGTGGGAACACTGAACCAGGTCTATACCTACTATTGCAAGAAGGGAACAGCCCATTTAATCTCAACATTTGGAATAGGAGCTTATGCTCTCTTCAGAATAGCAGTCTTTGCTTCCAAAAGAACTTGAGAAACAAATATCTGACCCCAGAACAGAAATACTCGCTCAACACCTCAAAAACCTCGGGTCCATTTTACCTGGGTCAAAATCTTTGATATTAGGATCTAGATCTGTGGCAAAACGGGAGCTGGAAATTGGATCACATGACCGGTGGAGGCTCTCCCAACTGAACCGGTAACTCTGTTCCTCGCTACACAAACACTACCTATCCACCGCTGCATCTTCCAAATTATTTCATATTTACAGCAGCTACATTTTTAATTATTCCCTCCGTATCTTCCCCGATCCCTTCACTTCACCACCGGGTCACAGAGTTAAGGGTTCATTTCAGATCCCGGTCCGACACACAATTCAGACGCAAACGGGAAATGTGCAAGTTTCATTTAATTCACTTCTTTGTGTACCAACACTAAATTCTATTCACATTTCTCCGGTCTCAATGGACAGGAACACTAAAGTATCATCAAGTGAGAAGCAGCAAGAGGTGGTGTTACATGTCCACTGTTTCGTTTATGGTGAGTGTCACTTTCAAAACACCTGGAGGAGGCGGGACAATGATGTCAGTGTAACAAGCTGTACAGATGACTGGGACTGGGGGAGAGCGGGAGGGGAGAAAGAGAGGGGGGGAGAGTGAGGGAGAGGGGAGGGGTTGGGGGAGGAAGAGGGGAGAGAGAGAGAGAGAGAGAGAGAGAGAGAAAGAGAGGGAGGGAGAGAACATTCCAATACCCAAAGGACTGGGTTGATGAACGGCACATAATACATCGGATGTGAGACTGTCACTCGTATGATCCATAAGTGGATTCTGTTGGAGTACCCTGTGGCAATCACGTTTGTTAACCTTTACCTGTATTCGGGTGTGCTATGTTGTAACCACTTGTGCGAAGCAATATTCTGTGACTGTCACCTTGTGATCTCTCCCCTAATTCATTCCTTGAATTACTGAACCTTTCTACTCTGCTATCTTAAGACTTTAGTAAATTCTCCAAAGCTTGATAGTTTGGGAGCCACACACATGCATAACACTGTTAACTTCAGTCCATTTTGTTTAATTTTCTATATTCTCGACGAGATGCTGATAAAGATAGTGGTTTTAACATTAAAACCTGACTCATTTATGATCTATTGCTGCTGGTATGTAACAGTTCACATTCAGCCCCTCAAACCATCAACAAGATGGCGGCTGCTCTCTCATCTCAGCCTGATGTTTCTGCCCGATCCACATTTCCTCGATCCCTTCAGTCTCCACACATCTGCCAGCCTCTGTTTCATCTGAGGACGATCACTGAGTCTTCACGGCCCTCTGTGGTGGGGATTTACAAACCTTCACCACAATCGGAGTGGAGAAATTTTCCCTCATCTCAGTCCCGGACAGTCCACCCCCTTTTTTAGAGACTGAGATCCCTGGTTAAACCGGTAATGATGTCGTGCATTTCAATGTGTTCACCTCTCAGTCCTCGATTCTCTAAATGAAAGGGTTATCACATTTGATCTTTCTTCATATGATGACCCCACCACTCCAGGGATCAGTCTGGTGAATCTTCATTGCACTCTCTATAACAAATGCTCTCTAACCTCTTTGTTAATCCTGTATGGAATTAATTTCCATCTTCTGCAGCCCCGTGTTGCCCCAACCACTCACCTCCCACCCCGTCACTATTTCCACTTTCCCACCTCCCCCTCACCTGGATCCACCTCTCACTCCCCAGCTCTCGCCACATCCCCAACCGTCACCTCTTTTTTCTGACTATTTCCCTCCACTCTCAGTCGAGAGGGAGGGTCTCGGCTCGAAATTTTGACGGTCCATTTCCCTCCACTGATGCTGACCGACCCCCTGAGTTACTTTGGCAGTTTGTTCTTTGGTCTGTTTAATCCGTTTTAGTATGAGGGGCAGGATTTTACACCATATTGCTAAAGTCATTTCGCTCTGATATCCAATAATTTTTGCAATAAATTCAATGTAGTTTTGACCTCCCTCCCTACCCACTGCACCTCAGTAACTCACCATTTACACACACTCAGTGTTTCTCACATTGGTCTCCAGCTGACCTGTTGTCCCCACTCACTCCTTTTGCCTCCGTTATGATGAAATCTCTCGAGCCGTACAGCACAGGAACAGGCCCATCGGCCCACAATATCGTACTCAATCAATTAAAATTGTTATCAAAATGTTAACCAATCAAATCACTTCTGCCTACAAAATGGCCATAATTCTATTTTCCTCACATTCGTGTACCTATCGAAACGTCTCTGAAAAGTCGCCAATGTGTTTACCTCTACCACCACCCCAGGCAGCACATTCCAGCGACCCACAACTCTCTCTGTAAGGAACACTTGCCCCTGACATGTCGTTTCAAACTACCCCCTCTCACCTTGAAGGTATGGCCTCTGGTGTTAGACATTGCTACCATTGTAAAGAGATATCGTCTGTCTACTCTATATATGCTTCTCATAATCTTACAAACGTCCATCTAATCTCTCCAGCCTGTGTCGCTACAGAGAGAATAACCCAAGTTTTTCCAAAGTCTCGTTATAGCTCATGCCCTCTAATCCAGGTGGTATCCTGGTAAACCTCTTCTGCGCCCTCTTCAAAGCCCCGACATCCTTCCGAGAATGGGGGCGACCAGAACTGTATGAAACACTCCAGATATGGTCTAATCGATTTTTATGAATTTTGAATGCAATATCTTGACTTATAAAGGCAAACATGCCATTTGCCTTCTTAACCACCCTGTCAGTCTGTGTAGCTACTTTCAGGGAGCGATGAACTTGGACTCCAAGATCCCTGTGCTCATCGACACTGTTCAGGGTTTTGCATTTAACAACGTACTGTATCTTTACATTTCACCTACCGATGTGCCAATATGATCACCATTAATCAAATCTCCCTGAGTTTTCTCAGGTCCTGTTGAATTTATTTCCAAGTGAGCAACTGTAGGAAGGTACAGGTACAGAGAAACATTGACTTCTAGCAGCATCACAGGCAAGTACATCCAGATGAGACACGAACATAAATTATACAAAATCTCTGTCAGTAACAATATAAAATAACATTTTCATGTCGTTAACAATATATAGAGTTTTCTGACGTGACCAGTTTATAAATATACGGTATGTATCGATAACAGATTTATAAATGTTGAATCTGGTCCGTCAGTCAAATTGATGACACAGTTTGGGAACAACTGGGCTGTACGCAGCTGTCCCTACAACACTGGGGCATCCTGCAGGCCCAAGAGTAGGCCCAAGTCTGGTTATTCCTTCTTTTTAAACACACAGACAACAGGAACAGGAGCAGGCCACTCATCCTCTCCAGCCGTTCCTGTCATTCAATAAGACCCCAGGCCTGTCCATCCTTGCCCCCCACCAACACCACTCATATAGTCACTTTGCCCGGACCATTGGCCCCGCTTGCAGGTCCACAGTCTGCTGGTGTTTGCCCTCCATTGTTGTGAATCCCTCTGCTCACCACCACAATGGCCTCAGACATTTCTACAGGAATCCCTGCTGTCCACACCGGGACAAACATCCTGTCCGACCCCTCTTACACCATCTTTATCCTTTCAATAAAATTTCCCCCACTTCTTCTGGCGGGATCTCTCCCACCCCGGGGAGCCGGCATCAAGCCAATGAGCAAGCGGACTCCTCCTGCTTTTCAGCCATAAATCAGACACCGGCTGTAGAAGACGGTTCACAAACGCCCAAAACTTCCCTCGGAGGGAAATGAAGAGAACTAAACAAGGAAGACATTTACTTTGAGGTTTGTTCCACATTGATGGAGAGTTCGGAACGGGAGCGGGAGACCGTTCTGTGGTGGTACCACCCTCTCGACTGGTCCGCCTCCACTATTGGGTGTAACCAGTAATTGACATCTCTTCGCATCAATGAGAAAAACGTAGCTTGTGAATACTCTGTTGACAGCGCCAGTGGTGGAGTGGGGGGGGGGGGGGGATGTCGTGATTGGTACCTCAGCCGTTAACTCGTCTCAATACGAGCCTGGCAGCGCGATTGAGTGAACTCGGCCTTTTCTCCTTGGAGCGACGGAGGATGAGAGGTGATGTGATAGAGGTGTATAAGATGATGAAAGGTATTGATTGTGTGGATTGGATAGTAAGAGGCTTTTTCCTAGGGCTGAAATGGCTACAACGAGAGGGCAAAGTTTTAAGGTACTTGGAAGTTGGTACAGAGAAAATGTCAGGGGTAGGTGTTTTGCACATAGAAGGGTGATTGTGTGGAATGGACTGCCGACGACGGTGGTGGAGGCGGATACGATAGGGTTGTTTAAGACACTCCTGGACAGGTACATGGAGCTCAGTAAAAAAGAGGATTATGTGCAAAGCTAGGTAACTCTAAGGTAAGGACACGTTCGGAACAGCTTTGTGGGCCGAAGGGCCTCTATTATGCTGTAGGCTTTCTATGTTTCTGTGCGTGTGACGTAACCTACCATGCACGTGTCGTCAGATCTTGGTGTTGGAGAGCACTTGTATTTTAAAACACCTGAATGGCCGTTTATTCTGGTTTCAAAGCGACAACAAAATCAATGATGGGATTCGCCCAACTGTGCTGTTGTTTGAGTGGGCAGCATGCTTTTTTTCTCGAGTTTGGTAACAAAATCCCAGTTGTTTTGGGAGAACTATCTGGGCTGATCTGGTTTCAAGCAGATTAATCAATGCAGTGTCTCGCTGTTCAGTATTTTCAAAAAAAACAACTGTTTTACAAATGTAAACCAGAATTGCCAGCGTGGTCCACACACAGTGATTAAGTCAACAGAAAACTTCTCGTCCCTGCAGTCTTTGCCTCCCGGTAAACTCAACACCCTGACAGTGTGGACCATAGATACCCCTTCCTCTCAGAGTCAGGGGATCATTCAGACAGCTGATCGCTGAGAGGAATTATGTTTGTTAATTGTTAAAATTCCCCTAGGGTCAGATCGATGGAGTTGATGTGGAGATCGTGAGTGTCACAGAGAAAGGGCTGGACAGCCAAGCCTTCTCCATTGACCATACGGCTGCCGGCAAATGGTAGGTCCGCGGGGATCTCCGGCCACTCGTGGCCATCCGAGGTCCCCTGACCTCTAGTGTTGCTGAGGGGTCTGTGTTGGGGGTCGTGGAAAGTCACACGGAGTCTGCAGCAGGATTAACATGGAATCGGGAGCTTGTCTCTCGGCCCAACACCGTGTTGCCCAGGTCACCGAGTTAGTCATAAATTCCATCCCCTGACGTAGCTAGGGCGTATACTTAAAGCACAAAGTTGGATGTAAATAGTTCATCTATTTAATGCTTGTTTATAGCTAACCATATAAATAAAATTATATCTCTCTTCGAATGCACTCATTATACCAGCTTACATTATTTAAATTGTCAGAGTTTTCCTCAACATACCAATACTGTACGCATAACTGGACCACACGTCCCTCAAAACTGATGCTGAAGATAATGAAATCATGGCTGAGCTGATCTGAAATTTCATTCCGTATTCCCCCATGTCCATCCCTGTAACCTACTGTTTATCAAGAATCTCAGCCTTCAACAGAATCACATGCTTTGCTCCCACTGGCCATTGAGGAGAAGAGTTCAAAACACCCTCAATCAACACATGAACAATAGATGTATCCGTCTGAAATTAGAAATTCTGAAAAGGGAACAGGCGTTTGCTGTACAGATCCCGCACCTTCGCTTTGAAGCAGGTGGCCATTGTTCTAGAGCTGTTCTTAATCTTTACTAAGCCTGTGGAAAATGTCAATTGTGCAAACAGTTAACATAGAAAAACATGGAACATAGAAAACCTGCAGCACAATACAGGCCCTTCGGTAAACAACGTTGTGCCGAACGTATCCCTATCTTAGATAGTACTAGGGTTACACATAACCCTCGATTTTTCTAAGCTCCATGTACCTGTCCAAAAGTCTCTTAAAAGAGCCTATCATATCCACCTCCATCACCGTTGCCGGCAGCCCATTACACCACTCACCACTCTCTGTGTAAAAAAAGTCACCCCTGACATCTCTTCTTACCTACTCCCAAGCACCTTAAACATGTACCCTCTTGAGGCAGCCATTTCAGCCCTGAGAAAAAGCCTCTGACTATCCGCACGATCAATGCCTCTCACCATCATATACATCTCTATCAGGTCAACTCTCATCCTCCGTCGCTCCAAGGGGAAAAGGCCAAGTTCACTCAACCTGTTTTGATAAGGCATGCTCCCCAATCCGGGCAACATCCTTGAAAATCTCTTCTTCACCCTTTCTATGGTTTCCACATCCTTCCTGTAGTGAGGAGACCAGAACTGAGCATGGGGTCCTATATAGCTGCAACATTACTTCTCGGCTCCTAAATTCATTTCCACGATTGATGAAGGCCAATACACTCCGAATGCCTTCTTATCCATGGAGTCAACCTGCGCAGCAACTTTGAGCGTCCTATGGACTCTGATCCTCCACACGGCCAAAAATCATACCGTTAATACTATATTCTGCCATCATATTAGAACTACCAAAATGAACTATTTCACGCTTATCTGGATTGGACTCCATTTGCCACTTCTCAGCCCAGTTTTGCATCCTATCAGTGTCCAGCTGTAAACTCTGACAGACCTCCACACTACTCACAACACCCCCAACCTTTGTGTCATCAGCAAACTTACTAACCCATTCCTCCACTTCCTCATCCAGGTCAATTATAAAAACTACGAAGAGTAAGGGTCCCAGAACAGATCCCTGAAACACACCACTGGTCACCATGCAGAATATGACCCAGCTACATCCACTCTTTGCCTTCTGTGGGCAAGCCAGCTCTGGATCCACAAAGCAATGTCCCCTTGGATCCCATGCCTCCTTACTTTCTCAATAAGCCTTGCATGTGGTACCTTATCAAATGCCTCGCTGAAATCGATATACATTACGTCTACTGCTCTTACTTCAGAAATGTGTTTAGTCACAACCTCAAAAAATTCTAACACGAGGAACAGAAAAAGCAAAGCAGCTAGAAGTGGCTCAATATACAAATATCTCCTTGATCGCTGATTCAATACAGAGAGAACTTGTTGCTTGGAAATAAAGATCCGAAATAAATATCAGAAGCTGAATTATTCTTAAGTCAATTCCCCAAGAGTGTGAGAGTTTTCTGAAAGTGTGAATACTGTGTACCATTTCTTACAAATAATCATGCCCACAACCCCACACATATCACACGTAACCATGGCAACACACAGGGTGCTGGATGAACTCAGCAGGTTAGCCAGCATTTACTGATGGGTGTAAGCAGTCGACGTTATGGACCGAGTCCCTTCAGCAGGACTGGACTGGAAAGGGGAAGAGGGCAGATAATTGACTAACTTGGAAGGTGTGGTTTGTTGTTCTGTGAGACTCGGTGCTCAGGGTCTGCGTGCAAGCAGCTGCCTGTCAGAAAATTCCTCAGAACAGGGAGCGGCCGTTCCGCTGAAATCAAATCCAAACCGTTTCGGCAAAACACTGTCATTCAAGTGTGAAGAAAGTTTAACCCTTTGCGCTACAAGGAGGAGCAATAGAACCAATGAGGGGATGTAAAGTACATTAGCTGGACTCTCGAAGGTCGACTATTCCTTTTTCCATAGATGCTGCCTGGCCTGCAGAGTTCCTCCAGCATTTTGTGTGTGTTGCTCGGATTCCCAGCATCCATCTGCTGATTTACTCTTGTTTGAGAGAGATCGGTGGCGGGTCACTGCCCCCCGTGGGATATTTCACATGTCACTACCGGGGTGTGTTATGAGTGATGAACAGACCATGATGAACAATAGTGTACAGAGTTAACACCCCCCCCCCAAGAACCACAAACTATTACTGTTGTTATGCTGACCATGACAAAGAGAGAGAAAAACAGGCAAGAACATCAGCGACTGATGAGAGAGAGGGGGAAGTTGCTGATTAACTGTATTGTGACTCCTTTTTGAAATTATTTACTGTTTCGCTGCAAGGACAATATTTGCTAATAACATTCCTCAGTGGAATGCAGGAGTGGCCTTATTTGATGGACACAGTCATTCAGAATTGATGGATAGCTGAGACCTCGTTCGTAGGGATAAAAGACAGGTCTGGAGAGACACCCTTCAGACACACCAGAGGACACTGATCGAGTGTTGGAACCCACAAGAAAGGTGGGGGCTTCGAAGACCGAACCAGGACGTCGGTCAGTAAAGCTATCAGTGTAAAAGCATGGCCGGTGGGGACTTGTGTGCGTGTCCACTCATGCCAGAGTGACGAGTCCACCATAGAAGAACGGTCTAGCTGAAGGAAAGAGGGGTCATAACTGATTGACCACCATAACAACGATACGACGGATTAAGAAAGGAAAAGAAGGTTTGACTGCTGTAGCTGTTTCAGCTCTCTCTCTCTCTCTCTCTCTCTCTCTCTCTCTCTCTCTCTCTCTCTCTCTCTCTCTCTCTCTCTCTCTCTCTCTCTCTCTCTCTCTCCTCTCTCTCTCTCCTCTCTCTCTCTCTCTCTCTCTCTCTCTCTCTCTCTCTCTCTCTCTCTCTCTCTCTCTCTCTCCTCTCTCTCTCTCTCTCCTCTCTCTCTCTCTCTCTCTCTCTCTCCTCTCTCTCTCTCTCTCTCTCCAACGATTACGATACAACCATAACTACATCAGCACCCATGATCTGAAGTGAACTTTATACTTTTCAATGGCAATTCATTTACCCCTAGACATCAATAGAGCTTGTTTATTATAGATTATTATTATTCCTATACTTTTAGGTTTATTACTGCTAACTTGTTTTATGTGTATATTTGCATTATTGATATGGTTTTGCTTATTTTTATTAATAAACACCTTTAGTTTGGTACCACCAGACTCCAACGGATTCTTCTTTCTCTGCTGGATAGACACCCAGTTACGGGGTACATAACAGGTGAAAGATGCCTTCTGCTCGCACTCAGTAGAAAACGACCCTGGAGAGTATTTGTAGTTGACGGCAATGACATCATTTCTCTTAATCCATTTGGACAGTAATTGACTCATTAACATGAACACGTCAGAACTCCCTTCTCCCACTAAATTCACTCCCGACCCTGACCAAAAGCCGAGCCTCGCTGTAAACGCTGAATAGTTGTGCAGAATCATAGACACCACTTACCTCTGATGTTGTAACCAGACGGTGTTCAGTGTGGTCCCGGAAAATCACAGTCTGACTTCCCGGTGACCGACACTGGTCCTGCACCAGTGTGCTCACCCTGTACGGAGAGTTGAGTCCTGAGCTGCTGCACCCGAGGCCACTTGGCTGTGATGTGTCCGTCGCTCAGTACGGATGGACAGGGCCGGGTGAGGCGGGGTAGAGCGGGACTGCCGCAGTCCGGGTCACACTAACTCTCATTGGCTCAGGACAGGTCTGACAGCGAGAGGAGGCGGGAGTGGGATCAATGTAGCAACCCTAAAGAGGAAAACAAACAGGCTGCGTTAACCTTTCCGTCCGGATTTCTGTGTGGATCTCTCCTTTTTCTTTCATCGTAACCAGTGGGACGGAGTTTCTCTGTTTAACTCAGCCAGTCCCAGGCTGCAAAATTGATCCAGTCCGGGTTCTGGGAGGGTCTGAGCTCCACCCTCTGTTTAAGAAATACTGCCTGACATGGATAGAGTTTCAGCTCAAACCTCCCTCGCCTGTTCAGGTCCAGGGAACCGCATTTCTGCTGAAATTAAACTAAACACGTTCGACAATATATTTCCACTAACTGGAAAAAAAAAACTGGGAGCGATTATTGCATTTCCATCCGGACAACTACTGTCACAAGAACCCTCCTCGCCCCCGGTTAACAGCGAGTTTCATTTCACAAGCGGAGGTTGTTGATCGACACGCCGCCATAATACTTGTTAGATCATTTACTTTTAAAAGTCATTTATTCCAAATGGCCTGAACTTTTACCGAGGGAGGGAGTAACGCACTCACTGAAAATTGTCATATTCGTTAAAATGGCCGACAGGGAGGGAATGACGCACTGATTGAGGAGGGGGAATTGTGTGCCAATTAAAAGTGGGAGCCTCACTCCCCTCTATCCCCTGACCTAACCCTCACTATCCTCATCCCTCTACCCCAACAACCCTCATGATTTTGTAGACCTCCATCAAATCTCCCCCAAACCTTCTGCGTTCCAAGGAACAAAGTCGTAACATATCCAAACTTCCCTTATAACTCAGGTCCTCCAATTGCAGCAACATCCTTGTACATTGTCGTTGTACTCTGTCAACCTTATTAACATCTTTCCTATTTAGGTGACGTAAACTGCACACAATACTCCAAATTAGGTTATGTCCCTGCAATTCCTGCATCCACCTCCATCTAGGTCCGAGGACTGACTTTCTCAGTCACTGGGGATTTATACACTCAAAGTTGCCCAATTTGCCCATAACACTTACTCATCCTTAATCTGTACAACATCCATGGCCTCACTTCAATAGATTATTTTCCCGAGTGAACACAGAAGCAAAAATCCGCTTAAGAACTCCTCTATCTGTTTTGGCTCCATGCGTACATTGTCATTCTGATAATCCAGACAATCAATTATGTCTCCTGCAATCCTTTTGTTTTCAAAATATCTGTATAATCCCTCACCTTGTCTGTTAGGACAACATTATGCCACCCTATAGCCTTCCGGGTTTCTTTCCTCACTGTTATCTTGCATTTCCATATAATCATATAACAATTACAGCACAGAAACAGACCATCTCAGCCCTTCTAGTCCGTGCCGAACGCTTACCCTCACCTGGTCCCACTGAACTGCACTCAGCCCATAACCCTACATTCCTTTCCTGTCCATATACCTATCCAATTTTGCTTTAAAATACAATACCAAACCTGCCCCTACCACTTCTACTGGAAGTTCATTCCACACAGCTACCCCTCTCTGAGTAAAGAAATTCCCCCTCGTGTTACCCTTAAACTTTTGCCCTCAACTCTCAACTCATGTCCTCTTGTTTGAATCTCCCCTACTCTCAATGGAAAAAGCCTATCCACGTCATCTATCTATCCCCATCATAATTTTAAATACCTCTATCAAGTCACCCCTCAACCTTCTACGCTCCTAAGAATAAAGACCTAACTTGTTCAGTCTTTCCCTATAATTTAGGTGCTGAAACACAGGTAACGTTCTAGTAAATCTTCTCTGCCCTCACTCCATTTTTTGACATCTTTCCTATAATTCGGTGACCAGAACTGTACACAATACTCCTAATTTGGCCGTAACAATGCCCTGTACAATTTTAACATTACATCCCAACTCCTATACTCAATGCTCTGATTTATAAAGGCCAAAAGCTTTCTTCAGTATACCAAAAGCTTTCTTCACCACCCTATCCAAATGAGATTCCACCTTCAGGGAACTATGCACCATTATTCCTAGATCACTCTGTTCTACTGCATTCTTCAACGCCCTACCATTTATCATGCATGTCTTATTTGGATTATTCCTACCAAAATATAGCACCTCACACTTATCAGCATTAAACTCCAACTGCCATCACTCAGCCAACTCTTGTAACTGGCCTAAATCTCTCTGCAAGCTTTGAAAACTAACTTCATTATCCACAACGCCACCTACCTTAGTATCATCTGCATACTTACTAATCCAATTTACCACCCCATCATCCAGATCATTAATGTATATGACAAACAACATTGGACCCAGTACCAGTGATGGGTAAATTAATGGAAAGTATTCTTAGAGATGGTATATATAATTATCTGGATAGACAGGGTCTGATTAGGAACAGTCAACATGGATTTGTGCGTGGAAGGTCATGTTTGACAAATCATTGAATTTTTTGAAGAAGTTACGACGAAAGTTGATGAGGGTAAAGCAGTGGATGTTATCTATATGGACTTCAGTAAGGCCTTTGATCTCTGTGGCACATCACTAGTCACCGGGGTCCAACCTGACACGACTCTGTGGCATCTTCCATCCAGCCACTGTAGAATCCATTTTACTACTTCAATATTAATATCTAATGATTGAACCTTCCTAACTAACCTTCAAAGGCCTTACTGAAATCCATATAGATAAATCTCAATCCTGGTTCCAGTCCTATCCTTTTCCATAATTATATTGAAACTAATGGCATTGTGATCACTGGACCCAAAGTGCTCCCCAACACATACCTCCGTCACCTGACATATTTCGTTCCCTAACAGAAAATCCAACACTGCCCCTTCTCTAGTTGGTACCTCTATGTATTGCTGCAAAAAACTATCCTGCACACATTTTACAATCTCCAAACCATCCATCCCTTTTACAGTATGGGCTCCCCAGTCTATGTGTGGAAAATTAAAATCTCCCACAATCACAACCCCGTGCTTACTACAAATATCTGCTATCTCCTTGCAAATTTGCTCCTCCAATACTCGCTCCCCATTAGGTGGTCTATAATGCACCCCTATTAGGATTACTACACCTTTCCAATTCCTCAATTCCATCCAAATAACCTCCCGAGATGAGACCTCTAATCTATCCTGCCAGAGCAGCGCTGTAATATTTTCTCTGACAAGCAAAGCAACACCTCCCCCTCTTGTCCCTCCAATACTATCACACCTGAAGCAACAAAATCCAGGAATACTTAGTTGCCAATCAAACCCGTCCTGCAACCATGTTTCACTAATATCTACAATATCATATTTCCAGGTATCAATCCATGCTCCAAGCTCATCCACCTTTCTTACAATGCTCCTAACATTAAAATAAATGCATCTAAGAAATTCTCCACCTCTTCCTCTCTGTTTATCTCTAACAGTACACAGAACTTTACTGTCTTCTTTTTCTTCCTTCTTGCCATACATCTGTTTCTACACTCTGGCTCCCCTCCTCTCTAATGTTCAGTTTGAATTCACTGGAGCCTCTAGCAAACCTACCTGCAAGAATATTTGTCCCTCTCCAGTTCAGATATAAACAGTCCCGCCGGACGAGGTCCCACCTTCCCTGGAAAACTGCCCAATTGTCTATAAATCTGAAGCTCTCCCTCCTGTACCATGTCTTCAGCCACGTGTTGATCTGCACTATCTTACTATTTCTGAACCCACTTGCATGTGGGCACTGGTAGCAATCCTGTGATTGCTATCCTGGAGGTCCTGTCCTTTAACTTGCCATCTAGCTCCCTAAACTCACCTTTCAGGACCTCCTCACTCTTCCTACCCATGTCATTAGTCCCTACATGGACCACAATATCCGGCTGCTCACCCTCCCTCTTGAGAATACTGAGAACTCAATCCCAGATAACGCAGACCCTGGCACCAAGGAGGCAACAGACCATCCGGGATTCTCGATCTCTTCCACAGAACCTCCTATCTGTCCCCCTAACTATCGAATCCTCTATCACTTACTGCTCTCCTCTTTTCCCTCCTTCCCTTCTGAGCTGAGGGTCCAGTCTCTTCGCCAGAGACACAACCACTGAAACATGTCTCTGGTAGGTTGTCCCCACCAACCGTATCCAAAACGGTATATTTATTGTTGATGGGTACAGCCACATGGGTGCTCTGCTCTTCCTGTCTGTTCCCCTTCCCTCTCCTGACAGTCACCCAACTACCTATCTCCTGACTCCTACGGGTGACAATCTCCCTGAAACTCCTGTCTATTTCTACCTCCCGAATGATCCGAAGTTCATCCAGTTCCAGCTCCAGTTCCCTAACTCCGTTTGTCAGGATCTGCAGCTGAATGCACCTTTTGCAGCTGAGCTCGCCCTGACTTCCAACATACTGAAAACAGAGCACACAACTGCCCTAACTGCTGCCTCCATTTCCTACTCTTCAGCTAATTAGATTAATTGAAAGAGCTTACCCGGCCTTACCTCACCTGGAGTGAAGCTCGTACTCAGCCTCTGTTCGCTTTTTAAATCCGCCCGCTGCCTCACGGGCCGACTTTCACTCACTTGTGCAGTTGTGCCCCGTTCAAACCTCGTATCTGCCTGTTATCGCTGAAGCCTGATTTCCTTGACTTCATAAGTACCTGAATTTTTTCTCTACCTGCCTACACCTGTTATACATCTATTTTTTTCTTCTATAGCAGAGCCTCAATACCACAGAGCAGAGCTATTGTTCTCCATACTTCCTTTGAATCTGATGTCATTGTGATCTCCAGCTGCAAACAGTTTCCCCACACAGACATCTGTTACGTCTGTCCTGTCTCAGTCCCTAATGGGAGATCAAGTATCACATTTGAGTCTTTAGGACTTCAGTGTACTGATTAATTTCTCCGGTCTACCCATAAAGCCTCACTAGATGAGTTCTCCCATCTGTCCTTATTGCACACTGCCGTGACCGTTTCCCTGAGTAGTGAAACCACCCATACCCCTTTAATCCCTCACGCTCTGCCCTGTCCAAAACAACAGAACACCAGAATATTGAGCTGCCAGTTCTCTGCAAACCAGTCTCAATAATGGCGACAATATCATAATGCCATGTGTTAATCCATGACCTAAGCTCATCTGCCTTCCCTTTAATACTTGTTGCATTGAAATATACGCAGCTCAGAACATTAATCACACCATGGTTAACCTTCGATTCCTGACTTTGTCTGAGGTCTTAACAACATCTGTTTGAGAAACTTGGATAGGTACATGGATGGGAGGGGTGGAGGGCAGGTCAAAAGGTCACGTCGGATTAACAGTTCGACAGGGAGACCAGGAACCATGCACAATAAAACTGCCGGTGTGGGAAAGGGAGAAGAGGAATCATTCGCAGTAAAGCAGCCGGTGTGGGGTATGGAGACCGGGAATGGGCGATACGATCCAAAGACCGGGAATTGTTTG
Source organism: Hemitrygon akajei (assembly GCF_048418815.1). Lineage (NCBI taxonomy): Eukaryota > Metazoa > Chordata > Chondrichthyes > Myliobatiformes > Dasyatidae > Hemitrygon > Hemitrygon akajei. The sequence goes on from NW_027331999.1 coordinate 869,643, forward strand.
CAGAGAAATTCTCATGTGGAATTGCAGACCAGGAAACGTGCATGGTAAACACGCCCGCTGTGGAATATCAAGACCGGGAACAATAACCTCATGGTGGAGTTGTTCAGTGACTTGTGATCAGCCATGACGAACATCCTTGCCATTGTGGATGAATAAATATTTTGTCCAATAATTCTGGCCTCCCTCACTCATCCTTGCCTCCTCACCAACGCTCTTCACCCTGCTCTCTTCTCTATCCCTCTCCCTCACTCTTCCCAACTAACACCACACTATTCGCTACCCGTCAACCTCCCACTCTTTTCTCATCATCACCCCAGTCCTCACCCTCCTACCCCACACCTTCATTCCTTCTGCCTCAATCCTATTTCCCTCACTGCTCTGCCACTGATGTCATTCTCACTCGCCCATCATTCTTCGCCACCCAACTCGGTCACTCTTCCCGCTCACTATACATCCCACCCCGCCCTCCCTCCTCACCACCCATCTCTTATCCCTCTCTCCTTGCCAACCTACTTGCCCCTCTTGCTTACCCATTCCTCGCCGCCTCCTGCACACCCCTCCTTCAACCACCCACTCATTCAATCCCTCCTTGACACTATTTATTCCACCTTCCCCTCCTACTCTCCCTAACCCTATCTCCTACTCCCTGTCACTCTCTCCACCATTTATCTTTTGGTGCTCTTGCTCCTCTCTTTCTCTGCCTCTTTTCCTTCACCCTCTCTCCTATTCCACTCCCCTCTCTCTATGCCTCCCATTACCCTCTCACAATCCATCCATCCCTCTCACTCCCTTTCTCTCAGCCTGTCAGTCACTCTCCCCACACTTTCCCCCTTTATTCCTCCCTCTCTCTGCCCCTTCTTTCTCTCTCTGACCCTCTCCCCATCTAGCCCCCTCTCCTCTTTCTAGACCTCTCTCACACTGCTTTTCCTCTCCCCACCTCACTCCCCCTTTGTTCTTCTCCCCTTCTTTCCCTCCCCATGTATCACTCTTACTCCCCCCTCTCTGAAACTCCCTCTCCCTCCCCTCAATCTTGCCCTCTCCCCTCATTCCCCATCTCTCACTCCCACTCTCCCCACTCTCTCTACTTCCTCCTCTCCACCTTCCACACACTCACCCTGCCCTTCCCCTGACCCTGCTCACCCCAACACTCCCCTTCTTACCCTCAGTCACTCACCCTGACATCAACAGCAGTTAAAAGTCTAGTGGGTTCCATACCCTAGGGTAATATTCTTTAATTTAAATATTGTCACATTTGGGAATGACATGAACTGGTTCATTTGAAAGAATCATGAAAAAAAAACTGCAGATGATGAGAGTTGAGGTAAAAATAAAATTTTGTAAACTCACAGCAAACAGGGCAGCAAATGAAACTGGTAACCTTACGGGTTCGAGACCCTAAGTCATGTTCTTTATGTCATGTTAAAGGCTCTATCACTACATTGCAGCAGAAATGGTTAAATACAATACTAAAGTGACTTTGTTCACACCCGAATGAGAGTGATTTGTCGAACCGGTTCCATTTGATTGCAGCAGTTCTGAGGAAAGTGGGCGCTTCAGTTTACAATGATATCAAAACGCTGTGGGACTATTCTTGGGAATTACTGTGTGAATTATTCAACGTTTGATATTTAACAAAAGTTCCTTAAAAGAAAGGACGGATAAAAAGACACGAGGACGTTAGACGGCCAGGAAGGTGATAAATTTGGTCAAGAAGGAAATGGAAACGTATGTAAAGCTTCAGAAATTAGGATCAAACAAAACTCATGAGGAGTACAAAGACACCAGAAAATAACTAAAAAAGGGAATTACGAAAGGCAAGAGGGGTCATGAAAAATTCTTGGCAAGTCGGATTAAGGTGAATCCAAAGGCATTCAATACATTCATCAAGAGCAGGAGGATGACTAGGAAGAGAACCCTAATGCGTTCTCTTCAGTAATCAGCTAGAACCACATCAGGTTGGCACCATCCCCAGCATTCACAAAACTGCATGTTATATTATATCAAAGAACACCTCACAAATAACTTCTTTGGAAAGGATCTCTAGTTTAGTAAATGACCTTAAACACCACTGTGTCTATTTTAAAACACAAAAAGCAAAGCAGCTTTGTCTCACAAAATGGAGGATGTAAAACAGTTCCACAAAATAGCAGCTTCCATCTCCAAGCACGTGGCAGGAGCAAAGACAATTGATCTGTCTACTTCCACTGTCCTTGACCCATTCGACTTCGACATTTTCTTCCAGATGATAAATCCACCGTCATTAACAAATTAACAACAATGAGTTAAACTGTCCGCAATTATCACCATCATTCAGCATTGATATAAAACTACAGTTCAGCAGCGTGTCCGAGCATGTCTGCAGATCCAGAGTCAACTGCTGAGATATTTATCAAATCAACATTAAACAGACAGGCTGCAACAGGGACAGGAGTAAACAGTCCAGCTCCACCGACCTCATAACACAGCCAAACGGGTTTTCCCCCCACATAACCTCACCCCTGAGATAATGAATCTGATTACTGGGGTCCCATTCTGCGCCCTATCCTGGGATACTGATGGCATTACTGGTGTCTGAGACCGAGTCCCACTTGGGTCTTTGTATAGCATTACACTGCACCATTCTGCACCCCATCTTAGGACACTGATGGCATCAATAGAGATTCTTACTGAGACTAATCCTGGGGCATTGTGGGAAAATGTTTGTGTTTCTATCGATTTTGGGAGAGTGAGGAAGTGGTGGGTGCTGTCGTCACACAGATTTACAAGGGATTTCAGCCAGCCCAGAACAACAGGAGTTGTATTCTGTGAATGCTTCAGAGATGGGGTCAATTTGCTGCAGTTGGAAGTTTCCACATCCCTTAAAAGGCTAACAATTATACCAGTGCCCAAGCTCTTCTCTCAGCAAGGACCTGGGCCCACTGTAATTTGCCTATATCCACAATAGGTCACAATGCAATCTCATCGGCTCATCACATGGCTTTGGATTACCTTGACAATACGAATACTTACATCAGAATGCTGTTTCTCGACCAGAGCTCAGCGTGTAATGCAATTATTCCTACAGTTCTGATCAAAAGGCTCGAACCGCTGGGCCTTTCTACCTTCCTCTGCAACTGGATCCTTGATTTCCTCACCGGAAAACCACAATTGGTACGGATTGGATATAACGCCTGCACATCACCAGCGACACGGCTATTGTTGGCAGATTATCAGATGGTGAGGAGAAGGCAAACAGGAGCGAGATATATCACCTGGATGAGTGTTGTTGCAGCAACAAACTTGCACTCAACATCGGTATGATCAACAAACTAACTGTGGACTTCTGAACGGGTAAGATGAGTTCTCACACACACACCAATCGTCATTGATCAGTCAGCAGTGGAAAGAGTGAGCAACTTCATGTTCCTGTGTGTCAGTATCTCTGAGGATCTATCCAGGGCCCAGCATATCGATGCAGTTACAAAGAATGCATGACAGCAGCTATATTTCATTCGGAGTTTGACGAGATTATGGATGTGACCAAAGACTCACAGATTGCTACAGCTGTACCGTAAAGACTGTTCTAACTGGCTGCACATCGCTTGATATGATGGGGTGGGTGAAGTGGTGAAGCTACTGCACAGGATCGAAATACTCTCAGCAAAGTTGTCAATTCAGTCAGCTCCATCATGGGCGGTAGCCTCCGTAGCATCCAGGACATCGTCATGGAGCGATGCCTCAAAACAGCGGCATCAGTCATTAGGGATCTGCTTCACCAAGGGTGTGCCCCCAATCTCCTGTACCACCTTCCTGGTGATACCAATGAGAAGGGGGCATCTCCTTGGTGAAGCAGATCCCTAATGACTGATGCCGCCGTTTTGAGGCATCGCTCCATGACGATGTCCTGGATGCTACGGAGGCTACTGCCCATGAAGTCAGGAACCACTTCCTTCCCTCTGCCATCCCATTTCTGAATTGACATGGAACCCACGAACCTACTTCACTGAATTCATTGTTGCAATATTTATTTAACTTTCAGTAACAGATACTTATTGTAATACAGTTTTTTCTTTACTATTATATATTGCATTGTACTGCTGCCACAAAGCCAACAACATTCACTACGTATGCCTGTGATATGACACATCCTCCTGTTGACTCTACGGGGATTAATCCCGATTGGGCCTATCAGGCTGAAGATCCACTTCCTGTGTTCTTCTCTGTTTCCCAATAACAAACTGTGCAGACAGACGGATCACATCCTCATCCCTGGGACTCAATCACAGCCGTCGTGGGGCAGTAATGCCACTACTCCACTTGTCAGTGATGGGAAACCATCTTTCTCATTTCACTTTCCAGAGAGCCAAACTCTGAGCATTGCCGATTTGGGGCTGTATTCACAGGGATATCCGAGGCTTTTTGAAACAGACTCGCTCCACTGCCCTGAGAGGACACTTGCAGTGTGGACGGTCCTGCAGCAGCCTTGGGGTCATCAGCTCCTGGACTCAGACACTGGGCTTTGGGCAACAGCAGAGCTCTGCAAAGTCTCCCCCATAACTTTCATGGTTAGTTTCTCCCCAGAGCAGTGAAAGTATGCTGTGCAAGAATGTTGTTGGTCAGTTATCAAACTGGAACAACGTGACACTTACTGCTCTGTGAGAGAGAACAGTTAATTTACTGAATTAAAAATATATAGTTCAGTACAATGTAGCAAGACATTTGGCAGAGTCCCACCTGGGAGATTAGTCAAGAAGGTTTGGCATTCTGAATGAGGTGGTAAATTGGTTTGGACATTGGTTTTGCGGGAGAAGCCAGTAAGTGGTGGAAGATGGTTTGACTCTCTGACTGGAGACCAGTGACTCGTGGGGTGCAGTGGGGGTCGGTGCTAGGTTCATTGTTGCTTATCATCTCGGTCAATGTTCTGAATGATTTAATTACTGCAATAGTTGTTTTTTGTTCAACAGTAGGTTATTTGCCGTGGTCCGTACATTAACTTAGTTTACAGTAACTCTGTAGTCAGAGCTTTTCTTGTGCACAGACCAGGCAGAAATTGGCCACTCAGCCCATCGAGCCTGCTGCCCCACACTGTGAAATCATGATGTTCGCTCTGCAATGCCGCCTGTCGCTTTCTGTAACTGGTCACCCCACCCCCACTGTTTGTTATGTATCGAGACCTTGAACAGAATCAACGTCTTTTCTTTTAAAGGACGTTGAGGAAATCGGCTCGAAACACCAACAATAAACACAGTCACGAGAAAAACGACAGGTATTCATCTGAAGTCACAAGTTTTGGAAACAGAAGCTGTGTTGACAAAACATCTTTTGGCACACTTGCTTTGGAATCTTAACCCCTGATTTGGGAACTGTTTTTAACCTTGACATGAATTGTGGAGAATCTCAACCGTGCAGACAGGATAATGCAAGAACACAAATACCACGACCGACAGAAGGGACAAAATAGAGCGAGTAACTTCGTGCAACACACACAAAATGCCGGATGAGCTCAGCAGGCCAGGCAGCATCTGGGAAAGGAGTCCTGCCGAAGGATTTCAGCCCGAAACGTTGACTGTTCACTCTTTCCCAAGATGCTGCCTGGCCTGCTGAATTTCTCCAACATTTTGTGTGTGTTGCTCCAGCATCTACAGATGTTCTCTTGTTTGCGAATATCTTCTTGATCACTAATCCAAAACATGGGAAACATGTCAACTGGAAGTAAAGATCAGAAATAAATATCAGAAGCTGAATTGTTCTCACATTAATTCACTAAGAACGTTTAGTCTCCCTGTGGGTATATTTTCAAGTCGTTTTCTTCTAGTTTTACACCACACCATCAGACGAGGGTCATTTAGTATCTATGGGGGAGGGGCCGGTGTTGCTGCTCTGTGAGACTCACAGTGCAATTTTCTGTGTCAAGCTGCTGCCTGTCTGCTGGGCAAATTCTGACACGCAGGCATTCCTCGGAGCAGGGAGCGGCTTCTCTGCTGAAAACGAACTAACTACTTCGACATTTCGCGCTCACCTTCAACTGTGAACAAAGCTAATTTAACACTGAATTTAAATATTTCTGTAACAGGAAAAAACATTAAAACACCGATGATATAGAAAAGAAAGTTCACCAGTGTCTGCAATCTGAATGTCTACTTATTACAATTGCTATCAGACTTTGAGAGTTTCCAGTAGTTTATTTTACTTCAAACACCCAATATCTGTAGTTTTAATATATATATGTTTGCGATTTAATTAAATGAATCGATCTGTGGCATAGTCCACGACGATGTTCCGAATGCCAATATCTTACAGTAGCTCTGTATTCTCAGTAGTTTTTCCTGTGTATGTGAGTGAGTGTGTGTCAGGGAGGGCGAAGAGGGAGAGAGACTCTTTCACTGACCTGGGGGGACATTTCGCATATCACTGCAGAAAGGTTTTTCTACAGCGTCTCAGTAGAAACCAACTGGAGAATGTTTGTAGTTGAAGGTAATTGTTTCTTTTAATCCATTTGGTCAATAATTAACTTGTTAATTTGAAGATTTCAGAGTTCCCTTCTCCCACTGACTTCCTTCCCAAGCCCGACAAAAGCCAAACCCCATTGTAAACGCTCCCTGGTTCTGAAGAATCGGAGACGACACTTACTGTGATGTTGAAACCGGACGGAGTTCAGTGAGGTGCCGGGTGAGCGGTGTGCTCACCATACACAGAGATGTCAGTCTGAGCCGCTACACCCGAGGTTATTCGGTTATATAGTGTCTGTCGCTCATTACAAAACACTCGCTATCCTTCCCGCGCTGTCCTCCCACTTGCCCCCCTCCCCGCTGCGCTCTTCTCCCACGCCCTGTCCACTTTTCCTCCCACCCTCTCCTTCCCCACCTACCCCGAGCTCTCTCTCCCTCCCTTCCCATGCTCCACTCATCCCATGCTCAACTCCCCTTCCTCTTTCCCCACACCCTTCCCCGCTCTCTCATGCCTTCATCCCTCTCCATCTCTCCTTCTTTTTCCTGCCCAGCTAATGCCTCTCCTGTCATCTAAATGGGAGAATGTTCAAACATCAGAGGTGCAGAGGGAATCAGGTGTACTCAGGTCTGACTCCTGGAAGGTTAATTTATAGGTTGAGTTTGTGATAAAGAAGGCAAGTGCAATGTTGTCATTTATTTCAAGGGGAATAGAATATAAAAGCAAGGAGAAAATTCTGAGTCTTTATGAGACAATAATCAGGCCATATTTCAAGTGTCATCAACAGTTTTGGGCCCAATATCTCAGAAAGCACGTGTTGTCATCGTTGAGTGACCGCAGGAGGTTCATGAGGATGATTCCAGCAATGAAGGGGTTCACATATGAGGAGCATGTGGCAGCTTTGGGTCTGTACTCACTGGAATTAAGAAAAATGCTGGGGAATCTCATTGACACCTGCTGACTGTTAAAAGGACAGGCTGGGGTGAATGTGGAGAGGATGGGTCCTGTGGTGAAGGTATCCAAATCTGGGGGTTGCAGCCTTAAAATTGAGGGGCGACCGTTTAGAAAAGATTAAAGAAGGATTTGTTTTAGCCAGAGAGTAGTGAATCTGTCACAGACTGTAGTGGAGGACAATCCGTGGGCGTATTTAAGGCAAAAGTTGATTGTCTCCTGATCATTCAGAACATCAAAGGATATGGTGAGAAGGCAGATGTACAGGGTTGAGTGGGATCGGGGATCAGCCATGATGGAATGTCGGAGCTGAATCGATTCTGCTCCTGTGTTTCATGGTCCGGTGACTGTCACAGACTGATTTTTTATGGAATCATGAAAAGAATGTTTTAGAAACAAATATAGACAATATGAGTCTGAAGGAAAAAATTATAAAAATCCAGAAACTCGCAGCAAGCAGAGCATCATCTGTAATTGGTAATGTTGTGGTTTCGAAATCATCGGTAGTGTTCTTTTTTTATCAGTTTTCACATTCATTGACCCTCCCTGCAGCAGAAATAGTCAAACAGACTAATAATGTGAATGTTTTAACACCTGAATGAGAGTTGGATATGGTTTTAGCAGAATGGCCTAAAGTTCTGCTTTAAGAAGAACTGCCTGTAGTTCTGTGGAATGGTCGGGGCCAGACAGTTGCTTACATCAGACCCCAATCTCAGAATCTCACAGAAAAACATTTTCCCAGTACTCTTTCAAATTTATTTACTTGTCTTCTAAAGATAGATGACCAAAACTGCAGTCAATACTCCAAATTCGAACTCACCAATCTCTTTTACAACCTCAAAACAACATCCCATCTCCAGGATTCAGTACATTAATTTACACAGGCAATCTGGAAAAGGCTCTTTTTTATGACCCAATCTACCTGTGACACTACTTCCAATGAATTATGGACCTGTATGCCCAGATCCCTTTATTCCACTGCACTCTTTAGTGCACAATCGTTTACTGTGTAAGACCTACATAGTGCAACACTTTGCACTTGTCTACATTAAATTCCATCTGCCATTTTCAGCTCAGAATTTGCAGCTGTGCCAGATCCCACTGTAACCTGCCTCTCTGCTAACTACACCCCTGATATTGCTGTCATATGCAAATGTGATTATCAAGATAAACACGTTATCATCGATGACCAACAGCAATGGCCCAACTACCATTTCTGTGGCCCTCCACCGGTCATAAACCCCCAATCAGGGAGACAACCATCTATCATCACTGTCGGCCTTCACCCAAAACACCACTGTCTACTCTAATTTATTTCCTTACATTGAACTTGGAGCAAATGAATATTCTTTACCAAACCCCCACATGGGATAGTTAAATGCCTTGCAAAAGTTCATGTTGCCAACATCCACTGCATTGACTTTACTTACTTCCCTCGTAACATTCCCCCTCACCTCATCGAAAAAAATTCTGTCATTGCCAAGCACAGAGGAAGTCATGCTGAACATGCCAAATCAGTCCTGTCTTTTCAAATAGTTATATAATGTGGTGCTTTCAATACCATTCACACTACTGGTGTCAGAATCTGCTGAACAGATCCTGACCCGGATCTGGGCTGTACCTTCCAAATAACCGAACCTAACTTGCACTACCTTACTTTTCCTTTTCTATTTTCTAATTATGATTTATAATTTCAATTTTTATTATACTTAATTCGATTTGTACTTTAGGGAGTGCGAAGCACAGAATCAAATATCGCTGTAACGATTGTATGCTCTAGTATTAATTGTTTGGTGATGTTACGAATGAAGGGAGCAAAGTCGCCCCCCCCCCCTTCTTTTTGAGAATCGCAAGATCGCTATTATTTCGGATCTCAGATCCAGGAAATGAGAGAGATACACAGCATGTCAGAAATGAGAGAGAGAGACGCAGGATCGCAGCAAAGGCAGTTGTTATAGACAACGCAGAATACACAACAAGGTGGAATGTCTCCTAACAAAAGCGGAACGGAACCACTGATTACTGCTATTGTGTCTTGGAGAAGGAATTGTGTATTGAGTACTGTACTGTTCATTGAAACCCCTCAGGGACAACCAGAGTGGTCTGGTTGAGGGATTGCATCATCCCAACCTGATTGACATCTGAGACCCCGTGAGTGAGGATAAGAGGGTCTGGGGAACACCCCTCAGACGCACCAGGAGAAACGCTAGAAATCCAGTGACAGCATTTTATAGCGAAAGCCGGTGAAAGCTCGTGTGCGTCCTCCCTTGCCTGAGTGGCGGGCTCATTACGGAAGAACGGTTTAGCTAAAGGAGAACAGCCACAACAACGAGACACTGACGGATCGAAATCATAAAGGAAGGTTGGCAAATACAATAGCGGTAACTGTTCCCATTCTTCTGTCTGTCTCTCTCTCTCTCTCCAACAATTGCAACACAGCGACAAACAAACACTGGAGCCTGTGTGAACTGAAACGAACTTTATATTTCCATCGGACAATGCATTATCCCCTAGACAACGATAGAGCTTATTTCTTATTATTATTATACCCGCACTTTTAGGTTTCGTATTGATGACGTATATTATCTGTATATTTGCATTGATATTATTTGTGTATTTTTACTAATAAATACTGTCAAAAATAGTACCATCAGGCTTCAACGGACGCCTCTGTCTTTGCTGTTAAGTAACCCAGTTACGGGGTTCGTAACAGTGACAATAAAGTATTAAGTATGAAGAATCACTGGCCTATAGTTTTCTGGTTTAATTTTTCAGCATTTCTTAAACAGAACAACGTTAGCTATCCTCCAACCCTCCATTACCTCACATGTCAGCAAGTATAATTTAAATATACCTGCCACGACAACTCAGTCACCCCTCGCTCCTCACTGAACATCCAGCTCCGTCCCTCCTCATGGCCTATCTCACTCGTCACTCACCCCTGCTTGCTTGCAGCTGCTCTCGCTCACCCATCCTCCTCGCCCCCTCGTCCACACCTCTCCTTCCTCATCTCCATCCTCCACTCCCGAAACCCCACTCACACTACCATTTCCGCTCTACTCCCTCATCCTCTTTACATATTACTCACTCCACTGTCCATCAACCTCTCCACCTTTCTGTCCCATTCCAACAACACTCTACTCTTCTCACTATCTCCCTCACTCCCTTTCTCACAGTCCCTCCCTCTCTCACCCTGTACCTTCTACTCCCTCTTAACCTTTCTCACTCTTCTTTCCCTTCCCACCTCTCACTCCATTTCTCCAGATCTCTCTCCCCTTTCTACCCATCTTTCAAACCCCTCACTCACACACTCTCTCACCCTCCGCCCTCTCTGTCCCTTTCTCTCTAATTATATCTCCTCCCGCTGTCTACCCATTCTGTCCCAAGGTCTACCCCCCATCTACCTACTCCACTGACTCACCCTCATCTTAGCTGCTCCCTGTCCACCTTGCAGACCCTGGCCCTGACCGTTTCCCTTCTCCCTGCTCAACCTCATTCCACCCCTCACCTTCACCCTTACATCAACAATATTTCAAGGGTTATTGGCAACTTTGACTGAGAAAGATGCATGTTTCATACACTGTGTAATGTCTTTATATTAAGGAGTGTCACAGTTGGGAATGTCATGGATCCATTTTTTAAAAAAAGGTATTGGGAAAAAAAGTTTAAAAATTACTGCAGATAATGTGAGTCTGAAGTAAAAATAATTAAATACTGCAAACTCACAGCTGTAATTGGTAACATAGCTGGTTCGAGCCCATCAGCAGTGTCATTTACGACATGCTACAGGTTCATTGCAAACTATTAACAGCTTTGCACATTTACATATGGAGAAATAGTTAAATAGAATACTGAAGTGACTTTGTTTACGGGATTGAGAGTGAAATGTGGAACTAGTTTCAGCAGAAATGCCGCTCCCTGTTCTGAGGAATGTGCTGTTTAAACACAAACCCTGAGCTCTGTGTCTCATAGAAAAGCAACCTGCACAATCCAAATCAATCAATGATATTGCCTCTTCCCCCTTCCTTTCCAGTTCCTCTGAAGGGTCTCAGCCCAAAATGCTCCCTTTGTATTCAGTTCCATACACACTGCCCGGACCTGCTGCGTTACTCCAGCATTTTGTCTTTCCCTAGTTACGAAAGATCCGCGACTGGGAGCGTGTGGGCAGTTTGACATCATATCAAAACATATCCATACTGTTGAATATTCTTGGGGAATTAAGGTGTAAATCATTCAAGTCTGATATTAATTTTGGATTTTTACTCAATCAAACCTTTGTCTGTGATCAAGCAGTCAGAGTCATAGTTAAAGAGTCATATCAAAACAGAACACAGTACAGGCGCTTTGTCTCAGTCATTTGAACCACCTGTTCCCACCCACCTGCACAGTAGCCATATTCACCCATCCATATTTTCAAAGGCGAAATCGTGCTCGCATGTACCACTCCTGTTGGCAGCTCATTCAACATTCTCTCAACCCTCTGATTGAAGACTTATCCACTCATGTCCCCCTAAAACTTTTCATCTTTCACCCACAATGCATGATCTCTGGTTGTCGTTCCACCTGACTTCACTGGAAAAGGCCTGCTTGCATTTACCTATTTCTACCCATCTTCATGTTGTCCTGCTCTATCAAGTCTCCTCTCAATTTTTAGCATTTCAATGATTAAAGTCTGAAACTATTCATCCTTTCCTTATCACCCAGGTCCTCCGGAAACATCCTTGAAATTTCTCCCAACACACTTTCAAACTTACTTACATCTTTCCTGTAGGTAGGTGACCAAAACTACACACAATACTCTAAATTCCAACTAACCGATGTCTTATACAACTTCAAAATAACATCCCATCAATTGCAGACAATAATTTAATTGATGAAGGTCACTATGCCAAAAGCATTTATTAACCACCCTATCTACCTGTGGCGCTGCTTTCAATGAATTATGGACCTCTATTCCCAGATTCTTTTGTTCCACCGCAACGTTAGTGCTCTACTGTTTACTGCGTAAGACCTACCATAGCACAACACTTCGCACTTACCTGCATTAAATTCCATCTGCCATTTTCAGGTCAGTATTTCCAGCTGTTCCAGATCCCCGTAACCTATGATAGATAATTTGCCTCTCTGTCAACTACACCCCTAATCTTGGTGTCACATGTAAATGTGCTTATCAAGTTAAAAACATTACCATCCCACTCATTGATATAGATGACAAACAGCAACGGACCCAATGATTAATGGAGACAATCATCTACCATCACAGTCCACCTTCTAATGGAGACAATCATCTATCATCACAGTCCACCTTCTCCCAAAATGCCATTGTCTACTCCAATTTACTTCCTTACGTTGAACGTGATGCAAATGTATTTTCTTGACCAACCTCCCACGCAGGATTGTTAAATGCTTGCAAAAGACCATGTAAACAACATTTGCTTGATTGGTAACAAGGAAATCTACTTTACTGGTAACATTTCCCATAACCTCTTCAAAAAAAAAATTCTGTGTGTTGCCAGGAGCAAACAAAGTCATGCTGACTGTTCCAAGTCAGTCTTGTCTTTTCAAATACTTACATATGCAGTGCTTCTAATAGTGATGTCAGAAGCACTGGTCTATAGTTTGCTGGTTTATTTTTTTAAGCCTTTCTTCAACAGCATGTGTCTTCAACATATAACCCATGTTAGTATGGGGAGCGGGATTTTACACCATATTCCAGGTACAATCTCAACAAAACGCAAGTAATTGTTAATGTCATTTCACTCTTACACCCAATAACTCTTACAATAAATACAATATACCTTTCACCTCCCTCTCTACCCACTGCACAAACTCTCCATTTTAACATACTCAGGATTTCAGTTTCTGCTACAGAAGTGGGTGATTTGCCATTTCCCACACTGGGCTCCAGTGACCTGTTGTTCCCACTCACTCCTTTCCCTCCATTACCACAAAACATCTCAACAAGAGACACAGAACAGTACAGCACAGTGCTCAGTCTATTCAATTAATGAAGTGGCCAACTAAACTAACCCCATCTGCCAGAACAATGTCCATATCCTTCCAGTTTCCTCACATTCATGTGCTGATCTAAATATCTGTTAAAAGTCCCAATGTATCTGCCACTACCATCACCCCAGGCAGCAGAGACTGGATGGAGGTTGAACAAGATGGTTGATATACATCATTGAGATGATAGGATACAGACTGGACAGAGGTTGAACAAGAAGGTTGATATATATCATTGAGGTGGAGGGATACAAACTGGACAGAGGTCGAACAAGATGGTTAATATATATCATTGAGGTGGTGGCATACAGACTGGACAGAGGTTGAACAAGATGGTTGATATATATATTTGAGGTGGTGGGATAGGGGCTGGACAGAGGTTGAACAAGATGGTTGATATATATCATTGTGGTGGTGGGATACAGACTGGACAGAGGTTGAACAAGATGGTTGATATATATATTTGAGGTGGTGGGATAGGGGCTGGACAGAGGTTGAACAAGATGGTTGATATATATCATTGAGTTGGAGGGATACAGACTGGACAGAGATTGAACAAGATGGTTGATATATATCATTGAGGTGGAGGGATACAGACTGGACAGACGTTGAACAAGATGGTTGATATATATCATTGAGGTGGTGGGATACAGGCTGGAGAGATGTTGAACAAGATGGTTGATATATATCATGGAGGTGGTGGCATACAGACTGGACAGAGGTTGAACAAGATGGTTGATATATCAATTTGAGGTGGTGGGATACAGAATGGACAGAGGTTGAACAAGATGGTTGATATATATCATTGAGGTGGTGAGATACAGGCTGGACAGAGGTTGAACAAGATGGTTGATATATATCATTGAGGTGGTGGAATACAGAATAGACAGAGGTTGAACAAGATGGTTGATATATATCATTGAGGTGGAGGGACACAGACTGAACAGAGATTGAACAAGATGGTTGATATATATCATTGAGGTGGAGGGATACAGACTGGACAGGTTGAACAAGATGGTTGATATATATCATTGAGGTGGTGGGATACAGACTGGACAGAGGTTGAACAAGATGGTTAATATATATATTTGAGGTGGTGGGATAGGGGTTGGACAGAGGTTGAACAAGATGGTTGATATATATCATTGAGGTGGAGGGATACAGACTGGACAGAGATTGAACAAGATGTTTGATATATATCATTGAGGTGATGGGATACAGACTGGACAGAGGTTGAACAAGATGGTTGATATATATCATTGAGGTGGAGGGATACAGACTGGACAGACGTTGAACATGATGGTTGATATATATCATTGAGGTGGTGGGATACAGACTGGACAGAGGTTGAACAAGATGGTTGATATATATCATTGAGGTGGTGGCATACAGACTGGACAGAGGTTGAACAAGATGGTTGATATATATATTTGAGGTGGTGGGATAGGGGCTGGACAGAGGTTGAACAAGATGGTTGATATATATCATTGTGGTGGTGGGATACAGACTGGACAGAGGTTGAACAAGATGGTTGATATATATATTTGAGGTGGTGGGATAGGGGCTGGACAGAGGTTGAACAAAATGGTTGATATATATCATTGAGTTGGAGGGATACAGACTGGACAGAGATTGAACAAGATGGTTGATATATATCATTGAGGTGGAGGGATACAGACTGGACAGAGGTTGAACAAGATCGTTGATATGTATCATTGAGGTGGTGGGATACAGGCTGGACAGATGTTGAACAAGATGGTTGATATATATCATGGAGGTGGTGGCATACAGACTGGACAGAGGTTGAACAAGATGGTTGATATATAAATTTGAGGTGGTGGGATACAGAATGGACAGAGGTTGAACAAGATGGTTGATATATATCATTGAGGTGGTGGGATACAGGCTGGACAGAGGTTGAACAAGATGGTTGATATATATCATTGAGGTGGTGGAATACAGAATGGACAGAGGTTGAACAAGATGGTTGATATATATCATTGAGGTGATGGGATACAGACTGGACAGAGGTTGAACAAGATGTTTGATATATATCATTGAGGTCGAGGGATACAGACTGGACAGAGGTTGAACAAGATGGTTGATATATATCATTGAGGTGGAGGGATACAGACTGGACAGAGGTTGAACAAGATGTTTGATATATATCATTGAGGTGGAGGGATACAGACTGGACAGAGGTTGAACAAGATGGTTGATCTATATCATTGAGGTGATGGAATACAGACTGGACAGAGGTTGAACAAGATGGTTGATATATAAATTTGAGGTGGTGGGATAGGGGCTGGACAGAGGTTGAACAAGATGGTGGATATATATCATTGATGTGGAGGGATACAGACTGGACAGAGGTTGAACATGATGGTTGATATATATCATTGAGGTGGTGGGATACAGGCTGGACAGAGGTTGAACAAGATGGTTGATATATATCATTGAGGTGGTGGCATACAGACTGGACAGAGGTTGAACAAGATGGTTGATATATAAATTTGAGGTGGTGGGATACAGAATGGACAGAGGTTGAACAAGATGGTTGATATATATCATTGAGGTGGTGGGATACAGGCTGGACCGAGGTTGAACAAGATGGTTGATATATATCATTGAGGTGGTGGAATACAGAATGGACAGAGGTTGAACAAGATGGTTGATATATATCATTGAGGTGGTGGGATACAGACTGGACAGAGTTTGAACAAGATGGTTGATATATATCATTGAGGTGGAGGGACACAGACTGGACAGAGATTGAACAAGATGGTTGATATATATCATTGAGGTGGAGGGATACAGACTGGACAGGTTGAACAAGATCGTTGATATATATCATTGTGGTGGTGGGATACAGACTGGACAGAGGTTGAACAAGATGGTTGATATATATATTTGAGTTGGTGGGATAGGGGCTGGACAGAGGTTGAACAAGATGGTTGATATATATCATTGAGTTGGAGGGATACAGACTGGACAGAGATTGAACAAGATGGTTGATATATATCATTGAGGTGGTGGGATACAGACTGGACAGAGGTTGAACAAGATGGTTGATATATATCATTGAGGTGGTGGGATACAGACTGGACAGAGGTTGAACAAGATTATTGATATATATCATTGAGGTGATGGGATACAGACTGGACAGAGGTTGAACAGGATGGGCGGGGAATGAGCAGATGGGATCAGCTGGGAGAAGGGATCAAGGATGATCACTGATGGTCTTCAGGAGGAGGGGTTGGTCAACAGCCCGCCCCTACATTTCTAATGAACAGCACTGTTTATTGTTCTTGTATTAAAATGCTTTTGTGGGATTATGATGGGATGTTCCAGTTCATTTATTGTTACCATTTAGCTTGGATTATACAGTTACTTGCTTGTGTATTTCTGGGTCACACTAACTGTAACCAGGGTGTGTGATGGTCGCCTCCCCTGTCTGTATGAGACTGGTTGGGTTCACTCTTGGGGTCGTGCCTGCTGGTCTATTTTGTGTTTATCACGATAAAACTGTTATTGAGTTCAATGAACTGCCTCATCTGTCATTATGGACCAAATGCTCACCACAATACTACTGTATAAAAGATCTGAAAATAACAAAGCTGGAACAAACCAGAAGTCACATTGGTATGGTGACTGCTTTGCCCATGGCTGCAAGGAACTGCAGAGTTACGGACACAGATCAGCTCATCACAGAAACTAGTCTCCCCTACGTGAACTCCTTCTGGACTTCCCACTCCCTCAGTAAAATCAAAGATCCCCAGAACCTGGGCATTCCCTTTTCTCACCCACCCCCATTAGGGAGAAGATACATATCCCCAGGCTTAAAAGCGGTTTATCTGAAGTGAAAAAAGTTTTGAGAAGTTCCAGGAAGCGAGGCGAAGTCGACAGTTCGGGAAGTTAACGGGACTCATTGGCCAATATTAGATTTCTCCAACAAATCCACGTCAGCACAAAACGGTGACTGCACTCCGCCGGCAAAAAATCACTGCATTCCGCCGACTGTGAGTATGCGCAATGCGATTTTCACATCGACCGGGGGGGGGGGGGGGGGGGCCTCGGGAAAAACCCGCAGGCTGCAGATCTGCGGCAGAATAAGAGCGGAAAACAGGATACCGTGATCGGTGGCCGTGTCTCCCCGACAATAAACCGGCTCCACAGGACATAGGAGCAGAATTAGGCCGTTTGGCCCATCGACTCTGCTCCGGCGTTCAATCAGGGTGACCCTTTTCCCCCTCCTCAGCCCCACTCCACGACCAGATAGTTGGAAAATGAGTAAATGGCCGACAGTTCGGGAAGTTACCGGGACTCACTGCCGACTCGACACTGGCCTCAGTACTCACCGACGGGAATCTGATTTTTCCCCCGGCTCCCGGCCCGAAGGTATATATATATCGTTTCAACAACGAACGGGGAGAAAAACCACCATCGATCCGGGGGACGGGGGGGGGCGGCGACTGTCAGCATGCACAGGGTGATTACTGCGTCAGAGCGGAGGGTCACCCCAGGGAGCAAATTCCAGTGACCGACCCAGCAGACTCAGTGAGGAACAACATACACGCCCCTCATATCTTCATTAACCTACCCCCCTCACCTCAAATGGCTGGCCTCTTATCTTAGAAATTTCAACCCTGGGGAAAAATATATCGTCTATCCACTCTATCCCTCTCATAATCATATAAATGTCCATCCAGTCTCACCCCAGCCTGCGCCGCTCTGGAGAAAACAACACAAGTTTGTCCAGCCTCTCGTTATAGCTCATGCCCTCTAATCCAGGCAGTGTCCTGGTAAACCTCTTCTGCGCCCTCTCCAAAGCCCCGACATCCTTCCGAGAATGGGGGCGACCAGATCTGTATGAAACATTCCAGATGTGGTCTAACTAGTTTTATAAAGCTGCAGCACAACTTCCCGACTTTTGAACTCAATGCTTCAACTAATAAAGACAACCATGCCATTTGCCTTCTTAACCACCCGATCAATCTGAGCAGTCTCTTTCAGGGAGCGATGAACTTGGAGTCTAAGATCCCTCTGATCATCAACACTGTTCAGGGTTTTGCATTTAACAGTGTACTGTCTCATACATTCGACCTACCGAGCTGCCAAGGTGATCATCACTAATCAAATCTCACTGAGATTTCTCAGGTCCTGTTGAATTTATTGCCAAGTGCACAAGTACGGGAAGGTACAGGTACAGAGAAACACTGACTTGTGGCAGCATCACAGGCAAGTACATTCAGATAACACACGGAACACAAGTTATACGATTCTCCGTCAGTAACAATATCGAAATATGTTTTACTTCATCCTGCTAATAGGACCAGGGGCTGAGCGGCGGCTCATCTCAGACGGTTCGGTGTGAAGGTCTCACAACCCGGACCGACCCCGGCAGATTCTGTGAAGGAAGCGAGGCGAGGCCGCCAGTTCGGGAAAGTTCATTCCCTCCCCCTTCAGGTTTCACCGATCACCTTGTGTTTCTCTCTCCCTTCCCCACCCCCACCTTTTATTCTCCAGTTCTCTTGTTTGAATTCGGGACCTCCCCGCTCCGGACCTGCTTCAATACTCACCGAAATGAAACTGTTGTCGTCGCCCCGCAGAGAATAATCCGTCCCCGGCTCCCCAGCCCAGGGGGCGAGGGTGAGGACCCCCTCCCGATCCCGATCTCGATCCCACGGCCGACCCGCTTCAACAAAGAACGAAAAACACCGCCGCCCTTCCCGTACTGAGCATGCGCGATGTCGCCCGCCCGTCACCAGGTAAGTGGGCGGGGCCTCGGAACGCAGCTGCAGATCCACAAACCCGCCTGTCCAGGTAGACCCATTGTCTCAGATTGCTCCTGCCACACCGAACTCATTTCTGCATACCTTGACGCTGTCTTATCCCCCCTTGTTCAATCCCTTCCCACCAATGTTCGTGACACTTCTCACGCTTTGAATTTTTTCAATGATTTTAAGTTCCCTCGCCTCCACCGCCTTATTTTATCCATGGACGTCCAGTCCCTCTATACCTCCATCCCCCACCTGGACGGTCTCAAAGCTCTCCGCTTCTTTTTGGATTCCAGACCTAAACAATTCCCCTCTACCACCACTCTCCTCCGTCCAGCGGAATTAGTTCTTACTCTCAATAATTTCTCTTTTGGCTCCTGCCACTTCCTCCAAACCAAGGGTGTAGCCATGGGCACCCGCATGGGTCCCAGTTATGCCTGCCTTTTTGTTGGCTTTGTGGAACAGTCCATGTTCCAAGTCTATACGGGTATCCGTCCCCCTCTTTTCCTTCGCTACATCGACGACTGCATTGGCGTTGCCTTCTGCACGCATGCTGAGCTCGTTGACTTCATTAACTTTGCCTCCAACTTTCACCCTGCCCTCAAATTTACCTGGTCTATTTCCGACACCTCCCTCCCCTTTCTTGATCTTTCTGTCTCCATCTCTGGAGACGGCCTATCTACTGATATCTACTACAAGCCTACAGACTCTCACAGCTACCTGGACTATTCCTCTTCCCACCCTGTCTCTTGCAAAAATGCTATCCCCTTCTCGCAATACCTCCGTCTCTGCCGCATCTGCTCTCAGGATGAGGCTTTTCATTCCAGGACGAAGGAAATGTCTTCCTTTTTTAAACAAAGGGGCTCTGACGGTGGTGTATGAAAAGCGGATGCTGTCCAAGTTGCATGCCATCTTTGACAATGACTCCCATCCACTCCATAATGTACTGGTTAGGCACAGAAGTACATTCAGCCAGAGACCCATTCCACCGAGATGCAACACTGAGCGTCATAGGACGTCATTCCTGCCTGTGGCCATCAAACTTTACAACTCCTCCCCCGGAGTGTCAGACACCCTGAGACAATAGGCTGGTCCTGGACTTATTTCCACTTGGCATGATTAACTTATTATTATTTAATTATTTATAGTTTTATATTGCTATATTTCTTCACTATTCTTGGTGGTGCGTCTGTAGCGAAACCCAATTTCCCTCGGGATCAATAAAGTATGTCTACCTGTCTGTCTGTCATTACTTCTGCTCTGAAACGCATCTCTCCCATTTCCCGCACATCTGCCCTCACCCCATCTGCCCACCACCCGACTCGGGATAGGGTTCCCCTTGTCCTCACCTACCACCCCACTAGCCTCTGGGTCCAACGTATAATTCTCAGTAACTTCCACCACCTCCGATGGGATCCCACGATGAAGCACATCTTTCCCTCCACATTCCCTTTCTGCTTTCCGCAGGGATCGCTCCCTATCCAACTCCCTTGTCCCCCCATCCCTCCCCACCGATCTCCCTCCTGGCACTTATCCTTGTAAGCAGAACAACTGCTACACCTGCCCTTACACTTCCTCCCTCACCACCATTCAGGGCCCCAGACAGTCCTTCCAGGTGAGGCGACACTTCACCTGTGAGTCGGCTGGTGTGGTATACTGCGTCCGGTGCTCCCGGTGTGGCCTTTTATATATTGGTGAGACCCGACGCAGACTGGGAGACCGTTTCGCTGAACACCTACGCTCTGTCTGCCAAGGAAAGCAGGATTCCCCAGTGGCCACGCATTTTAATTCCACGTCCCATTCCCATTCTGATATGTCTATCCATGGCCTCCTCTACTGTCAAGATGAATCCACACTCAGGTTGGAGGAACAATAACATCTACCGACTGGGTAGCCTCCAACCTGATGGCATGATCATTCACTTCTCTAACTTCCGTTAATGCCCCTCCTCCCCTTCTTACCCCATCCCTGATATATTTAGTTTTTTTCCACCCTCCTTTTTTTCTCTCTTTCTGCCCGTCACTCTGCCTGTTCTCCATCTCCCTCTGGTGCCCCCCTCCCTCTTTCTTTCTCCCCAGGCCTCCCGCCCCATGATACTTTCCCTTCTCCAGCTCTGTATCACTTTCACCAATCACCTTTCCAGCTCTTGGCTTCTCCCCACCCCCTCCGGTCTTCTTCTATCATTTCGCATTTTCCCTTTCCCCTCGTACTTTCAAATCTCTTACTATCTTTCCTTTCAGTTAGTCCTGACGAAGGGTCTCGGCCTGAAACGTCGACAGCGCTTCTCCCTATAGATGCTGCCTGGCCTACTGTGTTCCACCAGCATTTTGTGTGTGCTGCAGATGCTGCAGATCCGCGGTAAAACGGGATCACGTGACGACTGGAGGGTCTTCCACGTGACCTGGTGACTCCGCTCCTCGCCCCTCACACTCTACCCGACCTCCCCACCGCATTTCCCATATTATTCCATATTTACACCGGGTACAATTTTAACATTTTCCCTCCATATATTCCCGTCCCATCCCTCCACCTCCCTGGGTTGGGGTTATGGGTTCGAATCCCATGCCAGTCCGACAAACATTTTAGATCCAAACCAGAATTGTGCAGGTTTGATGTAAATCAGTCTATGTTTATAAACACTAATTTCTATTCACATTCCTCCGGCCTCACTGGACAGCAACACTGAAACATCAAGAGAGAAACTGCAGGAGGTGGCCATTCGGCCCCTCTAACTATCAACAAGATGGCGGCTGCTCTCCCATCTCAGCCACATGTTTCAGTCCGATCCTCATTTCCTTGATCCCTTCGGTCTCCACACATCTGCCGTTTTACAGACATTTACAGACATTCACCACCCTTGGAGTGGAGACATCTCCCCTCATCTGAGTCCCGGACAGTCCACCCCTTTTTCAGAGACTGGGATCCCTGGTTGAACCGGTAATGATGTTGTGCATTTCAATGTGTTCACCACTCAGTCCTCGATTCTCTAAATGAAAGGTTATCACATTTGATCTTTCTTCATATGATGACCCCACCACCCCAGGGATCAGTCTGGTGAATCTTCATTGCACTCTCTGTAACAAATACTCTCTAACCTCTTTGTTCATCCTCTATGGAATTAATTTCCATCTTCTGCAGCCCAGTGTTGCCCCAACTACTCACCTCCCACCCCTGTCACTTTTTCCACCTTCCCACCTCACCCTCACCTGGATCCACCTCTCACTCCCCAGCTTTTGCCCCATCCCCACCCCTCACCTCTTTTCTCTGACTATTTCCCGTCCACTCTCAGTCCAGAGGGAGGGTCTCAGCCCGAAATGTTGACGGTCCATTTCCCTCCACAGATGCTGTCCGACCCACTGAGTTGCTCCGGCAGTTTGTTCTTTGGTCTGTATAACCCGTATTAATATGGGGAGCGGGATTTTACACCATATTCCAGGTACAATCTCAACAAAGCACAAATAATTGTCACTTTGCCCGGACCATTGGCCCCGCTTGCAGGGCAACAGTCTGCCGGTGTTTGCCCCCTAATGTGGAGAATCCCTCTGCTCGACGCCACAGTGGGCTCAGACATTTCCACAGATGAGCCCCTCCTGTCCCCACCGGGACAAACATCCTGTCCGCCCCCTCTCTCAACATCTTCATCCTTTCAATAAAATCCCCCCTCTCCCTCCCTCCCCGGGGAACCGGCATCAAACCGACGGGCCGAGCGGTCTCCTCCTACCTCTCAGCGATACATCAGACTCCGGCCACAGGAGACGCTTCACAAAAGCCCCCAACTTCACTCGGACGGAAATGGAAATAAATCAGAAAGCGAAAATTTACTTTGAGGTTTTCTCCGCTCTGAGGAGGCGGTCGACGCTTGAGCGGGAGACGAACTCAGCGGAGTAACGTCCACTCGGCCTGTCCGCCTCCGCGACTGGTTGTAACCAGTGATTGACATCGCTTCGCACCAATGAGAATAGCGCAGCTTCTGAATCCTCTGTTGACAGCGGTGGGGAAGGGGCTGGTCACGTGATTAGTAGCCCAGCCGTTCAACCGATAAAGCTCGAGCACAGCAGCGCGTGGGTGACGAAACCCACGCGCACGTGAGGGCAGATCCCGGTGGGGGAGCCCATGTGTGACGTCACCTGTGGGAGAGCGCTGGCATTTAAAAGCACCTTAATGGACTTTTCAGTGGGACAACAACATTAATCACGGGTTTCATCACTGAATCCAGTGTTGTGGGATGTAAAGTCCCCTGTTATGTGTCCGGCTGTGCCGTGTTGTTGGTGGAGTGGGCAGCGTGGTGTTTGTCTCTATTCGGGTCACAACACCAGAATTGCCAGTGGGGTCCACACACAGTGTATTAGTCAACAGAAAGATAGATAGATAGATAGATAGATAGATAGATAGATAGATAGATAGATAGATAGATAGATAGATACATACTTTATTCATCCCCATGGGGAAATTCAACATTTTTTCCAATGTCCCATACACTTGTAGTAGCAAAAACTAATTACATACAATACTTAACTCAGTAATAATATGTTATGCATCTAAATCACTAACTCAAAAAAAGCATTAATAATAGCTTTAAAAAAAAAGTTCTTAAGTCCTGGCAGTTGAATTGTAAAGTCTAATGGCATTGGGGAGTATTGACCTCTTCATCCTGTCTGAGGAGCATTGCATCGATAGTAACCTGTCGCTGAAGCTGCTTCTCTGTCTCTGGATGGTGCTATGTAGAGGATGTTCAGGGTTTTCCATAATTGACCGTAGCCTACTCAGCGCCCTTCGCTCAGCTACCGATGTTAAACTCTCCAGTACTTTGCCCACGACAGAGCCCGCCTTCCTTACCAGCTTATTAAGACGTGAGGCGTCCTTCTTCTTAATGCTTCCTCCCCAACACGCCACCACAAAGAAGAGGGCGCTCTCAACAACTGACCTATAGAACATCTTCAGCATCTCACTGCAGACATTGAATGACGCCAACCTTCTAAGGAAGTACAGTCGACTCTGTGCCTTCCTGCACAAGGCATCTGTGTTGGCAGTCCAGTCTAGCTTCTCGTCTAACTGTACTCCCAGATACATGTAGGTCTTAACCTGCTCCACACATTCTCCATTAATGATCACTGGCTCCATATGAGGCCTAGATCTCCTAAAGTCCACCACCATCTCCTTGGTCTTGGTGATATTGAGACGCAGGTAGTTTGAGTTACACCATATCACAAAGTCCTGTATCAGTTTCCTATACTCCTCCTCCTGTCCCTGCAGTCTTTGTCTCCTGGTAAACTCAACACCCTGACAGTGTGGACCATAGATACCCCTTCCTCTCAGAGTCAGGGAATCATTCAGACAGCTGATCGCTGAGAGGAATTATATTTATTGGTCATTAAAGTTCACCCAGATTCGTTTGGACGGATTTGATGTGGAGTTCGGGGTGTCACAGTGAAAGGGCCAGACGGTCGAACCCTCTCCGTTGTCCAAACATCCTTTCAGGTGAGGCGACATTTCACCTGTGAATCTTCCGGGGTCGCCCGTTCTGTCCGCTGCTCCCGATGCGTCCGCCTCTACACTGGTGACACCGGCTCCTCCGCAGTTGTGCGGGGTAGGAGTGTTTTTTTTTATCGGGGGTCGATATTATTGTTCCCTTTTGTGCGGAGGGATGGGTTTTGGGGTTTGATGATTGGGATCCCGTTCTTCTTGATCCGGGGGGTGGGGTAGAAGTTTGATTTTTCTCTGTGAACGACTTTCATGCTCTTTCTTTGTTTCGTGGTTCTCTGGAGAGAAAAAAAAACATCGTTATTTATGGATACCTGCTTTAATAATAAACTAACCTTTGAACTATCCGCTCCGAGCGGGACTTCCCGGTGTCCAAACATTTTCATTCCGGTTTCCATTCCCGTTGCTACCCGGCCTGCTGTGTTTGGCCAGCATTTTGTTTGTGTTGCTTTGGATTTCCAGGATCTGCAGACTTTGTCGTGTTTGTGATTTACCTCTCCGTTGTCCCTCCCGCCTCCGGCCACTTGTGGCGCTGTATGGATCTCCAGCCATCGGCAACGATGTGCAGACCTCCGGCCACCGGTGGCGCTGTAGAGAAACGCTGCTGAACGCATGCGTGGTGCCGACTGCCGCTGTTGGCGATTCTCCGATTCGAGCAGGGGTGAGTAGGGAATGATCCCGGTGTTGTGTAACTTGGGGGCCGGTTGCATTGGGAAAGGGCCGGGCCCGAGCTCTGCCGGACAGCTGGAGCAGGGGTGCAGTGGCAATTTTTTTTTGCCTGAGCTGTATGGGGGGGGGGTTGTGGCGGCGGGCGGGTGGCGATGATTGATAAGGTCGTGGCCTAAGTTAGAAGGCTTGAAGTTATACAGCTCTCGGTACCTGCACGTGCAGTTCAACTCTTTGAGTGATTATGCAGAAAGTTTGAAGTTAATAACTTTTGTGGTATTTCTGTTTCAGATAATTGAAAATTGCTAGGTTTTGTAAAATTCAATCCTTCCACCTTAGGCCACGAACTTATTAATCACCCCAAGTTTGTGAGACCCAAATTGTGTACATGCTCATTTCATGTACTGGGCAACTTTCTTGCCCCATTCATTTAATGAGCAGGTACACAAATTGTGTGTGACATATATAGGGCTTCTTATAATGTCAAGCAGTAAACCAAGATGAAAGAAATATATGAATTCCAGAGCTCCACAGAAATATAGTGATAGCTAAGACATTAACAAGGTTATAGCCTCTCACTACATTTCAGTGTATAACTGGTACAATTAAACATAGAATACTTAATTTAATAATATGACAAAGTATTACACAGTTGCACTTAACTGATTATCATAGAATATAATTATCAAGCAAGTAAAATAACTTTGTTTGCTTAGAAGTCAAAGGGTTGTTAGTGAGAAAAATGTACTTTAGTCTTAGCGAGTAATCCACGGACCACCACAGATGTAGCCTTACTAATACGACTGAGTCGGAGCAGACGGCAGGGCCCGCAGCGCTTAGATAGATAGATAGATAGATAGATAGATACTTTATTCATCCCCATGGGGAAACTCAACATTTTTTCCAATGTCCCATACACTTGTTGTAGCAGAAACTCATTACATACAATCCTTAACTCAGTAATAATATGATATGCATCTAAATCACTAACTCAAAAAAAAACATTAATAATAGCTTTAAAGAAGTTCTTAAGTCCTGGCAGTTGAATTGCAAAGTCTAATGGCATTGGGGAGTATTGACCTCTTCATCCTGTCTGAGGAGCATTGCATCGACAGTAACCTTAGCAGTGTTACTCAGAGGTATAAAAATAACAGAAATAAAACAATTCATTTTTTTACACTTTTAGCCCCTAAATTGGAACCAAGTAATCAAGTATGAAAAAAGAACGTCTGATGAACTATTGCTAAAGCCATGAATATTGGTGAATATTAGTCTCAAAAGCTGTAGGTTGGCAACTCTGCCTTGTACCGTTTCTCTCGGAGAAATGGTTGGCCAGGAAGTGTACCTGTGAGTGTCGATACTCACAATATCCTCACACGTCGGGTGTTACATGGTTAGACCTTTACAGATCCTGTTTAGTCTTTAAATATATAAAAATTTAAAGAAGCTTGAATCTTTACATAAATTATTATCACATCTATACGAATAGAAAATATTGTATTTTGGAAGTGATAAATGTTAACGGGAGGAGAGCAACCATTTGGGAGGTTTGGAAATGTGCTTTGTCTCGGCTGTGAGTAAATGGGCTGTTCCATGTTTAAACAGTAGAAATAGACCCTGAGTTTGGTGTTCAAACTGTGTTTGGAAATCCACCCCCCCCCCTCACTGTCACACAGTGGAAATCAGGTAGCTGTGCTGGAGATCTACACTAAAAACTAAAAATGTTTGAAGTCATTCTGATGAAATGTTATTAATTGAGTTGTATTGTAAGCTGTCCCTTACCTGCTGAGTGTTTCTGGTAATTCCAGTTTCTTTTTATTTCTTGGTTTACATTTCATGAACTGGACCTGTTTTAACCTGGAAATGAAAATGGCTGTGATAGTTTGTAGGCCTCCGTTGGAGTCTCTGCAAGTCTCTGATGGTTCTGAACCTGTGCTCAATGGAGTTCAGAGGGACGGTGGGGGTGGTGGGAGATGTATGGTTAAGTAAACCTACTGAATGCTGAAAAGCCTAGATACAGTGGACATGGTGAGGATGTTTCCAATAGACGCAGAGTCTGTGATCTTACAGCACAGTTTCAGAATAAAGATGCTTCCCTTTAAAACTGAGATGAGAAGAATTTTTTGGCTAAAAGATGTCTGATCTGTGGAATTTGTTGCCGCAGAAGTTGATTGAGGCTGCCATTTGGGTATATTTATGACAGAGATTAATATATTCATGATTGCTGAGTAGCTTCAGGGTTACAGGAGGAAGACAGGAATATGGTGTTGGAATGATAATCAGCCGTGGTTGAATGGTGGGCAGACCAGATGGATTGAATCACCTAATTCTGTTCCTGTGTATTATGTCTTACCATGACTGAATGAATGCTCCTTCTTATCCCATATCGTCTGTGACATGTGAGGGACAATAAAAGATTGTTCACTGAGATCATTAAATCTGCCTTCAGTGTTTAAATTTCAGAGAGTTTTGTTCTTAGTAACATTACGCAGAAATGTTTGGTTCTCCTTTTCATTATTAATGTGCTTCATTGTCTCTCTGGTTAAAGTTAGACCTGTGGTGAGAGATTTATTTGAAGAAAAACCCCAACTGGAGGCAAACCACGACTGAAGACGAGGGAACAGCAACAAGTGAACCAGCCCGAGGATTGAGAGCATCAACTGGAGAGAACCCATCTGACTCGGAGATTCCAGTGATTCAGTCAGGAGAAAGTTTGGTAGGTCTCATTTACTCAAACACTGGTCCTTTAGACATTACATACCTGTACAAAGGAAGGTAGGAAATAGTTGGAGTGAGACTGAATGTGTCCAGAAGAACCAGTTATGCCTCTGTCAGACCCAGTTGCAATGACTCCAGGTCTGGTAATGTGCTTCCAGCAGCCCAGCCCTTTGAAACCACTCCCATTCCCTCACAGTGGTTACTCAGTTCAAGATCTTGCATCCTCTGATGTAGCTTTTGGTCAGTTCTGAGTGGGGGAGGGAAAGAGAGGGGAGTGTTTATGCTGACTGTCTTTCAAAAAGATTAATTGTTTGAACTTGCTGCAAACTCTCTCCCCATACCCTGTACTTTCTCAACTAAATTATTGACATAGCAATGGGCGTAACCCCTGGGAAAGTCACTAAGCACGGGACTCGAGTCCAAGAAACAGGCAGTCACCATAACACTCTGCCTCTTACCAATCATCTGTTTGCAGACCCTGGGGCTCTGTAACAAACTCAATGTTAACAGAAAGATTAGTCAGTGATTAAGATGATGAGAGAATTGTGGCTCCTGACAGGACACGTGAGCTGAGCTGTCTGATTCAATGGACCAGATCCACCCTCGTTGACAACGTAATTTACCCCTTGCACATCCACTCAGGTCATGTTACATCCGATCACCCACAGTACCCAAACCCCCCTCCGTCCCACCAGTGGCCCCACACCCTTCTGACCATTCACCCCACACCGACACATAGACAGGCCCCCTTCACCTACATCCACCCTCCCAAGCTGGAGGGGAAACACAACAAACTGATCCCGCAATCCCGACTCGGGCGCAAATCTAAAAGACTGGAGAACCCGGTGCCTCCAGCTGTCTGGATCGATCCCAGCCCATTCCCACTGCAACCGGCCCTCGATTTACACAAACCCGAGATTAACTCTTTCCTCACCGCTAACTGAACAGGAGAAACACCAGCATCCGCTGGGGTTGGCATTGCACTGCGATTTGCAGCAGGTCCCCGTATGCTGTGAAACTCCCCACTGTCAGATATGTTGACCAGAACCGTACGTGTTAGAGCTCCCCACTGTTGGATATGTTGACCAGAATCATACACAGTAAATCTCAAGGCATGGAACCGTAATCCCACGGTGGATTTGTTCGGTGACTTGTGAACATATGTGATTAACGACCCTGCAACTGGGGACTGAATAAATAGTTAGTCTAACAATTCTAATCAGACACACCATCTTCTCACATTTCTCCCTCATCCCTGTCTACATACCCCGTTTCCCTCACCACTCCCTCCTCAGTCCCTCTTCATCCTCCTGCCCTCTACTCCAGACCTCCCTTTTTATTCAGTCTCTCCCTCGCCATCTCACCTCTCCCTCACCCCTTCCATATCATCACCCCTCTCAATCATTCTTGCTTCCTCCCCACCTCTACCCTCCCCTTCCCTCTTCTCTATCCGCCTCAGTGACACTGCTACTTGACCATTCTCCCACTCTCTTTCACCTTCTGCCTTCCCCTCTCCATCTCCCCCTGTCTCATGCACCCTCTCACTTCAATCAAAATTGTCTCTCTCACTCAGTCACCTCCACCACTCTGTAACCTCCATTTCCAGCTCTCACCCTCTCTATCTCTCTCCCTACCTCCCACCCTCCCCCCTCTCTCAAACACTCTCCCTGCTGGCTCCCGTATCCATCATTGTCTTCCCCTCTTTATCACTCTCTAAATCTACCACTCACCCCACACGTTCTCCCTCTTCGCTCCCTGTCAGTCCTCCTCCTCACCCCCCCCATCACACCCCGTGCTCACCACCTCATTGAATACAGTGGTATGCAAACAGCTGGGCACCACTGGTCAAACATTCTGTTACTGTGAATAATTTAGTGAGTAGAAGGTGAACTGATCTCCAAAAGTCATAAAGTTAAACACAAAACATTCCTTTCAACATTTTAAGTAAGATTAGTGTGTTATTAAAAACACAAAATGCTGGCAGAGCACAGCAGGCCAGACAGCATCTATGGGAGGAGGTAGTGACGACGTTTCAGGCTGAAACCCTTCATGAGGAGTTTAGTGTATTATTTCTGTTTTGTACAATTTTAGAGTGGGGGGGGAAAAAAAGGAAAGGAGCACCATGGAAAAGTTTGGGCACCCCAAGAGATTTGAGCTCTCAGTTAAATTTTACCACGGTCTCAGACCTGAATTAGCTTGTTAGGACAATGGCTTGTTCACAGTCATCATTAGGACAGGCCAGGTTATGCAAATCGCAAAGCTTTATAAATACCCTGACTCTTCAAACCTTGTCCCAACAATCAGCAGCCATGGGCTCCTCTAAGCAGCTGCCTAGCACTCTAAAAGTTAAAATAAATGATGCTCAAATAGCAGGAGAAGGCTATAAGAAGATAGCAAAGCGTTTTCAGGTAGCCGTTTCCTCAGTTCACAATGTAATTAAGAAATGGCAGTTAACAGGAACAGTGGAGGTCAAGTTGATGTCTGGAAGACCAAGAAAACTTTCTGAGAGAACTACTCGTAGGATTCCTAGAAAGGCAAATCGAAACCCCCATTTGACTGTAAAAAAACATTCAGGAATATTTAGCAGCCTCTGGAGTGGTGGTGCACTGTTCTACTGTGCAGCAACACCTGCACAAACATGACCTTCATGGAAGAGTCATCAGAAGAAAACCTTTCCTGCGTCCTCACCACAAAACTCAGCGTCAGAGGTTTTTCTGACATTGAGGGAGAGGTTGTTTTCTTCACACCAGACAGATGTTGTTCAGAGCTCAGATAGAGTCAGCAATCAAATGCTTGAGCATGGTGCGATGAATGTGTTGAGCTGTGTATATCACAATGCAAGAAGCATCGTAGGAAAGCCAGATGAGCCCAGGGCATGGAATTGTGATATCGTAGGCATTACTGGGAATTGGTTGCACCCAACAGTCTGAGGGATGTAGAGGAACAAATTTGTAGAGAGTTCACAGACTACACCAAGAAGCAATAGTTGAGATAGTAAGTGATTTTAACTTTCCATATATTGACTGGGACTCCCATACTGTAAGAGGACTAGATGGGGTAGAGTTTGTCAAATGAGCCTTAATCAGTACGTAAAACATCCGGCGTAGAAGTGTGCAATAAGCTGTTGGGAAACGATCCAGGGCTGGTGACAGAAATTAGTGTATGGGAACACTTTGTGCATAGTGATCATAATGCCATGAGATTCCAAGTAAGTACCGAAAACCAGAGGCCTGGACCTCTCTTGAGATTCTAGATTGGAGAAAGATCAATTTTTATGGTATTTGCAAGGATTTGACAAGTGTGGATTGGAACAGGCTGTTTTCTGGCAAAGGAGTACTTGGTAAGTGGGGATTCTTCAGAAGTGAATTTTTGAGGGTGTAGAGTTTGTATGTGCCTGCCAAAATAAAAGTTGAAAGTTAACTGGTGCAGGGAACCTTTGTTTTCAACTGATATCGAGGCCCCGGATATTTTGTTCCTCTAAATTCCTCAGGCTGTTGGGTGCTACCAAGACACATTAATGACTACAATATAATACTCCCACACCCTGAGCTCATCTGACTTTCTTTAGTTGTCTTCTCTTGGTTTCTAAAAGCTTATTTGCCCTCGCTTTGGCTTTTATGTTGGTTTTGGGTTCTCATTTCAGCCACGGTTGAGTCCTCCTGCCTTTCCAATGTTTCCATGTCTTTGGGATGTATTGATTACTCAGCTCCCGAGTTGCTCCCAGAAACTCCAGCCATTGCTGCTCTGTTGTCACTCCTACCTTTTCCCTTCCAAATAAGTTTGGCCAGCTTCTCTGTCACAGAAACGTGGAGAAGGTCAGAACAGAAACATGCCCACTCTGGACGAACAGAATGGTGACCTATACAGGAGACAAAATAGATGGGGGAGGTTTTAAATAGTAGTTTTGCATCTGTATTTGCTCAGGAGATGGACACAGAGTCGATAGAAGTGAGCCAAAGCAGCATCAACTTCATGGACCTTGTGCAGATTACAGAGGTGGAGGTGTTTGCTGTCTTAAGGCAAATTAGCATGGATAAATCCCCAGGGCCTGACAAGTTGTTCCCTAGGACCCTGTGGAAGACAAGTGCAGAAATTGTGGGGGTCCAAGCAGAGATATTTAAATCATCCTTAGTGACAGGTGAGGTACTGGAGGATTGGAGGACAGCCAAGGTTGATCCGCTGTTCAAGAAAGGCTCTAAGGATAAATGAGAAAACTTTATGTTAGTGAGCTTGACATCAGTAGTGGGAAAGTTATTAGAACATATGAGCAGGAACCGGATATATACCGTAGATTTCGCACTACAGAGCGCACCTGATTAAAAGCCGCTGGCTCTAATTTTAGAAAGAAAATCAATTTTGTACTTGTACAAGCCGCACCGGATTTTAGGCCGCAGGTGTCCCACGTTGTAATATGAGATATTTACACAGAAAGATATTACACGTGAGGATTTTTTAACTTTTAATTAAATCCGTATGGTAACATAAACAAATACATATTGCAAATGCTTTTTTTCGAACCGTGCCTCTAACACGGCTACTTTTAAATATACATACGTATCGGTAACACACAAATTACGTTGCGTATACTTTTTTACTGAACAGTGCACGAACAACATTCCAATATCTCCTAACGACTGGTAAAAAAATATATACTGCAGCCTACCAGGAAAAGTTATTGATCGCCTTTAACTTAAAAGCAGCGTTTTCGTTCGGGTCTAATGCGCTCGGGTCTAATGCGCTAGGCTAATGTGCTCGCACCCACCTTCCCATTTATCGCAAACCGGTATTTCCCACAAGACGCGGCGAAACCGGATGTGATGTCATAGTATCCCGGGATGTACAGAAAACAAATATACTTAACACTTTTAACTTTAACTAGAAAATACTAACAAATGAATAACTAAGCGAAAATATTATAAACTAAATAACTGCCATAAAGGCAGCACAATGCTTTTCTTCGAGTGTTTTCCATGTTGATGAGGGTGAGTACAAATGACTGATTTACAATAATTTAATTGTGAAAGTGCGCTTGATTTATCGTACAATTTCATTGGACCTCTGTGAACTACTCATCAATTTTATTGGTCTACTGTTACGAGGCAAAATGTTTTTGGCGGCATGAAATAAAACCATGCATTAGCCGCACTGTAGTAAAGGCCGCAGTGTCAAAGCTGTTCAAAGCGTGGGAAAAAAGTAGTGGCTTATAATCCGACATCTACGGTAAGTATTTGGATCGATGTGGACTGATTAAGGATAGACAGCATGGTTTTGTGCATGGTAGGTCATGTCTAACCAATCTTATAGAGTCTCTGGAGAAAGCTATCAGGAAAGTGGATGAAGGCAAGGCAGCTGATGTTTTCTACATGGGCACTTGACAAAGTCACAAATGGGAGGTTGGTCAAGAAGGTTCAGTCACTTAGCATTCAAGATGAGATAGTAAATTGAATGAGGCAATGGTTTTGGGAGATATTTAAGGAAACGTACGCTGCAACCTGAGTTTCTTCGGTTAGCGGACGATTTCCCTCCATGCCTCTCTGGCGTCGTGGGCAACCGCGTACGAGGCAAGTTACAGCAGTGGTTCCAAAGAAATCAGCAGCCCGTAACCCGGCATGGATGGAAAGTGTGCAGGGGAGCCGGCTGGATTCAAATTCAGGTTCATTCTGAAGTCCGGCACTGTTGCCACTGTGCCACCAGCCAGATCCGGAGATTTTTTTCAATATTTTTATTGATTGTGTGTGTATATATATATATATATATATATATATATATATATATATATATATATATTTAATAAACTATAAAAAATGATAAAATGGTACCAAATACTGTATATTAGAAACACACTTATAATCATAGATAGATAGATAGATACTTTATTCATCCCCATGGGGAAATTCAACCTTTTTTCCAATGTCCCATACACTTGTTGTAGCAAAACTAATTACATACAATACTTAACTCAGTAAAAAAAAAATGATATGCATCTAAATCACTTACTCAAAAAGCATTAATAATAGCTTTTAAAAAGTTCTTAAGTCCTGGCGGTTGAATTGTAAAGCCTAATGAATATATTCATGTAAATTGACTTAAATCATAATATTGAAATCTTCTAATTTTATCATTATACAAAAAAAATCTAATCCGCTACCAACAAAAAGCTGCTTGGTAAAAAAAAGAAAAAAAATGAAAAACGTCCTTATCATTATAAAGAACTAGATGATAATATGAGCCAACATCCGTACGTAACAACAAATCAAATGCTTTGAAAATAATTCAAAAATGGTCCCCATTATGTTTTAAAGTTTTTGATTCTGAAATTGAACACCGAATCTTTTCTAAATTTAAGCATGACGTAACATCACGTAGCCACTGATCAGGTATTTCCAAAATCATATCTTGCCCTCCAACAATACCAACTAAGGCAGTCAAAGGATTAGGCTTAAAATTAACTTTAAAAAGTGCAGAAAAGGTTTGAAATACTTCCTTTCAGTATTTTTCAAGCCTCGGCCATATCCGAAACATAAGAATCAATGAAGCTACTCCATAGTTGCACCTGTCACAATAGGGAGACATATCCAAATAAAAATGAGAGAGCTTATCCTTAGTCATATGGGCCCTACGGACTACTTTAAATTGTAGGAAGGGATGGCAGGCATATAACGATGAAGTATTAACCAATTTATAAATTTCATTCCAGGTTCCTCAGAGATTGAAGTCTGCAAATCTTGTTCCCAGAGATTTTTAATTTTGTCTAAAGGAACATTTGTCATTCTCAACAGCATGCCATAAATATTGGATATTGAACCATTCTGAAAAGTTTTCAGATTAAAAATTACATCTAATAAATTCTTACCTGGACTTTTTGGAAATGTATGCAATTGAGACTGCAGAAATTCCCTAAATTGCAGATATAAAAAAAAGGTTTTTGGTAAGCTATATTTAGCTGACAATTGCTCAAGCGAAAAGACTTCCTCCAACTAACAAATCCTGGAAGCATTTAATACCCAGTCTATCCCATTCTTTAAAAACTACATCGATCAAAAAAGGTTTAAAAAATAGCTAGAACAAATAGGACTTGATAGAGAATGTCTCATTAAAACAAAATATTTTCTAAATTGTATCCAAATCCTCAAAGTATGTTTAACTACGAAACTGTCAGTTAGTTTACTTAAAAATAAAGGAAGTGAAGATCCAAGAAGAGAAATAATAGAGAATTTATGAACAGAATTAGCTTCCATAGAAACCCAAACAGGACAGTCCTCATGGTTAATATAGTATGACCAAAATGTGAGGTTCCATATATTGCCTGCCCAGTAATAAAACATAAAATTTGGTCATGCTAAACCTCCATTCTTTCTTGCTTTTTGAAAATGAAATTTATTTAGTCGAGAAAGTTTATGTTTCCATATATAGGAAGATAGGGTAGAGTCAAGAAAATCAAAAAAGGATTGCGGAATAAAGACGGGTAAGGCCTAAAAAAGCTATTTAAATTTAGGTAAGATTCATTTTAATAGAATTGATTCGGCCAATCAACGATAATGAAAGAGGCAACCATTTTGAAAGTGTCCTTTTAACGTAACCCAATAGAGTGAAAAAACTTCCTTTAAATAATAGCTTATAAATCTTAGTAATTATTACACCAAAATAGGTTAATTGATTTCTTACAGTTTTAAAAGGAAGGTTAGTATGAATGGGTACCAAATTATTCAAAGGAAGATGTTCAGTCTTATGTAAATTTAGATTATATCCTGAAAATTGGCTGAAACAAGAAAGTAAAGAAAGCACAGAAGTTTCGACATTAGAAATATAAAGTAGTAGGTCATCGGCATAGAACAAAACTTTGTGAATAATACCTCTCCTTAATATCCCAGCGATACAGTGAGATTCTCTAAAGGCAATAGCTAAGTGTTCTAAGGCCAGATCAAAGAGCAAAGGACTCAAAGGACAACCTCAAATGACCAGACTGGATTTATTAAAGATAAATATTCTCATTTCACTATTCGTCATTTATTAAATGTCATTTATTCTCCTTCCAAAGAGACATTGGAATGTGTGACATCCTTAGATGCTGAGAAGGCCTTTGATTGGGTTGAAAACATCAGAAAATTTAATTTTGGGCCTGATTTTATTCAATGGTTTAAATTACTTTATTTATATCCTTCTGCTCGGATTTTAACTAATTCTCAGAATTACAAACCATTTATCTCCAATGTGGAACTAAACATGGCATTAAGTCTATGGCACTTTAAATTAATAGTACATAAAAGAAAATCCCAGCTGTATGTCAACAAAAGCTACTTGCGTGAGAGTGTTTCAGTTACTGTGGGGCCAGGCACCCATGCAGCTCAGGGGGAACGGGGAATATTGCCAATGGAGAGAGTCAAACTGAGCCAAGTAACAGACTGGAGATGGCAGAAATGCCCCATACTTCTCGACCATCACAGAGTTTGATGGTCATTCCAGATACTAACACTTTGCCCAGTTAGAAGGTGATTACTCTCTCCAACTTAGGTTGAACTACACTGTAACAGTGTGATATCAGATCACACTTTGGCAACTCAAGTGAGCTCATCTGAAATGTTGTCCTTCTTTACAGGTTAAAAATGACAAGGAATTTGTCTATGGAAATTCAGACACAGCATACCAGTTTTGCTGTCTCGGTCTAGATATTTAAGAAGTGGAGCAAGGGATTCACTCGATCATCCTTCCTGCTCAGACTGTGGAGAGGGATTCACTTGGTCATCTGACCAACTGGCACGCCGATCATTTTACACAGGGGAGAGGCCATTCACCTGCTCAGACAGTGGGAGTGCATTCACTCGGTCATCTCATCTGAAGGTATATCAGCAAGTTCACACTGGGCAAGGCCACTCACCTGTTCTGTGTGTGAGAAGGGGTTCAGTCGGTCATCCCACCTGTGGACACAGCAGTCAGATCACACTGGGCAAAGGTTGCTCATCTGCTGAATTTGTGGGAAAGTATTCACTCAGTCATCTGATCTAATGGCTCACCAGCGAGTTCACACTGGGGAGCGGCCGTTCACCTGCTCAGACTGTGGGAAGGGATTCACTCATTCATCCACCCTACTGGTACATCAGCGAGTTCACACTGGAGAGAGGCCATTCACCTGCTCAGAATGTGGGAAGGGATTCACTCGGTCATCCCATCTGAAGGTACATCAGTTAGTTCACACTGGGGAGAGGCCATTCACCTGCTCAAACTGGGAAGGGATTCACTCGGTCATCCACTCTGAAGGAACATCAGTTAGTTCACACTGGGGAGAGGCCATTCACCTGCTCGGACTGTGGGAAGGGATTCACTTACTCATCTAAACTGAAATTACATCAGCGAGTTCACACTGGGGAGAGGCCATTCACCTGCTCAGACTGTGGGAAGGGATTCACTCGGTCATCCCATCTGAAGGTACATCAGCGAGTTCACACTGGGGAGAAGCAGTTCACCTGCTCAGACTGTGGGAAGGGATTCACTCGGTCATGTAAACTGAAGTTACATCAGCGAGTTAACACTGGGGAGAGTCCATTCATCTGCTCAGAATGTGGGAAGGGATTCACACAGTCGTTTAAATTGAAGGAACATCAGAGAGTTCACACTGGGGAGAGGCCATTTACCTGCTCAGACTGTGGGAAGGGATTCACTTGGTCATCTCAACTGATGGTACATCAGCGAGTTCATACTGGGGAGAGGCCGTTCACCTGCTCAGACTGTGGGAAGGGATTCACCCAGTCATCTAAACTGAAGGTACATCAGTTAGTTCACACTGGGGAGAGGCCATTCACCTGCTCAGAATGTGGGAAGGGATTTACTCGGTCATCTGACCTACTGGTACATCAGCGAGTTCACACTGGGGAGAAGCCGTTCACCTGTTCAGAATGTGGGAATGGATTCACTCGGTCATCTGCCCTACTGGTGCATCAGCGAGTTCACACTGGGGAGAGGCCATTCACCTGCTCAGAATGTGGGCAGGGATTCACTCGGTCATCCCATCTGAAGGTACATCAGCGAGTTCACACTGGGGAGAGGCCATTCACCTGCTCAGAATGTGGGCAGGGATTCACTCAGTCATCCCATCTGAAGGTACATCAGCGAGTTCACACTGGGGAGAGGCTGATCACCTACTTAGACACTGGGAGGAGATTCTCTCAGTCATCTCAACTTTATGTGCATCATTGAGTTCACACTGGGGAGAGGCCGTTCACCTGCTGTGAATGTGGGGAAGGATTCACTCAGTCATCTAACCTTGTGACACACTACTGGATTCACACTGGGGAGAACCTTTAAATAAGCTGCATGCTGGATATTTGTTCATCACCATTGCTGAATGCAATTTGAAGAGTGACTTGTAAATTATTGCTGCTGATCACCACACCCAGTTCTGCACCCTGGTCACTGGGCATGGGAGGAGTTTCTTCTGCTGCACATTCATCTTTAATGGGACTGGAGTTTAATATTCTGGATCAGAGAAATAAGTCAGTTCTATTTTAAACTCTGTCTCCAGTACTTGGTGAATTTATAACACACCTAGCGTACAGTAGAGAGTCAACTCAGGCCGGCTGGACCCTGCCAGTGATTCTGTTCCAGGACAGTCATTTTCATTTTTTCAATGTTTTTATTGATTTCCAGTAAAGAAAAATATACATATCAGTGGAGAGGTTTAGCAAACAGATAATACAAAAGACATAAACAGCAATGAAGAAAAGTATATATTGTCAAAATCAGATAGGTTTAATGTTATGCTGTTATATATACAGTGTAATCAAAAAAATACAACTCTTAATAAATCGTTAAAAAAAGATTGGAAAATTTTATTTATATACAGGAAAAAAACACTAAACTGAATAAGAAAAGAGATTGGGCAATCCAATTGAGGATAAAATTAGAAGAAAAACAAAGAGAAAAGGCACCCTTCCAGTCACCTCCAAACCTTCACAGATAAGGATTTTTCCTAAAGAGAATAAAGAACAAATAAATTAAATCATATGAAAATATTGAATAAAGGGTCACCAGACTTGCTCAAAATTAAAAGATGTATCAAACGTCCAGCTTCTAATTTTCTCCAAGCTTAGATATGACATAATGGAGGTGAGCCAATAGAAAACAGTAGAGGATTAGATTCTTTCCAATATAACAAGATAGTACTCCTAGTCAGTAAAGTTGAAAAGGCAGAATTTGCCTTTTCATGTTGAGCAGAAGCAGATACTCTCCCTATTTCCTCTGGAATAATCCCAAAAATTGCCGTAAGAGAAATTGGGTTGAACATCCACATCTATAACTTTAGATAATATTCTAAACACATCTCTTAGAACAGCTACTTCTACGTTATATCTGTCACAAATAGTGCTTATATTAGGAAATATATGCGCCAATTTATCTTTAGACATATTGGCCCTAAGTACTATCTTAAACTGAATAGAGAGTCAACTCAGGCCTGCTGGACCCTGCCAGTGATTCTGTCCCACGACAGTCCTTTTAAATCCTCCCCTGTTGTTCACCTCTTGTTCCCCCTGTGGGACGGGTTCCAAACAGTCACCACTCTGTGGGTGAAAAGGTTCCCCTTGAATTTTCTCCAGACTGAAGAAGTTGTGCTGACTGCAGTTCTGTCTGAGATGTTCTTTGCCCCTGAAATCTCTGAGCTGAGGAAGAATGACATTTGGATTTACTCTCCTTATTCATGGCTCATTTCCACATTATGGGTCATTTTCCCTGCTTCTAAAGGGTTGTTAGAAAACACCACTGTCCTCTAAAGACTGAAAGCAGAATGCGAAAACATTGGTTGGATGTTCAAAGGAGCAGGGTCAGAAACCAGAGGTGAGTCTGCACAGGGCAGAGTTTGGGGCTCTGGACGACGGTCGAGGTAAGAACGTATGATGAGGAGAAGGAAATCAGCAGCGGGGTGTGGCAATGAATGACAGAGTAGCAACATTTGGAAGCTGATTTACAGAGAAAATCATTTGTTTGACTGACTAATGACACAAACAATACCTGTGGTGAGGTGCTCCACTGGTCAGGGAACGTGTGTGTTCAGAATTGTTATATCTATCGAGGGATTTGCTTGTTTATCCTGTAATATTATATCCGGATGGTTATTATGGATTGTCCTATCTGTAATAATGTATCAATTATCATATAAATTGTGAGATTTTGACTAAGTGGATCAGGCTGGAATTTATTGTACCTTAATTAGGTTAACATGGTCATTCATCCGTTTGTATTTTAAAGCAAGATTTTGGTGAATGATATTTGCCACTTGATTGCAGCTGCATAATCAATCAGATTGAGTTCAACTGCCGCAGGATCCTGGAATGTGTTGGATTGTGTCTGGTATCTCTTAGCATTTTCTGCATTGATTGCCTTGTTTGTATTGTATGTATTTGTGATTTTCTTCCCCTTTTGCTAACCACCTTGTCCTGTATTTCTGCAAGGAACCCCTCTGTTTCTGGGAAGAGGTCTCCAACTCTCAGTCCAGGTGCTCGGTGCTTCCTTGTCAACATCTATTCTGCTCAGATCATTGGGATGTCTCCCATGGAAGGTCATTCTCATTCCACTGGTTAATGTTTTCTTCCACAGTGATGATTTGTTTTTCTGAGGTAGCATCTCATTTAAGTTTTCTGGTCTGTATTTCTTTT
This sequence comes from Hemitrygon akajei, assembly GCF_048418815.1. NCBI lineage: Eukaryota > Metazoa > Chordata > Chondrichthyes > Myliobatiformes > Dasyatidae > Hemitrygon > Hemitrygon akajei. The sequence goes on from NW_027331999.1 coordinate 910,312, forward strand.
CACAATTGCATGTACACATATGGAGTGCTGAATCGTGTTCAAATTCAACTGTAATCCAAGATGGCGGCGCGACGGAGCTTGCAGCGGCCATTCCGGAGCTGATTATCTGTTATTTGTGAAGCGGGGTGCCGTGCGCAATCAGAATCGGATGAAAAACGGACGTGGGAGCACGGAGGAACATCAGGAAATCTCCAGGAAGACCTTCTTCGTTACTGCTGCTGCTGTGAGATCCGGGACTCAGCTGGGAAGAACAGGCCCCCATTCCTCTGGGTCGCGTTGGCGGGGCCGTCTTAATACGCTCGGCAGAGGATGGTGCTCGGAGAAGCTGTGCCGGAGGGGATGGTCGGAGGCGCGGAGGTTCGCCGGACATGGAGTCCGCTGCGGTCAGGTCGCTTTCACTGTGTGTTGTGTCTGCGAGGCTGAGTCGGGCGGCGCCGTGGAAGTCCATAGCGGGAGTATTCCCTTCTGCTGCCTGCGTGGGATGACGAGTCTATCGGGACCCTGAGGACTTGTGGAAACTGTGTGGTGGTTTCTTTTGAACTTATAGTCTTTTAACATCTTTGGACTATTTTTACTGTGCCCATGGTCTGTTTTTTTTAATGAATTATGCTATTGTTTGCACTGTTGTAACTACGTGGTTTCGTGCAGGTTTTGTAGCTTTAGTTTTTGGTCTTGTTTTGTCTGGTAGGTTTGGAGCTCCTTTCTGGGTAACGTGCTAAGACAGTAGCGCGATATTAATACGCAGCATTCTCTCCGGACACTGAATTGGGGATTGCCAAACGTTATGTGGATTTTCTGGTGTAGTCTGTTTTGTCATGTGCTTTTGTGATATCATTCTGGAGGAACGTTGTCTCATTTTTTTTTAACTGCATTGCATTTGTGGTTTCTAAATGACAAATAAACTGAATCTGAATATAATAACGTGTTTTGATTTACTTTGTTTATCTGTGCGTGGCTCATCGGAGGATGCTGTCCTTTCTTTCATAAGTAGTTGTGTGTTCTGTGTGTTGTTTGTGCTGCTGTTATTTACAACCCGGCTCGGAGAAACCTTGTCTAGTTTGTTGGTGTGCATGTGTGTTATTAAATGACAGCAAACTCGACTGGAGGTAGCTAGGCCACACCACCCTCCGAGAAAAACATAGACTGACTGTCCAAACCATGTCCAAACCAAAGAAAGGTGAGGAATGTCAGAGTCTATATCCTCACCTAGACAGCCTGTGCCCAGGCAGGAATCGGGTCTGGACAAAGTTTTCCCGTCTTTGTGGCTCCTTTCCTTGACGCCACTCCTTCTAACAGGCATTCAAGCTCTCCCTCCCTCCGAACATTATTCGCCACCATCACCCTCGCTCTGTCTCTCTGACATCCAACCGCCATCCCTATGGATGAAATTTCCGAATATAAGGTTTACAGGGCTGTATGTTGCTTAAGCTTTGTGAGATTGTGGACTTCTGCGTTTTCCACGAAATAATATCGTGCCTGTCACTACTGTTCCTCAGAACCATAATACAGCTGCGCAAATGAGATGAGTTTAACAATAAATCATGAAAATAAACATTGTGAACTAACTCCATTGTTCTGCTGAGATTTCACACACCTCTCTGCTACTAGATATAAAGAGAAGCATTATACTTGTACCTTAGAGTTCCACGCATGTGGACTCTCCGTGATAGCATGTTAAATAAAAGATTTGCCAACTGAACTTGATTCTTTAACATCTCTGACAATTTGCCTTAGTTAAGCAGGATGCCAACAAAATGGTTTCGAACGATGGAGTAACTGTGGGTGGGAATGGCAACTTCGAGTTAGCTACCCGTTGGGTGATCCGCTTTGAGCCTCCTGGCCCATGACCGGGTAGAAAGGACGGCATCGGCAAGATCAAGTAGGAAAGACCGCAGTATTATGTGAAATATTGTTGGAAGTAAGGACGTGAGGATCCGGATCCTAGTCCCACCCAAGATGTTTTCCGATTAGTAAACAATAAATAAGTCTGCAAGAGGCGAACGGAACGAAATGTCGTTCACGCTTGTGCTTGCGACTGATTGTCTTTCCTTTGCAGGAGCAGGTAAGTAGATTGAAGGCGGATAGGAAGCAGTGACAGTAAAGTTGATCAGGAATGCGGGGGAGAGAGTTTCCTGTAAAGACAAAGATGCAAACCAGGTAAGTAGATTGAAGGCGGATGGGAAGCAGTGACAGTAAAGTTGATCAGGAATGCGGGGGAGAGAGTTTCCTGTAAAGATAATGATGAAAACCAGGTAAGTATATTGAAGGAAGATGGTAAGTAATGATAGTAAAGATTGCTGACAGAAATGCGGGGTGAGTTTTCTCTGTAAAGGTAAAGAAAAAAAATGAGAAAGTTGCGCCGGCAGATTGAACGAGTAACGAAATCCCGGGGAGAGCCGCTGGTGCCGCCAATCTCCACTGCTGATGATGGCTAGTTGGAAAGTGGATATACTAGACATGTGATTTCTTTTACCAGTGACTTGTGTGGTTGGACACAAGGACGGTTGCGCTATGGGAGTCTTTTGAGATAAAGAAAATTAAATATTTTAAACAAGATACTGGTAGAGGAGACGGAGACTCTACGCGGGATTTAATAAAGTGTTTTGATTTATGCAATTTACTTTGTTATTTTGAGCCTGGTCAACGGAGTATGTTGTCTTTGTTTTCCTAAGTATCTGTGGGTTGTGTGTGCCCTGGGTCGGGGAAACGAAACGTTGTTTCGTTAAATGACAATAATCTTGACTTGACTTGAGAAAAGGCTGGAGGTAGCTCAGCGACATCAGTCTCCGAAACCAATAAATAGACCGACTCTGCAGAAGACGTCCGAACAGAAGAACCGGGAAGTGTCTCAAGGCTTATATCCTCACCTAGAGAGTCTGAGAGAGCCCGAGCCCGCCCCGGATTCAGATCTGATCGAAGTTTTAATGTTCGCAGAAGCTGTACGACAGAATCAAACACCCCGACCCGCCTTATAACGCCCAGGCAACCGAAGCCGACGAGCAGAAGGGGGATAAACCGCAAGACAAAGAACTATCCAAGGATAGATGAGCCCATTTTCAGGGTCGCTTGTCCACTGGCGGATGGGACTAAAAATCAAACGGGACATGAAATAATTTGCGTATTTAACCAGGAAACGGGAAGCGAATCAGAATAGATCCTGTTTCACAATATCCAAAACAAAAGAATAGCCCCGTCGCGGTAATCCGGCCGTGGGCCCTGTCCGAGGTTCAGGCTATGGGACAAATTTGTAAGATTTATAACCCCTTGCCTGGAAGTGGTCAGATGTTATTGAAAGTGGTGCGTGGGACAGACTTGGACGGCAGTGCAAGGAAATTTTGAAGTCCACAGAGGAATAAAGTGAGAAACAATAATGATGGAGATAACGTTACTAATGGAAAGTGGTTACAGGGGACCGTGTAAGGTTGCCATTATGGGGAAGCCATAGTGACTCTGAAGCGGTTGCCAGGTGCAGACAAAAAACAGGAGAACATATGACTGACTGTGTTTCCCGTTTCCTTGACACATGGGAATCATCTGCTGGAATAGACTTGCAGGACAAATCTGCGCTACTGTGCAGATAGTCCAGACATTCTTAAACTGCTTAACGACGCTTATCGTCAACGACAGCTTATCCTCACATGCCGACCTCTGATGCATTTCCATCGCACCGTCCGATACACTGACACATCTCAGCCGAGCGAACACCAGAAGCACCTTTCCGCGACTAACAGAGCAGAAACTCTTTCTCTAACCGGACGCATCTATTATGGTCCAGAAGACACAGTGGCAGAACTGTTTATGAGTGAAGGACAGAATGAGCGGTTTAAATTGCCAAACCGGACTTCTCATGTCACGATTGCCATCAAACTCCCTGCAACTCCTGAACTACCCGGACCCGTGCTTCAGACTTTACAGGGTTAAACCGCACACAGTCTACATCACTGCCTAATACTAACGCTACTCTACAACTTCATTCCGGATATTTAATCTTCGCCCTTTTCAGCGTTAAAACAAAGTTTTACCTGCTTGCTCCCCCTCCTTTGCCCGAGCGTGTCGTACAACTTTTGCTTTCGCAGTCATCTCCCTCCCTGTGGTCGATACACAACAACCATGTGGGATTGTACATTCCGTCCCACCACAGGAAGACCAATGCTGTTCCACCCTCGATACGGAAATATAATTTGTCAGCGGAGGGGTCACCTCCCTCCCTGTGGTCGATACACAAGAACCATGTGGGATTGTACATTCCGCCCCACCACAGGAAGACCAATGCTGTTCCACCCTCTATACGGAAATATAATTTGTCACCGGAGGGGTCACCTCCCTCCCTGTGGTCGGTACACAAGAACCATGTGGGTTGTACAGTCCGCCCCACCACAGGAAGACCAATGCTGTTCCACCCTCGATACGGAAATATAATTTGTCACCGGAGGGGTCACCTCCCTCCCTGTGGTCGGTACACAAGAACCATGTGGGATTGTACATTCCGCCCCACCACAGGAAGACCAATGCTGTTCCACCCTCTATACGGAAATATAATTTGTCACCGGAGGGGTCACCTCCCTCACTGTGGTCGATCCACAAGAACCATGTGGGATTGTACATTCCGCCCCACCACAGGAAGACCAATGCTGTTCCACCCTCGATACGGAAATATAATTTGTCAGCGGAGGGGTCACCTCCCTCCCTGTGGTCGATACACAAGAACCATGTGGGATTGTACATTCCGCCCCACCACAGGAAGACCAATGCTGTTCCACCCTCTATACGGAAATATAATTTGTCACCGGAGGGGTCACCTCCCTCCCTGTGGTCGATACACAAGAACCATGTGGGATTGTACATTCCGCCCCACCACAGGAAGACCAATGCTGTTCCACCCTCTATACGGAAATATAATTTGTCACCGGAGGGGTCACCTTCCTCCCTGTGGTCGGTACACAAGAACCATGTGGGATTGTACATTCCACCCCACCACAGGAAGACCAATGCTGTTCCACCCTCTATATGGAAATATAATTTGTCACCGGAGGGGTCACCTCCCTCCCTGTGGTCGATCCACAAGAACCATGTGGGATTGTACATTCCGCCCCACCACAGGAAGACCAATGCTGTTCCACCCTCGATACGGAAATATAATTTGTCACCGGAGGGGTCACCTTCCTCCCTGTGGTCGATCCACAAGAACCATGTGGTATTGTACATTCCGCCCCACCACAGGAAGACCAATGCTGTTCCACCCTCTATACGGAAATATAATTTGTCACCGGAGGGGTCACCTCCCTCCCTGTGGTCGATACACAACAACCATGTGGGATTGTACATTCTGTCCCACCACAGGAAGACCAATGCTGTTCCACCCTCGATATGGAAATATAATTTGTCACCGGAGGGGTCACCTCCCTCCCTGTGGTCGGTACACAAGAACCATGTGGGGTTGTACAGTCCGCCCCACCACAGGAAGACCAATGCTGTTCCACCCTCTATACGGAAATATAATTTGTCACCGGAGGGGTCACCTCCCTCCCTGTGGTCGGTACACAAGAACCATGTGGGGTTGTACAGTCCGCCCCACCACAGGAAGACCAAAGCTGTTCCACCCTCGATACGGAAATATAATTTGTCACCGGAGGGGTCACCTCCCTCCCTGTGGTCGATCCACAAGAACCATGTGGGATTGTACATTCCGCCCCACCACAGGAAGACCAATGCTGTTCCACCCTCGATACGGAAATATAATTTGTCACAGGAGGGGTCACCTCCCTCCCTGTGGTCGATCCACAAGAACCATGTGGGATTGTACATTCCGCCCCACCACAGGAAGACCAATGCTGTTCCACCCTCTATCCGGAAATATAATTTGTCACCGGAGGGGTCACCACCCTCCCTGTGGTCGGTACACAAGAATCATGTGGGATTGTACATTCCGCCCCACCACAGGAGGACCAATGCTGTTCCACCCTCTATTCGGAAATACAATTTGTCACCGGAGGGGTCACCTCCCTCCCTGTGGTCGGTGCACAAGAACCATGTGGGATTGTACATTCCGCCCCACCACAGGAAGACCAATGCTGTTCCACCCTCTATATGGAAATATAATTTGTCACCGGAGGGGTCACCTCCCTCACTGTGGTCGATACACAAGAACCATGTGGGATTGTACATTCCGCCCCACCACAGGAAGACCAATGCTGTTCCACCCTCTATACGGAAAAATAATTTGTCACCGGAGGGGTCACCTCCCTCCCTGGGGTCGGTACACAAGAACCATGTGGGATTGTACATTCCGCCCCACCACAGGAAGACCAATGCTGTTCCACCCTCTATCCGGAAATATAATTTGTCACCAGAGGGGTCACCTCCCTCCCTGGGGTCGATACACAAGAACCATGTGGGATTGTACATTCCGCCCCACCAGAGGAAGACCAATGCTGTTCCACCCTCTATCCGGAAATATAATTTGTCACCAGAGGGGTCACCTCCCTCCCTGTGGTCGATCCACAAGAACCATGTGGGATTGTACATTCCGCCCCACCACAGGAAGACCAATGCTGTTCCACCCTCTATACGGAAATATAATTTGTCACCGGAGGAAGTGAAAGGTATGGAGTCTGGCATAGAAGCGCTGTTTGATCAGGGAGTGCTGCTCCCAACCTGTAGTCCCTGTAATTCCCCTGTTTTACGAATTCCAAATACAGGTCGTGTTTGTGAGTGATTTTTTTTTTAACCAGTCTTAAGTGCTATTGACAAGATAGTTGTACCTCTTGGTCCCGTCGTGCCCGATACTAACGTCATCCTCTCCAGTATTCCTGCCGCATCTGATGTTTTTCTGTTATAGACCCTGTTCTGCCTTTTTCTCCACCCCATTACACAAGTGCAGTGTAGTAATATTGATAGTGGCAATTTAACACAACGATATCGGGGTCTCATACAACCCTTTGCATATTATTCATTACAATTACCTTTATTTGTAAGAGGCATGCCTGCTGTCTAAAATCTGTCGCCGACCCTGCAGTTGTGGTAGAAAAGTCCAATCCTATTGTATTGGATCACCCTGATGAAGGGTCTGGGCCCGAAACGTCACTGTTTGCTCTTTTACTCAGAGGCTGCCTGGCCTGCTGAGTTCCTCCAGGATTTTGTGTCCATTACTATGATTTCCAGCATCTGCAGATTTTCTCTTGTTTGTGATTGGACTCAGACAGCAGCCAACAACAGAAGGAGATGCACTGCATTGACACAACAAAGTTAACCCCGGGTCATTACCATCTCCGGATGCAATGGTCTTGTCATTTAATCTTGCCAGGCAGTTATGTTGTAGTCAGCAAACCTCTCAAACTGATTGGGTGTTAAATTGACCAAGACTAGAATGAAGTCCCTTCGGATTCAAACTGTGATTGTGTTCAAGGGGTGGACGGAGATGGGACATAATCGTTATGTATCACTGGAACAGTTATGTATAACAAAGTTCAAACACGAGGAAATCTGGAGATGCTGAAAATTCAAACAACAACACACACAAAATGCTGGTGGAACACAGCAGGCCAGACAGCATCTATAGGGAGAAGGTCTGTCGAAGGTTCGGGCCGAGACCCTTCGTCAGGACAGAAGGGACAGAAGGACGAAGGGTCTCGGCTCGAAACGTCGACAGCGCTTCTCCCTATCGATGCTGCCTGTCCTGCTGTGTCCCCCCGGCATTTTGTGTGTGTTGTTAATGTATAACAAAGTGTTGAGTTACTAATTACTGGCGCGAGGCGCATAAATCTATACTGCGCTCGAAAAGTTACCTGTTGGGTCAACTCTTACTTCCGTCAACCCCGGGCGTGTAGAATCACCGAAGTTGTAAAAGGCTGATGGGTTGCAGGACAGACATTAGTGAGAGGGAACTGGAAATGCAACGGAGTGTGTAATGTTCAATCAGAGAGCGGCACTACATCGTTTAAAGTAATTCTGCGATATTTCTCTGTGTGGCTTTCCGCATCAGATAATCAATGTAAAAGATACGAGGTATTTGACATTACTTTTTTTTTACCATTGTGATGAACGGTAAGCATAGACGACTGAAATATTAATGAATATTTAACCGGCCGTACCTTACAAGCTGAGCGTTTCCATTAATTTATGTCTGAATTCTGATTTCCAGTATCATTCTTTATTTTTCCCAAAAATCGATTACACTTGCTGATGGAGATCAGTTCGTTCAGAGAGAGAAACAGAGAGAGAGAGAAAAAAAAGTTGATCCATCCTGACTGAACAAACCCGGGGGAAAGCGCGTAGGTCATCACCAGAACGAAGAATGAGATGTAACGGAGAGAATGAAAATAAAACGGGCGGGACCTGATTGGACCGTCCCGGACAGTTCCCGAGTTCTACAGCGCGGCCACCGGGTGAATTACCGATGAGGCGCGTCTCACATATTTGGCAGGAATCTGATGAAGGACAATTTTCATATTTACGGTGTAGACGGCGAGTGAAATGTAGCACCATTAAACGCATGCGTATTTCAGAGAGCTCAGTTGTTAGCCGTGGTTCTACATATCGGCAAGTGGATAGCTTATGAAGAAAAATGGCGATTGATTTATTTCTACTGCAGAAACCAGCTGGTCGCTCTACAATTTAACGAATTTGGTTAACAGTTTCAGCGGGTATTTCACCGCATTTTTCAGCTCCTCTCTGAACTTGCTCTGAGTCACGGCGTAAATACATGTGTTGGTGCAGGAGCTGAGGATCTGCAGCATAGTCGCCGTGGAGTCTGCGATATAATTCGGAACCGCGACCAGGTAACGAGGGATGCTTGCAATCCGTGCGTAAATATCAAAAACCACCCGTGTTAACCACAGAAATATAAAACTACCGGTTATACTGAATAGTAAAACGACCGATTTCCTTCGGTTCTCCACCTCCGGGTCCTTCTCATTGTTTCCGTTGCTGCGGCGCCGGAGCCCCATCCGGATTCTGTTGGCGGTCAAAATCCGTCTAACGGTCAGAGCATTGAACAATAACATCAGAACAAACGGGAGACAAGGCATGAAAATACGATGTATCATCTCAAGAGCGGCCCACGAGGGGGACGTAAAGAAACTCTCTTTGGTCAAACAGCCATAGAAAACTCCATCAATTATCACCAAAGGCTCCAATGTAAAGTAGAAAGGGATGCTTTCTAAACAGCCCAGAACACTCACTGTCCCGATAACCACAGCCGCCGTTCTTTCGGTGCAATATTTTGTTTTCAGATTTTCACAACAAATGGCCACAAATCTGTCACAGGTGAATGCGACTGTCAGCCAGACAGAGACCCCGGTATTTGCTATGAGCAGGCAACGGGCGACCCTACAAACGGGAGTCCAATAGAGGAAGTAAGAATTAAAATATATGAAAACAGTCCACCTCAGCTGAGGGTCAGAGATAACGACCAGGAGATCGGCAGCTGCCATTCCCAGCAGGTAGCGAGTGATACATTTGGAGAGATCGCACTTTCCTCGGGACAGGATAACAATCGCCACCAGGTTAACTGCAAGAGAGAGGGAGAAAACAGGGAAATTACTGACCAGTCACGGAAATCGAGTCGCAGTGTGATAGAATCAGATTAGATCTTGTGTTTATTTTTCTGCCCTCAAAATGTGGAAACCAGACGACTGAGAACGTACCGCGAGTTTTTTAAATGGGTGAAATCTGGGTGAATTACCAAAACTGACGACAGACAAGCTGCTGAAATGCTTCCTCGGCCGCAGTAAGGGATGGCATTTAAATATCAGCATCACTGACTCTGAGCAGCACCGGAAAGCAACATCTGCAGTTCGGTCTGCTCACATTCCTGATATAATGAGCCACTCACGTTATTCCATCACCCAGTCCCGCAAATCTCAGGCAATTCCTATGGGCAGAATCACAGAAGGACGGCTGGTTCCCACAAATGCAGAAGAGCGCGGTGTCCTCCTGAGCAGACATTTCGATTCACAATTATTCCATGACATCGAGGCAGCGGAGAGGATTTCAGTCAAAAAGGCATCATCACTCCAACGTGGAGAGCTTCCTGCTACGAAAGCAATGGGATTAATATTGTCGCCGCCTTCCGCCCGTGACTGAAATGCGGGGACTGGACAGGTGGCTGTGGAAACAAGTAGCGAGAGAAACACTTCAGAACATCGGAATTAACTCTCAGTTTCTGCCGTTTGCAGGTGTGACAGCGGCTTACCGGGAATTCCAACGGCTGAAATAACAGGGTAGTAAATGTCTTCTATCCGCAAGATTACTGGATATCCCATTTGAGTGACGCAGTGAACGCGATTGCTCCGAATTCCACAGCTCGGCAAGACACTCTGGGCTGACGTACTGCAACAGGCTCTGATTTATACAGGGGATCGATCTCCAGTGACAAGGTCCCTCCTGTATCCATTGTTATTGAACAAACAAATTACATCACCGGCAGAGTCGCAGGTGCAAATACTGTTGGCATGTAACACAAACACGTCAGTATCATTGGCATTACCTCAGTCAGATCAGTCAGACCAAAATGTGAAATGAGACCAGCAAGTGAGCAATGAGGGACTCTGTTTTCCACACTTGTAATGACAGCGGTCACAAAGGTTCCCATTTTCCAACTTGAAACTTTCACCGTGGTTCTCTTTCCACAAGCATTCCGGAATCGATGTTTCCAGCATTTTCTGCACTTTTCACTGTCACGCTTGCTGTTTAATCTACAGATAGATCCGGTTTCCCTTCAGTGTTCTCTGGATCCAGGAACACATAAAAACCCTCCCAGTCTTCGCCTGCAGACTTCAGTTTATTTTTACTCAGCAGCTCCACTTTGTCCGCTCAGACACCAAACCCACCCCACCCCGTCCCACTATGTGGCATCAGATATAAAACATACCCGCTGTGTACAAAGCCTGTCCACTTCCCCATCAGACACCAAACCCACCCCACCCCGTCCCACTATGTACCATCGGATATAAAACATATCCGCTGTGTACAGAGACACCCTGTCCAGTTCCCCATCAGACCTGGAGAACATCGATGTTCTCGTCTTTGTGTCAGCTTCTCGGTTGAATCTACCTGAGGAACATTTAGATGCCGAAATACTGTAGCATTCAGTTAGCTGTAGGAATATAATGGGCTGATATGTCCATTGACTGTGGGTTACGAGCGCAAACATCAACACGTTTGTCGCTGGTGTAAATACCGGCCTGATTTAACAGAATACTCTCTGTCAAGTATAGATTCCACTCGGTGCACAGAGGTCTCCATCTGCTGCTTTTAAATAAAAATACACGTGTCATTGTCATTCCCTCAGAGGTGCCCATGTAGAAAGAAATGCAGGATCGCAAGGTAAGGGCACATCATCAGATAAGGTCACATTAGAAACCATCATAATCGCGCATACACACACACACACACACACACACACACACACACACACACACACACACACACACACACACACACACACACACACACACACACACACACACACCAGTGCATGTATTGAATTATTGCCCTGCCCGTTCATTTATCTTCCCTCACTGAACCCGTTAAACAGGGTATTGTACGACCGATCATATCATCGGTAAAGGGACAGAAGAGACATTTAAATAGCCGCAGTACCATGTTGCAGAACCGAGAGAGAGAATAAAACAATAGTGAGTTGGGAGAATATAGCGTAATTACTCAGCCTACCGGACAGCAAAGTGTTTATTATGCAGCAGGCTTCAAGCTGAAAATGAAGAGCGAGTTTCGGTGCAATTCACATGAAGTGAGTAACTAGTGAGAGAGAACGACAGCAGTGCAGTGACAATCAACCAACGGGAGACATTCAGTCGAATAATATGAAAGCGTTGGTTTAAATTTATACTTGATTGTCGCCGGTGAAGTGTGGTTCATCTTATATCCACCTGGCTCTAGTGCAATGTGAGAGTATGGCGTTCATTTTGTAGATTGAGAGTGTGGGCTTCTGTATGTATCACTCTCTGGTTCAGTATGAGATAGTACATTTCATTCGGTATCTGTCCGTCTCCACTACAGTGTGAAAGTGGGGATTTTGGGTGTCATTCTTTATCTGTTCGTCTCTTCTCGAGCATTATGTGTGTCGTCTCAGTCGTGTACCTGTGAGCCTCTGATTCAGTGCGAGCGGATCTATCTTCCTCATTCTTTCCCGCTGTTTCTCAAATTCAGTCAATACTCTGAAAATAGATTCTTTATTCCCTGAGCAATAAGAGTCTCCTGCAGTCGATTTATGTTAAAATTGTGAGAGAGACAGTGCACTGATGAATAATGACGGCTGCATGAAGCAGTACATCCTGTTTAATAGAGTCATGCGGCAAACAGACCATTCGGCCCGGCATTATTCTGCTTGCGACTCTTGATAACACATAGAGCCAAAAGAACAGCACTCAATCTGTAAAATTTCTGCGGTCTGACAATCTCTGAAATGTTGAATGAAAATAAGGAAAATAAATATTTTAAGTAATTTAATCAGACAAGTGCATAACTAAATTAATAAACTGATCGAAATAAAACCCATAGAGGCACCGTGTTTCATGTTTGAGCAGGATTTACGAGGGACGATTGATAAGTTTGTGGGTTAATGTAGAACCCGTTTTGTTAAGGACCATTTTTTTCGACATGCTCCCCTCCTACATTTACACACTTAGTCCAACGGTCGTGAAGGGTACGGATCCCTTCTTTGTAGAAGTCGCCGTCCTGGACCTCCAGAAGTGGTCCACAGCAGGGGTGATTGATAAGTTCGAAGGAGATGAATTATACAGTTCACGTTACCTGCACCTGCATTTCAGCTCTTTGAGTGATTATGCAGAAAGTTTGAAGTTAATAACTCATCATAACTCATTGAAAAATAAATGCTCTAGGTTTCCAATGTTGACTCCGTCTACCTCAGGCCACGAACTTATCAATCACCCCCCTGGTATAGACATTTCTCTCACGGTTCTAAATGCGTCCTTCACCGTGTATTCCGCACTCTTATGTTTGCCGATTCTGTCACATATTCCTCAATGTGCACCTGACCGTGAATTAACTAGAGTTATTTCCCACTCACAAATAATATAATATTCATTTCGATTTTCTTATGACAACTTCTGACTGCTCTGCAGTATGCCATGCATTTTTCATTGATAAAATTGTGACAGACTTGTTCCGTGCAGCACTGAGAGAGTTTGTGAGTGGGAATGCGAGGGGAGATCAAGTTTCACATTTGGAATCATCCAAAGCTGCTCACTGCAGCACGTGGTTGATGGAAGAATCCTGAGAATTTGTCGTCACTGATTACGTCACTGCACAGCCGGGAATGCTCCCCCCGTCAGGGACATGGTGCGCGGAAGAGTTGCTCCTGTGTTGCAGGATACAGTGTCCCACATTACACCCATCAGTGCAGAAGAACTAGATGAATGGGGGTGAATGAACAGAAGATGATGAACAGACTGATATCACAATGTGAACACATCACCAGGACATGTTGGGTTCATGGAACAGTAGAGAACAGGAAAAAGCCCTGTGACTCACTACTCCTGCGCTGAACGCGAAACCGAATGAGACTAAACTCTGTTGACTGTACATGACCCATCTCCATTCATTGACTGCGTGTTCATGTGCTACGCCAACAACGTCGTAAACAACAATGTATTACCGACTGCCACACTTGACAGATTTTCCAGGCACCCACCATTATCTGTGAAACAAACAAACTTGCCCCGCGCATCTCCTCTAAGCTACTCTCCTCTCGCGTTAAATACAGACCATCGCCCACTTGATATTTCTACCTTGGTGTGGAAGAACTTAAGACTCTTTGGATATGCAGAGGTTAACCTAATCGCTTATGAATGCTCTTAAAATTTAGCTGAGCTCTGAGTTGCAAGTCTTAGAATCCAGTCCTTGCTAAAGTGTAAACAAGAATGCCATGGCACCATATTGACGTCATGCTCTTGTTTGTTGAAAATTAGTCCGAAGTTCAAAGTCACGTTGTTTGTTACAATCTAGTAGTAAGTTCACAGTCAAGCAATGTTATTCGTAAGTGTTGTTAGTCACCTACACTGTGTCTATATAATGAACTGGGTCTGCCAGAGAAGTAGAGCCCCTAAGCACCGCTTTTAGGTGGAAGGATGCTCTCCATCATATCATGCAATAAAGTCCTTTAGTCTGAAACAATTCTCGGAGTCGGCCGGATTTATTCTAATTGCTCTTCCTGAGATCTTTTCGCAACATTTGGCCACAACAATTCACCTTCTAGGCCTCTCATAACTCTACCAGGTTCTGCCAGATCTCCCCCCAGCCTCTGTGTCCAGGAAGGGGAGGTCGAGGGACCATCCAACAGTCCCCTCGTTGACGGACCGGAAGTGGAAGGAGTGAGCAGCTTCAATTTCATTGGTGTTAACCTCTTTGAGGATCCATCCCGGGCCCAATATATTGATGCAGTCTCAAGGAGAGCACGACGGCGGCTATAGTTTATTCAGAGTTTGAGAGGAATCGGTCTGTCACGCAGGACTCTCGCACGTTTCGACAGACGTACTGTGGGGAGCATTCTGACTGAAAGCATCACCGTCCGCCATGGAGGGGCCGCTGCACAGGATCAGATCATTCTGCTGGAAGATGTTTTCTCGGAAGGCTGCATCATAGGCGCTAGCCTCCCAAGCACCCAAGACACCTTCAAAAGGCGATGCCTCAAAAAGCTGTATCCATCAGTAAAGAGTTCACCCCATTCCCCTCGCTCGCCCAGAGGGCACAGGGACCCGACCACACACACTCAGGAGCAGCTTCCTCCATCCGCAATCAGATTTGAGAATGGAGATCGATCCGCTGAGGAAATCTTCCTCTGTATTTTTCTCTTTTGTTCTGCACGGTATATTTAATTTATTTCTGTACAGACTGTAGTTATTGTAATTTATAGCTGTGTTATTCTGTAATGGAATTCACGGTTACCGCATGACGACAAAAGCACCTGACACGCATACGGGTCCCGTCTGACCGCAGCTGTGACAGACGGAATGACCTGAATGACGGGACCTTTGATGACGACGTTTCTTTCTTGAGGACAGCGTCACTATTTCGTTGAGAGTGTGGGGAGTGATGGACATCGGGCACTTCGAAGCACAGAGGCAGAAGCAGGAAGATGTTGGAGCAGGGCTCGGCACAGCTGGACTGTGGCTCCCAATTCTGGTCCCGTCAATTTAGGATGGATGTGGACGTTTCAGTCATGGAGCTGAGAATATTCCCGGGGATAGTTCCACTGGTAAGGAACCTCAAACGCAGCTAAGACCTAAAGAGCTGTTATACCTCGTCCTGGAGCAGAGAAGCCGAAGAAATGTACAAAGGCTGTGGTAAATCTAGTCAGGAAGAAAAGAAGAGCTTACGAAAGGTTCAAAAAGCTAGGTAATGATCGGGAGCTGGAAGATTATAACGTTAGCATGAAGGAGCTCAAGAAAGAAATTAGGAGAGCCGGAAGGGGCCATGAGAAGGCCTTGATGGACAGGATTAAGGAAAACCCCATGGCATTCTACAAATATGTGAAGAGTAAGAGGATAAGAAGAGAGAGAATAGGACCAATCAAGTGTGACAGTGGAAAAGAGTGCATGGAACCGGGGGGGATAGAGGAGGTACTTAATGAGTACTTTGCTTCAGTATACATTACGAGAAAAGGATCTTGACGATTGTACGGATAACCTGCAGCGGACTGAAAAGCCTGAGCATGTAAATATTAAGGAAAAGGATGTGCTGGAGATTTGGAAAGCATCAAATTGGATAAGACAGCTGGACTTGTTCAAATCCTACAGCAGCAACGTTCCCGAAATCATCCAACGCTACATCGACGATTGCATAGTTGCTGCTTCCCGCACTCGTGCTGAGCTCGTCCATTTATTCAACTTTGCCTCCGACTTCACCCTGCCCTCAAATTTACCTGCTCCATTTCCGACTCCTCTCTTCCCTTTCTCCATCATTGCCTCCATCTCCGGAGACAGTCTATCCACTGGTATATTTAATAAACCTACAGACTCACAGCCGTCCAGACGGTACCTCTTTCCACCTTGTCATTTGTAAACAAAGCCACACCTTCTTTCAGCTCCTCCGTCCCCTCTGTATCTGCTCTCAGGCTGAGGCTTTTCATTCCAGAGCAACTGAGATGTCCTTTCCTTCTTCAAAGAAAGGGGCTTCCTCTCCCCCAACATGAACGCCGCCTCACCCGCATCTCTTCCATTTCACACACATCTGCCCTTACACCATCCTCCCGCCGCCCCATCACGAATAGTGTTCCTCTTGTCCTCACTTACCGCATCACAATGCACATTCTGCACATAATTGCACATAACTTCCACCACCTCCAACGGGATCCCACCACCGAGCACATCTTCCCATCCTCATACAACTCCCGACCATTTCTGCTTTCTGCAGGGATGACTCCCTGTGTGACTCGCTTGTCCTTCCCCACCGATCTTCTTCCTGGCACTTATCATTACAACTGGAACAAGCGCAACGTCTGCCCTTACACCCCCCTCCCTCAGGCACCAAACAGTCCTTCCAGGTGTGGCGACACTTCACCTGCGAGTCTGTTGGGGTCATCTACTTTATCCGGTCGTTGAGAGCTCCTATATATCAGTGAGACCCAACGTAGATCGGAAGACCCCTCCCCCTCGTCGAGCACCTGCCACAAAAAGCGGTGGCCGCCCATTTCAATTCTACTTTCCGTTCCCATTCTGACATGCCCGTCCGCGGCCTCCTCTACTGCCAAGGCGGCGACACAGGTTCGAGTACTGACACCTTGTATTCCGTCAGGGTAGCCTCCAATATCATGGCATGAACATTGATTTCTCTAACGTCTGGTCATTACCCACACTCACCCCCACACCTTCTTCACCATTCCGTATTCATGTCTCCCTTTCACAACTTCTTACCTGATTATCCCCACAACTTATATATAAATAACAATCCCTCATTTCGTGAATTAATGGAAAGGCTGAACTTCTGGGAACAACAACGTTTTCAGGAAGTTCAATTCATTGAATCACTTGTAGAGCAGGTGTGAATTTACTTTTGGAATGTGAAAATTATTTGACCCTTTCGACTGAGCGACTGAGACTTCTAAAATGTTTGAAAACTAAGGTAGCGGGAGAGAGCAGAAGAGCTTTCACCTGCTCTCTGAATCTGGTCTGGGTCACTCCGTAGATAAATGTATTCGTGCAGCTGCTGAAATTCTGAATCACAGAACCCCAAAACTGTGCCTGAAAAAGTCGAATAGACATTTCCAGGTCTGTGTAGAGGCATCGCATGAGAATGAAGACCAGAGTGGTTGTCGCCCAACAGAGAAGGAAACTCGCCGACAGGCTGAAGAGCAGAATGATGGATTGTCTCCGACTCTGCATCTCCGGATCTCGCTGTTTCCCGCAATTTCCCCGTCCCTTCAGCCCCCTGCGGACTCTGCTCGCCGCCAGTATCTGTCTGACGGTCAGAGCATTGAGGGTCAAAATGAGGAAGAAAGGAAGTAGCGGATTCAACAGATGGTCCACCCAATAAAACCACTCAAACAATTCTCTGGAAGGAAGTACAGGCCTACCAGTACAGATCCAGATACCAGTCACCAACGATGTTCCTTTCATGTGCATGAAATAAAAAGGGATGTTTTTTAAACAAAAACCGACAGATATTGCACCAATCACCAACCCTGCAATTCTAGGGATGCAATATTTCGTATTAAATTCAGCGGAGCAAATGGCCACAAAGCGATCGATAGTGAAAGCGACAGTAAACCACACGGAACAGTCAACGGCCACGTGACACAGGACGTAGTGGACAAGGCAGAACGGAGCGTTGTCCAGGACTCTGTAAAGTCCATATGCTTGACCCATCTGGTAGAACAGGACTTCGATAATCACCACCATTAGATCCGCCGCAGCCATCGCCACCAGGTAACACGTGACACATTTGGAGAGACCGCAGTTTCCTCGGCTGAGAATGATGATCGCCACAAGGTTAACTGCAGTGAGACAAAAAAGGATCAAAAACCAACACAATAATTATAACAAAAACAGAATCCAGCTGGATTTTGTGTAGAATTTCCAGCATGTTTTGTTCGCTTGAAATGAAATCCATCGTTCAGCTCCAACGCACTTCATCACAGGAAGCAGAAATAGCTCTGTCTTTATTCGAACAGCGGGCCGCAGCATAACGCGCTTTGCAATTGCACATATTCACATTATCTCTTCACGTTCACGCTGTGTGTGGAGTGCAAGAATGACAGAGAACAGACTCCTGTCATTATCGCCACTCGTCTCAGTATCCCCATACCGATCTACATGGCCATCAGTTTGTCGTTTGGATCACATCATCAAACTGTGCAGCTGTCATTTCAGTATTGCCAAAGACCTTGTCTCACCCTTTGTCAGGCTGTTTCGTATAGAGGCTAACTTCTGTGTGATAAAATACCCCTCCGATTCCAACTCCATCGCTGTCCTACGAACTTAAATCTACTCCCTTTAGTTCATGATTCCATAAGCCCATGGAGAATAGAAAGGACTGAATCTATACATTATCATGATGCCACGCATCTCTATTGAATCACCCACCAATCACCTGCCTTACGGAATGAAATGCTACTCGGCCGATCCTCTCCCTATAACTCAGGCCCGGGAGTCCCTGCAGCGTCTTTGTAAATTCTGCCTGCATTTCTTTCAGCGTACTTCTGCCTTTCCTATAACAGAGCGAACAAAACTGTTCACAAAACACCAAGCGTAGTGTCTGCAAAGAGAGAGGCAGGCATCTGCGTTTCTTTCTGACGGTTTTGGTTAGTATACGACTGCAAGGTCAGCAAATTCCGCTCTATTTTCTTTCACTGATTTGCGAACAAACCATTGATCTGAGCAGGGAATCTTTACATGGGTATAAAACTGCGCGGCGCTTTAAATGTTGTTTTTCCATAATATGCAAATCAATCAATGACAAACCATAACTCACAACACGAGTAAACTACGTCAGGGACTCACAGTAACTGACTGGCGCTATGGCAAATTAAAACGTTTTGACCTGACGGCGTCGGTGGTTTATTAAAAATGAGCTGCCGACTTCTAATCTGTCTTTAATGTTACACTGACTATGTAAATAATTTGAAATTCAATGTAAAGGTTGTGATTTAGGACAGCTATGGATTATGTTCAATGACACAATTAATTTCAGACTATTTCATAATTATATTAACAGCAATTTTGAAAAATATTAGCGTAATTCCAAAACTATATTAACATTATATAAATATAATCATGGGAGCATTTCAGTTACCGTGCAGCTGCGCACCCGCGCATCTTAGAAGGGCCAGTGCTGACACCCGGGAACATCGATAAAAATTTGGTGATGGGAAAAGGATTGGGAATTGTCAGAGAACAGAAAATAGCATTAATTCAACAGTGGCCGGCGAAATAGAAGGCAAAGAACTGATTTTAGATTTCGGGAAGAGGCCTGAAAGAGATTTCTGGTTGAAAATGGTAACCATGTTGCAACATTTGAATTCCAGCCATCAGACGAGTCCCTTTCACCCTTCCCCAAACAAAACCCAGCCTCGGTGCCGAAGTGCACGAAACCACCATGTCACTGTAAAGCCGCATGTTTCACAAATGAACTTTAGAGATGGGGAATCATCGTTTTACCTTGATTTATTGTGACCTAAATTACGTTATTCCTCTGATCGGGGACATTAGAGAGGGTTGATAAATATCAAAATTGCCGTGAACCCGTACAAGAAAGGGGTATAAGCTTTCATAAGCTGAAAGCGAAACTATTGCTGTGCGTTAAAAAACTGAATCAAATGCTCACGTGAACGAGTTCTAAGGAATGGGGTTCACTAATGACAGGCAGCTTGATAGACATGGATTGTGTGTGGTGTGACTGTACAGTTCGAAATCTCAGGTCACAAATGAGAACACTACAGGCGGTTCCAGTGACAAGTCTGCATGACCCAGGTTAAAATATCAACAGGACAGGAGACTGAGAGGGACGAGACAGCACATTAATGACTGACAGGGACACGAGTGGAAGATCTGAAAGGGAGTGCTGAGAGATCAGGTGATCGGTGAACAGTTCTGGCTCTGCTGATTGTTTCGAGGAATCGGGTCATTTCTGGACAATCCCGTTTGAAAGCGGCCCGCCTACGCAACGATTCTGACATGGAATGTGGGTGAGAAACACAAGGTCACCTCGTAAAGAAAACAATGGCGCGACCGTTTTCATAAACACGGAATAAAACCAAACCAGAGTAGCTGAGAGCGGCGTGAGGTCGCTGCCTCCGTACGAGTAGCCAAAATGTACTTACTCGGGATACCGACAGTCACGATTACTGTGTAACATATAGCCCTCGTTAGTTGCATTTTTAATCCTGGTCTGTTGGAATTTAAAATTCTGCTCCGCAAAGTATATTCAAACAGATATAACAAAGCCCGTTGATGAAAGTTCTTCAGCGTCTCCTGTTTAAAATACTTCCACAGATCAGACTAGAGAAACCGCCGCCACTGGATGTTTCCGTCCTAAATGTAGCTGATGCACAGAATGGCATTCTTTTATAGAACAGCGTGTTGCCAAACAGCTGGTACAGTGACTGGTGTGAATTACCCCTAATTAGCAGCTGTTTCTCCGCAGTAGCGAGCCGTAACGCCCATGGGGAAATAACTCACTTTAGTTCATGGAACCGAACGCTCACCTGTCATGAAACCTCAAGGGACGGTCGATGCTGCGACTACAACACGAATTACGATGTTGTCACACTACTCTGTGTAATGACAGGACATTGTCTGAGCGTCGCTGGTGGCGATTGCACTCTGTAATCCAACTCACCAGCGCTCATTCCACCTCTAACCCTGCGAGTAGAGTCTCTGCTCCAATGCAAATGATAAAAACTTTAATTAAACAATTAACTGCCTTGTTGTTTCTCTGTGATAACGGACCATTAATACGATTCCCAGTTTCTCTGTGCAGGTGATATTCTTCCTCGATATGATACATTAACGTTAGGGTTACTGACGCAAACTCTCACTGTTATTCTCGTTACCGAAGGCAACCACAAACAGAGTCGTTGACAAGTATACAGCGCGAGATACAAAACACTGACCCTCTTACAGACCCGATCCCCTCCCGCTGCTGTCGCTTTTACTTCCAGAGGCACAGAAAGAGGGAAATCTTTATGTCGACGCAGTTTTTCATGCAAAAAAAGTCATGCTAAATTCTTAAATATATTACAAAGTCACCAGATGATGTTCAAAGTCGGACTTCAGAAATTCGTTAATTCTGGGAAGATGATCAAGTGCATATTAAGCTGATAAATAGAGATTAACAGCGTAATGGGACATAGATGAGATAATGTTGCAGCTATATAGGACCCAGGTCAGACGCCACTTGGGGTACTGTGCTCATTTTTGGTAACTTCACTACGGGAAGGATGTGGGAAAGGTGCAGAGGAGATCTATAAGGATGTCGCCTGTATTGGGGAGCATGCCTTTTGAGAATAGATTGAGTGAACTCGGCCTTTTCTCCTTAGAGCGACGGAGGATGAGAGGTGACCTGATAGAGGTGTATATGATGATAAGAGGCATTGATCAGTGGATAGTCAGTGGCATTTCCGCAGGATTGAAATGGCTATGGTGTTTTTTATAGTGCAGAGGAGATGTTAGGGGTAATTATTTTACGCGGAGAGCGGTAAGTGAGTGGAATGTGCTACTGGCTGCCGGCGGATCTCCCTGAATGATTTGCACGCAAAATGCAGCATATATTTCAACCGAGAATAGACTATGGGAGAAATGGTAAGTGGACCCGTGTTGATGCCACCCGACACCCAAGCTATTGGATGTACGCTGACCCCTCTGGAGAACATCCCGCAGTTGCATTCAGTAACAGAGTCACAGAGCAGAGACTGATAGAACAGTCCGGCACTGAAACAGGCTCCTCTGCTCATTCTCCAGTGCGGAACTGATCCTCTCCCTTGTCCCGTGGACATTGCACCTGGACCATGCCGCCCATAACCCTCCCATTCATGTCGGTTCAGATTTCCTCTTCAATGTTGAAATCAGTCCATCACTTCTGCTGGAAGCTCCTTCCAAACTGTCAGCACCCTGTGAAGCTGTTCCTCCGCTTATTGCCCTGAAATATTTCTCCCGTAACCCATCAGCCTTCGTTCAACTCTGATCAAACCTCAGTGGAAAACGCCTGCTTGTATTTTTCCTATCTGTGCCTCTCACAGATGTGTACATTTCTGAGAGAATTCCCCTCTTACTCCGACGCTTGAGCGAATCCGAACTTATTCCAAAGCTGCTCAATCTTTCCCGCTAACTCCGGACCTCAGGTTCCGGCATCATACTTGTAAACTTTCTCTGTACTCCGTCAAAGTCGTTGATATCGTTCCTGCTGTGACCAGAGCACATGTCATACTCCATATTAGTCATCACCAAAGTCTTGTACAACTTCAACACAGCATCACAACTCCTGTACTCATCACTTTGATGTCTGAATGCCGATGTTCTCCTTCTGAAGCCATCTACCTGTGAGGCCACGTTGATGTAATTGAGGAACGGCATTCCCAGTTCCCTCTGTTAGACCGCACAGCTCAGTGCTCTGCCTTTCACTGTGTAGATCCTGCCACTGCTTGTCCTCCGAAAGTGCTAAATACATACACTTATCTGTATTCAATGCCATTAGTCACTCTCACGGTCCATTTCGCAACCAATAATGGCGCCATCCGCAAATCTGCAGCTTCCGAGTATCATATTTTCAATCAGATCGTTGTTTAGATGAGATATAACAACAGACCCAACACCGACCCCCGCGGCAGTCCACTAATGACTGGCCTCTTATCAGAGAGTCCACATTGCCGCCAGTCTCTGGATTGTCTCTCTAAGCCAGGGGTTGCCAGCCTTTTTTTGTGCATGGAGCCCGTCCATTAACCGAGATGACTGCGGACACCAGGAAGGGAACCACTGCTGTAAGCCAATGCTGAATCCAATTTGCTACATCATCCTCAATGCCAAGTGTCTGAATATTCTGGGCCAACCTCTCATGTGAGGCATTGACAAAGGCTTTGCTAAAGTCCATGCGGGAACAAACCGCTGCTATTCTTTCAATAACTGTCCTGGTATCCTCCCCGAAAAACGTCGGGAGACTGATGAGTTACGACCTAACACGGACAGAGCCACATTAGCGGACTATCCCCAATCAGTCCCTGTGTATCCATATTCTCGGTCCCGCAGAATATCTGCCGATCTTCTCCAACGCCTATCATTTCCAACCTTATTTCCAGAGCCTTTATTAAGTAACAGAACACATCAGCAATCCTCCAGTACTCCGGTATTTCACCCGTGATGTGGATAAACAATTTGGCTGATGCAGAATGTCGCTAATCCAACACGTTGGCAGATTTTGTAAATTAACACAAGCTGAAACCTTATTTTGAGTTTTACAATAAAAAAAAAAACATTTGCCATCAGTTGTCTAATCTGGGCTTGGACTGCGCTATAAAACTCAGCACTGAGTGCGGATTTGATCCGGTTGCAGGACGGCCTGGTATGGGAAAACCAAAGCCCCAGAACGGAAACACAGACACAAAGTGTAGGAAACGGCCCGCTCCATCACAGGACAATCGCCACCCACCAGACATGGAAAAAAAGACAGAGGGAAGCAGCATCCATAGTCAAGGATGCCCACTTTCCACGTGATGCTCTTTTTTCGCGGTTGCCATCGGGAAAGATGTATCGGAGGCTTCGGACTCATCACATCAGCGTGGACTTCTTCACCCGCCGCAAACCTGAGCGGAGAGCTCAATGTATGGACTCACTTTCAAGGGCTCTGTAAGTCATGCTCTCGGTATTTATTGATGTATCCATCCATCTATCTATCTATCTATCTATCTATCTATCTATCTATCTATCTATCTATCTATTTCTGTGTCTATTATTTAGGTAAATAGGGCCTGATTAGGAATAGCCAACGCGTCTATAAGCGTGTAGGTTATGTCTAACTAACGGAGATGGGAGTAGACTCTCACATGGTGGCTTGGATAGTGGACTACTTGACAGATAGACCTCGGTTTGTGCGGTTGGGAGACTGTAGGTCTGACATGGTGGTCAGCAGCACAGGAGCGCCGCAGGGGACCGTGCTCTCTCCGGTCCTGTTCACCCTGTACACATCAGACTTCCAATATAACTCGGAGTCCTGCCACGTGCAGAAGTTCGCTAATGACACGACCATAGTGGGGTGTGTCAGGAATGGACAGGAGGAGGAGTATAGGAAACTGATACAGGACTTTGTGATATGGTGCAACTCAAACTACCTGCGTCTCAATATCACCAAGGCCAAGGAGATGGTGGTGGACTTTAGGAGATCTAGGCCTCATATGGAGCCAGTGATCATTAATGGAGAATGTGTAGAACAGGTTAAGACCTACAAGTATCTGGGAGTGCAGTTAGACGAGAAGCTAGACTGGACTGCCAACACAGATACCTTGTGCAGGAAGGCACAGAGTCGACTGTACTTCCTTAGAAGGTTGGCGTCATTCAATGTTTGTAGTGAGATGCTGAAGATGTTCTATAGGTCAGTTGTGGAGAGCGCCCTCTTCTTTGTGGTGGCGTGTTGGGGAGGCAGCATTAAGAAGAGGGACGCATCACGTCTTAATATGCTGGTAAGGAAGGCGGGCTCTGTCCTGGGCACAGAACTGGAGAGTATGACATCGGTAGCAGAGCGAAGGGCGCTGAGTAGGCTACGGTCAATCATGGAAAACCCTGAACATCCACTGCATAGCACCATCCAGAGACAGAGAAGCAGTTTCAGCGACAGGTTGCCATCGATGCAATGATCCTCAGACAGGATGAAGAGATCATTACTCCCCAATGCCATTCGGCTTGACAATTCAACCGCCAGGGGTAAGATATGTTAAAGCGCCGGGGTTAGGACTGAGCTTAAGTTACCATTCAATGTATTTTAGTAAACTATTTAAGAACTTTTAAAAAGCTATTTATTAATGCTTTTTGAGAGGGTGATTTTAGATGCATATCATATTATACTGAGTTAAGTATTGTATGTAATTAGTTTTGCTACAATAAGTGTATGGGACATTGGAAAAAATGTTGAATTTCCCCATGGGGATGAATAAAGTATCTATCTATCTATCTATCTTTCTGTCTATCTAACTAACTTTGTGGCGTTTTCAGCGTAGGTACAAGCAGAAGCAGTGGATGCTGTCTACATGGATTGTGGGAAGACCTTCGGCACGGTGTCCCATGGCAGGTCGCTCAAGAAGGCTCAGTCCCTTGTCAGTCAATATGAGGAAGTAAACTGGATTCGGCATTGCCTTCGGAGAAGAAGCCAGAGAGTGATAGTGGATGGTTTTCTCTCTGACTGGAGGCTTGTGACAACTGGTGCGCTGCAGGGATTTGTAAGTATTTGGATAGGCACAGCTGATACGGTCAGCTTATGGTCTTTGTGTGTGTGATAGTGTTTGCCTTACTAACCTTGTGCAGTTTTCTAAGAAGATTACTTCTGAGAAAGTAATTTTCTAAAATTACTTTTAATGGAATAATTTAAAATAGAAAGTAGAAAGTAATCTTCTCAGGAAGATTGATGAAGGAAAGGCAGCAGCGTGTCTGTTGGTGTTCATCAATAATACAAATGATCTGGATGATGATGAAGAAAATTGGATCAGCAAATTTTCGGATGACGGCACGATTGTAAGTGTAGTGGGCAGCCTGGAAGTCTGTCAAAGATTGCAGCGGTCTGTGCAATCTGGAAAAATGGAATGACATTGGCAGACGGAAGATGCGAGAATGGAGATACCTTTTCAGAACAGCTTTTGATTTAGTCGCCCTCACGAGGGAAATAGCAATCCTGCATTGAGAGTTGCGTGCTGAACCATATTTGATCGTGGAGTTTACGGTGAAGGAATTCACTCTGCGGCGTGAAGGGCGAAACTGAAACTAGATGTGTTTGTATTACAGATAAAGAAAGGGAATCAGGGGAGCAGCAGAGAGGTTTGGGAATAGTTGATTAGAATGGGGCAGTAGCAGGGATGGCAGCAGATACCAGAGCAAAATTGGCTGGAGTGAACTAAGGTTGTTCCTGTGTATAATCGTCTTATCAAGATCGGAAAGGAAGTAAGAAGATGCTGGAAGAAGACAATTATGAAGGGAAGGAAGACAACCTGAAAGCTGAAGCCAGCTGAGTAGGAGAGTGGCCGGATGAAGGTAAAAGCTTCTCTCCCCATTATTGCCGATTCCAACAATCTGATCTCTGAAGTGTTTGTAGAAGCACAGACTGTTTCCTTATTGAAATGAAATGTGTTTTGGAACGCAGTAATAGGCCTGTGATGCCTCTCACGTTTCAGCTTTGCAACCAGTTTGTGTTGGCGACAGCTACCCTCTTCAGTCCGGAGAGACACTCTCCAAGAAGCATCACTGTAGTGTTCAGTATGCCCAGCTGAGAGTCGGTGCAGATCCCGTCCACATGATTCTCCGTCGGTAGATTTTATCTGATTTCGGTCCGTTGCGGCTGACATACTCGCATTCACGAACTCTTTAACGCATTTTCTCAGAATTACTTCCGTTTGCGGAGTTTTCTTGTTCTGCAAAGTATTTTTGGCAGCGTTTGTATGTTCATGTGTAGCATTTCGCTAAACAAAATATTTCGTTTCTTTTTCTTTCCCCACCCTCTTGTAAATGTTAGTAAGATAAAAGGATGCATGTTTTGATAATTGACTTATCGAAACTTAACTAATATAGAAAAAGTACTGCCCGTCGAACAATATTCAGATTCATATTTTAGTTCAGGACTTTAATAACGTCTTATTTTAATTTTGATAGATCTGAGAAGAATGTACTTAATCTGCTGGTCGTAAAAAATTAAACCATTGTTTTGGTTTTGAGAAGCCACCTGTCTGCGTTACTATGGAGACGAGTTGATCTAAAAGTCGAAGGATCAGAATAGATGGATTGCTTGGAAATTTCCATATTGTAAACATGGTCTTGGTAAGCTTAGAGATAGTACTGAGTTTGGTAAACATGGGTGATAGATTGGCACCTATCCAGGGTGAAGTTTATTCAACAATACAGCTAACAAGCAAGCTTGTGGCTGACGACCCACACACAGATACTGATGTGAACCGCACATGCGCAATGACCCGAAACATGTCTAGAAAGGCAGCTAATGCAGATAGCAAAGACAGGGGTTTAACTTATGAAAATTTGTCATAGACTTTTTGGCTTCCATGTCACATCAGGATCTGGGTAGTAAGGAGGATGAGAAATGTTTGTCCTTGTCCAGGGATGCATTTATAGCGGAACAAAGTCTGAAATGTCTGTAGTGAGTTGCTGAAGATGTTCTATAGGTCAGTTGTGGAGAGCGCCCTCTTCTTTGTGGTGGCGTGTTGGGGAGGAAGCATTAAGAAGAGGGACGCCTCACGTCTTAATAAGCTGGTAAGGAAGGCGGGCTCTGTCGTGGGCAAAGTACTGGAGAGTTTAACATTGGTAGCTGAGCGAATTATGGAAAACCCTGAACATCTTCTACATAGCACCATCCAGAGACAGAGAAGCAGTTTCAGCGACAGGTTACTATCGATGCAATGCTCCTCAGACAGGATGAAGAGGTCAATACTCCCCAATGCCATTAGGCTTTACAATTCAACCGCCAGGACTTAAGAACTTTTTAAAAGCTATTATTAATGCTTTTTGAGAGAGTGATTTAGATGCATATCATATTTTTACTGATTTAAGTATTGTATGTAATTAGTTTTGCTACAACAAGTGTATGGGCCATTGGAAAAAAAGTTGAATTTCCCCATGGGGATGAATAAAGTATCTATCTATCTATCTATCTATCTATCTATCTATCTATCTATCTATCTATCTATCTATCTATCTATCTATCTATCATTAAAGAAGATAGCTCTCACAGAAAAGGAGGTTCAGAGAGAGTCAGTAGTATATCATCTTAAGGATCGGGTGTTACTGAGGAAGTGGAGATCAATATGAGGCAGTAAGCTGCAAGTGATTTGTCATTTTAGCTATTTATGGAACAACACAAAACCTAACACTTTTGATAAATACAGTGAAATTCGTATTTTAGTGTGCTTCACTCTGTACTAGCACCCACCCTTTGTAAACGGGGACACACACTAATCCCAGAGGACTGTGCTAGTACCAAAGTAATGCCACCATCCCGTAATGTCTCCCAGCCTCGTGTCACCCCAAACTAACCCCACTGCCCCGTTGTCCCAGCTTATTCCCCATAGCCCTGTGCCAGTCCTTAAACTAATCCCGCTGCCCTGCTCTCTCTCCACACCATCGTGCCAGTTCCCAAACGAATCCCGTTACCCCGATCTCTCCCCACAAACCTATGTCAGTCCCCGAAGTAACCACACTGCCCTTCTCTCTCCTCACACCCGCGTGTCAGTCACCAAACGAATCACGTCCGGGGATCTCTCCCTACGAACCTATGTCAGTCCCCGAACTAACCACACTGCCCACTCCCAACAGCCCCGAAGTGATAAATCGGGTAAATTATTGGCTAAGCAATTGATAGTTGCTTTGGCGAAATGTCAGATTAACAAAGTTCGTAGACGGGATGGTATTTTGACGATTGATCATGATGAAATTAATAAATCTTTTCAAGAATTTTAGACCAATTTATACCAATCAGAATTTCCTGATGATCCTATCATGATGCATGAATTTCTAAGGAAACTGAATATTTCGAAATTACCAGCTGATGAATCTTTAGCATTAGATGCTCCCATTACTGAAAAGGAAATAAGGAAAACAATTTTTTCGATGTTCTCTGGTAAAACACCTGGCCCGGATGGGTATACAGATGAGGTTTTTTAAAATCTTTTTCAGATTTACTTTCTCACTAGTTATTTAGAATGTTTAAAGTTGTTTCTTATTTATAGGTAAAATATCACAATCCTTTTATGAAGTACCTATTTCTTTAATTCCTAAAAAAGACAAAGATCCCACTGATTGTGCATCATCACACCTATATCTTTGTTGAATATGTATTCTAAAATATTTTACAAAATATTAGCAATTAGATTAGTGAAGGTATTGACACGTTGCCTCCAAGGATCAGACAGGATTTATTAAAAATTGTTATTCACATTTTAATGTTAGGAGGTTAATGGACATTGTATACATTACTTCATCTAATACTCCAGAATGTGTTATTTCACTTGACGCCGAGGAGGCGTTTGACAGACTTGAATGGGAATATTTATTTAATATATTTGAGAAATTTAATTTTAGCCCAGTATTTATATCGTAGATAAAATTGATATATCATACAGCGTTGGCTGCTGTATTTACCAAAAACCAGAAATCACCCTTTTTAGGCTTTTTCGAGGTACTAGACAGGGTTGCCCTTTCAGCCCTTTACTATTTGATATTACCCTGGAGCCCTTGGCAATCGCTGTTCGTAATTCACCCAATATATTTGGCATTATTCGTGGGAATGGGACGCATAAAGTATTACTATATGCAGATGACGGTTGATCATCGGCACGCAGTACATAACAGTACAAAGCAGACAAACGGGAGAGAGTGACTGGGGAGAAAGAGACGGGGACAGAGACTGGTGAGGCAGCGAGAGAGGGATGAGGGAACAGAATGTCGGGAAAGTTGAGTGATTTGGTGTGGAGAAACATCGGGGGTTGGGGAATGATATAGATCTGGAGCAAGTTCGGAGTCGGGAGTTTGGTGTCGGTAGAAAACGGGAGGGGGATAGCCGGGAGAGAGAAACGCCACGCAGAGGAAGAGTGTGCCGAGACCTGGGGCCGAGATAGTGACTGGATGAGAAACAGAATGGTGGAGAGAAAGTCCAGAGGAGGGGGAGGGGTTGGGGTAGGTAGAGAGGGAGACTTGGAAAGAGAATCCGCGGTTATGGATAAAGAGAATGTGAGAGACAGGTGGGGGGAGAAAGAGACTGGGGAATGGAAAGAGACGGCGGAGAGAAAACGGGAAAGAGAGAGAGACGCAGCCGAGATTCTAGGAGAGGAAAAATGGCAAAGGGAGAGAGAAGCTGAGAGAAACAGAGAGACGGCGGGGTAAAAGGAGAATTGTATAACAAAGATAGGGTAGAGAGATGAGGCAGAGACTTGGGACGGAGGGACTGAGGGGAGAGTCTGGGAGTGAGACCAATGAAGTAGAGAGAGATCGAGGGTTTAGAGAAAGACGAGGGGCAGTGAGGCCAGTGAAGTCAAGAGATCTGGGGTGAGGGGAGATAGTTGGGAATCGGAGTGAGGAGGGAGATTGGAAGAGAACTCGGAAGCGGAGACCCCGAGACGGGGTTGCGTGTTGGGTAGGGTAGGAGTGATAGCGGGAATGGAGAGAAACCCGTGGGAGGGAAAGGTGGGTGGGTGGTACTGGGATTGGGGAGTCAATGGAGGGAGAGGGAGGCAGGGTTAGGTACTGGTGACCGGAGGGGTGGGAGAGACTGGTGGATACAAAGAGGTGGGAGATTATAAAAGCTGGGGACGTAAACAGACACTGGGGGTTGAGAGAGAGAGAGAGAGAGAGAGAGAGAGAGAGAGAGAGAGAGAGAGAGAGAGAGAGAGAGAGAGAGAGAGAGAGAGAGAGAGAGAGAGAGAGAGACTGGAATGAGGTAGGGATGTGTTAGCTAGAGAACACTGTCCATAATTGCACTGAACAATTAGTGGACTTTGCTGCCTGCGGGGCATTCTGGGATTACAGCGCTTCTATAGTCCCTCTGAAACAAGCAATCCGTGCCATCTCGCTGAGCTCTCCCAGCTCGCCTGCTTGACCCGAGTCCTTCCCACACCGTATCCACGATCTCACTTTCCTCATCCGGACTTCGCAATATTCACCCTCCTTCACCGTCTCTGTGACCACAAAACCCTGCTGCTGTAACGAAAGCGCAGAGTGGTATGAAGAAACTTTTATACAGAGTCATGTTAGTAACGGAACCCACCCGAGATGGAATATACAGATACTCGAAATCCAGCGCGGAGACAGCGCCTAGCACGCGCAAGAGGTCCAATCAACAATGCAGGGCTCAACTCTATTTTGCTTCATGATTTAAATTTTGTTAATTTCGTTGAAGAACAGTTTGCATTTTTCTTTTCAACTAACTCAACGGAAGAAATTTCCAGTGGGACATGATGGGATACCTTTAAAGTATATATCTGTGTGCAAATGATTTCATACTCTGCTGGATTGAAAAAACCGAATTAATAATGAAATACGTACATTGGTTGACAAGATTAAAGAAATTGATAAAAGATATTCTATCGCTCTCAATTTGGAGCTTTATAAAGAGAGAATTGAACCTCAGATGCCAGATAGTTTGTTATTAACATCCCCGATTAAAAATCAATTACTTAAAACTAATAGTTTCTTTTATAAAAATCCTGATAAAGCGGGTAAATTATTGGCTAACAAATTGATAACTGCTTTGGCGAAACGTCAAATTAACAAAGTTCGTAGACTGGATGGATTTTAACGGTTGAGCACGATGAAATTAATAAATCTTTTCAAGAATTTTATACCAATTTTGTACCAATCAGAATTCCCTGATGATCCTACCATAATGCATGAACTTCTAAAGAAACTGAATATTCCGAAATTACCAGTTGATGAACTTTTAGCATCAGATGCACCCATAACTGAAGAGGAAATAAAGAAAGCCTTTTTTACCGATGAACTCTGGAAAAGCACTTAGCGTGGATGGGTATACGGCTGAACATTTAAAATCTTTTTCAGATTTATTTTCTCCATGGTTATTTAAACATTTTAAAGATGTTTATTATTTGTACATAAATTATCACAATCCTTTTATGAAGTACCTATTCCTTTAATTCCTAAACAAGACAAAGGTCCCACTGAATGTGCATCATCACACCTATATCTTTGTTGAATGTGGATTCTAAAATCTTTTTAAAAATATTAGCAATTCGATCTGTGAAGGTATGGCCACAAATTATCTCCGAGGATCAGACAGGATTTATTAAAAATCGTTTTTCACATTTTAATGTTAGGAGGTTAATGAACATTGTATACCCTACTTTATCTAATGCTTCAGAATGTGTTATTTCGCTTGAAGACGAGAAGGCGTTTGACAGACTTGAATGGGAATTTTTATTTAATATACCTGAGAATTTTAACTTTAGCCCAAAATTTATATCTTGGATAATATTTATATATTATACAGCTTTGTTTACCAATAATCAGAAATCCACTTTTTTAGGTTTTTTCGAAGTCCTAGACAGGGTTGTCCTTTAAGCCCTTTACCATTTGATATTGCCCTGGAGCCCTTGGCAATCGATCTTCGTGGTTCACCCAATATATTTGGCATTATTCGTGGGAATGGGGCGCATAAAGTATCACTAAATGCAGTTGAGGTAAATCATCGGCAGGCAGTGCATAACGCAAAAGTGACTGTCACTTCGTATAATCCATAGGAGTGGATTTATTCGAATATCCCGTGGGACCACTTGTGTGTTGTCCCTTACCTGGGTATGTTGTGTGGTAGCCCCTGGAAGACGATATTCCTGTGACTGGTCACTTTTGGTGATAATTCATGTTTGGGTTTGGAGCGACTCGACGGGCATGATCCTTGGTGACTGTTATCTCGTTTGACCAGCGTGGAACCTGGGGAATTCGACGTAAATCGGCCTCCCTCTACATTTCACTCAGCATAACAAAACAAAAACTCAGCCTCTCCGCGCCAAGATAAGTCTGCTAAAGTTTTACTTCACTTTTACTCTGTCTCTCTGTACTAAGAAGAGTTTTGTCCGCTGTTTATTTCTCGACGCTCCGAGTCAAGATCTAGCCTGTCCGAAGTCTCCTGCCTACCTGCTCTCCCTCCTGTTTGCCCTTCACGTCTGCATCCTGATCAAATCTCCGTGCCTGTGTCCTGCACTTGGGTTCGCGTCATTCGTTGTTACAAGCACATTCTCTTCCTTAACATCTACATGCTTAATCATTTCAGTCCACTGCAAGTCATATCTGCAATCGCCAAGATCTTTTTTTTTCCGTAATGAATACTGAAACAAAGTATCTCCTCCGGTCCGCTACACACTTCTCCACACTCACCATTGATTGGTACCATTCTCTCACATCTTATCTCCTTGTTCATCACATACTTTTAGACCGCCTTGGGTTTTCCTTAATACTGCTTGCAAAGGCCTTCTCAGGGTACCTCAGGCTCCCGTAATATCGTTCCTAATTCAAGATTCAAGATTCAAAAACTTTATTGTCATTCCAACCATACATCAGCTCTGCAGGGCAGAATGAGACATTGTTTCCCAGGGGCAAGTGCGATCATAACATAACAAACGCAACAATATATTGTAAACATAACAATAAATAGAAAAACAAAACAGCCACATGTCGGTTAAAATCAAGATATAAGTGTCCAGTGCAAGTTAAAATTGTCCAAAGCAGAGTCAGGTAGAGGAGCTATTTAGCAGTCTGACTGCCTGTGGGAGGAAGCTGTTTAGTAGCCTTGTGGTTTTTGTTTTGATGCTCCTGTAACATTTGCCTGATGGCAGAAGAACAAACAGTCTATGGAGATGGTGTGAGGGGTCTTTAATGATTTACCGTGTCTTCTGGTGGCATCACTCTGAAAGAACCATCCTGCTAGCATTAAAATCTTCTGGTTCATTATCATTACCTTTTTGTTGAACATTTCGTAAGCACGTCGTTCTCTATCTGTCAGACTCTGTTACAGTGTGAGAGTGTGGGCTTCATTCTGTATCTGTCAGACTCTGTTACAGTGTGAGAGTGTGGGTTTCATTCTGTATCTGTCAGACTCTGTTACAGTGTGAGAGTGTGGATTTCATTCTGTATCTGTCAGACTCTGTTACAGTGTGAGAGTGTGGGTTTAATTCTGTATCTGTCGGTCTCTGTTACAGTGTGAGAGTGTGGGTTTCATTCTGTATCCGTCGATCTCTGCTACAGTGTGACGGTGTGGGTTTAATTCTGTATCTGTCAGTCTCTGCTACAGTGTGAGGGTCTGGGTTTCATTCTGTATCTGTCGGTGTCTACTACAGTGTGAGGTTGTGGGTTTCATTCTGTATCTGTCTGCTCCAGCGTTACGGGTGTTGTCTCAGTCCCGCACCTGTGAATATCTGACTCAGTGTGAGCCGATATTTTTTTCCCCTTCTTTCCCGCTGTTCCACCAATCTAGTGAATACTCTTAAAATAGATTCTGTATTCACTGAGCTATTCTTAGAACAAGATTTTTCTGCAGTTGGGTTATGTTAAAATTCTGAGAGAGATACTGCACTGATGAGTAATGATGTTTACATTAAGCAGCACATTCAGCGTCATAGGGTCATATGGCAAACAGACCATTCGGCCCGGCATAATTCTGCATGCTATCAGTTGATAAACCACACAGCGCCAACTGAGCAACATTTGATCCGTAAACCTCTGTGTTTTGGCAACACAACTTCTGAAATATTGAATGAAAATAAACAAAATAAATATATTAATTAAATAAAATAAATAAGTTCGTTATTAATTTCATAAGTTGATCGAAATAAAACCCACCAATGCAGCTTGTTTCATGCTCCTACATTGTTTATATGAATATATTTCCCTCAGCATTTCTAAATTGCTGCCTTCACCGTGTATCTCTGCACTCTTGCGTTTGCTGAATCTGTCACATATTCCTCAATGTGAATCACAGCGTGAATCTACTTCGAGTTATGTCCCACTCATAAATAAAATAAGAATCTTTCCGATTTTCCTATGACAGTTTCGGACTCGTCTGCAATATATCATGCATTTTTGATTGGGAAAATTGTACCTACGTTGTTTTGTGCAGCACCGAGAGATTTTGTGTGTAGGATTGCGAGGGAAGCTCAAGTTTGGCATTTGGAATCATCCAAAGTTCCACATTGCAGCAGGCGGTTGAATGATGAACTCTGAGAAATTGCCAACACGGTTTACGTCACTGCACAGCCGGGAATCTTCCGCTCGTCAGGGATATGTCTAGCGGGAGAGCTTGTACCGGTGATGGAAGACACCGGGTCCTATATTACACTCGTCAGTGCAGAAGACCGAGATGAAAGTAAATGAATGGACAGTAGCTGATGAATAGATTGAATTTAAAACTGGAACACATCACTTGGAACCGTAGAGAACAGGAACACGCTCTTTGACTCACTACATCTGCGCTGAACACGATATCGAATGAGACTAAACTCTGATGACAGTACATGACCCATCGCCCTTCATTCATAGGATGCTCATGCGCTTTGACTGAATATTTACCGTTATGGGAATCTAGAGGTTATATCCCAACAGAAGGCAAACCTTTGTCATCAGCTCCCTTGTTGAAGTAAATATTTCAGAAAGGAAGTTCAAACACTGATGGACTAAAAAGGTGGAGGCCCAGTTAAAGACATCTCCGGAAGGGAGCAGGAAGGCTGGTGAGTTAGCCAAACTAGAATCAATTTGGGTGGTGAAATGGAATCCATCTGTAGAGGTAGGGATGACAGAAAAACCAGCAAACTGTACACATATAGACACAGTAACAGGATCAGCAGTTAGCAAAGATAGAAACAGGAGAGGATTCTGAAGATTATGGGAAATGTCGATGGATACAGGCACGGATTTTACTTGATAGTGGTAAATTTAAGGTGCAGAATTGTGAAAGAAACCAGATGATGTACTTGCACCGTGACATTTGTGGGAATCAATGAGCAGATCGAAGTATGGAACAGTTGAAGAATCTGTGCTGGTGGCCAAAACTGCGAGGAGATGTACATTATTGTAAACATTGTTTGATTTGTGAACAATGATAACCCAGATAAATCGGCAATAGAAGCAGTTTTAAGACATGCTTCGTAGAAGGACCATATGTTAACTTGCAGGATTATTTTGTTGGATTTTCAGTCCATGCCATGGAGGGCTGAACTATATCCTCGAGATGAAGTTCAACCTGGAAATGTACGGTGTGATTCACTTTGGGAGGATGAATTTGAAGGCAGAGGTGATATTTTCTGGAGTTAACCGATGGCCGGACGTTAGTACGAGTTCCACAATGGAAACAGAGCTTCTCCAATAAGACCAGGGCCGCTCATCGGTACGAGCACAACAATAAGAATGGAGCGGTGCACTGCAGGAGCAGAAGGAAGTGTGATTGACAGGTGAGCTTGAACACATCCGCTGTTCTGCACATACTCATAGAGACGTTCGAAAGGCAATATACCTGACAGTAAATCAGGAGAAAGGAAAATACAACTTCGTGGCAAATAATAGAACAGCTTGGGAACCTGCGGATAGTTCACAGATTTCACTTGCTACGTTTGTTCAGACTGAGAATGGATGGAGACATAGTGATGGAATTGTCGCATGTTTGAGAATATCTTTAAAGTTAAATAGACTGCATCGCACGTCACGGGTATGAAGTGGTCAGGTCATTCACTGGCAGAGGTCAGGTTCCTGCCAAATGGCCCATGTGTGCGAAGGAAAACATTGTTCTTCAAACTTTCCTCAGGCCTCGCTAATTTCCCGAGTACACGTTCAAGTTGAAAGCCTACTTTAAAAACAACACAGATAAAGCTGAAGCCAGGTATCATGGAAAATAGCGTGGAAAAAAACACATCATATTTTGTTTTAAGATACATAGATGGTAATGTCCCTTGAGGAGTCAAATTCATTACGCAGGAACAGTGAGTAAAAATAGTTTAACTTGTGTTGATGCAGTTGGTTGTCACTAATGTCCCTGACGTGATAGCCATGCTAATTGCCTTGGTGGAATTGCTCTCACCTCAATAAAAGTCTGCTAAACCGATCACCAGTCCATCCGAGCAGCTGAAACGCTCCGTACAACTGAACGCTGCTTCTGACGGAATATGGGATATGCGGCGATTTATTACATCGCGGCCATTTTCTATCCCACACTTGTAGCGGTTGGTGTCCCCGGTAAGATGCCGGAGCTGGTTACTTTATGTATGGTGCCGTCGTTACTCTGCTGCGGTAACCGTTTCAGCAATGGAGGATTCAGGCAACTAATGGTTTTATTTCCATTTTCCGTATTTCGATTGCAGTGTTTTCTTCTCTTTTTTTGACAATTATGTTGGTGCCGATATTGTCAATGTTTCATAATTTCACCTCGCTTGGCTTTCTGAAGTGATGCTGGTCTCTGGTTTTCTAGGTCCGAGTCTCTATTAGTGCAGACACTTCGATCTTATAACAACGTAGCAGCTTATTTAAATGACGGTCCAGTCTATTTTCGACACGTAGGTCTGTTCTTCTGTAAGTCTGTAAATTAGAACTCGTGCTTTATATCACCATGCTGTCACTTTGTCACCGCTACAAATAATCCCGTCATGTTGTTTCACCTCTCATAATGGGAATGGTGTTGTTTACAGGAGCGATCGACTGCTCACCCGTACGTGAGTCGTGGAACTCGGATGCCTCGCTCTAAACTGTGGGAATGTCGCCAATCCACTGACACTCACATCCGTCACTGTCCTCCAGCCGGAGTGCAGCGACCGAGACCGCACACACTGGATTTCCGCTTTCCACTTCCAAACAGACCATACCCTGCATAGCATCGGTAGAAAGGGGGCATTCAGGGAACTGACCATATTTCTATTTTGTTTCCAAATTTCTTGCAGTTAATTTAACGGCGATTGTGATTCTATCTCGGGGAAAATGCGGACTCTCCAATTGCATCACCCGTTACCTGGTTGGAATGGCAACAGCGGATCTGATGGTGGTTATCGTTTTTGCTTTAGTGGAACAGACCAACAATATCTACATTTATTCCAGATCTCTGCTCATCACTCCTGTGTGTGCTCTGACGCTTGTATTTCGGGTTGTCACGGCGGATTGTTCTGTTTGGTTCACGGTCAGTTTTACCTTCGATCGCTTCATCGCAATATGTTGCCGAAAGCTGGGGGAGCGATACTGCACCGAGAGAACAGCAACGGTTGTTATCATGACCGTGGTTATAGTGAGCTGCGGGAGATGTGCCCCGTTATACTTTGCCCTTGAACCTTACGTCATCATTGATAACACGCCGTGGCGTTGCGCCCTCACACATGAGTATGCTACTTCACCTGTGTGGAGAGGATACCAATTACTGCACAGCATTTTAACACCATTGCTACCAATCGGATTAATCCTGGTGTTTAACGGGTTAACAGTAAGACATATCGTTGTGGCAAATAGAGTCCGCAGAAGGCTTCGGCACAGCAGCGACAATCAGAAAGATGCCGAGGTGGAAAAACGCAGAAAGTCGATGATTTTGCTGTTCTCTATATCAGCTAATTTCATATTATTTTGGATGCCCAATGTAGTCTATTCCCTGAAATGGCAAGCGCACAACTATTTTTACGAGGACAGATATTTGACTTCCCCGGTATACATCTTCCAGCAATTTGGGTTCATGTTGCAAATGCTCAGCATGTGCACCAATACTTGTATCTATACACTGACACAGAGGAAATTCAGAGAAGAGCTGAGGAATGGAATGAAGTATGTGTTTACATTAAATGGCCATCTGTGTAGATAACGCCCATGTCTAATGACAATTCAGCGGAGTTTTCAAATAAAGCCGTTTTACAATGAGTAGATTTGGCAAATAAGTCATTAACTCAATCAATCATATGCCTGATCATCCGGAAATTGCTGAATTGGCGGAAGATTGCTGATTTCATACAGTTCAGGTAGGTAGCAATACAAACGCTCAATGCTGCTGGCGTGATTGTCACTTTGGTTGAAATATGTTCCAAACTATCACAGACACTCGACTGTCACAAGGGCAGGGATGGCTGCAGCACTTTCCGTGTTTTAGATGTTTCAAAATGGACAGGGTCGGGTAACAGAGAGTAAAGGGAGTGCGACGGGAAACCAGGGATGGTATCAGAAAGGTGGTCAACGTGGAGCGAGAGACGAACACAGAAACACGAAGCGAGTGAACACCCCATCCGG
Organism: Hemitrygon akajei; assembly: GCF_048418815.1. Classification (NCBI taxonomy): domain Eukaryota; kingdom Metazoa; phylum Chordata; class Chondrichthyes; order Myliobatiformes; family Dasyatidae; genus Hemitrygon; species Hemitrygon akajei. The sequence goes on from NW_027331999.1 coordinate 949,227, forward strand.
AGTATTCTATACAACCGCCCACCAGATTAACAAAAAAAAAGCAACGGGAACAGTGAGGAACCGATCGGGAAGCGGATCTTTGACATGTGCCATGTTCTTCTTTGGCACCAGGTTAATATGTTTAGATATGGCATAATTCCTCAGTTGTGTGCAGGAAGGATTCGTGTCACTATAAGAAGAAACGCGGACTAGCGAACAGTCCAGACCGGATCTAATATTAGAAAAGGAAATGGGTCAGGTGACCGATCTTTCCGCGGGTCAGCATTTCAGAACGACAGGGCAGAACTCCCCGACATTTAACTTGCACAGGGGTAGGACCAGGGAGCATGGAATTTGGGGGTCTGCGATGTATGGTGCTACCTGGCGGGAACTTGGGAACGTACATTGGGAAATGATGTACTCAGGGACATGCACCACAGATTTGTGGAGATTGTTTAGGGAGCACTGACATGAGGTTCATTAAGGGCTTGTCTCATTGATGCAGGGAATGGATGATAGCGTAAAGTAACTCAGGCTGACAACAAAGTTGGAAGAGCTCGCCAAGAGGAAGAAAGAAAGATAGTTAAGGTTTAGGAAGAAAAGATCGGGTAGGGTTATGGCGAGTCACAATGCAGACAGGAAAGAATTTAACAATGGACTTAGAAGAGGTAGAAGGGGACTTGAGAACCCTTGGCGAGTTGCACCGTGAAGAACAGAAGGATGACTGGAGAGAGTGTGAGCAGATCAGAGGAAAACGTGTCTGGAGTCAAGGAGGCGGTGAAGCTCCTCACCGAATACATTCATGAATGTGAACACAGCGTAAAAAGGCAGATATGGTCGACCATGCCAAGGCTCAGAAAAAAATGCGCTGGAAGTTTGGAAAACATGATGATAGATGATTCCCTGATACCGTGCAGGTAATTTTGGAAGGTGAGCGAAGATATTGCTGCACTTTTGGACAAGATATTTGTGTCTTCGCTGGCCATGGAAGCAGAACTAGAAGCTCCGGGGACGACAAATGTAATCCCTCTGTTGACGAAAGATAATAGGTACACTCTTTCGAATTA